>NC_091473.1:141631038-142253445 GCF_036971445.1 Narcine bancroftii | reverse complement strand
TTCAGAAGAGAATGTCTGAATGGTTCGATTGGTGCTGCCACAGTTCTGCGGTAAAAGCAAGCAGGTTAGGTGAGATACAAAACCAGAGGACCTGGTTAAAGGGTGAAAGGGGAAAATTTAGGGGAATTTCTGCAACAGAAACCCTTTTCCACTAGCACCTTGCCCAGGAATTTACTGGACAGGGTCCAGTGGAAAAGGGACACTGTCCGAACACCGGTGTCAAATGACGTCATTTCATGCCGTGATTAACTGCCTCGACCCCTCCTCATATCCCTGCATTTGCTGATGCCGGCGTGCTGATAAACCAATGGAAAAGGGGGACAGCAGAAAGTCACCCGTTTCAGATGAGGGTAGAACATTCTGATCCCCGGGATGAGAGTTCAGTGGAAAAGCAATTAGTGTCCCAGTTAAGGGTGGCCCAGTGGAAATGGCACAAAGGGCTTCCTATCCAGGACACTGCACACCCAATGAACTGGGATGCCAGTGGAAAAGGGGCGAGAGTGTGGAATGAGCTACCAGTGAAGTGGTGAATGGGTCAGGATCATTTTCACATTGAAGAAAATTTTGGACAGGTACATGGATAGGACTGTATGGAGGGATATGGACTAGAAGCAGGTCAGTGGCACTCGGCAGAATAATAGTTTGGCCCACACTAGAAGGGCTAAAGGTCCTGTTTTCTGTGCTGGCATGTTCTACGTTCTATGTTTTTACTCCCCAATGCACTATCTTCCATATGAAGTGGCCCCAGCGACTATCCCATCTGATTTAATGCCTTCCATATTATATGGAAGGTTAAAATAAAGGTCTTTACTATTGGGTAAAGGAAAAGAAGTCTATTCTAAATAATGGTTTCACACCAATTATTATAAGGGGTGAGAACGAGTCCAGAAAGTTTTCTAAGAAGACAAACTGTGACCTGGAAATGGGAACAGTCAAGCCAAGGCCATCTGTAAATTGGAGGAGCAAAATTTAATTTCTCCCTGGCACTCTCCAACCAGATGGCATTGACTTCTCTGGATTCTGCTAACCTACTCTCCATTGTCCTCTCTTTCCATCCTTTCCACCAGCTCTCCACCCCATTCTCCCTCCAGTTGCAGAGCCATCTCCCCTCCCCGTTGCTGGTGTACCCTCCCTCCCTTATCACCTTCTGCCTGTGGAACTGTGTCTCTCCCATGCCCCTCCCCCCACCCCCAGCATTTTGTTTGGATTGTCTGGCCTCATTTTGTTCATACTTGATGCAGGGCTCAAACCCCAAACATTGGCTATTTATCTTTGCTACACAAAGGACACTGTTCGATCTGTTGAGTTTCTTCAGCAATTGTGTCTGTACTTCAATCATAATTGTCTTCTAGTGATTCAGGGGTCCAATATGTCATGTATGTGAACTTGCTTTTATTTTCCATCTTAACCTGGCCAGAACAGGGATTTTGCAGGAGTATTATCAAGCAGACACATCAAAATATACTGCATTTTCTATGAATTTCAACACCTCTGTTCTTGGTAAGTTATGTTCAGCACATTTTGATGATATTTTTAATTTATTTAAGAACAAATTTGTGAGAGATGAGTACAACTGATATAAAAATATGAAAATGAAGAAACTAAAATTGATACATGGTAGATGAATAAGCCAGTATGAACAGGATAAGACATGGATATTAGAATGCAGGAAGCAGAATCGGTCTGAGTAAGATAAGAATCTCCTAGGCCCTTTAGACAGAACAGCAAGTTCACTGTATGAATGAGATAAGGATAGACAATAGATAATAGATGTAGGAAGTAGAGTTAGTCTGAAGAAGATAAGGGTCTTCTAGCCCCAGATAGAATTAGCAGGTTTGCATATGTAATTAGTAAGCCTTAGATCACACATGTCAAACTCTGGAATTTGGCCCGCGATATAATTATATTTGGCCGCAAGATCATTTCAAAAATGTATTAGAGGTGGCCCGCTGGCCGCCGTGCCAGTATAGCGCATGCACAGTAATACAACAATCCCAGAATGCATTGGCGTCAGCCTGCTAATCGCCCCCCACCTCCTCTGTTTACGTTGCAGGGTCTCACCGTGGACTCTGGTTTTGGGGCCTGGCCGGTGTCAGGGGAAGCCAAGGCCGCTTCCAGCGCCCGGAACCGGAGCCTCAGGCCTGACCTCGCCAGGACCGTTGCCACTCCCCTCCCTGTCGTGGCCGATCCGCGACTCACGGTGACGGGGCCGCTGATCCGCCGAGATGCCACCCTGCAGCGAGAGGCCGATGCCCCCGCACTGTCGTTGTCCAAACCCGATCGCCCGCCCTCCCGCACACAGGCCTGAGTAAGGATTATGAACTTTAATCTCAGGATAAAACGATCTTCCAATAGTTTCATGTCACAGTGATAAATATATTCCTGGTTAAAAATGTCCTGCACCTGGATACAAGCTCATTAGGCATAAAACTTGAAAAGTGTGTAAATCAAAGGATATCTGTACCAATGGAAAAAGGGCATGGCAAATAACCCTGCTAGAGTTCATGACCACAATCGGTCACCCATTTGATTGTTTCAGGAATCATGTTATTCTCCCACATTCTCATAGCCCTCAGATTTTTACTATTCGACAGCACACTAGCAACATTTGGACAAATCCTCTATGGAGAAATATTATTTATTGAATATTTTTATTTCTCATTTGTTAATGCTTCTGGAAAGAGTTTATCCAAAACTATTATTAAACATTTATTTTTAATAAGAAAAAGTTTAACATTACATATGTTGAAAGAAGAGAAAACATGCAGATGTTGTTGAAAATTTTCAATAAATATTTAGTTCGGCCCTCGACTTAGTCCAAGTTTTTAAATTTAGCCCTCAGTGAATTTGAGTTTGACACCCCTGCCTTAGACAGATTAGCCAGTTCTACATATGAGGGACACCAGCCCTGAGGGTCGGGAAGGTTTAAATTAGAACAAAGACAGGTTTGTGAATAAGGACAATGAGGATAATGACATGATGGGACCCCGACAGGATACCCCCTGGTCCTCCAAGTGCACATGAAACAGCACGTAGGCAGACAGGATTGCCTAAAGCCAAACCTCTCCAGGAGGCAGAAGAATGTAAGGGGGAGGGTACTTCTATACTGAAATGAACGTATAAAAGTTGGCTGAGCCCCAGTGTGTGTGTGTATTCCCAGGTTAAGGGGAAGCACCCAACTTTGCATTGTTGTATAATAAATGTTCTTTGTTCTCAATGTTTTGTCTCGAGAAATTTCTGTGAAGGTACTTCTGTTTCTAACAAATTGTAAAGTAAAATTAGGCTAATTCTTCATTTCATGGCTCACAGTTCGGAAACATAATTATGATGGTTCTGAGACTGTAAACTACGGAAAATATTCATGTTGAGAGAACATCTTTCATTACAGAATGCCCAATAATATCATTTCCATTCAGCCACCAAGGAGAAGTGAAAAGTCACTGGTCCTTGGCTCCAGCATTTCAATGTAGTTGGCACATCAGGGCCAGATTAGGCCAACTGATGCCCTAAACAATGGTTCCCCGTCGTGAAATAATAGATTAAAAATTCACTTTTCTTCCAGGCCAGATCCATATAAATATATATATTCACTTATTGTGGGGGCCCCTTTACATGGGGCCCTAGTTCAGTTGCACCATGGTAATCCAGCACTGGAAAAAATTCTGTGGTGACCCCTTCCCTTAGTACCCTAAGCACATACTTATTTTGCTTAATGGTTAATCCAGACCTGAGCATAATAGCATTCAACTGCAGTGTATTCTAGAATGGGCCAGCAGGACTTGTTCCCTGGCCAGGAAGTGGTCCAAGAAACAACAAACACACCAGTGTCACTTGCTATGTCCATATGTAATCTCCATATGTGACAGTATCATACAAAATTAAGTCTCTCAGGTGTCCGGTCATTCATTGGGACCATCGTATTACCTATTATTACTGAGGTGCAGTGACAATTCTGTCTTGGGCACCTGTATGTGCTCATTGTTGCTGTGCTGGTGGTAAAGCGATACGAGTCTAGTGAATAGGCAGGGTACCATGGTTCAGGTGGATCTTGTGTGGTCAAGGTGAGGGGGGATGTGGGGTGCTCAGTGGAGGTCACCAGGGCCCCTGTAGGAGCCAGATCCCTAATGGAGACAGTGAAGGCATGGAGAGATGGACCCTTTTGACCAGGGGATTGGACTCCTCACATGCTTCCGGAATAGAACCAGCCCCGGAATGTCAGCCACACCGACAGCGTGGTGCCTGTGGCAGATTTCCTGCAAAAGGAAAACACATTCATGCTGTGTGGCATTCGTGGCAGTACATAGAAGGGACCTGATGGAGCGCCTCTGGGAGGACTCTTGCCAGCGGGAGACTAGAAGACTCCTAGATTACAAGCCCAGGAGGACGGCCTTACCACCGCGGCATTCTCCCTTTCCACTTGCCCGTTCCTTCAGGGTTGTAGCTGGTGGTCCTGCTCGTGACAATGCTTCTGGCCGGCAGGTACTGGCGCAGCTCGTCACTCATAAATGAGGACCCCCGGTTGCTGTGAATATAGCTGGGGAATCCGAATAGAGTGAAGAGTGCGCAGGGCCTTGATGACTGTGGTAGCGGCCATGTCAGAGCAGAGGATGGCAAACAAGAAACGGAAGTATTTGTCAATAACATTGAGGAGTACACATTGTGGTCCATGGAGGGCGGGGGTCCTTTAAAGTCAAAGGGGCAGGTGGCTTTTATCAACTGCGCCCTGTCTGGCTTTGTGGTTTGCACTCAGCGCAGACCTGGCAGTTCTTGTCATGGATCTGATCTCTTTGATGAAGTAAGGCAGGTTGTGGGCTTTGATGAAGTGAAGAACCTGGTAACTCCAGGGTGGCAGAGATCATTATGGAGCGTTTGTAGTAGTCAATCTGCACACTGGCACAGGTCCCGTGGGCAGGTCGAACAGTGGCTCATTACGTTTCCCAGGCAGGTACAAGATATTGTAATTGTAGGTGGACAATTCTCCTCCTCAGTATCTCATCTTTTCCCTGCTGCTGGTTGTTAAACATGAACGCACTGCATGTGGGTCAGTTATCAGTGTTAATCGTTACCAGCCAGGTAAACTCGACAATGGCTTGGGTCTCCTTCTCTAACAAGGAGTGTCAAATTTTGGGGCCCTGTATGGTACAGGAAAAGAAATCAACTGGTCTGCCTGCCTAATTAAAGGTGGCAGCCAGGACAAAGTCTGTCGTATCGCTTTCCACCTGGAATGGGATGGATTCATCTACAGAGTGCATTGTGACCGTGGTAATATCTGCCTTGATGAGATTGAAGACTGCGCAAGCCTCTACCGTCAGAGGAAGGATGTGGATTTGATGAGGGGGTGGGCCTTGTCTGCATAATTACGGATCCATAGGGCATAATAAAAGAACCCAAGAGACCTTTACAGGGCCTTAAGTCTGTGAGGGAGTGGAAGCTCCAGGAGTGGCCGCATGTGATCAGGGTCTGGGTCAATGACTCCGTTCTCAATTACACAGCCGAGGATGGCAAGGTGGGTTGTGTGAAATACGCACTTGGTCCTATTATACATGGAGTGGAGGAGCTTGGCAGTTTGGAGGAATTTCTGGAGGTTGGCGTCATGGTCCTGCAGGTCGAGGTACAGATGGTGACATTGTCAAGGTATGGAAAAGTGGCCCACAGCTTGTACTGATCCACCATGTGGTCCATCTCCTGTTGAAAGATCAAGACACCATTCGTATGCCAAAGGAGACATCGACTGTACCCTGCACCGTTAGAGTCACTACACAGTAGCCCTGGACATCCACTGTATATGATCTGGAGTCCGAGGAGATCTCTGGTTCACGGCATTTCTGTGAGGGAGAAGCACCACACTGCATCAGAGTTTATGAAGCTCTCTGTTCTCCCACTGTCAAATAGGCAACTCATCATGTGCCCGTTTACCTTAATGTCCATCACTGACCTGGCAAGCTGATGCGGGCTGTTCTGATTGAGTGTGATGGAGGCCAGTGTTGGGGCGCTGCTTATCGCTGTTATGGAGGGAGGCGATGTCCAAGATTGTGCCCGCTTGCAGCGCTGCTGGATCGCAAAGATGGCGGCCCCCATGGTTTGTACATGGCGCTGCTAGAAAGGGGTTTAGACTTAGTGTCCCTTCTTCCCACAGCTGGAGCAGGTCGAATCCTTCTCTGGGCAGTGTTTCCCCTGGTGTTTGCCCAGACCATAGATGCAGCACTTTGGGAGCTCCCGGAGTACCATGACTGTGATTGGGTCACTGACGGAACCGGCCGATGGAAGCATTCGTGAGCACTGCTGCTGTGGTCAACTCATTAGCAGAGCAAAGGATGGCGATGCATCCCAACATGGCGACACCCGGATAACACAAGGCAGCTGCTTTACGTGTCGAGCAGGCCTCCATATTCTGAGTTCCCCTTGTTCCAAAAGTCTCCTGGCGGATGCAGCATCATTGCCATCCTGATCACGTCCTCCATGTACTCAGCAGTAGTCATGGCCTTCCATCTACAGGCTCTTCTGAGGGTTCACAGGGCCCGAAGGTACTCAGCATTCGACTCAGCGGTGCCTGGCATAAACAACATTAATCTTCCACTGATACTGGCCTTTAAGAATGTCCGTGGCCTCCTGGTATGACGTGGCATCCCTGATCATGGAGTACACCAGGGTGACGACTAGAGAGTGCAGTACCTACAATTTATCGGTCTCTGACCGCACGATATTGAAACTCCCTGAAGGAATGCTTCAAAACAGGATAGCCAGGATTCAAAATTGGTCGGTTCCTCAGGTGATGAGGGTCGATTTCCAGATTCTCTGACTTCAGGGTTTGCGCTATTGCAAAAAAAACTTTTAGTGAATAAAAGTGATGCGCCAACAACTGAGGTTGAGAACAAAGGAACATCCATACAGCTCAACTGTCCTGCAGTAGGAGGAGCTGTGGAACTGTCACCTTTATACAGGAGCCTATGGAAGGGGCCACAGGTATAGCTGGCCAATGGGTGTTCCCCGACCAGACAAATACATTCAACAGTGGTTTACCACAACTTCAGTCTCATCAACTTAAAAACAGTCCTCCTGAAGTTCCAACAATGTTAACTTTTCTAATATCTTAGATCTGGTCTGCACAAGTATCCCTGGACCATACCAGGCTGTCTCCCTCCCCCACCTTGGAGAGTCAAAACAAACTGGCAGTGCTCCCGGAGAAGGGAACAGAGACACAGCCCTCCTCCGCAGGGTTCTAATGCTCAATCCAACAACCGAAAGCTCCATACAGACTTCGAACAGTCTGCTAAAGGAGCCAACAGTGGTTTATTTACAATCCTGTGACTGCAGGGGTCTGGGCCCAAGATGGTGGTGCCTGTGTCCAGCAGCAGCCTCAAGGGGTTACAGACTCCAGGGTAGCAGAGGACTGGTGCAGGGTACCAGAAAACGTTTGAGGACAAGCAGAGGAGATGACCCATGGGACAGTTACCGAAGTGGTGGACCAGTGAGGGGCTCTGCGGCTGAAGAGCACGCAGGTGGCGGGTGGTTGGTGACTTGAGGTGAGGAACCCACGAAGCCTGTGGGCCACTGGCAACTGCGGTCAAAGGACTCACACCAGGCTGTGGCCTGCTTGGAGGCTGGATCAAGACTGACTGAAGGGGTATCAGGTGTTGGAACCGGGATGTTAGAGGATACAAAGGGCGCTGAAGACTTCCTGATCGTGTTGGACATTTGGATCAGGTTGCCGATGGTTTGAACTAAAGTCTGTGTGGCTGCAGAGGTGGCGGAACACTAGAAGCTGACACTCAGTGACTTGAAGGAACTCCGTTTTGCTTCTCTTTCTCTGACTGTCAAGATAATATCTGCTGATGGCCAATCTTTGCAAGATTATAAAAACAGAATAAAAGCAATTTCATGTAATATTGCATCTGTTTTGTAATATAACAATAAAAGAATTTTGGATCTTGAATCGTGAATATATCCATCCTGCGAATCCCTGCAGACTGGTCACTGGTAAAAGGAGTCAAATGAGTAAAATGGGTTCACAGGAGATGAGGACCTGGCCAGAGGAGGCAAGAGCAGGCCCTGCAGAACTGCTTTGAAACCGTGGACTGGAGTGCATTAAAGGAAGCAGCCACCTACAACTACCACATCAACATTAATGAGGATATAAACACAGTAACTAACTAATTAACACAGTAACTAACTAATTAAGTGTGTTGAGGATTTTGCAGCTATCAAATGCTACACAACTAGGGCAAATCAAAACCATGGCTTGTCACGGAGGATCATTCGTCACTCAGAGCTCAGAGGTCAGGGAACAAGATGGCATTACGATCAGCATGGGCTGAACTCTCCCATGCAATCAGGAAAGCAAAGCATGGGTGCACACAGAGAATCCACCAACATCTGCGTGATACCAGCAACACAAGGAGCAATGTGGCAGGGGATTTAAATATTAACTGACTATAAATCAACTCTGCAGGCTTTCGTCACAAAACCTTGCATCCTCCATCATCGCTGTGTCCTGACTACAATCACAGTGTCTGCAGACTTTTGTGTTTCTCACCATCATCCGAGTGCACGAGAAAGGGGACAGTAACTGGACTAAATGACTACTGCCCAGTTGCACTGACGTCCATGATCACTGCAATGCTTTGAACATCAAAGCACACCGTCCAGCATCATTGGACCTGTTCTAGACCGGTCCACAGATGATGCAATTGCCTTGGCCCTCCATGCCATCCTGACCCACCTAGAGAATGATGCCTCGGATGCCAGAATGTTGTTGGTTGACTTCAGCTCAGTTTTTATCACGATCATACTTCAGAGGCTGGTGGATAAACTGTCCTCGCTGGGTCTCAACAATCCTCTGGATTCTGGACTTCCTTAATTGAAAGACCTCTGTCTGTCCAGGTTAGCGACAAAAACCTCAAGCTGAACGCTGGCGCACCTCAGGGCTGGGTGCTCAGCCCACTACTGTTGATGTTACTGACTCCACGACTGCACTGTCAGAGATTCAGACCCTTCAGAATCATCATATTTGCAGAATATACCACAGTAGTCAGCCTCATCAGGAACAATGAGGAGTCACATTACAGAGAGGAGGTTGAAAAGCTCATTAAATGATGCGAGAACTACAACCTAAGTCTCAATGTGGACAAGACAGAGGAGATGATGTGAACTTCAAAAGAACGAAGGTCGGCCATTCTCCACTGCACATCAATGGTTCTGTCATGGAGTCAGTGAAGAGCATAAAGTTCTTGCATATAAGGGATGACCTACATTGGACTCACAACAGCTCCTCATTAGTCAGGAAGGGATAGCAGTGCCCTTACATCCTAAGGAAGCTGAAGAGAGCATGGTTACTGGCCCCTATCTTGACAACCTTTTACAGGAGCCCAAATGAGGGTGTCCCATCTGGCTACATCATTGTGAGGTATGGGAGCATCAGGCTGGAAGTCTATATGGAGGATCATTATAACAGCCAAGTGGATCACTGGGTCTCCCTTTCCTTTATAGGCAAAATTGCCTGAATTGAGCTCAAGGAATTATATAAGACACTTGCCATCCAGTGCACAGTAATTTCAACCCCTGACCATCAAGAAGAAGGTACAGGGGCATCAAAATCAGCCAGCCTGGGGAATAGCTTCTTCCCACAGACTAATGAACAGTATTCTGTAACCAAATATTTGGATATACAGCTTTTATTTCGATTATTTCTTTCTTTGGCTTGGCTTCGCGGACGAAGATTTATGGAGGGGGTAAAAAGTCCACGTCAGCTGCAGACTCGTTTGTGGCTGACAAGTCCGATGCGGGACAGGCAGACACGATTGCAGCGGTTGCAGGGGAAAATTGGTTGGTTGGGGATGGGTGTTGGGTTTTTCCTCCTTTGCCTTTTGTCAGTGAGGTAGGCTCTGCGGTCTTCTTCAAAGGAGGTTGCTGCCCGCCAAACTGTGAGGCGCCAAGATGCACGGTTTGAGGCGATATCAGCCCACTGGCGGTGGTCAATGTGGCAGGCACCAAGAGATTTCTTTAGGCAGTCCTTGTACCTTTTCTTTGGTGCACCTCTGTCACGGTGGCCAGTGGAGAGCTCGCCATATAACACGATCTTGGGAAGGCAATGGTCCTCCATTCTGGAGACGTGACCCATCCAGCGCAGCTGGATCTTCAGCAGCGTGGACTCGATGCTGTCGACCTCTGCCATCTCGAGCATGGCGTCGGCAAGTGCAACGACAATGGGCGCCTCCTGTTGGAGCTCTGCGCAGAACAGCGGCTTGTCATTACAAACACCCTTTTTCAGCAGAGGGACAGCCTTAAGACCACCTGGATGCATCCCCGATCCAAGCACTGGCACCTCCTGGACTACATCCTGGTGCGAGAAAGTGACAAACGAGATGTGCTCCACACCAGGGTCATGCCTAGCGCGGAATGCCACACTGACCACCGGCTGGTTCGCTGCAAGCTCAACCTTCACTTCAAACCAAAGCCCAGGAACAATAAAGCCCCCAGAAAGAGGTTCGATTATTTATGTAATTGTTATGTACAGTCATTTGTGTGTTTTTGTGTATCGACCATGGTCTGGAGAGGACACTGTTTTGTTAGGTTGAAGATCCAACTGCGCTGGGTAGGTCACGTCTCCAGAATGGAGGACCATCGCCTCCCCAAGATCGTGTTATATGGCGAGCTCTCCACTGGCCATTGTTTCAGAGGTGCACCGAAGAAGAGATACAAGGACTGCCTAAAGAAATCTCTTGGTGCCTGCCACATTGACCACCGCCAGTGGGCTGATATCGCCTCAAACCGTGCATCTTGGCGCCTCACAGTTCGGCAGGCAGCAACCTCCTTTGAAGAAGACCGCAGAGCCCACCTCACTGACAAAAGGCAAAGGAGGAAAAACCCAACACCCAACCCCAACCAACCAATTTTCCCCTGCAGCCGCTGCAACCGTGTCTGCCTGTCCCGCATCGGACTTGTCAGCCACAAACGAGCCTGCAGCTGACGTGGACATTTACCCCTCCATAAATCTTCATCCGCAAAGCCAAGCCAAAGTAAAGTAAGTATATGTACAGATGATAATAAACTTGAACATGCAAAAGATTGGTTTACTGGTGCAGCAGATAACCAAGAAGGCAAGTGGAATGTTGACCTTCAATTCAAGAGGGGTTGAATTTAAGCACAGGGAGATTTTACTGCACTGTATAGGGCACTGATGAGACCACACCTGCAATATCGAGTACAGTTCTGGTCTCCTGACTTGATAAACAAAAATGCTCTGCAGAGGAGGATAACCAGGCTGATTCCAGAGATAAAGAAACATAGAAACATAGAAGATAGGAGCAGGAGTAGGTCATTCAACCCTTCGAGCCTGCTCCGTCATTCAACGAGATCATGGCTGATCTTAAAGTTCAGCACCCCGACCCCGCCTTCTCTCCGTAATCTTTAATACCCATATGATGAGGAGAGACTGAGTCACTGGAAAGCATATAGATTATCAAAGGGATAAATATGATAGAGGCAGGAAAGTTGTTTCTATCATTTTTTGAAAAGTTTTTTTAGACACACAGCATGGCAACAGGACATTTCAGCCCACCAGTCCGTGCCGGCCATTTTACACCCAATTGACGATGTTTTGAATGGTGGGAGGAAACTGGAGCCCCCGGGGAAACCCATGCAGACGCGGGGAGAATGTTCAAACTCCTTACAGGCCACGTGGGATTTGAACCCCGGTCCCGATCGCTGGTACTGTAAAGACGTTGCACTAACCACTACACCAATCGTGCTGCCCCTATTGGTGAGAATAGAGCGAGCGGCACAGCATCAAGATTCGGGTGAGTAGATTTAGGACAGAGATGAGGATAAATGCTTTTCGTAGACAGAGGTGAATCTATGCAATTCTCTGCCCAAGGAGGCTTCGTCATTATGTATCAGTTAGATCTTGTTTTTTTGTATCGTTGGGGAATTAAGGGTGATGTGGAAAAGGCAGGTAGGTGGAGCTGAGACCATGGTCAGATCAGCTATGATCTTATTGAATGACGGAGCAGGTCGATGGACCAGATGACCAATTCCTGCTCCTATTTCTGAAGTAGTTAAGTTTTGGAGCACTCACGATATTTTGCTTTTACCATTGTCTCATTCTCTAGAATCTCAGTACCTCTGTGACAGTGAAATGCTGCAGTGTACTCTCTTTGCTCCTTCAATCCCATAACCTCAATGCTTACGAAGTAGCAAACACAGCTAAATTTCTACTTGCAATTTAAATGTGCATTGGACTTGCATAAGCAACTTATCCAGTGTGTGCCAAAGGGAACATTTGATTAGGTTTTACAAGTAGATCTTTAGCTAGTTTGCAAATTGAGCAATTAATTAATTTTATTATGGTGGCAATTTTAGAATCAATCATTTTTGGGACAAGTAAGTTAGTCCATGAATAATTAAATTAAATTTATATTTTATATTTAGACATTCAGCACGGTTACAGGCCTTTCAGCCCACAAGCCTGTGCTGCCCTTATACACCCAATTGACCTACAATCCCAGAACATTTTTAAACGTTGGGAAAAAACCAGAGCACCCAGAGGAAACTCACGCAGACACATACAAATTCCTTAAAAATAGCAGTGGATTTGAACCCAGTCGCTGTCACAGTAATAGCATTGCGCTAATCGCTACACTCATAATATATTAACAATATGCAATGTCCCTGCAATATTTCAGAGAAAATTCATTGGTCCAATTTTATTTTCAAGAGCTTTCCAAAGATTCAACAGCATGCAATTTTGCTGAAGGAATGTATTTTGCAATCAGTGAATTCTATCCCTTCCCTGATTGGGGTGTCATTTAAAGTTCTGTCCTCATGCATCAGGGTTCAGTGTTCTCGATGCGGCTTCCTGTTCGTTGGTGAGATCAAGAAAAGACAGGTGACCGCTTTGCCAGGGATCTGCCCTCTATCCTCAAGTACTAGCTGCAGCTTCCATTTACCAGCCAGACTCTCACAAATCTGTCTATCCTTAACCTCCTCCATTGGAAAGTGAGGCCAAATGCAAATTTGAAGGAAAGGTCCTCATATTTGGCCTTGGTTGACGACAATCCAATGGCATGGATATTGAATTATCCACTTTCAAATAACTCACTCCATTTCTCTAAACAACATCCTGAGCAAAATACAGATACTCACTAGAACCATACAACATTACAGCCCTGAAAAACACTTCAATGTACCTGTTTTTTTCTTTCACTTAACAGCAACATGGATAAAGATAATCATTAATTGTCTGCACATTATAACTCAAACTTGTGTCAACAAATCAACTCAAAAAAAGATTCATTTTGATAAGGTTAATTTTTAAATTTAAAACAAAATTACATTCAATTTTCTCAGTGACCATTCAAAGTTCAGATTTATTGTCAGAGTACATAGAAGCCATCACATACCTAAGATTCTTTTTCTTGCTTGCAAGGCAGAATTACCAATTATTGGTCCTGCAAAAAACTTACTCAGGAGATACATATACATGTAAACAAATAAAGAAATTTAAACAAACTGACTGTTCAATACAGAGAAAGAAAAAAAAAATCAATAAAATGAAAAAGTGAGAGTCCTTAAATGAGTCCCTGATTGAGTTTGTCGTTGAGGAGTCTGATGGTGGAAGCGTAACAGCTGTTCCTGAACCTGGTGGTTGGAGCCTTGTGGCACTTATACCTCTTTCCTGATGGCAGCAGCGAGAACAAAGCATGTTCTGGGCGGTTTAAATCCTTGATGATTGTTGCTACTCTCTGACGGCAGCGTTCCCTGTAGATGTTCTTGATGGTGGAGAGCATTTTGCCTGTGATGTCCTGGGCTGTGACCATTACCTTTTCCAGGGCTTTACACTCAAGGGTATTGGAGTCCCTATCCTAGATCGTGCAGCCGGTCAGCACAGTCTCCACCACACATTTGTAGAAATTTGCCAGGGTTTTCAATATCATACAATGTCATCCACAAACCCATGAGGAAGTTCCAATTCCTTCATTGTCTGTACACGTGGTCCACCTCCAGATTCTTTGCTTTCCTGGATTGTTAGTAATTTGATGTCACTTCTAAGTGATGCTTCCCTGGCTGGTCCAGTGACTGGTTCCTGGCTATGAAATCCATTGTCAGTCCCATTTCCATTTGTCTACTTCAGTCATTCTCAATGGGAGACCTATAGCATATTTATGTAAAAGCGATGGTTTTACTATTTTTTTTTCCTGTGGTCGGTAGGAGAGAAGTATGAAAGAAACCAAAACTTGACTGCTTCACAGTGAAGGGGGCCCATGGGCAGCAAGGTTAGAGGGGGTGACATGGTTACTGTAGCAGTTAGCGCAATGCTGTTACAGCCCGGCTTAGAATCCGACACTGACTGTAAGGAGTTTTTATGTTTTCCTTGTCTTGTGTGGGTTTCCTCTGGCTGTTCCACTTTCCTTCCCCCTTTTAAAATGTGCGGGGGCTGTAGACTAATTGGGATAGTTGGGCACCACATGTCTAATATTTATTTAATTTTAAATTTAAATTAAATTTTAAATTTAGACATACTGCACAGTCACGGGCCATTTCAGCACACAAGACTGTGCCTGCCCAATTTACACTGAATAAACCTACGTTGTACCTGGTAGGTTTCAAACCTAAGCACCTGGGGGAAACCCAAGCAGACAATCCTTACAAAACTCCATTCAAAATTTTGAGCTGAGTCCCAGGGGAGGCATTTTCGAAAAATGGTTGAGAATGGCACTTCACTTCATCATCTGCCCCATTCCCTTCCCCCTTACTCTAAATTTTCAAGCCTGATGAAAAGTCATCAATCAAAGACATTAATCCTATTTCCTTCCCCAAATGTTGGATTACCAACTTCTCCCATTTTTGTTTCAGATTTGTAGCAGCTGCTCTGTTTTATTTTGTTCCATCATAAATATTATTTGAATGTACATGTGATTCAACAGACAACATATTTAAATAAGAGTAGTTTAATAATCATTTAGATGTTACCCTGCACACTAACCAATCTCTGTCATGTTATTTCTACCAAAATGCCGAAGACATCTGTAAAATTTTAATAGGAACATAGGAAGTAGGAACAGGAGTAGGCCAAAAATGGCCCATCGAGCCTGCTCCGCCATTCAAATCGATCATGGCTGATCTAATTTATGACCTAACTCCACCAACCTGCCTTCTCCATATCCCCTAATTCCACTATCATGTAAAAATGTATCTAACCGAATTTTAAATATGTTTAATGAGGCAGCCTCAACCACTTCCCTGGTTAGAGAATTCCAAACATTCACTATTCTCTGGGAAAAACTATTTTTCCTCATCTCTGTCCTAAATCTACTCCCCCGAATCTTGAGACTGTGTCCTCTCGTTTTAGTTTCCCCAGACAGCTCAAAAAAACCTTCCTACATCAATCCTATCTATACCCTTCATAATCCTATAAGTTTCTACAAGATCTCCACTCATTCTTCTGGAATGCTCCCCAGAGAACTAATGCAGTGGGTATTAAACTTTATTTCACCCTCGCACCTTTTTAAATGTTCCTTTAGACACCACAAATTACTTGGAATAAGCCCACAGACCAACAGCTAGCAAGCTTCAGTCCCTTGCCGGAACCCCAATGGGACTTCTGATTTGGCGGGAAATTATTTTGAATTTTTTTTGACATCAAATATTACTTGTGCATGATATCAAAAATATGTGTCTTTGTCGCATCACCACATACCACCAACAGCAAACCCATGGATCACCAGGTTGAGAAATACAGATCTAAATTCATCTGCCAATATGATTTTGGAAGGTGACTACAAAGTCTGAATTTGGCATTAAATGTGTTCTAATGTCAGAACAGAGACAATTAACTGAACTACAGTATCACCAGATAGGGATGAGCTGTGTGTTCATTGATATTAGATGCAACCCTTGAAGTTTCCACATGTGCCCTCAAGTGCTCAAATCCTGCTTCCAAGTGTAGACACATGAGATACTGCAGATGCTGGAATCTGGAGCAACATAATCTGCTGGAGGAGTTCAGTGGGTGATATACTGGGCTGCATCCACTACTTTTTGCAGAGCTTTTGCTCAGAGGTGTTGTTGCCCCCATACCAGGGCATGATGCAGCCGGTCAACACACTTTCCACTGCACATCTGTCAAGGTTTGCCAAGGTGTTCAATGTCATTACCAAACCTCTGAAAACTGATGTGCTTTCTTCAAGTGGCATTCATGTGTTGGGTCCAGGAAAGGTCCTCCAAGACTCCCAGGAATTTAAATGTGCTCACCTTCTCCACCTCTGATCCCCCAGTGATCACTGGTTTGCACACTTCTGGTTTTCCCCTCCTAATGTCCACAATCAGCTCTTTGGTTTTGGTGACATTAAGTGTGAGGTTGTTGATGTGAGTATGGAACGTTGATGAAGGGATCAAGCCCGAAACATTAGTTATGTCTCTTTACCTTTGCCACTGTTTGATCTGTTGAGTTTCTCCAGCATTGTCCTTTTGCTTCAACCACAGGGTCATGTTTTACTTGAATACAGCTTAAGTCGAAATTCTGTATGACCTGCAGGGAAAAGAATGTCAGGGTTGCATGTGATGTCACATGTCATCTGCCAATAAATTTGAACTTTGATTTTTGGAGGGGCATTCTGTTTACACCTTGATCAATAAAACTAGAGTTGGACTTAAATGGTGGTGCATAGAACAGAACTGCCCAGTACGGGCCCTTTCAGCCCACCAATGTTGTGCCAACCTTCAGTCCCTGCCTCCCACATAACCCTCCACTTTAAAATCTTCCATATGCTTGATGTGCTCATCAAGTTTTTTGAACTTCACCCATGTACAGCCTCCACCACTGACCCACGTCATGCATTCCACGCACCAACCATTCTCTGGGAACCTTCCTCTAATATCTCCCTTGAACTTCCCTCCCATTACTTTCAAACCAGGCCCTTTTGTATTGAGCAGTGGTGCCCTAGGAAAGAGGCCACTCTCTCTATTCCTCTTAATATCTTATATACCTCCATCATGCCTCCTCTCATCCTCCTTCTCTCCAAAGAACTCCTTTAACCTCTGCTCATAATGAATACTTTCTAAACCAGGTAGCATCCAGGTCAATCTCCTCTGCACCCTTTCCAATGCGTCAACAACTTCCGAGAGTGAGGTAACCAGAACTGGACACAATGTTGCAGTGGATGGAACTCAATGCAATGGGACAGATACATTGAGCATGTGAGCCCGCGGTGACGTCACGGGGCGCAGGGATGGGCGTGGCGAGTGACGTGCGAGGGGCGGGCCGGCCGGCGGGTCTCGCGACGCAGAGTGGACGAGTGACGCGCGGGGGGGGGGCGAGGGGTCAGCGACTGCGCCGCATCTGACCGATGGGGGAGGCTGCGATGTCGGCTGGAGGCGCGCAGTCGGAGGGGGGCCGGCAGCTCTTCGCCCGGGCCTCGGCCGTCTCCATTCACACGGGGAACATCGTCAACTGGAGCCGGCTGAAGAAGAAGTGCCCGGCGTCGCCGAGCGAGGAGGTGAGCGCGGGAGGGGGCGGTGGTCGGGCGGGGGGGAGGGGGGGGGGGAGGGGGGGGAGGGGGGGGAGGGGAGGGAGGGGGGGGAGGGGAGGGAGGGGGGGGAGGGGGGGGAGGGGGGGGAGGGGAGGGAGGGGGGGGGGAGGGGAGGGAGGGGGGGGAGGGGAGGGAGGGGGGGGAGGGGGGGGAGGGGAGGGAGGGGGGGGAGGGGGGGGAGGGGGAGGGGAGGGGAGGGAGGGGAGGGAGGGGGGGGAGGGGAGGGAGGGGGGGGGGAGGGGGGGGAGGGGGGGAGGGAGGGGGGGGAGGGGGGGGAGGGAGGGGGGGGAGGGGGGGGAGGGGGGGGAGGGAGGGGGGGGAGGGAGGGAGGGGGGGGAGGGAGGGAGGGGGGGGAGGGAGGGAGGGGGGGGAGGGAGGGAGGGGGGGGAGGGGGGGGAGGGGGGGGAGGGAGGGGAGGAGGGAGGGGGGAGGGGGGGAGGGGAGGGGGGAGGCCATTCACCCTGTCCCTTTGGTTCGGTTACAGGACTGCATCCGGGAGACCCTCGAGAAGTGGAGGGGGGGGGGGTGGTGGTGGTTCGGGACAGGCTGCAGGCTATTTACCCTGTCCCCTTGGTTCAGTTATAGGACTGTATCCGGGAGACCCTCGAGAAGTGGAGGTGGGGGGGGGTGGTGGTGGTTCGGGACAGGCTGCAGGCTATTTACCCTGTCCCCTTGGTTCAGTTATAGGACTGTATCCGGGAGACCCTCGAGAAGTGGAGGTGGGGGGGGTTTGTCGCGGTTCAGGATGGGCTGCAGGCCATTCACCCTGTCCCTTTGGTTCAGTTACAGGACTGCATCCGGGAGACCCTCGAGAAGTGGAGTGCCCAGGTCGAGCCAGAGCTGCTGAAGGTGAGCCATCCTTCCAGAGAAGGACAGGGGCAGATCCAAGCCATCCTCTCTCCCAGGGGTGGCCAAAAGTGCTTAAAGCAAGAGCCACTGTAAGCTTCAGATGCCTGAGAGCCACAGGACATCTACAAATATTGCATCCACGTTTTTACTCTTCTACCCATATTTTGCAGTACGTGTATGTCGTTTATAAATGCTCATTTGCATTGGTTTCAATAATCAAAACGTATTACTCATGTAATAGTTGAATTTTGTCCACTAATTTTTAGGCTACAATTTAGCAGCTCATCGATTACACTCCCTACTTTTGACCGCGGTGAGTACCTGTGTTGTTCGGGGTGTTGGGAACAAGGGTGCGGTCAAGACCAGAGTCTGTGGTGGGGGCATTGAGAGCTCCGGATGGACGGGCAGCCAGTGTCTGGTCAGGATCTCAAGTGGGTGCCCAGGGTTTAAAATTAGTGGGGGAGCAACTTTTACATGCATGTTTAAGGTTTAGTATCAAATATTTCCAATTGCAAGCCACGCCCACTAAAACTACCATGGTGAGCTTGTTTGAACCCTGTCTCAGCCAGCATATTTCCACGAGCTCCACGTTAGACGTCAAAGAGCGGCATGTGGCTCGCAAGACTTGACCTAAACTTTGCATGTGCTTTCTGCATCCCTGGCGATTTAAACCAAGGTTGGCCAATTACTCTAGGATTTTCATGCACATTCTAACCATTGGCAGATTTCACTTTTTAATCAATTATGCTTTTTAAGGTCAATGCCATCTGAACTTTTATAACTTTCACACCCACTTTGAGCCCTTTTTCCCATATTTGGGGTTGTGTAAATCTTTTTTTCCAATGGGGTTTTACTACTTAAGCCCTCAGTTCTCTTTTGTTTCTGCATTTGATGGTGTACTTGCCCCTTTGAAGTTCCTCTCCCAGAGAAATTGACTACATTTCAATTTTGAGGGAGTGCTGGCATCAGTGCCTTTTCATTTGAGCCCATAGAAGGTTTGGTGCAATGTTTTTCATAAAAGAAGGGAATTGTTACTAAGGTCCTGTCCATACTGTGCCTTTAACTTTAAAAAAAAAATCAGCTTGTGATATTTCTCTTTGTTGAAATTTACATTAAACTTTGAAAGTATTTGGGCTGTTAAAGACTGGTGCAACCAGACCATATAAATTCATTTTTTTCTGCTTTTGCCGTACTGACCTCTTGCCCCTTCTGCACATCAAGAATAAATGTTTTCCTTTCCCACACTCAGCAAATGTTGTAGGAGAGTTGCCCTTTTATGTGATATTTTCATTTCTACTTGTTCTGTGCTGCTTCAGGAAGCAATTTCAGAGTTAACTGTCCATTACATTTTGTATCCTTTCCAAATCTGGTACAGTAATAGTTTGGCCAGTGCAGTTTACGGGACATTAACCATGAACAAGTTAAACCGGAAAGTCTGCAGAGACTATGATTGTAGAGCAGTACACAAATGTGCGGGTGGTCATACAGCATCCATGAACAAGTTGTGCTTTTCAGTGATTTAATGTATTTTTTTGTACACTTTCATAGCTCCCAAACTTTTTCTTTCACTTGAATTTTTTTAAGTGAGTTTAGTTGAATGATTGTGGATTCAAGTCCTGCACCATATCTTGAGGTAGTTTAGATTGACTTTCCAGTTTAGCATTGAAAGAATGCTGTGTTTTAATGGTTTCAAACAAAGTCTGCAGATGCTGTGATTGTACAGCACAAAAGTGCTGTAGAAATAGATATCTAACCAATGTTTCAGGCCAGAGCCCGTCATCAAGGTATGAGCAAAAAGCAGACAGGTGCCTGGTGATGCAGACAGACCAATAACACCTTATGCAGATAATGTGGCATTCTGAGCATCCTAGCAAACATAGCTTCAGCAATTGACACTGGAAAAACATGGTCAGTTTATTAGCTGTATTTGGAACATAATTCAATATTTGAAACCATTGGATATTGATTTGCTCTGGCAAGAGCAATTTGAGATGCGAAACAGTGCATATGTAAGTTTTTTCTCTCCTGAGGTCAATGATGTATTAAGTAGTGTTATATTAATGTTCCTGGTTAACACAGCATAATGACTCATGACAAATG
This sequence comes from Narcine bancroftii, assembly GCF_036971445.1. Classification (NCBI taxonomy): domain Eukaryota; kingdom Metazoa; phylum Chordata; class Chondrichthyes; order Torpediniformes; family Narcinidae; genus Narcine; species Narcine bancroftii. The sequence goes on along the minus strand of NC_091473.1, from coordinate 142,232,971 downwards.
TAATTTTGAGTAGAAGTTATTTTGAGATTTCCCCTCTATCCTTAATTACCTGTCCCAATTTATCACTCATTGTGAATAATCAAACTGTCTTCACTTGAGCTGTTTAAAGTGCACCGACTTGCTGAAACTAAAGATATAATTGCATGGTGTTCAAGTTTGGGACTGAATTGCCTTTTGAGGGGATGGTGGGGGAGTTGAAGATTCAAATCGGTTGTACTAGTTAGATTAAATAACGTGGCTGCAATCAACCAGAGAGTGAGTACCATGTGGTTCACAAGATAAAGGAACGGAAGGTTTCTTATTTGACCCATCAAGTCCGCTCCACAAAGCTACCTTGAGCTAAACTTTTCTCACTTTTAGTTCCAATTCAACTAGACAACTTTGTTTTGGATAATCAACAACTGCAATATTTTCAAAATGTACTTTTCCTCTCACAATCCTCGTCCACCTATTAAATAGATGAATCTGTATTGTTTTATTTGGAAAACCTTGGTCTCCACCCTATTTCCCTCCCCCACCCCACCTCTCTGTAACACAAAGCCTGTGTTGCTTTTCTCAATTTTAAAGTATTTAACCTGGAACCTTAACTGTGTTTTATCTCTGCACAGATACTGCTGGAATTTGCTGAACTTTCTCTGTATCGAGTCTAGAATCTGCTTTCTGGTTAATTTCAGAGCAGGTTGTTCTAAGGAACTGGTTTCAAACTTGTAAACTAATTTTGACCACCTTTCCCTATCAGTCAGTTTGTTTACATTTCTTTATTTGTCTACATGTTATATGTTTATAGTTTGTCTTGCTTGTGGGTGGAAAAATGTCAAGTCTGTATGTGATGTCATTCATGTACTTTGACAATAAATCTGAAATCTGATTTTTCCAGTGTCGACATAAAATTCCAATATCCATTAAAATTTCCCATGATTAACTTTCTGACAAACTCTCATCATTCCTCTCAATTTATCCTGTGTTTCATGCAGTAGAGTGGAGTATAAATAAACACAACTGAGAGTGAAAGTGTTTCTGTGAATATCAGTCTTAATTCTATCTGGCTTCATATAAACTGAAAGACACACCAAATCTGGGTCATGTCTTGAGGGAATATTACCATTACATCACCATCCTACTGTATGAGCCAAATGAGGAAATGTGAGACCATAACACAAAAATAAGGCCGTGTTCTAGTGTGGCCACCTGTAATGTACTGTCTACGCATTCCAGTAAGAAAAAGTCTACCCACACTCCTGTTCGGCTCCGAATCATGGGTCCTCTACCGGCATCACCTACGGCTCCTAGAATGCTTCCACCAGCGCTGTCTCCGCTCCATCCTCAACATTCATTGGAGCGACTTCATCACCAACATCAAAGTACTCGAGATGACAGAGGCCGACAGCATTGAATCCACGCTGCTGAAGATCAAACTGTGCTGAGTAGGTCACGTCTCCAGAATGGAGGACCATCGCCTTCCCAGGATCGTGTTATATGGCGAGCTCTCCACTGGCCACCGAGACAGAGGTGCAGCAAAGAAGAGGTACAAGGACTGCCTAAAGAAATCTCTTGGTGCCTGCCACATTGACCACCGCCAGTGGGCTGATATCGCCTCAAACCGTGCATCTTGGTGCCTCACAGTTCGGCGGGCAGCAACCTCCTTTGAAGAAGACCCACCTCACTGACAAAAGACAAAGGAGGAAAAACCCAACCCCAACCAACCAATTTTCCCTTGCAACTGCTGCAACCGGGTCTGCCTGTCCCGAATCGGACTTGTCAGCCACAAACGAGCCTGCAGCTGACGTGGACATTACCCCTCCATAAATCTTCGTCCCCGAAGCCAAGCCAAAGAAAAAAGATATTGCAACCCTTGCTTATTTAATCCAAATGTTAGAGCTTTGTCCAGAGTTATTTTCTGGATGTTACTAATCTCCCAAATTCACTGTCTCCATTTGGTTTGTTGCAGGACCCACCTGCCACTTTGGAATGTACCATTACTCAAGACATAGACTCGATAAGCCCTGAGGAGAGGGAGGAACTGAAAGTGTCAGGTAATGGAGGAACATTAAAAATCTAGATTGCTTGTTAATGGCTAGAAATTAAGGAATCCTGGTGATTAATGTGGGAACATCAAAATGTTCTGCACCATATCCTACACAAACCGGCATTTGGAAAGAATTGCTCCTATCATAGTTTGTCTTGCTTGTTCGGGGGGAAAAATGTCAAGTCTGTATGTGATGTCAATCATGTACTTTGACAATAAATCTGAAATCTGATTTTTCCAGTGTCGACATAAAATGACATCACATACAGACTCCCTATGGGGAGGTGCTGGTGTCAGAGCAAGAATGAAATGATGGGACATGATAGGGGATTGAGAAACAGTAGCATTATGGTCTCAGGCACCCATTCTCACTGTTAGGCTGTACCCCCTCCTCAGGGTGGGGGAATGGCACATTTTAAGGGGGAGCAGGGACTGAAATCTTGAAATGTTTTTTATATAGTCAGTAGGAGAGAAGTATGGCAGAAACCATCTAAACAATCACTTCACAAGGAAGGGGCCCCATAAACTTTGCCAAAAAAAAGGTCAAGAATGGCTGGTCTAGAATAAACTGCCCCAGATCCACTTATTGGGAAGACACTCAAATTGGATTTGGTTGTCTATTCAAGCCCTGGGAAATTTGGGCCACTTATTGCGCTGGGCTGAAGGGTGAAATGGTAAATACTCAGAAAATTATGGAGGACAAAACTGGTCTGTTCACTCTTTTTTGCTGCAGTTAGGATCTTTCCAACAATTTTGATGCATTAATAAATGAAGATAGGTGAGTTTCAAAGAGAAAGGAAAAGAATAGGGCAAGATGGAGCATAAACATCAACATTTTAGTTGAAAGTGTCATTCCTCCCTCATTGCTCCTGCAGAATTAATCATAGATTTAAGATGCCTATTACCAGTTCACTGACTGATTTAAAACCTTGTAGTATTTACCTTCAAGCCTGATTTATAATCTTTAATGCAGCGATCTATCTTCCACCTAACGATGCTCCATTTCCACCCCCCCACTCCCACTCCCAGTCCCATTTTGTTGCTGTTTGTCAGGCAATTTTTTTTCCATGTCCTTTGCTCCCAGTGCTACAATTAAACCCCAGCAAATAGATTGTTCAATCTGATTATCATTTCACTGCCCTTATTTTCAATGCCATAAAACTCATTCTCCCTTTTTATGCCTATTTTAATGTTAAGTCTCCATTCTTCATTCTGTTTACTCTCGAGAAAAAATTGCATCCTTTTCTGATTTCCCCAAAACACGCCATTCTGTTAAACACCATTTCCTAGTGGAGATATCTCCAGTTTCTCCTGATCAGTAAACATCCAAACGCTGGCAACCTCCCAACTTTTTTTTGTTGGAAACTTGAATGAATTGTAAAGAACTGTGACTTGTATACCTGCTGATTTGTGTGAACAATATATATTTCAGAATTCATTATACATTGTCCTTGCATTCGTATGTTCAAAATAATTTGTTAGCTACAAAAAGCTATTTTATTGCAATGCTAACTGTTTCTGTAATCAATCATTTTTTTAATGCAGCAAAACTTTTTCTCAATGACTCTGACCCCTCTGGTATAAAGGATGCTGTGGAAAAAGGTATGTGCCACTAAATTAGGTATTTATTGTTGGATTTTTATTTTCAGTTGTGTTTTTGGTCTATTGAATGTTTTTTTTAAATGGATATTCAACTCATTTAGATTAGAAATATTCAAACCAGCTGCAGCACTGGTCACTTGGCATTTATTTGATGCTCAATGCTGTGGTCGTGTTGTGGGCAATCTGTTTTGGGTGTCACTGTTTACTGTTCTTGCACAATAGCTATGGATAGGACTGCTATTGACACCTGATACAATGACCAAGTTTTCATTGCACTGTTGCAAGCCTCTAAATTAAATTGCCATCTTCAGAGAATTGACAAAGGAACAGATATATCTTGACATGGGTCTTTCACAGATCAAAGATGCACAGCATTGAAAAGATTGATTCAGTTCCAGATATAACAAATAGCCAATTTCAAATGTTGTTTCAATCCAGTCCTCATCATGAAGTATTAAAGCACTGGATAACTATCAGTTTCTTTTTGTAGCCCAATGTGAATTAGCTATTAATTGAGTCATTTACCCCCTCCATAAATCTTCGTCCGCGAAGCCAAGCCAAAGAAGAAGAGTCATTATATTTTTAAGCAAAAAAATGAACCTGACTCAAATGAGGAATCTCCCTTGTGTAGTGGCCAGGTCTGTTTTTCACTAAAAGGCTTTTAGTGAAAAGCCTTTTGCATAGAATCAGTACAGAACAGTGCAGAAGGAACCAATTTGATTTCATCAGCACTTTTTTTCTGAGGGCAGCATGGTTGGCATAGCAGTTACCGCAACACCTATACAGCGCCAGCGATCAGAACTGGTCCTGGGTTCAAATCCCGCGCTGTCTGTAAGGGGTTTGCACTTTCTCCTCATGACTGCCTGTGTTTTCTCCAGGGGCTCCCACCATTCAAAGTGTACTGGGGGGTGTAGGTTAATAGGTTGTAAATTGGGCGGCCCAGACTTGTGGGCTGAAATGGCCTGTTACTGTGCTGTATGTCTAAATTATTTTCAAAAAGTTGAAAGAAATTGATGAGGATAGGGTTGTAGATGTCAAATGCCTTACTATAATCCATACATCCAAAGGTCCCCTGTGGTAGACTCGTGTGTGGATTCAGAATTGGCTTGCCTGCAGAAAGTAGAGGGTAATCGTAGATTAAACGTATTCTGTCTGGAGGTCAATGACAAGTGGAATTGTGCATGGATCTGTACTGGAACTTCTCTTTGTAATTATTATGAATGACTTAAACAAAGAAGTAGAGCAATGGGACGGTAAGTTTGCAGATGCCAAAGGTTAGAGGAAATGTGGATAATGTAGAGGTTTGTCATAGATTACATCAAAATACAGACAGGATGCAGAGTTGGGTAGAAAAGCAGCAGATGGAGTTCAATCAAGGTAAGTGTGAAGAGATGCATTTTGGAAAATCAAACTTGAAGGAAGAGTACATGGTTAATGACAGGATTGTTAGCAGTGTGGAGGAACAGAGGAACCTTGGGGTCCAAATCCATAAATCACTCAAAGTTGTAGTATTAAAGAAGACTTGTGTTTTGGCCTTCATTAGTCTGGTAATAACTTCGACCTGCAGGTCTATAAAACTCTGGTTAGATCACACTTGTAATATTGTGTTCGGTTCTGGTTGCCTCATTATAGGAAGGATATGGAAGCTTTGGAGAGGGATACAGATATCTACCAGGAAGTTGCCTGGATTTAATGCCCTTACACTGTTCTTAACTTGTGTTATGATTAACAGACTAGGCCCTTTTTGGGACTGAAGGATTAAATGTGACTTAATAGAGGTCTGCAAGATTATAAGAGGCACAGATGGGTTGGATGTAACCCAGCACCTTTTCCCAGGACGAGAGAAGCGCACACCAGAGGACGTGCTCAAGATGAGGGATGGAAAGTTAAGGGGTGACATCAGAGGCAAGTTTTTTTTTACTGAGTAGTGAGTACCTGCAGTGCATTGCCAGGTGTGGTGGTGGAGGCTGGTACAATAGAAACATTTAAAAGACTTAAAAGTCAAGCACATAGATGCAATAAAAATAGAGGCTTATGGGTGTGAGATAGGGAAAGATTAGTTGTTTGAGAAGGTTTACATGGATAGGCATAACGCCGTGGGCTGAAGGCCCTGTACTGTGCTGTAATGTTTTGTGTTTTTTATTCTATGGTATTTTTGAAGAATAATTCAGTTAGTCTTACTTACCCACACTAAACTTTAAGTTTATGTATCATCCTATTATACAAGTACAACTTGATGGAACTGCATTCTCCAGTCCTCTGTAACACCCACCAGACGTAACGCATACAGACTAACAATACATATTCACAGTATGTATATTCAAATATTAAAATAAATAAATATTATTGTTAAATAAATAGTTGAGGCACGGGGTTTGTATGAGCAGTTCATCAGTTGTTAAACTCTTTCTCAGCCTGGATGTTCCAGCTCTGATATTCCTGCATCTCTTTCCTGACAGGAGTAGCTGGAAGGTGCTGAGTGGTAGGGGTCCTCACTGATTTTGCAGGACCTCTTTAAACAACAATTCTGGCAAATCCCTTCGATTGGGGGTGGGGAGGGTGGAGGGAGACCCCAGTGATCCTCTCTGGTGCTCTTATGGTCCTGTGGATTGACCTCTGATCTAATGATCTACAGCAACCATACACAGGACAGTCTCGATAGACCTCTTGTAGAAAGATGACCAGATGGTGGCCGGTAGCCTGTCCCACCTCAGGAAGTACAGTCGCTGTTGAGTCCTCCTGATAAGTGAGGAGATCTTTTGTATCCAGGATAAGTAGCTTCTTAAGTGGACATTGAGAAACATGGTGCTGTCTGCTCTTTCCATTACGGAGCTATTAATGTACCATGGAGGGTGGGCATCCATGGTTTTCTTGAAGTCCACTTTTGCTTCTGTTGCCTGTAGGTCTTCGACCACTCATCTTAAATCTTTGGCTTCTAGATGATAAATTTTCTACTTCAGGAAGCAATTCCACTTTACAAATCCTTCAAAATACAAATGGTGTTCAAAGTACAAGGGATTGACATATAAATTGTAAAGTCAATCCAGTAAACGAGTGTCCAATATCTTTCCAAGTAAAGATTTTCCCATGTGCCTGATAAGGCTTTAGGTTTGAAGTGTTAGCAATGTGGTCTAGGCAAATGAAGATGGCATATGCTACAGTCATGGTGTATTCATTGTGAAGGGAGTGAATGTTCAGGGTGTTGGATATAATGCCAATCAATCAGAGGCTTTGATTTGGACAATGTTAAACTGGAGTTGTTTACACTGCACATCAAAGTAAGTGGGGAGTATTCCAAAACACTCCTATGTGCCTTGTAGATGGTTGAAGGTATTTGGGCAATCAGAAGGTGGGTCATCTATCCATAGGAAACTTGGCCTCTGACCTGTTTTTGCAGCTGTGGGTGTTTGTGGCTGATGTATCTGAGTTTCTGGTGAATGTTGTGTGCGTATCACAGTATACAGGCATGGACTGTTCCACTTGCTGAAGAGTTGCAGTGAATATCTCCACTCATTTTTGCTGAAACAGCTAAAGATGCTTGGAACTAGGATGCTGCCTGAGGAACTTCAGCAGTAATATCCTGTGGTTGGGTTGGATAACTTCCAACAATCACAAATATCTTCCTTTGTGGAAGGAATGTCTTTTTGTGTCCTTGGCTTCAAGGTGGCATATTTAGCCTTGAGTAAGGGACTAAAGATTTCTAGATTGAAGAGATACTGTCCTTGATATCAACCAGAGTTCTGAGTTTAAGATGCATGTTCTCCCAGTAAAATACAAACTGGGCTTCAGTGAGCAAGTTGCTGGGAAGTGCTGCTTGAATGGCTTGTAAATGACATTTTTCATTTGGTTGATGATTAAGAGTAGAAGGGTTTGGACAGTTGTTAGCTGAAGGAGATGTCTTTTGGTGGATATACCACAGCAGTGTTCCACACTTGTCAGATGCTCATTTTAGATCAGCTCGGCTAGAGATATGGTTCTGTCAGGGGTGTAAGTCTTTATTAATGCAGGTGGAAGCGCTTTCAGCTGTTTCTTCACGATACATTAGATTTGGCAAAAAATGAGGGTGTGGGATCTGGGGGGAGGAGGTGGGAGGAGCTAAAATGGGTCATCCACTCAGCAGTATCCTGTACTAGGCAAATCTGTTTGTGAATGTTCCACCCGTGGCACCCTCGTGTTGAAAACATGCCATTGCTTGAGAAAGTAAAGATCAGGTGTAGGCCACCTCATTCCCTGAAGCCTGCCCGGGCCCCACTGTTCATATGATCTCTGATGGCTTCAACTCTGATCTGTTTTGACTCCAGTAATTTGACCTATCTACATATACAGGAACCATAAAAATGCAGGCTTTAAATATTCATAGGCTTGCCATTTTGTCTGTTACCCAATTCCTGTGTCAAATCAGTATTGTTATCAGAATCAGGTTTATTGTCGTGAAAAGATGTCACAAAATGTGTTTTGTGGGGGCAACTTTGTGCATTGCTGGTGCAAAAACAGCTATAAATTACATTTCCTTGAATACACGATAAATAATGTGAAAGAGGAGAAAAAAAGTGAGGTGTCTATGGTTCATCGTCCATTCCGAAATCTGGGAAGAAGCTGTTTTTGTAACATTGGGTGTTTGCCATCAGACACCTGTACCTCCTTGCTGAAAAAGGGAGTGATGGTCCTTGACGATGGAGGCCGCTTTTTTGATGCAGTGAAGACTAATGCCCGTGATACCGCAGGCTCTCTAGCATTTTCTTGTCCTGAGAATTAGCACCTCCATACCAAACAGTGATGTAACCAGTCAAAATGCTCTCCGCTTTACACCTGTAGAAGTTTGCAAGAGTCTTTGGTGACATACCGAATCTAAGGCAAGCCTTCTTCATGATTGTATCAACATGATGACTCCAGGAGAGATCAGAGATGTTGACACCTCGGAATTTGAAGTTTTTTTTACCCTCTTGATTGCTGACCCTCAGACGAGGACTGATTCTCAGAGTTTCTCCTTCCTGAAGTCCACAATCGGTTCCTTAGTTATGCTAACGTTGAGTGCAAGATTGTTGTGACACTACTCAACTAACCGGTCTCACTCCCGTCTGCTTCCTCACAGCTCTCTGTGATTCTGCTGACAGCCGTGGTGTCATCAGGAAACTTGTAGGTGGCATTTGAATTGTGTCTACCACACAGTCATGGGTGTAAGGATAAGTAGAGCAGTGGGTTAAGCGTGTACATGTTGGAAGTGAAAATCGCATTGGAGCTGCCACTGAACTTTGCTCCAGTGCAATTGAATCCTAAATATTTTGGTGCCACATGATGGGATTTTTTTGCTGCATTTTAATAACCAGGTGAGTGGAATTTGGGGACAAATCCCTAATGGAGAATAGAGAGCAGCTACAAACTATCAGTCTAATTGAAGAGCTTAAAATGCCATTGTCCAGGAAATAACCTGAATGTTGTATTTATTGTAGCTTGTTCCGCCCTTGCAGTATCACAGCTGGACTCTGTGATACTTGCTTCTCCACCACTCGCAGATGGAGCTAGTCTTTCTCTTGCACACCTGCAACCATATTGGGAAGAGCTGGAAACTCTGGTTCGAAGTCAAAGCATTGTAGCAATTGGTACCTCTGATTTGGATAAAGTACTTTTAGAGCAACTCTATCAGTGGGCTCAGGTAACTCTGAGTTTAGTAATTCTGAGATGTATTTCTCTTTGCTGATCTAGGAAGACTATTAGATTTGCTTTTTTTTTAAAAAAAAATGCTTTGATTTTCGGGATTAGCTGTAGTCTTCACTCAACATTTAGCATTAAAATAAAGTGGTAGACTAGATTTTATGGGTTAATCTGCCATTCCTGATTCTTAAGAGAGCTAGTAGACCTGCGGTGTCAGTGTTATTTGCATATTCTACGTGTGACCATGTCCTAAAGATGTGCATTAATTGACAACACTAAATTCCCCTCAAAATGTGAGTGGAGAATCTTTTGAGAGTTGATAGGGAAAAATATAAAAAAGGATAATTGTGTGAGTAGCACAAGTCGTACTTGGTGCTGAAAGGGCCCATTTCTGTGTTGTACAACCCTGTCCCTAAAATATGTGATCGTTGCCTCTTGGCTTGGCTCAATATTCCCATTCTGATCTCAACTACAATGCTGATGGGTGAATTGCAATTGACCTAGCTGATCTGAAAAATTGAAGTAAAAATGCCCACAACTTTTGATGATTAGTCTTGCCTGAGAAGATCTATTTGAAACCATAGGCAAGTGAAATGACTTAGTAACTCAATTTGCTGGGTGGAGCAGCACCAGTGGTGGGGGAGGTGGGGAGGAGAAAAAACTGTCAGTGTTTTGGGCTGGAACCCTCCATGGTCCTGATTAATGGTTCTGGCACAAAGGGTTGACTGTTTTTCTCCCACTGATGCTACCGAGTTCCTCAAACAGATTGTTTTGCAAATAATTTAATAATGATTTGTTCAAAAGATTATTTCTATCCGTAATTTTGATGACCTATTTTGAATTGTATTTGATGTTGGCAGTGGAGGGGGTGGGAGGGGGTGTGGAGAACAGAAATGGGAGAATGCAGTGGTCAGTATTTTGTGGTTTGATTTTAACATTGCAAACACACTTAGAATAGTTTGAGACACTAGACTGTCAAAATTGCATGTCTTTTTCATGTTGCCTGTCACCTCACTTTTTTCCTCCTACATCCCCTTCCCCTTCATGTTCCAGGTGAAACCGAGCAGCAACCAGGTTAATTTAGCTTCCTGTTGTGTGATGCCACCAGAACTTACGGCCTTTGCTAAAGATTATGACATACAGTTACTGACTCATGGTGACCCTAAAGGTGAGACTGCATTGTATATTTGTATGATGGACTCTCTCTCTAATACATGATTGATGTTTGAAATGAAGTCAACATTTGCACTTGGAGGTGAGCATAGGTTCTGCTTTCTATTATCCTCCCACCTTTACCATCTCTTTTTGCCTTGCCCTAATTTTTTTTGCATGTTTCCTAAACTATGGCCGAACCAAATCATTATTGTGTGAGGCAAAGAAGTGAATCTCATGGTAGCATTTGACCATCACGAACGTCATAAAGTGAGCCCAGGCATTTTCCTCTGCAAACACTCACATAAATTTGGTACAAATCTTGTCCCAGAGTTCTTTGATCATTGTGGAATTTGTTTTTTAAGTGAATGTTTAACTGCTTGTTATGACTGTTCAAGTAGACGAAGATCCTTTGACACTCTGCAAAACCAGGCATTTTGTCTTTTGGCCAACATTGAAATCTGAGCTACTCCACCAAAAATAATCCTGAAGTATTTGATCTATTACTGTATCTCATTTACTGTAACTCGTGCACAAAAATATCAGGCTTATGACCAACAGCTCAAGGTCAATAATGAATGGATTATTTAAATTTTAAGTTTAGACGTACAGCATGGTAACAAGCCCCTCTGGCCCACAAGCCCGTGCCACCCGAATACACCAATTAACCTACAAACCTTTTCTTGGAGAGTGAGAGGAAATCCTTGCTGATAGGGGGATAACATGCAAACTCCTTACAGACAGCGGTGGATCAAATTTGAATCCAACCCAGCTCACTGGTGCTATACTCTTAACTGCCCTGATCTGGGGAATAATGCTAGACCTTGTAAATGACACTTCTACCCAGAGGGTAATTTTTAAATGTTCCTACATTTTAGTATTTCAAGATCATTTGCAAGTATTTTGGATTTTTTTTTAAACGAGACATTAGATGTTAAAAATATTTTCATTTATCCTCCAGAACGCACTTTCTAAACTGAAAGTTTTAAACGATGCAACGTTGATTATTTTATTTCTTTTCCTTCAAGAATTGATACCCATGCTAAGTTTTCAAGAGGCTGCAGTTGCCAGCATGCAAGACAATCTAGCATATGAATGGACGACTAAGTGGGTACTGCGGTATTCAGTCATTGTTAAAAGCAGAGGAATTATTAAATCCAAGGGCTACTTTGTATATGCCAAGAGAAGTCCTTATTAGCATCATCTTTGACAAGCCAGCTAGTTGGAATAGCACTTTTATAAACTGATAACATGCATAATATGCAAAGGAAGAATCTCTAGAAGCTGCACTACTGACCAAATGCCTTTTGATCCTTGATCTATTCTGGGTCCAAGATGAGGTGTAAAAATGAAAAAAAAATGAGCTGAAAGAAATGAATTGCAAAACTGGATGGTTTTGTATGTTGTAAATGATTTTTAAACTGATCGTTTAATTGGCTTTTCTGGGGTTTTTTTTGTATATTTTTCGTTTAAAGCTAAGAGAAGAATGTAAAAGTCATGTGTACATTCAAAAAGACAAATACAGCACAAGAAAATCTTCAGTTAGGTCCAGGCTAATGGTATCCAACTTACCTGAACTTTACTTTCTGTTAGCTGCTTCTATGCAAGATGATACTTGATTGCCCGTACTTGAATTTCCTGGGCATTATTCTTTTGAAAACCTAATACATGGAAACAAACTTGGCAGTCATTGCAGCTGAGAATGAATTGGCAATTAACTCAATTGCTGCTCTATTAAATATATTATGAAGTTTAAGGTTACAGTAACGTTTCAGAAAATAATCTTGTTTTGATGGCTTGCTGTGGAGTTGATTGTAAAGGAGTGAAATAATTTTAAAATTCTCCACATGCTTATCTCAAATTCTCCACTAACTTCAGAGTTGCTCAATAGAAGGATGTTTCAATGTACAAATTCCATTGGTAAACAGGTTAGACAACTAGACTCTGCTCACCTTAATAATTAAGATGGAATAACAACACACCAGAATCATCTTTGGGTTTTTTTGTTTGCAAATCACTGACACTTAACTTGATGTTGCATTGATTACTTTTAGTTTACCTTTAAAATTAAGGCATTTCTTTGTGCAAGAGTAAAACCATCACAAAATTGTATTTCCTGGCATGCAGCATTTCCATGCTGTGATGTTATTTAGTAGATGAGTTGTCTGTGTTAGCAGTGATGCAATGAACTGGAGCCAAGTTCTATTGAGTCTGACTGAGTAAAATAGCAGTGGATTTTCTGTGGGCTCTTTTCATTATCAAATACAGTGGCGTCCAACAATAATTGGTGAAATGGGTAATGATTTAAAATGCTGTCGACATTCTATGTTGCATCATGACACCATGTAAGCCACTGATTTTTGTGGAGCAGAAATTTTTGAAGGAAAGGCCAAGCAAATATAATTTAACCGCAAGAAGTGGTTTCAACCTACATTCTCATCTACTTGAAAGTCTTGACCATAAATCATGGGACTGCACAATGCAACATTCTCCTTGAAAGTTGATTAAAACTATAACTTGGGGCCACTTCAGTCACAATGTATGATCATTTTAAATAGGCAGTTGATTTTGTGCTTAACATTTTAGACTGAAGTACTTTACAAGATTGAATTCACAAAGAGATAGTAAATATTTGGAAATAGTGAATCTATGAAAATGTTATATTTTTACTTAGCTGTGTAATACATTTTAAGTGATTTGCACATTAAAAGTGTGATCTAAATGCCTTACTGATTTTTCTCTTTATTCTTCTGTTAGCTATTTCTCTGTTTGATTGCCTGTACTTGTGAATTTCCTGACCATTACTCTTGAAAATCTATTGCAAACAAACCTGGCAGTCATTGCAGCTCCGTAAGAGGCAGGCTAAAGCCCCCAACAGATATAAGGATATGAAAAACCAAATCGCCTGTGCCCAGTCCTTTTCATAAATGAAGATGTATCTATACAGCGTATCATGAGGACCTTCAAATAACTTTCCACTTTAAAGCTTCACATGATAGTAAGTTATACTGCATGTTCATTCATAAATTTTCTAAGTAATAAAATAAATGAATAAATGATCATAATATACTATTTCATTTTAATTTTGGAAGAAATACTTTTAAGTCACAAACTAGAGCAAGTTGGCTAAGACTGAAATGAGATAAGCAGTGGAATAATGAAAAAAATATTTAATAAAAGCTCAAGAACATACATTATACTCAGAAATGATCATGCAAAGTGATCCATCTGAGGCTAACTAAAGTTAAGGATGCTGTAAGATGGGCCTTTTATGGTTGGAAGGAACAATATTCTGAGGACTGGGAGAATTGGAAACGGAAAGGATAACTAAATATAACAAATAGATTTAACACCAAGTAAAAACTATATATTAAAAAAAAATGCAAGAACCTGCATTATTCGGAATGAATAGTTGACCTGGCATATTTAATTGGGAAAAGGGATATGCTGGAAATATTAAATATTTTGTTATAGTCATGGAGCACTGCAGAATGAAAGCAGGCCCTGTGGCAAAACTTTTCGATGTCGACCAAACCAGTCCAATTTGCCAAAATTTGGCCCATATCCTTCTAAATCTTTCCTACCCATGTAAGTGTCCAAATGTCTTTAAAATGTTAAAATATCCTTGCACTACTGCTTGTTCCGTAGACCCACCACCATATGTTTGAAGAAGGCGCTCCTCCGGACCCTACCACTTTAAATCAGTGCCCTATAATTTTTGATTCCTGACCCTGTGATTTTAAAAACTTCCCCTCATGATTTTATAAACCTCTCCCCTTAGCTTGTGTTGCAGGGAGAAAAGTCCTAGTCTCTCCTTGTAATTCAAACCAAACCAGTGCCGGTAACATTCTTGTGAATCATTTCTGCATTCTATTGAGTTTTTTTAAAAAAGACAAGGACTGATTTTGCATAGTCATTGTTGGTCTTGCAATTTACACATAAAAGTAATTGGTAACTAACCAGCAGCAGAATGAAATGATTATCATTTGCGGAGAAAATATCTAAACTAAGTGCTGATAAGCGCCGCTGAAACTGGCTTGCAGACTAAGGTTCCAGAAAAGGTGACAGCTGGCATGAAAATCATCGAGTGCCACCTTAAATTCTAGTGAGTGAATCTAGTATCAAGTTTTAGAGAAAGTGGAACCACACACGATTCAGCAGAATATAATTTGTGTGAAAAGGCTTAGCATAGACTTGAGTTTAGAATGTAATGAAGGTCATTGAGATAAGGCAGTCTGTTTTATGAAAGGGAAATGGCTTTATTTATTCTTTTGAATAGGTAAATAACCTCCTAGATAAAAGAAGGCCACAGGTTGTCATTTATTTGGATAGTGAAAAGGAATTTGATAAAATGCACATGGAAGATTACTGTGAAAGGTTTGTGGAATTCAGTGATGTATTGCAGTAGGTTAGAATGAAAATCGAGATCTATTTTCAGAGAACAGCGGAAGACTGTTCTACATCTGTGCTGCCCATGTCAATTTAAACTACATCTGCCTTTCAATTTGGCAAGTTGTAACTAGTCTGGCGTCAGGAAGTGGCCAAGGTACTTTGCCTTGGCGCTTGCCAAGGAGAACGACAAAGGAAAGCAAGAGCAGTATGGAGAATGTGGATGTGTTGGGACTATTTGAGATCATGGATGAGGTGGTGCTGGGTCTCTTGAAAAGCATTAAGGTGATTATGTCCCCAGGGTCTGATGGGATATATCCTTGGTTAGTGAAAGAGACAAGAGAAGAGATTGCTGGGGCCTTGAAGATCTTTGTATTCTCTCCAGCATCGGGTGAGTTCCCACAAGACAGGAGAGTGACCAAAAGACTTGTTCTTGAATTGTTCTACATTCTGTCCAGACTTTTTACAATCTGGAGTCCTTGAATGAAGAGAGTTTGAAAATTTGCTGCTGATGTGAAGATGCAAAAGTAAATTGAGGACAATAGAATGTACAGATCTCCAGTGATGGGTGTGTTTGGGGGGGGGGGGGGGGGGTAGAGGGAGAGGGAGAGAGGCTGAGTGTGGAGAAATGTTAGGATTTCTTTTGTAGTTCTTATCGAACTAAAAGGGAAGAGCCTTCATTATTGGTATTCAGAGTCCTTAAATCCCAACCCAAGCTGTGAGGATTGGGAACAACACCTCCCCGATCATCTTTGACACGGCTATCCCCAAGCCTGTGGGTTTGTGTCTGGCCAAACACCTCTCTAAATCCGCCCACATGTTTGCAGGTGACAACATCACAGGCTGCATGTCAAACAACGATGAGATAAGTACAGGAAGGAGGCACATGATGTCAGACCTCTATCAATGTGAGCAAAAGGAAGAAATTAGTCATTGATTTCAGGAAATATAGAGCACACATGACTGTATTTATCAACAGTTCTGAGGTAGAGAGTTTCAAGGTCTCCAGAGTAAATATCACAACAATACGTCTTGGTTCAATCATGTTGGTTATTATACAAGAAAGTGCACCACAGCCTATTCTTTGTTAGATGCCTGAAGAATTCTTACTGTCCAATAATCCAAGGAATTGCAGAGTTCTAAGTACAACTCTGGCATCGCCCAAACTAATTTCCATATCAGTGACTTCATCTATATCCCCTCTTGTATCAGGATATATATTCAGTGATGTTGAAAGGCCCACCCCACATAGACTCTTCCTCCTCCTTATTGTCAGGCTGAAATTATGAGTTTGAAAATGTAAAGCTCCAGATTCAAGGACATTTTCCTTCCGTTAATCAAATTCTGAAATCTATCTCTCATGGGAAAAGGTCACAACTTTTGTCTTGAGGCAAGATTAACAGAGCTAGGGCTTTTCTGTTTGGAGTGAAGAAGGATGAAAGGTGATAAGAGGGATGGATAAGGTAGACAGCCAGTGGCTTTTTCCCAGGACGACGGCAAATACCAGAGTTCATCTGTATAGGGTGAAGGGAGGAAGGTTTAGGGGAGATGTCGGGTATGTTTTTTTTCAACAGGGGTAGTGGTGGAGGCAGGGACATTTAGGCACATAGATTCAAGAAAAATAGAGGGTTATGAGTGTGATGTAGGAAAGGTTTATATTATTGAGTAGATTTGCATCATTTGGCACAACGTCGGCAGTCAATCCACAGGACCATAAGAGTGGTAGAGAGGATCACTGGAGTCTCTCCCACACCCTCCATTTTCCATCGGCATGTCTGAAGATGGTGTGCAGAGAAAACCTTCCACCCTATACACAGCTGCTCCTGTCGGGGAAGAGGTACAAGAGTATCAAAGCCAGCACCAGCAAACTTAGGAACAGCTTCTTCACACGGGAAGAATGCTGAATGACCAAAGGAACTGCTCACACTAACTATCCAAGATTTTCATATTCATTAAACTATTTATTTGTATAAATGAATACTTATTGTTTGTCTGTACAAGTAGTCCCCAACATACCTCCAAGTTCCATATGGACCTCAGCTAGAAATTCACCATCTATTTTATTGTTCAACCAATACAACATGGAGGCTACCAAAGTGCTTTTTTTTTTCATAGATAGGCCTCTACTTTCAACCCAAAAGTTTAATTTTTATACTTACATTTTTTCTTTACTTTTTAAAATTTATAGTTTTTAATCGTAGGTATGGATGGTCATAAGTCAGGAACTGTGTGTTCTGTCTGGTTGTGTGTCTGCATGTTTTGCACCGAGGATTGGAGAACGCTGTTTTGTCAGGTTATACTTGTACAATCAGTTGACAATAACCTTGACATTGTGGGCTGAAAGGCCTGAACTGTGTTGTAATCTTCAATGTAATTTTCTCTGTTCCCTGCACTATTTTGTACTTTTCTCTACACCCAACTCTTCTGGACATAATACTGCTCTCTGCTATTATTGCAATACCTGCAGTATGAGTCAGCTTGCCTGGATAGCTGTACAGCTGACAAACAATTCAATACCCTTATACAAGGGATAATATTAGCATCCAGATACAGATAATTAAGGAAGCAGGTGAAAGGTTGGCCTTTAGTGCAAAGGAGATGGAATGCCTGAATAAGGAGATCTTGTTGCAGTTTTAGGAGAATTTTTTTTAAATCATTAAACACAAGTACAAAGTACAGATGAATGAAATTCCTGACTTGTAGCCACATTGGTTTGTAAGATAAACCAATAACAATATAAGTTAACACAATATGCCATGAGACAGAAAAAGAGATGATAAATTTACAAGAACAGATAAATATTTAGTGGTGCAAGGCCATCGTGAAGGTATGCGTGGAAGGCTGTGTATGGTTTTTATTATATAGTGCCTCTTTCCTGCATTAATTCCACATCTCTTGAATCCCTTGATATTTATATGTAAAATATTCCTAAAGCTACAGAAGCTGACAGTCCTCTTTGGAAAGAGAATTGGAACCATTCACAAGCTTCTGAGAGAAGAAATCTCAGCTGTTTGCTAACAGATTTGGATTGCAATCCTCTAGTTCTAGACAGCCGACCAAGAATCTTATACGTTTCAACATGATGACCTCTCATTCTTCTAATCCAGTGATTTTTTTTTTCAAACATTTTCTTTCTACTTGTGTACCATTTTAAGTATGCCATAGGTGCTCTGTGATTAGTAAGGGATTACTTAAAGTGGTTCATGAGTGAAAAGAAAAAGTTTTAATCGGTCCTAATTGACTCGTTTTATGTGCACATTTCATAACTCCAAGGAAATGGGCCAATGGCAATTTTTTTCAAGCAAAATATTTCAGTAACAATTAGGTGCGGAGCAATGGTTCTCAACTTCCTCCCCCCCACTCTCTGCCTTAAGCAATCCTTGACTAATCACAGAGCACCTATGACATAGGGATTACTTAAGATGGTATGTGAATGGAAAGAAAAAGTTTGAAAGCCGCTGTATCTAACCTCAATGAATTCCATAAAATGTCCTATACATTAAGGATGTTTTTTTTTATATAGGCACACTTGTCAGGTGTATTGCATTTTCCTAATTGCTAGGAATGTAAAACTATAAACGTTCATGGTTCGTGCACAATAACACTGGACAATAAATGTTTTGCTTCCTGAACACTTTTTGATGTACTTTATTGATTTTGAGCTGCTGATCACGAAAATCTTAAAATTTTCCGATCAAGTATTGACTTCAAGATGTATTCTACGTGTCATATTTTTGTAGTGAAAGAGTGCTAGTGATCCTCTTGACCACTAGAGGGAGTCAAAGTCTAGTTTGTGGTTTGATTCAAGATGGATGCCTCCACACGGGCTTGAGTCTATAGATAATAAAGTATAGTTGTTTTAAAAGAACCCAAGTTTCTTTATAACAATAAAAGAAGCATCACGTGGTACCAGGAGTGTGCAGAGTGTATATCGGGGTTTTATCAGCAGAGAAATGGAAAGTTTGAAAGTTCCTGATACTGTAAACTGGACTAGAAATGTCGACCGCAAGTGAAGGTTGTTCAAAGATTCATGCTGTACCTGCAAGCCATGGCAAACTTGATGCATGGAAGATTCCCCTTCTTCTTACTGTGGTGGGACCTCAAGCACTAGAGGTTTTCAACACATTTGTTTTTGCTGAGGCAGCTAACCAGGGCAAGTTCGACAAGTTTATCGAGATGTTTGATGAACACTGCTCACCAAAGGAAAATTAAACATTTAAGAGGTACGTGTTTTGCTCGTGCGCACAGCTGCAGGGAGAAAGCTTTGATACTTTTTTTTTAATGGACTTGAAATTAAATGCAATTTTGGATCACTGCAAGGGAGGAAGTTACCCCTAAAAGTCAGGAGGCAGGTGACTGTCAGGAGAGGGAAGAGGAAAAAGTATCCTCTAGTCGTTCCCCTCCGCAAGTATACTGTTGGTGGGGGGGGAGGGGGGGGTATGACCTACCAGGGACAAGTTGAGGTGGTCATGTCTCTGGCACAGAGATGGCAATTAGGGACTCGTTGGTTAGACAAGTGAATAGGAGGTTTTGTGAATGAGATCAAGGCTTCCGGATGGTATGCTGCCTCTCAGGTGCCATGGTCAGGATGTCTCTGATTGAGTTCATAGCATTCTGGAGTGGTAGGGCGAGCAACCAGATATCATCCATGTGGGGACCAATGACAGGAGTAGGTTTGAGGTCCTGAAGAGGGAATATAGGGAGTTAGGAAATGTTAAAAAGCAGGACCTCAGGGATGGTAATCTCAGGATTGCTGCCTGTGCCACATGCCAAGAGGGGAGGAACAGGAGGTGTGGCAGATGAATGTGTGGCTGAAGAGTTGGGGCAGGGAGCAGGGGTTCAGATTTGTGGATCATTGGGATCTCTTCTGGGGAAGGTCTGACCTGTACAAAAAGGACGGGCTGTACCTGAACTGGAGGGGGACCAATATCCTGGCAGGCAGGTTTGCTAGAGCAGTTGGGGAGGGTTTAAACTAGTTTGGTGGGGGGGGGGGGGAATCAGAATCTGAGTGTATGATTCTATGTGCTCTGAGTTGATGAGCAAGAATGAGCAGGGGACAAAACATAAAGGTAGCCAGTTAGAGGGGTTGAAATATGTCTATTTCAATGCTAGGAGTATTAGGAATAAAGGAGGTAAACTTAGAAGATGGAACTGTTGTGGGTGTTACTGAAATTTGGCTGGAGGAAGGCCAAGATTGGCTGATGCAGGTGTGTTTTTCTTAAAAAAGGATGGAATGTAGAAAAGGAGGGGGTAGTAGCATTGCTGGTCAGGGATAGTATCTCGGCTATAGACAGGGAGTATGCTGCAGAGGGAGTGTCCACTGAGTCGGTGTGGGTGGAAGTCAGAAATAGGAAGGGACCTATCATTGTGCTGGGAGTAGTACAGGCCCCCAAATGGTCTTCAGGATACCAAAGAGCAGATAAGCAGGCAGATTTTGGAATGGAGCAGGAAAGACAGGGTTGTATTTATGGGTGATTTCAACCTCCCTAATATTGACAGGCACCTCCCGACTGCAAGAGGGATAAGATGGGACTGAATTTGTCAGGAGTTTACAAGAAGGACTCCTGACACAGTAAGTGGTCCAGCTGACCAGAGGAGAGACCAGACTGGGTCTGGTTCTGGGGAATGAACCTGGTCAGGTGGCAGACCACTCGTTGGGAGAGCATTTTGGTGAGAGTGACCATAACTCCCTTAGCTTCAACATAGTTATGGAAAAGGATCTAAACAATCAAACTGCGAAAGTGCTTAGCAGGGGAAAGGCTAATTATGAAGGGATGAGGCAGGAACTAGTGAGAGTAAATTGGAAACATGTTTAAAGGTGAAAGCACAGAAGTAATGAGGAGGATGTTTTGGGACCACTTGTGCAGGGTTCAAGATAGGTTTGTCCCACTGGGACAAGGAAAGGATGGTAGGAAGAGGAAACCATGGCTGATGAAACAGGTCAGACAACTAGTCAAGAGGAAGAATGAATATAGATATAGGATGCAGGAAACAGGAAAGGTTTATGAGAAATGTATGGTAGCCAGGAAGGAGCTTAAGAAAGGAATTAGGGGAGCTCAAAGGAGTCATGAGAAGGCCTTGGGATGTAGAATTAAGGAGAACCCCAAGACATTCTATGCATATGTGAAGAAGAGAAGGACGATGGGAATGAAGGTGAGGCCGCTAAAGGATAAGGGAGACAACATGTGATTTCAAGTCTTTGGCATCCACACTCAAACAGTAAAGCAGAGAAAGGAGTTCACATAATTAAACAGTTGCTCAAGAAAGAACTAGACAGTCGCACAAATCCGTATCTAACTCTGTTGAATTACAGAGCTTCACCACTTTAACATGGCACGTCACCTGCTGAGCTTCTGAAGGGACATAAACTACGCACCACATTTCCATACTCTGCAGACCTAAACAAGAACAGATGTTGAAGGGAAACAAAAGCATCTGCAATGGAGGCAAAAAGCAAACCATGACAAGACAGCAAGAAGCTTGGCACAACATGACACTGTGAGACTCAGATATTCCAGGACATGGGACAAAAAGGCCACCGTTCTGGAGGAAGTAAATCCAAGATCCTTCACTGACAGAACAGAGGATGGTCAAATACTGAGGAGGAATCGAAAAAGCCTGCTGAAAACGCAAGAAACACTGCAGGAACAAATGCAGAAGATCCGGCCCGCACAGCAACGGCGGAAACCCCGCTAGTGCTGGACAGTAGTGGACCAGCAGAGCTGGCACAAGAAGATCCACAGGTGTTATCAAAGCACTTGACAGACTGAATCTCCAAAAGAAAAAGAACAGCACACTTAAAAGGTTTGTGCTGCTAATGTTGTGTTTATATTTGTGTTGAACTTTAAATTAAAAGCAATACTATATTGGTGTGTCTTGTTGTATTAAACATCTCAAGGAAAGGGGGTGTAGTGATAGAGTACTAGTGATCCATCTGACCACTAGAGGGAGTCAGTGACTAATTTGTGGCTGCTTTGGTTGAATTCAAGTTCTTGAGTCCATAGCTAATACATTACAAAAGAACCCATGTTTCTTTATTACAATAAAAGAAACAGCACAATTTTAAGTCTGCTTCAAGCATACAAAACCATTAAGTGCAGCATTTCATTTAAAATTCATTTTCTGCATTCACACTTGGACTTCCTTGCTGATCTGGGTCCAGTCAGTGTTGAACATGGTGGAAAGGTTTCACCAGGACATTATGACCATGGAAAAGCAGTATCAGGGTAACTAGAACCCATCAATGCTAGCTGACTATTGTTGGACATTGACAGGAGAGGCATCAGATGCTGAATACAAACAAAAATCGGTGGCAAAACATTTTAGGTTAGTTGAACTCATTATGTGATTGAACGTGCTTAAATTTGATTAAAGTTAATTTAATGTTTCCCCATTTCTGCGCAAGACAGCAAATCTAAAATTATCTTTGTGTTCGGCTTAAAGCAGTCTTTCATAATCCCTTTTTCTTTCAGGAAGCACCCCTTTAGAAAATAAATTGTTCGAAATGCTGGAGGGACAAGGCCGGTCTTTTCAGCGGCCCATAGGGTTCCTTGAAGGGCTCAGGCCCGAAATGTTGGCTGCTGGAAAGGCCGGCTGAATTCCTCCAGCATTTTGGGGTGTTTTTAACCCACAATCACAGCTTCTGCAGACTTTCTTGTTTCACTTCCAAAGAGAAGTTGTTGTCCAGAGGAGCAGCGTTAGACTCTTGGTTCATCCTTGGCTGCAAATAAGCGCCTCCATTGTGGCTCCATTGTGGCTAATGTATCCTAATACGTGAGGCTGGGCACTTTTGGCACCAACTGGGAGAAAATTAAGAGGGAAACTGGTTCAGCTGAATCCTCCTGCAGAGGATGAAACCAATCAATACAGGACTCCGTTTAGAGTGCTGCAGTGTCCTTAGGAGGACAGTTCAATGTGAACAGAAAGTTTGCAGCAAAGCGGAACGATCGCCCTCACTGCTGGAGGAACTCGGTGGGTCGAAGAGGAGGAAGAGTCGGCCTTTTCATCCACGCCGGTACCAAACGTCCGGGATGCAGCGACGGCGGGGTCCGCTTCATGGTGACGCCGGGCGGAAGTCCCTGGGAGAACGCTCTCGGGGTGACGCCGGGCGGAAGTCCCTGGGAGAACGCTCTCGGGGTGACGCCGGGCGGAAGTCCCTGGGAGAACGCTCTCGGGGTGACGCCGGGCGGAAGTCCCTGGGAGAACGCTCTCGGGGTGACGCCGGGCGGAAGTCCCTGGGAGAACGCTCTCGGGGTGACGCCGGGCGGAAGTCCCTGGGAGAACGCTTCGGGGTGACGCCGGGCGGAAGTCCCTGGGAGAACGCTTCGGGGTGACGCCGGGCGTGCGGAGGGCAGGCGGAATGGTGCAGACGCGGAGCGGCCGGCGGACTGTGGTGAGGTGGTTGGGGCGGGCGGGCGGGCGGGCGGGAGGGACGGACCCGGGTGTTTGTAGGTGGAATCCCGCAGCGTGACCATGCGGAGCCCGGTGGCTGGGGGGGGGAGGGGAAGGGGGGGCAGCAGAAGGCCTCAGCTCCTCTCCCGCCCCCTTCACTCTGTCCGGGAGGGAAGGGACTGGAAACGCGGGGGAGCCAGCTCCTCGATGCGCCAGGATCATTGATAGGCGCCCAGTGATTCTGGCGCGACTCATCCCAGCTGGTGGCCCGGGAGGATCGTCACCTGAGGCGCCACATGGAAGCAGAGACCTCACAGACAGAAACTTCAAACGGGCTGTCCTTCCCTCCCCCCCCCCTCCCTCCCTCCCTCCCTCCCCCCCTCCCCCCTCCCTCCCTCCCTCCCTCCTTCCTGCTCCGATGAGAAGAGGTCCTGCTGAAACACGTGGTTTTAGGGAGCTTGGTGGGGCTGAGGCTCTGAAGGTATTTCCCCACATGGGAGAGGCGAGGTGGTCGTTATCCTAATGTACCTAATGTACAGCGTTCTCCTGCCCTGCATTGCCAAACATCCAACCATGCATATGCAGCATCACTCTTCATATATGCCAACAAATATTGTTTCGTGAATACGAGTCTCGGGTGGACCGTGTGTGGGCAGTTCCTTTGGTCATTCTCACTGCCCGAGCGAATCTTAAATTTAAAAAATTCAATTTAGTTTAGATATACAGCACAGTAACAGGCCATTTTGGCCCACAAGTCTGTGTCGCCCAATTAACCTACACCCCGAGTATGTTTTGAATGATGGGAGGAAAAATTTCTATATGATTTATTCCGCTGCTATTCTTCCAGTGCCAACCTAGACTCTTTTGTACTTGAGACTGTTGAAATTGCATGAAGATGAGTTTCTTCAGTCATACAGCTTTGAAATACTGTAAAACACCAATTTTCTCTCGTCTGGTTTCTATTCTCCCCGTGTTCCCGTGAACTTCCATCCCCACTACCCCCCACCCCTTTCCAAAGACTGGCCTACTCAACTGCATGAATGCAGTATTATAGTGGCCATTTAATCTGCCACTGTAGTGCATGAGATGCGAAAGGAACTCGGCAGATCAGGCACAAAACGTCGGTAGAAATGTTTCAGGATGGGGTGATATCAAGGAGAAAGGAAAAGGGAGGAGAGAAGAAAGTGGGATGAAGCTGAGAGCTGATCAGAAGGGGAATAACCTGTTTGTTACTCAAGTGAAACACAAAAGTCTGCAGATACCGTGATTGTAGTTAAATCACACCGAAATGCTGGAGGAACTCGGCCGGTCTTTTAGTGTCCATAGGAGACAAAGATATGCTGACTTTTCGGGCCTGACCCCTTCTTCAAGGAGTAAGTAGAATGAGCAAAAGACAGGAAATTTCAGACAGTGCTGGCTAGTGGAGGATTCCAGGCCAACAAAAGGAGTTAATTGGATATGATAGGGGAGAGGTGAGAATTGATCATGTTTGTGCAAAGGGAGATAGGGAAAAGGGTGAAGGCAACGGGGAAGATGTGAGTGGTAGGGGTGGGGGGAGTTTAACGAAAGGCAGAGAGGTTGATATTAATGCCAGCTGGTAATGCAATCAATTTATTATCTTTTACTGTTTCTCAACAAATAAAGATTTTTATTTTCTTTAACTTGCACAAACTAAAAGTAACCGTTTGAAAGAGCTCCCCATACTATCTTCAACAAATGAGTACAAAAGGGTCATTTTTTGTCAGGTGCAAAAAAGAAAGTTAACATTGACAATAAATTCCAGAAGAATCGGTGAAGCCAGTGAATACTGAAGTGTAATTGTAATCATCCATTTTGCATCTGCACTGAAAAATAAACCTGTCTCTTTTTTTCCAGGTAGCAAAATCTAGAATAAGAACACCTGTCGGCCAAAAGAAGACGAGGATTAGCAAGTTTGCAGCTAATTCAGAAAGCCTTGCGGAATCTTATTGTGAAGACGAAGAGAAACACGCTGTTCAGGCTGAGTTGCACCCCAGTCTGACACAGCCAGCAGAACTCGGGTTAAATGACCAGTGCTCAAAGAGCATTGTCGTAGAAAATGAGGCAGGCACCGAGAAGGAAATTTTGACTGCAACAGGAACTTCTGAAATTTGTATTGGAAACATTGAAATCAATGAAGAGAAACAAATTTTGCAGATTGAGTCCCAGCCCAGATCCATACGGTTAAAGCTATTTGGTGATGCGTTGGAATTGGCTGACCTGAAGAGCTCTGGTGCAGAGAAGGAAGAGTTGATTGAAACTCGCAAAACTGGTACTAAACAAGATAAAGAGAGAGATAATCATGAGAATAAAGGAGGTGATTTAGATTGCAAGATCATAAGTAATTCTTCAACTGGTATCACTTTTCTGCTTAGCAGTGATGAAGATAAATGTCCTTTGAGTAGTAGCATTAGTGATGTGCTGGAGGGATCCAGGGGGAATGATATAGCTGAAGACTCTACCATTCCTTCTGTACCAGCAGGAAGTCCTCTGGCAAAGGGTAGCGACTTGTTCGTGATTGACACACAACCTGGAATCGATCAAGGAAGAACCTTTTATTTGGACACGAGTGGAAGAGGAGATGGTGAGGAAAGTGGGGCAGAAACTAGAGTTGGGGGTGACGAATCAGACCAAGAGGAAGAAGATGAGTTTATTG
Organism: Narcine bancroftii; assembly: GCF_036971445.1. Classification (NCBI taxonomy): domain Eukaryota; kingdom Metazoa; phylum Chordata; class Chondrichthyes; order Torpediniformes; family Narcinidae; genus Narcine; species Narcine bancroftii. The sequence continues at coordinate 142,207,085 of NC_091473.1, read as the reverse complement.
ATGAAGAAGATGACATTTTGAAATCCAAGTCCCGATTGTAAGTATAGAAGAAAAAGTTATTGTAGACTTGCATTGACACTCACAGAGATGAATTGGCAGTTGTTATATTGTACTCAGCCCAACTCAATGCCCCCTCTTGTCGCACTCTTTCTCAAAGGGCTGAGTCCATCAGCAGAGCATGAGCATGTAATGTCCAGCTCATCCCTGACCATGGTGCAATATGCAGTTGTAGAAGTCAGGGTGAGGAGGATGTTGCTGTCAGAACATTCTGGCTAACAGCATTGAGTATAAAAGACACCGGTCATTGCATTCTAACAAATCAAATCTTGGTGTCGTTTTTTTTTTCCCCCAAAGTTTCATAGACCACAATCTCCAGGAATTTCCTGGGGTTTCTTTTTCTGATTTCGCTAGCCTGGGTGTTCACTAACAAGCAGAGCAATTCCAATCTAAGTAAATAACATTTAGCCAATTTGGAGAGCTTCCCCAAGTGGAGACTCTGGCTTTAAAGCAAGCCTCTCTACTGGAGACACCATTCCATAACCACACCTGGATGATCCTTGTGACACAGTGCCGAAAATGCTAATAAAATGGGTTTATGCTGATGTTGTTTTCTTGGTTAGTTCTGTTGGAATTTCATGGAAATATGAAAGGGGGTGTTTTTTTATGTTTTCCCTATGATCGTTTACTGTACATTGAAGAAATGTAATTTGAAAACACACACCCTTCTCGTATTAAGCCAAGCATTGGTGATTGGTGCTGGTTCACATTTGTAATGTTTTGAAGATCACAGGTGCAGTTGAGTTGGAAATGTACATTAAAGGAACATTATTTATGTATTCCAGAATAAATTCTTCAAGCAGCATTGATACAGGACTAAATCTCAAGGAACTTGGTGGCCTCTACATTAGTTTTAATGTTAACAAACCGGCACAGGCAACCGGTTCAAAAGACTTAAAGAAACAAAAGAGCCAAAGGGAAGACACTGAGGTAAAGAGCTTTGCTGCATTTTGATCTTTTTGCTGTTCAAGTTCATCAAAAAGCAAATATCTGGTATCCGGCACCTATGGGGGTTGGTAGATGCTGGGTAAGCAAGTTTTCCGGTTGCTTGAGGCTCACTTTTACAACGCCTAACTAATACACCTGCATTAAAAATAAACAGTTTAAAAGACAAAAAATACTATATTTACACTGAACAAATCTCACTTGCATGAATATATAAACCTTAAAGCATCTTACTTTATTTTCGGTGACATTCTTTGAAAACCTTTAACTGTCACTGAATCTACAGATTCCTCCCCCAAGTTTACAGATAAAGCATTATTAGCATACTTAATAATATACTAAATAAAGATAAAGACTCTTACTAAGCAGGGATAAGAAGACACTTTAAGAAAGTCACCCCAATGGTGAGTGGCATCAACCAGCTCTTCATCCTGTGTGACACCATTTTATTGAAACACAACTTTAGTCAAATAGCTGCTATAAGCAAAGCACGCCTAAGGCTAAATATTTGCTCCCATCTTCACCAATTTATTATTTTCCTCTTTTTTTTAAATCGATTGCTTGTGTTTGCCAGTTCCTAGAATTCTGCATTACAGGGATTTTATTTTGCTGATATTGGAAATCTGAAATAACAGAAAATGCTAGAAGGACATACAATGTGATAACATGCCTTTCCAGCCCATTGGCCCGTGCTGCCCTATAATCAATTAACCTACTAACTCCATACTTTCTTGAAGGGTGGGAGGAAACCATGCAGACACGGGGAGAACGTACAAACTCCTTACAGACAGCGCCGGGTTCGAACCCGGGTCGCTGGCACAACAGCACCTCATATTTGTGGAGAGCAAATTATCGATCTGATAGCCTTGCAACATGAATGTTTTAACTTTCAGAGAAAGGGAGTGAAGAAAACAAAGAAAATGTATGTGACAGGATGGACCAAAGTGAGATAATTTCATGCTGAAAAGGGGGGGAAATTTGTCAGCTGACATCAGGTCAGGTAGAATCTAAGGAGAGAAATTTAACAATGTAAGATAATCAAGCTATCCAATTTGTCATCAGAACTAGTCTCTTCTGTTCTAGTTTAACCTGTAGAACCATACAACACTACATCACACAAACCAGCTGTTTGGCCCATCTAGTCTGTGCCAAATTATTATTCTGCCTAGTCCCACTGGCCTGCACCTGAACCATAGCCCTCCACACCCATCCATCCATGTACCTATCCAAATTTTTTTGAAATGTCAAAATTGAGCCCCCATTCATCTCTTCAGTGGCAGCTCGTTCAACCCTCCCACCACACTCTGCGAGAAGAAGTTGCCCCTAATATTTGCTTTAAACATTCACCTTAAGCCCATGCCCTCTAGATCTTGTCTCACTTAACCTCAGTGGGAAAAGTCTGCTTCCATTTACTGTATCTCCCCCTCATAATTTTGTGTCAAATCCTCCCTCGTTTTTCTGTGTTCCAGGGACTAAAATTCTAATCTGTTTAACCTTTCCTCTGTAACTCAATTCTTCAAATCCCGGCAACATCTTTGTGAATCTTCTCTCTGCACTCTTTAAATCTTGACAACAGAAAAATACATCTCTCTCCACAAATGCTGCCTATTTCCAGAATTATGTTTTTCAAATTCCCAGCAGCTGCATTCTATAATTCACACTTTCAGCATATTTTTGGTCTCTCCTGTTCTTGCTCATCTCCAGTGTCATCATCTATGAGTAAGCCCTCACCACCTACTCCAGCCTTTTTGAGAAAATAACGAGCAGGATGGACAAAGGTGAGTCAGTAGATGTTCAGACTTTTGACAAAATACCACACATGCGGCTGCTAAACAAGGTAGGAGCCCGTGGTATTACAGGGGGCCTTTTCTGGCTGCCGATGACGAGTGGTGTTCTGCCGGAGTCGGTGATGGGTCCACTACTTCTCATGCTGTACACGATTGAGATTACAAAACTGGTGGCTTTGCAGCCAGGTTTGTGGATAATGCACTGATAGGTGGAGGAGTCGGTAGGATCGAAGAAGCAGGGAGACTACAGAGCGACTTGGATAGGTTGGGAGAATGAGCAAAGAAGTGACAGGTAGAACACAGAGAGGGAAGTCGTGCACTTTGTAGGAAAGAATAGACTATTTTCTCAAAGTGGAGAAAATTCAGAAAGCAGAGGTTCAAAAGGATTTAGGAGTCCTAGTTCAGGATTCCCTAAATGTTAACTTGCAGGAGGAGTCACGTGATGGAGTAGTGGCCGGTCGGGGAACTCCAGCCCTCTCCGGAAAAGTTTTTTAAAAAACACACAAAACACAAAGGCACAAACATAAAAATTAAAATAAAGTGAAAGTAAAGGTGGGAAGAAAATGGCAGCGAAGAAAGAAAAGTTGAAAGCAACGGGAATAAGAGAAGAAGAAAGGACGTCGGAAGAAGAAGGTGAAGGCCTTACCTGTCCGAGGAAGCCTGCCGCGGAGAGAGAAGCCCGCTCCCTAAGGTCAGTTGAAGTCCCGAGCTCGGGACTACAAAAATGGCTCGTGATGCGCATGACAAAAAAAACACTGACAGGAGGGGGGACCAGCTGAGGAGTCAATCTCCACAGCTGAGAATGACAGCTACAACACAACAACAGGAAGGGAACATAGAAAACAACGAGAACAAGAAAGAAGAGAGTAAAAAGAAAACAAGGAAACAACAGATGACCAACCCAGAGGAAGAAGAAGAAGAACATAGAGAAATGGAAGAAGAAGAAGAACATAGAGAAATGGAAGAAGAAGAAGAACATAGAGAAATGGAAGAAGAAGGGAAAGGCAAGACAATGGATATTTTTTTTAAAGAATATATGGAATCAGTAAAAGAATGGCAATCACAAGAATTTAGTGAAATAAAAAGAATTAAAAGAAGTACAGAAGAAAAAATGAATAGATTAGAGATGGTCATGTCAGATATAGGAAAAAGAGTGGACAAGGTGGAAGAACGAGAAACAGCCGTAGAAATAGAAGTAGAGGACTTAAAAAAGAAATTAGAAGAATCTAATAAAAAAGTTAAAGAGACACAAGAGCTGTTAGCTCAGAAGATAGATATAATGGAAAATTATAATAGAAGAAATAATATAAAGATAGTGGGCCTTAAGGAAGATGAAGAAGGCAAGAATATGAGAGAATTTATCAAAGATTGGATCCCCAGGGTCCTAGGAAGACCAGAATTACAGGAAGAAATGGAAATAGAAAGGGCACATAGAACATTAGCCCCTAAACCACAACCACAACAAAAACCAAGATCCATTTTAGTAAAATTCCTAAGATATACAACAAGAGAAAATATATTGGAGAAAGCAATGAAGAAAATAAGAGAAGACAAAAAGCCACTGGAATACAAAGGTCAAAAAAAATTTTTCTATCCAGACATAAGTTTTGAACTCCTGAAGAAGAGAAAGGAGTTTAATACAGCAAAAGCGATCCTATGGAAAAAAGGATATAAATTTATGCTAAAGTACCCAGCGGTACTTAAAATAGTTATTCCAGGGTGTGTGTGTGTGTGTGTGTGTGTGTGTGTGTGTGTGAATGTATATATGTGTGTACATGAGTGTATCCGTATTTAAAGGAAAATATATAGAGTATAGATAAGAATTAATAAGGGAAAGAAAGGGAAGAGAGGAAGTAAGGAGGGAATTAAGAGAGTGACCTTTGTTATATATACGAAAATTAAAATCTTTTCTGGGGGGGCTGGGTGGGGAGGAGTTACGGTCACTGCGAAATCAGTTGCCGCTTGCGAGTGAATTCGCAAATCCAAATGGAGAGGGGAGATGTGGTTGCCCGACAAGGGATAAAGGGCAACTCAGGAATGGGAGGGGATATTGGGGTTAAAGAAATTTTAGATAGGAGAATAAGGGAAATGTTTGATGTTTTAGAAATGTTGTCTTATAAAGTGTTCACAACAAGAAAGCAGAAATGGATAAGAAGGAAAGGTGATGATGAGGAAACGGAAAGGAAAGATAAACAAAGAATGAAATGGCTACGTTGAACTATATGACTTTAAATATTAACGGAATACATAACCAAATTAAAAGGAAGAAACTACTAAATTTACTGAAAAAAGAAAAAATTGATACAGCATTTGTGCAAGAAAAACATTTAACTGAATTGGAGCACAAGAAATTAAAGAGAGATTGGGTAGGACATGTAACAGCAGCTTTGTATAATTCAAAAGCAAGAGGAGTAGCTATATTAATCAGTAAAAATGTACCAATTAAAATAGAAGAGGAAATAATAGATCCAACAGGGAGATATGTAATGATAAAATGTCAGATATATTCGGAGTTTTGGAATCTACTCAATGTATATTCACCTAACGAAGAAGATCAAAAGTTTATGCAAGATATTTTTTTGAAGATAGCAGATACGCAAGGGAACATATTAATAGGAGGGGATTTCAAACTTAATTTGGATTCAAATATGGATAAAACTGGGAAAAAAATTAACAGAAAGAACAAAGTAACCAAATTTATAATTAAATTGATGCAAGAAATGCAACTTTTGGATATATGGAGGAAACAATACCCAAAGGAAAAGAAATATTCATATTATTCGGGTAGACACAAAACATACTCAAGAATAGACCTATTCCTGTTATCAGCTCGTATGCAAGATAGAGTAAGAAAAACAGAATATAAAGCTAGAATATTATTGGACCATTCACCCCTGATTATGACAATAGAGTTAGAGGACATCCCTCCAAGAATGTATAGATGGAGATTAAACTCCATGCTAGTTAAAAGGCAGGATTTTATAGTATTCATTGAAAGACAAATTAAAATGTACTTTGAAATAAATACGGAATCAGTAAAAGATAAATTTATACTATGGGACGCAATGAAAGCGTTCATCAGAGGGCAAATAATAAGTTATGTTACCAAGATGAAGAAGGACTACAATCAGGAAACAGAGCAGTTGGAAAGGGAAATAGCAAATATAGAAAAAGAATTAGCAATGAAGGAAGGCACAACTAAAAGAAGAGAATTGGCAGATAAAAAAATAAAATATGAAACACTACAAACATATAAGGTGGAGAAGAACTTAAGACAAAACAGAAATATTATGAACTAGGAGAAAAAACGCACAAAATTCTAGCATGGAAGCTTAAGACAGAACAAACTAAGAGAATGGTATTGGCATCAAGGAAAAAAGACAAACAAATCACATATAATCCAACGGAGATTAATGAAAACTTCAGAGAATTCTACGAACAATTATACCAAACTGAAAACGAAGGGAAAGAAGACAAAATAGATGAATTTTTAACTAAAATTGAACTACCAAAATTACAAATAGAGGAACAAAATAAATTAACTGAACCATTTGAAATAGTAGAAATACAAGAGATAATAAAAAACTACCGAATAATAAAACACCAGGAGAGGATGGATTCCCAATAGAATTCTATAAAACATTTAAAGATTTATTAATTCCTCCCCTCCTGGAAGTAATCAACCAGATTGATAAAACACAAAGCTTACCAGATTCATGCAAAACAGCAATAATTACAGTAATACCAAAGACAGGGAAAGATCCACTCGCACCAGCATCATATAGACCAATATCTTTACTTAACACAGATTATAAGATAATAGCTAAACTATTAGCAAACAGATTAGCGGACTATGTACCAAAAATAGTAAATCTAGACCAAACTGGATTTATTAAAGAAAGACGAACAACAGACAATATTTGTAAATTTATTAACTTAATTCATGCAGTAGAAGGAAATAACAGTAGCGGTGGCTTTAGACGCAGAGAAGGCCTTTGACAGAGTAGAATGGAATTATTTATTCAAAGTACTACAAAAATTCAGTTTATCAGAGAAATATTAATTTGATTAAAGCATTATATAAGGGGCCATTGGCGAAAGTGACAGTAAATGGATATATATCAAAACAATTTAAATTAACAAGGCAGGGATGTCCACTATCTCCCTTATTGTTCGCGTTAGCCATAGAACCACTAGTAGAACTGATAAGAACAGAAAATAAAATAAAAGGGATAAAAATAAAAGACAAGGAATATAAAATCAGTTTATTTGCAGATGACGTTATAGTATACTTAACAGAACCAGAAATATCAATAAAAGAATTACATAAGAAATTGAAGGAATATGGAGAAGTGTCGGGATACAAGATTAACGCAAATAAAAGTGAAGCAATGCCAATGAATAATGCGGACTTCTCAAAATTTAAGAAAGAATCACCATTCAGATGGCAAATGCAAGCAATAGGATACCTAGGTATACAAATAAATAAAAACCTCGGCCATCTATATAAACTCAATTATTATCCACTAATGAAAAAATTGCAGGACGACTTAGAGCATTGGAAAGACTTACCACTAACACTAATAGGAAGGATAAACTGTATTAAAATGAACATTTTCCCAAAGATACAATACCTATTTCAGGCATTGCCAATACACTTGACGGAGAATTTCTTCAAGGAGTTAAAGAAAATAATAAGGAAATTTTTATGGAAAGGGGGGAAACCGAGGATAGCACTAGATAAATTAACAGAATGGTATAAACAAGGAGGCTTACAACTGCCAAACTTTAAAAATAATTATGGAGCCGCACAATTAAGATACCTATCAGATTTTTATAAAACAAGGGAAAAGCCAGATTGGACTAGATTAGAACTAGATAAAATAGGGGAGAAGATACCTGAAACATATATTATATAAATGGGATGAAAAATTGGTACAACGTAGGAATTCTCCAGTATTACATCATCTGCTCAATATTTGGAAGAAGATTCATGTAGAAAGGAATAAAACAAATTACCAATTACCAAAACTAATATTGACGCAAAATCAGCTAATCCCTTTTACAATAGATAACCTTTCCTTTAGAGAATGGGAGAAAAAAGGGATCAAAAGAATAGAAAATTGTTTTTTGGAAAATAAATTATTATCCTTTGAACGAATGAAGGATAAATATAATATAACTCACGATACAGTGTTGGCATACTACCAACTGAGATCCTACTTGAAGGACAAATTGGGAAGCAGTCTGAGGTTACCAGAGGGAAGTAATTTTGAATATGTGATTACAGACACAATGATAATCAAAAAATTTGTAACAAACATGTATATTAAACTGCAAGAAAAGAAGAAGGAGGAAACAAATGGTAAAACTAAACAAAAATGGGAACAAGATTTAAATATAAAGATAAAGAAGGAAACATGGGAGAAGCTATGCTCTGGAACTATGAGAAATACAATAAACGCGAGGTTATGTATGATACAATATAACTGGATACACAGGCTATACATTACACCTCAAAAGTTAAATAAATGGGACCCAACAGTATCTGACAGATGTTTTCGCTGTAAAAAGGAAATGGGAACAACAATTCATGCAATCTGAACATGTGAGAAAGTGAAAAAAATTTGGGTAGATCTAAACCAGACATTAAATAAAATCACAAAAAGCAATATACCAAAAAACCCAGAGATCTTCCTCCTATGTAACATAAAAAACAAAGAATTTGGACTTGATTTGGATGCTGCACAAAAAAGATTTGTTAGGATAGCCCTAGCTGTAGCAATAAAATGTATTATGCCAGCCTGGAAATTAGAAGATAACTTGAGAATACAACAATGGTATATAGAAATGAATAAATGTATTCCATTAGAAAAAATAACATATAATTTAAGAAATAATATTACAATATTTGAACAAATATGGGAGCCATACATGAAACACAATAGAGAAAACCTACCGGGGACATCTACCACCTAAAATGACAGAAGGAGAAGGAAATGAAAAGAATTGACTCAGTGGAATTTCTTGTTTATTTTTATTGAGTGACAACATTGTTTGACGGGTTTAATGTATCTTAGATTCTGAACTTTAATGAATGGGAGGGGAGGTAGGGAGGGTGGGATGGGAAGAGGGAGGGGGGGGAGAAAAACGACACTGTATATCTTTGGCTTGGCTTCGCGGACGAAGATTTATGGAGGGGGTAAATGTCCACGTCAGCTGCAGGCTCGTTTGTGGCTGACAAGTCCGATGCGGGACAGGCAGACACGGTTGCAGCGGCTGCAGGGGAAAATTGGTTGGTTGGGGTTGGGTGTTGGGTTTTTCCTCCTTTGCCTTTTGTCAGTGAGGTGGGCTCTGCGGTCTTCTTCAAAGGAGGTTGCTGCCCGCCAAACTGTGAGGCGCCAAGATGCCCGGTTTGAGGCGATATCAGCCCACTGGCGGTGGTCAATGTGGCTGGCACCAAGAGATTTCTTTAGGCAGTCCTTGTACCTCTTCTTTGGTGCACCTCCGTCATGGTGGCCAGTGGAGAGCTCGCCATATAACACGATCTTGGGAAGGCAATGGTCCTCCATTCTGGAGACGTGACCCACCCAGCGCAGCTGGATCTTCAGCAGCGTGGACTCGATGCTGTCGACCTCTGCCATCTCGAGTACTTCGACGTTAGGGATGAAGGCGCTCCAATGAATGTTGAGGATGGAGCGGAGACAACGCTGGTGGAAGCGTTCTAGGAGCCGTAGGTGGTGCCGGTAGAGGACCCATGATTCGGAGCCGAACAGGAGCGTGGGTATGACAACGGCTCTGTATACGCTTATCTTTGAGGTTTTTCAGTTGGTTGTTTTTCCAGACTCTTTTGTGTAGTCTTCCAAAGGCGCTATTTGCCTTGGCGAGTCTGTTGTCTATCTCGTTGTCGATCCTTGCATCTGAAGAAATGGTGCAGCCGAGATAGGTAAACTGGTTGACTGTTTTGAGTTTTGTGTGCCCGATGGAGATGTGGGGGTGCTGGTAGTCATGGTGGGGAGCTGGCTGATGGAGGACTTCAGTTTTCTTCAGGCTGACTTCCAGCCTGAAAAGAAAAATGTATGTATCTTGATCAATATGGTTTATAGTGTGAAAAATAAAAAAATTAAAAAAAAATGTTAACTTGCAGATTGATTCAATAATAAAGAGACAAATGCAATGTTAGCATTAATTTTGAGAGGACTAGAATACAAAGATGTAATGCTGAGGCTTCACAACGCATTAATCAGACCACATCTGGAGTATTGTGAGCAATTTTGGACCCCATATCCAAGGAAGGATATGCTGACTTTGGAGTCGGACCAGATAAGTTTTACGAGAATACTCCCGTAGGTTAGACGGATAATATAAAAAGAGCATTTGATGGCTCTGGACCAATAATCACGTGTTTAGAAGGATCCCAATGAAACTTTCTGAATATTGAAAGGGCTGGGTGGAGTGGATGTGGAAATGTTTCCAGTAGTTGGAGGGTCAAGGACGAGACGGCATAGCCTCAGAATAAAAGGAGTCACTTTAGAACAGTTACTTCAGTCAGAAGGGTGTGAATGTTTGGAATTCATTGTCACATACAGCTGTGGAAGCAAAGTTATGGGGTATACTTAAAGGTTAAATTGATAATTTCTTGATTAGTAAGGGAATCACAGGTTATGGAGAGAAGTCAGGAGAATGAGATTGAAAAAATATACACCAGCTATGATTGAATAGTAGAGCAGACTCAGTGGACTAAATAGCCTAATTCTGCCCATGTTCTTATGCCCCTGATGCCCTTGCTTCTCTTTTGCAGTAATCTCCTACAGGCTCTGGCTTATTCCTAGTTTATTTCTGGCAATCGTGCATCCAGCTGCGAGTTATTATTTCCTTCTTCATCCATCTGTCCATTTCTGCCTTTTTTCACCCTTTGAAATTCCTCTTCAGACCTCCTTTGACCAAATGTTTAACGTTCTAAAATTTCTGCTGTGACTGGTGTCAACTTTCATTTCTTAAATGCCTTAAAATATTTTGCTAGGTTAAACTTGCTGTTAGATAAAGTTGATGCATTTTGTCATTTGAGAATGTTACTGTGGTTCCTGTCATTTGTCCTTTCTGTTCCTTAGTTACTTGCAAATAGCATCCTGACACCAGAATATGAAAAACAACATAGCATTCCGGCCTTGAAGGTGTCTGAACGCCAACTGAAAAAAATGAGGAAGGTATGTATGGAGACCAAGGCACACTGATTTCCGTGAAATCACTACTTGTGCTCTTTGACTTCAAAACAAGATTAAATCTCCAATTAAAACATTGGATCATAATCCTCTTTTAACAGTTTTCCTTTGTTTAAAAATTCTTGTGCGTTTAGAAAGAGCGTGCAAAGACTACAGGGGACAGTTGGTACAACATGAAAGCTCCCGATTTAACAGAAGAGTTGAAGAATGATCTGCAGGTCTTAAAAATGAGGTCTGCCATTGACCCCAAACGCTTCTACAAGAGGAATGACAGAGTTGGTTTCCCCAAGTATTTCCAGGTACGATCATGCTACATGAGCTGTGCTTTTATGTTTAAAACTTTTAGGTTTGATGATAACATGCAGGCAGAGTTTGTGAGCACAGGAACCACTAATATCTCTGCAGCACCTTCAGTCAGCAAATGGCAATAACTCCCCTTGGAGCAAGGTAGTTCACGTTAGAAAGACTCGCTGTCAAATTGATAGTTATCGACCTGCTGATTGTCACAATTTTTAAGGCAACGCTACAAGACATAGAACAGGAGCTACAGGTAGTTCCAAAGAAATGGCTGCAGCTCCTGCGCCTTCCTCCACATGGGGGAGTAAGACATGGAGGTCCATTTGGAAGCATGATGGGCACTGAGCCAGATTCAGACTTATTGTCTGAGGGCTTACATAACACCACATACAACCGTGAGATTCTTTTTCCTCCTGGTCAGGCAGAATCACCACCTACTGGTAGTGCAACACAAAAAAAAACTGTACAAAACGTTCACATCTAAATAATCAAAGAAACGTGAACAAACCGTGCAACACAGAGAAGAAACATCAATAAAGTGCACAAGTAGGAGTCCTGAAATGAGTCCCTGATTGAGTTTGCCGCTGAGGAGTCTGATGGTGGAGGGGGAGCAGGTGTTCCTGAACCTGGTGGTGGGGTGAGTCGTGTGGCACCTGTACCTCTTTCCTGATGGTAGCAGCGAGAACGGAGCGCGCGCTGGGTGGTGTGTGGATCCTTGATCGAAGGATAAGTCTAGCTTGTTCATAAACCGGGCAAGCAGTCTGCAGAGACTGAAGCTGCCATATACAATTAAAGAATGAGTGACTTTTCAGTCTATAATCCCCAACTGATGCAAGAAAGTTAAAACCATTTTTTTTTCAATACGTGTGCTGCTGGGCCAGAAATATTTATTTAGAATAGAGTTGAACTATAAATCTCCACTATTCTAAACTATATTTCCCTGTGTAAGGATTAGTTTCAAGTCCAACTAACATATTTTAGATTCTTAATAAGGCCAATCAGCTCATCAAATCTGCTCTGCCTTTCAAATCATGGCTTATGTATTTTTTTCCTTTCACCACCATTCTACTGCCTTCTCCCAAAACCCTTTAACACCCTTACTAATCAAGCATTCTTCTAAATCCATTTGGGCCTCTGTTTTTTGAATTCTCTCTCAATTCAGAAAATAGTCTACTTATTTATATATGACCCAACACTTCCTTGCTCTATATTCCATCTGCCATATCTTTGCCCATTCTCCCAATGTTTTGCAATTCCTCTGCAGATTCTCTACTTCCTTAACACAACCTACCCCTCCACTTATCTTTGTATCATCTGCAAACTTGGCCACAAAGACATCAATTCTGTCATTTAAACTAGTGACACACAGTGTGAAAAATAGTAGACTCAACACCAACCCCGATGGAACACCACTGGTCACCAGCAGTCAGACAGAAAAGGCCTCCTGTATTCCCACACTTTGCCTTCAACATGTCAGCCAATCTTATATCCATGCTCCTATTTTTCCCTTAATACCATGACCTATCTTATTTAGGAGCCTCGTACTGCTCTTTATCAAATTCCAAGTAAACGACATTCTCTGACTCCTACTGTCCTGCTTGTTACTTCCTCAAAGACCTCCAAAAGGTTTCTCCCCTGAAGAAAACTGTGGTGACTTCAGCCAGTGTTATCTTGGGCAAGTATTCTGAAGCCTAATAATGGACTCTTGAGTCTGAAGGCAGGCTAACTGGCCTGTAGTTTCTTGTGTTTTGTCTCTCTTCCTTAAAGAGTGAATTGAAATTTTCAAGTCCTCTGGAACCATTCCCATCTCTTGTGATTCCTTAAAAATCACAAATAATTTCACAAATATTTCAGAACGCTGGGCTGTAGTCAGTCTGGTCCAGTTGACTTATCCACTTTCATCCCCTTCAGCTTTCCAAGCACCTGCTTCTTAGTAATAGTCACTACGTTCACTTCTGCCCCCTGACTTTCTCGAATTCCTGTCACATTACTAGTGTTCCATTGTGAAAATTGATTCAAAATGCCTGTTCAGTTCATCCGCCATTTCTTTGTTCCCATTACCACTTCTTCAGGGACATTTTCCAGCAGTCCAATGTCCACTCATGCCTCTCTTTAACTATATCTGTGAAAGAACTTGGTGTTCTCTTTTGTTATTGGCTAGCTTACTTCTATATTTCATGTCCCTTTTGCTTTTTAATTTGTTGCCTTCTGTTGTTTTTTTAAATTAATCGCATGATACGTACTACAGTAGTTTTTAAAAAAAGACATCTTGTGATTACTGCATTGTGTAACTATTCGTGTCAATCTTTCACAGGTTGGTGAAGTTTTGAACAATCCCGTAGATTTCTATCACTCTCGATTACCTAAGAAACAAAGGAAGCGGACGATGGTGGAGGAGTTGTTGGCAGATGCACAGTTCCGACGGTAGGCCCTGTTGTTTATATAGGAATGGGGGGAAGCTATTGAGACTCGGCAGCTTGTCCTGCTATTTGATTATATCCTACCTGATCTGTCTGTCAGCTCCTCTCCTTTTAGTCCATTTTGTAGAGTTAACAAAACTCTCAATTACAATTTGGAAACCTGCACTTAAACAAGCATTCAAAGTTTTTTTTGTAGAGAGCATTTCAGGTTTTCATTACTCTTTCTGATTTCATTTTTCGATGACCTGCCTCAAAGACTATATTCAGCACTTCTGAATGTCCCCCATTATTTGAGAATGTTTCTCAGTATCGGACACCTTTGAACTATTCAACTACTTAAATATCTCAATGAAATTGTATGCCAACTTCTTCAATTGAATAAGGTCAAAGTTCAAATTTATTGTCAGAGTACATATTAGCACAATGCCTTTAAACCACTAGCGATCGGGACCTGCTGTTTGTAAGGAGTTTGTATGTTCTCCCTGTGTCTGCGTGGGTTTTCCATAAGAGCTCTGGTTTCCTCCCAACATTCAAAACTTTTTTTTTACAAAATAATTAATTTTTTTTCATTTAAATTTTTTTTAAAAACCATGTGATTCTTTTTTCCTTCAGTCCAAGTAGAATTTCTACTTATCAGTAACTGCACTGTACTGAAGAAGAAAGATATGTATACAAAAGACAGAAATGTAAACAAAGAAAGAAATGTAAGCAAACTACAAATACAGGAAAAACAAATATTCAGTAATAAATAATGGCAAAATAAGAAATGAGTTTCTGATTGAGACTGCTAAGGAGACTGATGGTTGAGATGCAGCAACTGTTCCTGAACCTGGTGATGGGAGTCTTAGAAACATAGAAACATAGAAGATAGGAGCAGGAGTAGGTCATTCGACCCTTCGAGCCTGCTCCGCCATTCAACGAGATCATGGCTGATCTTAAAGTTCAGTACCCCATCCCCGCCTTCTCTCCGTAACCTTTAATACCCTTATACTGAAGAAATAGATCTAATTCCCTCTTAAATAGATTTAATGAACCTGCCTCTACTGCCCTCTGTGGCAATGAATTCCACAGATTCACCACCCTCTGGGTCAAGAAGTTCCTCCTCATCTCGGTCCTAAATGGTTTGCCTATTATTCTCAAACCATGGCCCCGGGTTCTGGATTTTCCCATCCTTGGAAACATCCCATCTGCATCCATTCTGTCCAGTCCTGCCAGAATTTTATAGGTCTCTATGAGATGCCCTCTCAATCTTCTAAACTCCAGCGAGTACAATCCCAATTCCTGTGGCACCAATACTTCTTTCCTGATGGCAGCAGCGAGAACAGAGCGTGCCCTGAGTAGTGTGGATACTTAGTTGCTTTGGAGTCCATTTTCAATTCATCATTTTCATCAGTTCTTAAAAATCATCCCATTTTTAACAATCATTTTCATTACAGGAGTTAAGGATGCCTTTAAGGTTTTACTTAGCAGTTTAACCTTTATTTTTGTGTTCTCCCCTTTCCTGAAGATAGTAACATTTCGGGATTACTGACAGCCCACACATCCTTGTGCAAAAGATTCCATTTCTCAGGTGCTTCTTTTGAAAGTGAGAGTTGGCAAACCAGTCAATAATGAGGCCTATCAACATAGAGGAAATGCTGGAAGAACTCAGAGAGACGGGGCAGCGTCATGGAAAGCAAGAAACAGTCAATGTTTAGGGCCAAAAACCCTATTATTGCTACCAGTTATACTACCTTGTACTGCATCTGCCATACATTTGTCCAAGTCTGTTCCTCTGTCCAAGTCATCCTGCAGCCTCTTGGAATCTTCTTCACAGTTTTGAACTCCCATCCACCTGTAAACTTGCCTTCTCAATCAGCCATTCTCAATGGGGTTTGTATCCCCCCCCTCCCACCCAGGGTCCACAGGATATTTAAAGGAAATACATTTTTTTAAAAAAATTTTGATATGTAATCGGAAGGGGAGAAGTATGGAAGAAACCAACTAAACAACTGGTTCACAGGAGAGGGGGGGGAGGGGGCATAATCTTTCAGCAGAATCCCAAGTGGGCCATAGCCAAAAAAATGATTGAGAATGGCTAATCTACATTATCAAGGCCCAGTGCTGTACCTTGTATTAACTGCATACAATCTCAAAAGGGCCTTTTTATTAGCACATTTAAAACCTGAATGACTTTTTTTCTTTTTACTCTGCTAGCCTTTACACCTGCCATATGCAAAAAAATTCTTAACCTGTTTTTAAGGAACACATTGAAGTTAACATGAAGATTTAAGTATACTGATGACATGAGTAATACTTGAATAAGTTGAGCAGCTGCGGGGATTGATGTAAGGAAAGATGGTAGAAAAGTGATTTTTTTTTCTGAATGTTTCTTTCCAGATACAACAAGAAAAGATACCAACAGATCATGGCAGAAAAAGCAACTTTAGCACGCAGAAAGAATCGCAAGAAGAAAGTTAAAAAATAAAACGGGAAGAAAAAAATGGCTTATTCTTCATGTATTTTCAATGCCAACATCCATACAAAAAGTTATAAAATTATGCTACTGACTTCCCACTCCTACGTAGACATCAAGGCAAGATGGCTGCCTTAGCTACATACAGTTTTGGAATAAAAGAACTGTTCAGTAATGTCGGGATGTGTGTCGTGAATGAATTGCCAGCTTCAAGAAATTTCAGATTTTTTTAATCACGTTATTTCATGGCTGCAACTAATCTTGAACACAGACTGTCAAGGATAGTTTTTGAATTAAGAATGTATTTTTGTAATTGCCCTGATGTGGAAATTATCCATGTACTATATACATCTTCTAAGATTCATAAATATGAAACTTCCTTTTGATACATCAGAAACTAATTAATAAGAAAAAATATTTCCAGCACAACTAATTGATAATGATCCTGGCAAGCAATAATGGGCTGGATTGATCAGCCCACATGTGCCATCTTTTTTGCCCAGCATTTCTGGCCTTGGTGCATGGCACGTGACAAGCACTTGCTGAATCACCCAATGCGATGTGTCAGTTCATCCCACTGGCAAATCCCAATTTATCTTGGCCTCCGATCAGGTGACTGGCCTTCAGCCATGCTGATGTCATCAGCTTTAAAGATATCCCACATCCTTGATTGCCATACAGCCCCCACTCTCCAATTTTGATTTCAAATTTCTCAAGTTGAGTTCTCTACTTCTGGACCTGTCAAAATGATCAACAAAGTCTCACTTGTGGAATGTGGTGAGAAATACAATACGTTCTCATGCCAGCAACTCAAATTAGTCCAATTTAGTAAATATTCTCATTGGCAATGCCAGACTATTGCCAGAAAATAAGCTGAGATTGACCATCTTCAGGTTTGTCCTCTGGCTTTCAGGTAGCTTTTGGACACTGGGTTTGCATGACCATTTAACTGAGAATCTTGTAGCATAAGTAAGTGTTTTTGAGAAAGGAAAGGAAATGATTAAAAAATAATTATTTTTTAATGTTAAAAGCAGGATTACAAGCAGTCAAAATAAAACTTAACTGTGACATTATAGTTTAAATGTACAATATAGTAACATTAACCAAGTATATTAATACTTGAACCCAGTGAATTCCAGATTCAATGTTACTTATTTACCTCGTTTTATAGCTTCCGAATGCCAAATGTTTGATACTGGAAGCAATCAGCTGGTCAAGCAGCATTGACATTTCAGGTCAACAATACTTCATCAAAATCAGACCACGCTGGTATATTTTCTCAATTTCTCCTTCCACTGAGACTGTCTGACCCGCTGAGTGCTTCTGGGGTTTTGTTTTATAGAGTTTCAGCATTTTCTTTTCAATCGCATGATTGATCGTGTTTAGTGTTCAGTAACCTGAATATTTCAATTCTTAAAATGAAATTTGTTTAGCAATGTATAATAGCTATATAATGGGGAATTAAAGGGAGCAAACTGTGTTATGCAGTTAATGTTAAACAGTTCATTTAATGTTTAGAGTGATGAACATAGCAATTGGAAAGCTGAGTAGGAATTGGCATGGAGGCTGCGTTTGTAACTTCACCGATATTTACATTCAGAACAGAAATAAATCCTCAATGTATACATTTTCTCCACATCACCGATTACCCCCAGCCGGGGCTACCCCCAGCCTGAGACACTCAGCTCCCACCACTTAGCTGTGTTATAGACTCCAAGCCTAAGGCACCAGCAAAGGTTCCACTCACTATGCTATGCAAACACTTGGAGATTTCATGCTTGCAGCAGCGTGGCAAGTGGAAGGGCAGCGATTTCGTGGCTGCTAAGCAAGCCACTTTCTGATGGAAAATGTTGGTGAATACAGTGGTTACAGTCAATAGGCTAGACATTTAGGCTCAGTGTATCCGGTAGATTTCATCAAATTTCAAGTTTATTTATCATCAGATTGTACCAGTACAACCCAACAAAACAGCATTTCACAGTGCAAGTAAATGCAAACACACACAAACACACATACATATTTAAAATAAATAGTGGGGCCTTGGAGAATTGTTACTTACAGTCTCACTTCCCTTGTGAAGAAGCTGTTCCTCGGCCTGTTGGTTTGGCTCTGATACTTCTCTCTTTCCCAACAAGGGTAGCTGGAAGATGCTGCATATGGGGTGGTAGGGATCTTCACTTTAAAAAAACAATCCCAGTCAATCAACATCAATGTGATGGTGGTTGGGAGTAGGCCTGGGATCCTTCTGCTTTTATGGCCCTGCGGATTGATCTCCAGTCCAATGCCCTACAGCTGGGACATTCATTAGAGCCCCTGTAGAAAGTTCATGGGATATGTGCTTCCTGAGTTTTTAATAAATTTATTAATTTCTGTTCATGCCCTCTGACACTTGATCATCTTAAATTATACTAGAACCTTAAATGGCAGGTTCTACTTCAGAAATGCATCAGTACATCAAGTTTCTGGTCACTCATTTAAACAAATAAATCAGGGATTGTTACTCTTAGTCCTATAAATCAACCTAAATAAGAATTTATTTGCATCAGTTTCTTGTATTATTTCGATTACACAATTATTGGATGATTTGAACCGGAGTAACATGTTTAATTAGGGCAAATCAAGGCTGGGAAGCCGGTTGGGGGGGAGGTTAATTTTCACTGCAAGCTGTGAGAAGTTCATGGAGTTTATTGCCTGATCCAATATGCAGGAAATGGAGAATTCATTCTTTTCTCTGGTCACGAACATTAAATTGGTTATGTGAACGTAATAACAGGTATACCCCGCATTACGAATACATGCTTTACGCAAATTCGCTGTAACGAAGAAACCTGTGTTTGCTTTTGCGAAAAGCATTTTCACCTTTACGAAAAAAATGTGGCGAAAGCAGCGAGCCGTTTTAGAGGCTGCGTGCGATCCCTGAGCAGCTCCTTCCGTGGGAACTACACCCAGTATCAAGTCACCAATTATTTGAATTGCGTCGGTGAGCATCTGTGCTGTACAGTATCTCAATTTATATGGTGCATCCGTGAGCAGGATATGTCCCAAACTATCAGAAAAGCCTAAGAGCTCATAAGCGTGTTACCGGAAAACTGGACATAATTAAGCATTTAGATCGTGGTGAACAAAGTAAAGACATTGTGCGTGCATTGAACTTGCTTGCGTCCATTATTTACAGGCAGAGGGAAAAAATCTTGAAAGCTGCCAAAGCTACTATCGGTTCTGCGAGCAGCAAAGTGGTCTCTTATTCAGCGTAGTGTAGTGTTCCATGAAGTTATCTTGTATACTCACTATTTTTTTTATAAGCTGAAACAGAAAGCACTGGGTAATAGTGTTTCAAAAGTGGAATTTAAATGCAGTCTTGGGTGGTTTGATCAGTTCTTTTTGAGGCAAGGGCAGCTTCATAACTTAAGATTGCTGGAATGAGTGCTTCAGCTGATACTGAAGCTGTCAAAAAAGTTCCCAGAAGAACTGAAGAAAATCACAGATGGTGCTTATTTGTTCAACTGTGATGAAACTGCAATTTATTGGAAAAATTGCCAAGCAAGACATTAATTTCGATAGAAGAAAAGCAGGCTAAGGGTCACAAGGCATCGAAGGACAGGTTTACCCTGATGCCTGTTATTAATGCCACTGGTGAAGCTGTCCTTAGGCCTCTACTGGTGTACCCAAGGGCACTTAAAGGCATTGGCTGTGTTTTGTTCACATCCAAGCAGTTGGAACACCCAGGTGATTTTTCGCTGACTTATAAGTGGATACGTTAGTCCTTTTGTTGAATGATACTGTAGAGAAAAATCGCATCGATGAAAGGTGGCTTGTGATTGTCGATAATGGTGCTGCACATCCACCTGGCATGACCAAGTATGGTGGTAATGTACAATGTCATTGCTGCAACAGTGTGACCAAGGCCTAATAACCACAATTAAGGCTTCCTACGTGCAAAGTGTGAGGCATTTTATTGTAAAAAGCCATTGACAGAGAGGGAAACTCCAAAGCCTCTTTGCGAGAGATCTTGAAGGACCACAATATAAAATTGTCAATTGGCAACCTTGGAAATGCTCTCAGTAGGCTAACAGTCTCAAATGAGAAATGGTGTTTAAAGGAGACTGTGTCCCAGAGCAGTGAATGATTTTAATGACTTTGAACCAACAACAATAAATAGTGTGTCAATAGTGAATTTGGCTAAGGAGGCTGGGTTTATGAAGATGATGTTGAAGAGGTTTTTGGCATTCCATGACCAAGAACTGACAGATGAAGACCTGATGCAATTGCAAGAGGAAAAGATGCGAATTGAAATGGAACTCGATAGCGAACAGCCCAAAAATGAAGTCATCCAGGAATTGAACGTGATGCACTCGCATACAATTTTCGCCATGATTGACAATCCTGAAATGATCTGGTCCTGATGATATGCATCCAAGGGTTCTGAAGGAAATGGCAGAAGTTATAGTTGATGCATTGATGGTCATAGACCAAAATTCCTTGGATTCTGGGCAGGTCCCGGCAGACTGGAAGACAGCAAATGTCACGCCACTTTTTAAGAAGGGATGTAGGCAGAAGACTGGAAATTATCGGCCAATTAGCTTGACGTCTGTAGTTGGAAAAATGCTTGAAGCCGTCATTAAAGATGAAATAGTGAAACTTTTGGAACGTAAGGGTTCAATCAGGCAGACGCAGCATGGTTTTAGAAAGGGAAGATCTTGTTTGACAAACTTGTTAGGATTCTTTGAGGATATAATGGGTGCGGTGGATAGAGGGGAACAGGTTGATGTATATTTGGATTTCCAGAAAGCGTTTGATAAGGTGCCGCACAAGAGACTTATCAGTAAGTTACAGGAAATTGGAGTCCGGGGAAGTCTATTGGCCTGGATCGAAAATTGATTGTCTGACAGGAGGCAGAGAGTTGGGATAAATGGGAGTTTTTCAGATTGGCAGAGAGTGGTAAGTGGGGTGCCGCAGGGGTCAGTGTTAGACCCACAACTGTTCATCATTTACATTGATGACTTGGAGGAGTGGACAAAACTTGGTGTAGCCAAGTTTGCGGATGACACCAAATTGAGTGGAAGAGCAAATTGTAATGAGGATGTGGAGAGTCTGCAGAGGGACATAGTTAAGCTGGATGAGTGGGCAAAGGTCTGGCAGATGGAGTACAATGTTAGTAAGTGTGAGGTTATCCACTTTGGCAAGAAAAATAAAAGAGCTGAATATTATTTAAAGGGTGAAAAACTACAGCATGCTGTTGTGCAGAGGGACTTGGGAGGGCTTGTGCATGAATCGCAAAAAGTTAGGTTACAGGTAAAGCAGGTTATTAAGAAGGCAAATAGAATGTTGGCCTTCATCACTAGAGGAATTGAATTCAGGAGTAGGGAGGCAATGTTTCAACTGTATAAGGTACTGGTGAGACCGCACCTGGAGTACTGTGTCCAGTTCTGGTCTCCATATTTGAGGAAGGACATACTGGCTTTGGAGACGGTCCAGAGGAGGTTGACTAGGTTGATCCCTGGGATGAAGGGGTTGACTTATGATGAAAGATTAAATCGTCTAGGATTGTATTCGCTCGAGTTCAGAAGAATGAGAGGAGATCTTATAGAAACATATAGGATTATGAAGGGTATGGATAGGATAGATGTAGGAAGGTTTTTTGAGCTGGCCGGGGAAACTAAAATGAAAGGACACAGTCTCAAGATTGGGGGGAGTAGATTTAGGACAGAGATGAGGAAAAATAGTTTTTCCCAGAGAGTAGTGAATGTTTGGAATTCTCTAACCAGGGAAGTGGTTGAGGCTGCCTCTTTAAACATATTTAAAATTCGGTTAGATAAATTTTTACATGTAGAGAAATTAGGGGATATGGGGAGAAGGCAGGTAGGTGGAGTTAGGTCATAAATTAGATCAGCCATGATTGTATTGAATGGCGGAGCAGGCTCGATGGGCCATTTTTGGCCTACTCCTGTTCCTACTTCCCATGTTCCTATAATTGCGCAGAAATGCATGATTTTAATTTTGAAATAGGTTTAGGACAACTTTGCTAGATGCTTTGAGTGCCTACAAAGAACTGTATGATAACACCTCAAGCTTCAACATCAAGGCAGGCAGACTGCCTCCCCCTAAACTCTCATTCCACCTTAAGCAATCTCTGTGCCAAAATTTTAAATACAATATTTTAAAAAGCAATTCTTTTGCCATAGGTGCTCTGTGATTAGTTAAGGATTGCTTAAGGTGGGGGGAAAAGGGGAGAAAATGCCACTGTTTATTTAAGAGGGAAATGTTTGTATGCATTTTGGTTGATATGGTTCACAGTGTGAAAAATTTTTAAAATTATTTAAAAATTTTTTTTTAAAGTATTGCTTAAGGTGGTATGTGAATGGAAAGAAAAAGTTTGAAAACCACTGCTTTAATCGTACCTAACTGACTCGTTATGTGCACAGTTTCATAACTCCAAAGGGAATGGCAAGCAAAATATTTAAGTAGCAATTGGGTCTAGAGCAGTGATTCTCAACCTTCCCTTCCCACTCACATTCCTTCTTGAACAATCCCTTGCCAATCACAGAGCACTTATGGCATAAGGATTACTTAAAGCGGAATGTGAGTTCAGGGGACAGTTTGAAAACCACTGGTGTAGACATTAGTGACCTGACGGATTCAGATGATAACCCTCTTCCTCTCTCTCCTACATCCCAGTCTCCTGTACCTTCCATCACCCCAACCTCCGAAGACTCGGCCAAACTACATTGTACATGCAGTATATTATTTCTACTTTATGGGCTGTCTATTTATCATATCATTCCTGTTTTTAGTTAGTATTTCTTTAGGTTTTATGTGTAATTTGGTATGATTTGGAGGGTTATTTTTTGAGTCTGAGAACCCTTAAATTTTTTCCATAGAAATTGATGGTAATTGCTTCTTCGCTTTACGCCATTTCAGCTTACGAAAGGTTCCGTAGGAACGCTCTAGTTTCATAAAGCGGGGTATTTCTGTAAAATAAAAGATGGAGAAATAAAATAAAATAAAAGATGAAAAATGTTCAGTTTATTCTACTTGTATCTAGACCTTGAAACTTTATTTGGGCATGTCCTTCACAGATACTCAAACTGGCAGAAAAAAAATTTTTTGGAGAGTTCAATAAATTAGAATTTAGTGATTTGCTGTACTGGAAAAAGAAGAGATAGGAAATTTATTGGACCATCATTATACCCTCCAAGCACAAAGTTGGAAATTTGAAATGCACGTTTTGAATCTGGCATCATTAGTTCACAAACCAGCCACCAGGGCATCTATATTAGCATGCCAAGCCAACAAATGTATTTATATTTATTTTCTGTTTGCAGCTTTGTGTTCGTTTCATCACCAGAGGGTACAAAATTATATTCAACAGACAGTCTGTTCATGGTGGGACACCACTTAAAGGATTTACTTTGGAAACTTCTATGTGAAACAATGGGACATTGTTTCCTGGGGAAGGTTCTTGTGGAAGGGAAACCACATTTGAGTGAACAGAACACATGTACAATAGAATTAGCTGCAAGTCCTGATGTAATACTCAGTTCTATAAGTCAGAAGTTTGGATGTATGTCAGCCTTGAATCCGGGGGAAGACAGTTAAACTGATCGTCCAGCGGAATAATCAGATAATAGCAAATTAACAGTGCTCAAATCTTTTGATTTAAAGATTTTAAGACACAAACCCCTTTTAAAGAAAAGCAGAGGCTTGTTTTATTCTTCACAACGCTCATGAAACAGGTTATCTGCTCTTTGATTCTACTTTGATTCTTTCTATTCTACTTGTGGAATTTTTCTGTGAAGAAATGGATTTTCTCGCATTACATTTCTGGGGTTAGGTGATGGGAATGTGGAGTGAATAACGTGCAATGTGCTTGGGATGGGGAATGTGAGGATTTTGTCCTCTGAATGAAGATTGTTTTCCCCTCTGAAGTGCCCCACTCATCTGAAAGTATACACTGTGGTCGTAGATTCCTCCGGCAGGAAAAACAGCACAGAAATCTACAGCACAGTAGTGTTATGGGCTCATAGGACCCCAAAACCCAGCAGCAATAGAAATTCACTAAGACAAATGGTTACTTAAACAAAAGTTACTTTTAATTATCTTTAAACATAGAAACAGGATTAAACTTATTACTATTAAACTAACTTAACCCCCTTCTAATTCTAAGCGCACGTGTATGTAATGTGTATAAAAAGTTCCTTGATTCACAGTCCAATCTCACTTCTCACTCCTCCAAGTTCACCAGTATCAGGCAATTCTTATACTGTGCATAGAATTTAATATTTATGAATTTTCACCAGGCTCTGGTGGAAACAAGTTACTGCTCAGGAAGATTTCCATTGGCCCTCAGAGAGATATTCATTCCTCGTTGGTCACACACAAACTGATTTACTTCCATCAGTACCTCAGTGTCTTGCCGGAGAAACCTGCCCCATCAGGGTTTTCCAAATGATAACCTCTTGTTCCAGGTCATCCCTTGTTTCAGGTGAAACACTAGCCAGCCATTTTCTCTTGTATGGACCACAAAGGTTTTCAATAGGCTGAACTCACAAGCCATCTTCAAAACGAGGTTTAAACAAGCTACCAGCTTGTTGTGCTGCAGCCTCCAGAAGCCACTACAGAAAGCTCTCTCTCTCTCCAAAGAATCACTTGTTCTCTCCCTGCTTGTAAAAACCAGAACCTCTCTTAAAACAGCAAACTCCCACCAAACAGATTGTTGGCTCCAAAAGCAATTCCTGAAAGATCTTGTCAGGTCCCTGAGATGGGCTCTTCTTTTTTCACCTCTTTGTGAAAACCTTCAGCAAAGCAGTTTCCATTGTCTTTACAAAGGCACTGGGCCCGGGGTGTCTGGTTTGAGCAGAGCTCTTGCATTTTAATTAAGATCTGTTTTGTGAAGTGTTTGTTTCTTACTCTAAAACCCCTACAATCTATCTCTTCCAAAAACATCTGTACATAATATAAAATATGATATCTGTAACAACAGGTCCTTTAGACCAGTGCTGTGCTGACTAATAATCTTCTCTAACAACTGTCTAGATTTTTATCTACTGGATAACCCTCCATTTTTCTCAGTTCCACGTACGTCTCCTAAAAGATCCTATTATTTCTGCCTCCATCACTGTTCCCAGCAACATATTCCATGCACCCATCACTCTCTGTGTGAAGAACCTCTCACCACGTGCTTACTCCCAAGCACCTTCCCTCGTTTTAGTCATTTCAGTATCGGGAAAAAGCCTCTGCCCTCCACATGATAAATGCTTCTCACCATCTCGTACAATTCTATCAGGTCACCCCTCATCCTCTCACTCAAAGGAGAAAAGACCAAGTTAATTCAACTCAAAAGCAGCTTATTTTTGTGTGACTACATGGAGAGCCATCATCTTCAGTGAAATATCCATTTCTTTGCTTTTTGCATTTCAGCCTTTTAAGGATTTTCTTTATTTCAAACCTTAGTGAATTTAATACCATTCTACTCAATCTCTTCCAATCTCTTTTCAGTGCCAACCGCTCAGTCCAAGATTCCGCCCTGCTCCAGCTCCCTCAACAGCCCCTAAGGCTAGAGCTGGATGAGGTCCTCACCCGGGAAGAGACATATAAGGCAATTGAACAACTGAAAAGTGGCAAAGCAGCAGGTATGGATGGAATCCCCCCCAGAGGTCAGGAAGGCTGGCGGCAAAACTCTGCATGTCAAACTGAATGAGTTTTTCAAGCTCTGCTGGGACCAAGGAAACCTGCCTCAGGACCTTCGTGATGCCATCATCATCATCACCCTGTACAAAAACAAAGGCAAGAAATCAGACTGCTCAAACTACAGGGGAATCACGCTGCTCTCCATTGCAGGCAAAATCTTCGCTAGGATTCTCCTAAATAGAATAATACCTAGTGTCGCCGAGAATGTTCTTCCAGAATCACAGTGTGGCTTTCGCGCAAATAGAGGAACTACTGACATGGTCTTTGCCCTCAGACAGCTCTAAGAAAAGTGCAGAGAACAAAACAAAGGACTCTACATCACCTTTGTTGACCTCACCAAAGCCTTCGACACCGTGAGTAGGAAAGGGTTTTGGCAAATACTAGAGCGCCTTGGATGCCCCCCAAAGTTCCTCAACATGGTTATCCAACTGCATGAAAACCAACAAGGTCGGGTCAGATACAGCAATGAGCTCTCTGAACCCTTCTCCATTAACAATGGCGTGAAGCAAGGCTGCGTTCTCGCACCAACCCTCTTTTCAATCTTCTTCAGCATGCTGCTGAACCAAGCCATGAAAGACCTCAACAATGAAGATACTGTTTACATCCGGTACCGCACGGATGGCAGTCTTTTCAATCTGAGGCGCCTGCAAGCTCACACCAAGACACAAGAGCAACTTGTCCGTGAACTACTCTTTGCAGACGATGCCACTTTAGTTGCCCATTCAGAGCCAGCTCTTCAGCGCTTGATGTCCTGTTTTGCGGAAACTGCCAAAATGTTTGGCCTGGAAGTCAGCCTGAAGAAACCTGAGGTCCTCCATCAGCCAGCTCCCCACCATGACTACCAGCCCCCCCACATCTCCATCGGGCACACAAAACTCAAAACGGTCAACCAGTTTACCTATCTCGGCTGCACCATTTCATCAGATGCAAGGATCGACAACGAGATAGACAACAGACTCGCCAAGGCAAATAGCGCCTTTGGGACTACACAAAAGAGTCTAGAAAAACAACCAACTGAAAAACCTCACAAAGATAAGCATATACAGAGCTGTTGTCATACCCACACTCCTGTTCAGCTCCGAATCATGTGTCCTCTACCGGCATCACCTATGGCTCCTAGAATGTTTCCACCAGCGTTGTCTCTGCTCCATCCTCAACATTCATTGGAGCGACTTCATCCCTAACATCGAAGTTCTCTAGATGGCAGAGGCCTACAGCATCGAATCCACGCTGTTGAAGATCCAACTGCGCTGGGTAGGTCAAGTCTCAAGAATGGAGGACCATCGCATTCCCAAGATCGTGTTATATGGCGAGCTCTCCACTGGCCATCGTGTCAGAGGTACACCAAAGAAGAGGTACAAGGACTGCCTAAAGAAATCTCTTGGTGCCTGCCACATTGACCACCGCCAGTGGGCTGATATCGCCTCAAACCGTGCATTTTGGCGCCTCACAGTTCGGCGGGCAGCAACCTCCTTTGAAGAAGACCGCAGAGCCCACCTCACTGACAAAAGACAAAGGAGGAAAAACCCAACACCCAACCCCAACCAACCAATTTTCCCCTGCAACCGCTGCAACCGTGTCTGCCTGTCCCGCATCGGACTTGTCAGCCACAAACGAGCCTGCAGCTGACGTGGACATTTACCCCTCCATAAATCTTCGTCCGCGAAAGAAGACTCAATCTCTTCTAGTTGTGCAAATCTGCCATCCCTAGAACTGGTCTGGTGAATCTTTACTCCACTACCCCTTTGGCAAGTACATCTTCTGTAAGAGGAGACAATGCACAGTGCTCTGGTGGGGTCTCACTAATACCACATGCAATTGCAATTAGATTCATTCCTGTATTGAAATTCTCTCATAATTACAGAAAACAAGATAAAGGAACAAGAAGTCGGCTATTCAGCCCATCGAGTCTGCTCCGCAATTCCACCCCAAGCTAAACTATTCTCACGTCTAGTTCCAAGTTCTGGCCTTTTTCCCATATCCTTTGATACCCTGACTAATTAGATACCTATCGATCTCCTCTTTAAACTCCCCTAATGGTCACATGTCTACAGTTGTATGTGGCCACAAATCCACAACCCTTTGTCTAAAGAAATTTCTCATCTCTGTTTTAAATGGGTACCTTCTAATTCTAAGACTGTGCCCTCTTGCCCTGGATTCACTCACCAAAGGAAACATCTTATTCACATTTACTCTGTCCAATCCTTTTAGCATTTGAAATGTTTCTATAAGATCCCCTCATTCTTCTATACTCCACTCAGTACAGTCCAGGGGCTGATAAACCAGTGTTTCTCATCCTTTTTCTTTCCACTCACATATCACTTTAATTTGTACTCTGATTAGTGTTACAGGGTATATTAATATGTCTTTAAAAGAGATAGATTGTGGGGGGTTAATGTAGGTCACTTCACAAACAGACATTATCATTTCCCAAAAGACATCTCATTTAAAATGCAAGAGCTTTACTGAAAGAGAAACTTCATGTTCACAGTGACTTTACAGAAACTTTGAAGAATATGTATGGGGACTTCACAAGTAAGTGTTAATTGGACTGACGTTTTGGAGTAAATGGACACAGATGGCTAGGCTCAGTGAACTGATTCTGGTGCCAGAAATCTGTCTGGTTGCAGTTTGCTGTTCTAAGAGGGGTGATGTGGTTTTGCAAGCAGAGAGAGAGAGAGAGAGAGAGAGAGAGAGAGAGAGAGAGAGAGAAGACCAAATAAGATTTCTCTTTTCTTTTTGAAAATTGTATTTATCATTTGTATCAATACAAAGTATAAATTCAATAATACAATAACTTAATAAATCATACAAAATGATACAATAATTTTTTTAATTTTCTCCCCAACCTTCCTCCCCATCAAAGGAAAGGAAAAAAAGGAAGAGAAAAAAAGAACACCTACTTCTACATATATAATATTAACATATATAATATTTATTGATTTTTTTATAATTACTAACTGAGAGGGGTGGACAAAGTGGAAGATGTGAATGGACTTTTATTCACAAAACCCATATATGGTTCCCACATTTTATAAAAGTTTCCAATTCGATTCGTTAAACTATAAGTAATTTTTTATAAAGGTGTACAATTTTGCATTTCAATATGCCATCTGTCTATTTTTACCAAATTCTCAGTTTTATTTGATACTGCCATACATTTCTTTGCTGTCTCTATGGCTATATTTAAAAAAAATCTTAATTTATCCAATTTCAAATTTATATCTTCTTCATATATATTCCCAAGTAAAAATATTTTTGGGTCTTTTTGTATCTTTATCTTCATAATTTGTCCTAAAAATTCATTCAAATCGTTCCAAAATCATTCCAGTTTCATACCGAACATAAAATGGTCCCTATTTCCTTGTTACATCGAAAACACTTAGCTGGATAATTAGAATTAAGTCCATTCAATTTATAAGGAGCATAATTATATGAAGAAAATTATATTGAACCATTTGATATCTTGCATTAACTGTATTTGTAACACTCCCTTGACACAATTTTGACTATATTTTCTCTTGGATAAGTACATTTAAATCTTTCTCCCATCATAATTTTGATTTATATAATTTTTTCTTTTAGTTTCTTGTAATTTTATATACATATTAGTACTAAATTTATTAAAAATAAATGTATATTTTATTATACATTCAAATTGACTTTGTTCTGGGAGTCTCAAATCTGTTCCTAATTTCCTTTTTAAATATGATTTTAGGTGATATATGCAAAAATTGTATTCTTTTGTATATTTATCTTTTAATTTCTCAAAAGTTAAAAAGATCCCAATTATTCAAAGTGAAAAGGAATAAGTTGACTTTGTTTTAACAACATTTTAGGTAATTGAAAGTTTTTAATCCCTCTCTCCATATGAATCCCATTCCATATTTTAAATATATGTTTTAAAATTGGTACTTCCATTTTTCCTTTAAACAATTCACTATTCCATTTATACAAAATTTGTTCTGGGATAGTTTCTCCAATCTTATTTATTTCAATCTGAACCTATGCTGTTTTCTCACTTATTTGATAACAGAATGAAAAATCTTAATTGAGCAGCTTTGTAATAATTTTTAAAATTTGGTAATCCTAGTCCTCCCTGATCAAATTTCCATGTTTAATTTTTTAAAACCAATCTTAACATTTTATCTTTCCAAATAAATTCTCGTATAATTTTATTCAAACTCCGAAGGAACATTTCTGGCACATGAATGGATAATGATTGGAAGAAATACTGTATTCTTGGAAAAATATTCATCTTAATACAATTCACCCATCCTATTAACATTATTGGTAAATCTTTCCATCTTCACAGATCTATCTTTTTTAATAGTGCTGAGTAATTTAACTTAAATAAATTATTTCTATTTCTGTCAATGTTTTTTCCTAAATATTTAATTGTTTCTTTTTGGCACTTAAATTTTGTCAATCTCTTAATGTGAATAATCCATATTGGCCATAGGCATCATCTCACTTTTATCAACATTATTTTAAAACCTGATACTAATCCATATTCTATTAATCTCATATTCAACTTATATTTATATTTCTGGTCTTGTTAAATATATTATAACATCATCTGGAAAGAAACTGATTTTATGCTCTTTATTACCTATCTCAAATCACTTCTAATTATTTCTGCCAATGGCTCTATTGGTAACACAAATAAAAAAGGTGACAATGGGAACCTTATCTAGATAACCTTTCTAACAAAAAAGGTTTTGATATTTGTCTATTCATAACCACTTTTGCTTTTGGCTGATCATATAACACTCTTATCCAATTTACAAACGTATTTGGAATACCAAATATATTAAGTACTTTAAAGAAAAAAAATCCCACTCCAATCTATCAATACTTTCTCTGCATCTAATGCAACCACTACTGCTGGTACCTTTCTATTTTATACTACATTTATCAAACTTTAAAAATTAACTATATTATCTGCCACTCTTCTATTTTTAATAAAACCAGTTTGATCCATATTTATTAATTTTGGTTAAAAAATTAGCTAAGCAATTAGCTAATAATTTTGATAAGATTTTATAATCCGTATTCAGTAATGATATAAGTCTATATGAAGAAGGTTGTAGACAATTCTTCCCTTTCTTTGGAATTACTGTTATTAACACTGTTTTGAAAGATTCTGGTAGGTCATGTACCTCTGTCATTTGGTCTAATACCCCCATTAATACAGGTACTAATAACTCCTTAAATTCTCTATAAAATTCTGATGGAGAACCATCTTGACCTGGTGCTTTAATATTCTGTAATGATATTAAGGTCTCAAACTTCTATCTTCATCTAACATAGGAAATTTAACTTGTTACAAATACTCTTCTATTTTATTCTCATCTTTCAAAGATTTTGATTGATAAAGTTTGGCATAAAATTCCTTAAAATTATCATTTATTTCCTGTGTTTTATAAATAACTTGACCAGTAATTTTTCTTAGTAGCAATTATTGTTCTAGAAACTTGCTCTGCTTTTAATTGCCATGCTAGTACTTTATGAGCTCTTTCACCTAGTTCCTAATATTTCTGTCGTGACCTCATTATATCTCTTCCCATTTTGTAAGTTTGTATTGTATTAAATCTTAATTTTTTGATTCTAACAATATTCTTTTCTTATTTTTTGTACATGTATTTCCTTCTCTAATTTCATTGGTTTTTTTTACAACTGAT
Source organism: Narcine bancroftii (assembly GCF_036971445.1). Taxonomy (NCBI): domain Eukaryota; kingdom Metazoa; phylum Chordata; class Chondrichthyes; order Torpediniformes; family Narcinidae; genus Narcine; species Narcine bancroftii. The sequence goes on along the minus strand of NC_091473.1, from coordinate 142,175,531 downwards.
CCACCTCTTTCATATACTTCAAAAATAAATATATTGTATTATTTGACCTTAGATATGCCTTCTTAGAATCCCATATTATAAATTTATTAGTTACTGAATTATTGTTAATTTGAAGAAAAAAATTCTGTTGTCTCATAAAATCACAACATTTTCTTTTTTTGAGAGTGAGAGAAAACGAACAGAGTTTTGCAGTGGTTTTTGGGAGGCTGCAACATGGCCAGCTGGCAAGCTTGTTGAAAACCCATTTTGAAGACAGGTTGTGAGTTCTGAGTTCAGCCTGTTAAAACCCTTGTAGTCCTTACAAGAGGAAATGTCTGGCTAGAGTATTTCTCCTGAAATAAGGAAACAAGAGGATCTCTGTGATGACCTGGAAGAAGTGGTTATCATTTGGAAATCCCATGATGGGGCAGGTTTCTTCGGCAAGACACTGAAATACTGATAAGAGGAAATCAGTTTTTGTGTATCCAACGAGCAACATATTTCTCTGAAACGTAACAAGAACCTTTCAGAGTGGTCACCATTTACCTTTATGCACCAGAACTTGGTGAAAATTCACAAATGTTAAATTCTGTGCACAGTATAAGAATTGCCTGATACCAGTGAACTTGGAGGAGTGAGAAGTGAGATTGGACTGTGAATCAAAGAACTTCCCTGAACATATACACAAAACATACACGTGCGCTTAGAATTAGAAGGGGGTTAAGATAGTTTAATAGTAATAAGACTTGTTTTTATGTTTAAATAAAATTAAAAGTAACTTTTGTTTAAGAAACCATTTGTCTTGGTGAATTTCTATTGCTGCTGGGTTTTGGTGTCCTCTGAACTCGTAACATTAGTAAGGGATTGCTGAATGCGGTATGTGAGTGGGAAGGGAAGGTTGAAAATCACTGTTCTAGATCAATTGTTACTGAAATATTTTGCTTGAGAAAAATTGTCATTGACTCATTTCCTTTGGAGTTCTGAAACTGTGCACATAACGAGTCAATGAGGTACGATTAAAACAGTGGTTTTCAAACTTTTTCTTTCCACCCACATACCACCTTAAGGAATCCCTTACTAACTACAGAGCACCGATGACATAGGGAATACTTAAAATGGTATGTGAGTGGAAAGAAAGAGTTTGAGAACCACTGAGCGAAATGTTCCTCATATGTTACACCCTGCATTCCAGGAATCACCCTGATAAATCTTCACTGAACTCTCGCCAACATTATTGCATCCCTTCTAAGATAAGGGACCCAAAAACTGCACACAGTACTCCAAATGAGTTCTCACTAGTACCCCACAGAGCCTCATCAACACCTCTACTCTTATACACTATTCCCCTTGAAATGAATGCCAACATAGCATTCATTTTCTTTTCCGCTGATCCTTTAGGTTATCCTGCATGAGGACCCCGTCCCTTTGCAGATCCAAATTTTGAATTTTCTCCCCATCCAAATAATAATCTGCCTGTTTATTTCCTCTTCCAAAATGTACAACCTTACATTTCTCAACATTGTATCTCCTCTGCCATTTCTTTACCCACTCTCCTAAGCTGTCGAAGTCTCCCTGCAACCTTTCAGTTTCTTTAACACTTTCTACTCCACCAACTATCTTGGTGTCATCTGCAAACTTTGCCACAAAACCATTCAGTCCATAATCTAAATCATCAATATACATTGTAAAAAGGAGCAGCCACAACACCGACCCCTGCGGAACACCACTAGTAACCGGCAACCAAACAGAACAGGATCCCTTTATTCCCACCCTTTGCTTTCTGCCTATCAGCCAATGCTCCACCCAATCTAATATCTTTCCTGCAAATCCATGGGCTCTCATCTTATGCGGCACCTTATCGAAGGCCTTTTGAAAATCCAAAAACACTACATCCACAATCTCTCCCTTGTCCATCCTACTTGAGATTTCCTCATAAAAAATCCATTAGGTTGGTCAGGCAGGAATTTCCCTTCATGAAACCAAGAAGGACCATTCATGTCATGCACCTCGAGGTATTTCATAACCTCATCCTTGAGCACTACCGACATCAGACTAAGAAGCCGATAATTTCCTTTTTTCTGCCTCCCTCCTTTCATAAACAGAGGAACTACGTTTGCGACCTTCCAATCCTCTGGAGCCATTCCAGAGTCTATTGACTTCTGGAAAATAATTCCAATGCCTCCACATTCTCCAAAGCCACCTCCTTCAGAACTCGTGGGTGCATCTCATCCAGTCCGGGTGACTTATCTATCTTTAATCTGTTCAGTTTACTAAGCAAGATCTTAATTCTATTCTGAGACCTCTGACTATCAGGTATATTACTATGGTCTTCCTCAGTGAAGACTGACACAAAATACTCATTAAGTTTCTCTGCCATCTCTTTGTGACCCATCATAACTTCTCCAGTATCATTTTCAATCAGTCCTATATCTACGCATTTCTCTCTTTTACTCTTTATATATTTTTAAAAATTCTTAATTTCCTTTTGCACGTTATTTGCCAACTTCCTTTCATAATACATATTCTCTTTCCTAATTACTTTGTCTCTTTCTGTAAGTTTTTAAAGTTTCCCAGTCCTCTGTTTTTCCACTTATTTTTGCCTCCTTGTCTGCCCTCCCTTTTGCTTTTATTTTAGCCTTAACCTCTCTTGTTTCCCACATTTGTGCCATTTTTCCATTCATAACTTTCTTTTTTCTTGGAATATATCTATCCTGCACTTTCTTTATTTCTTGTAAAAACATGATCCAATTCTGCTCTGCCGTCCCTCCATCCAGCTTACTTTTCCAGTCAACTTGGACCAGTTCCTCTCTCATCCCACTGTAATTTCCTTCGTTCCACTGAAATATCGACACACCTGATATCAGCTTTTCCTTTTCAAATTTGAAAAGGAACTCAATCAAATTATGATTTCTACTTCCTAAGAGTTCCATTACCTTTAATTCCCTAATCACCTCATGTTCATTACACATCACCCAAACCAAAACAGTCAATCCCCTGGTGGGCTTATCGACAAACTGTTCCAAAAAGCCATCCCGTAGGCTTTCTACAAACTCTCCCTCCTGAGATCCAGTATCTTCCTATCACCTTTCTTGTTAAAATCTCCAATAATTATTTTGACGTTTTCCTTCTGACATGCTTTTTCTATCTCATAGACCACTTCCCACCTGCTGTTTGGGGTCCTTTTACCCTTGCCATTTCTTAACTCACCCTATAAAGATTTTTACCATTTCTGACCCTATGTCCCTTCTTTCTAGTGATTTAATATCATTGCTTACCATCAGGGCTGCTCCAATCCCTCTACCAACCTGCCTATCTTTCTTACACACTGTGTACCCTTGGACATTCAGCTCCCAATCACATCCATCATTAAGCCATGTCTCAGTGATGGCCACAATGTCACATCTTTCAATCTGTAGCTGTACAACAGGGTCATCTATTTTCTTCCTAATGCTCCATGCATTTAAATACAGTACCCTTAGACCAGGATCTGTTACCGATTTTGTTGTCTTTCTATTGTACACCAAATTTTTCTGTCTTTTCACCTGCTCGTCCTTTTTGTCATCTTTGCTGCTCATTATTTTTGATGTTCTTCTATTTTCCTCTTTCTTGACCCTAATTCCCTTCTACCCTAATCTCTGCACTCATATTTTGATTCCCATTTATTGCCATAGTAATAAAACAGTATCATATTACATAAAATTCCCTTTTGTCTGCTGCAAAGCAGATAAATTCACCACCAGCAGAAATTGCCTAGATGCCTCTTACATTTCTTACAGTCAGAGAAAGAGAAGCAAAGGAGAGTCGTTCTCTCTCTCTCTCTCTCTCTCTCCCACCCCACCCCGAGTCACTGAGTGTTCAGGTCCATCCTTTTTGTAGAGGTCTTCCCAGGAGAGATCCCATAGATCCACAAATCTGAATCCCTGCCCCCTCATCTGCCATAACTTCCTGTTCCTACCCTCTCTGGCATATTGGTACAGGCAGCAGTCCTGAGATTACCACCCTTGAAGTCCTGCTTTTTAACTTTTTTAACTCATTGTATTCCCTCTTCAGGACCTCATCCCTTCCCCTATCTACACCATTGGTCCCCACATGGACCACAACATCTGGCTGCTCCCCCTCCCCCTCTAGAATACTATGAATTCAATCAGAGATATCCCTGACCCTGGCACCTGGCAGGCAATGTACCATACAGGATCCTCAATCTCATTCAAAGAATCCCCTATCCACTTATCTAACCTAACACATCCCCAATTACCATAGCTCTCCTCCCCCTTCTCTTCTGAGCCAGGAGGCCCACCTCTGCACCAGAGACATGACCACCTCAACCTCAACCTAACCCTGGTTGGTCATCTCCACCAACAGTATCTAATGGGTATACCTGTTGTTGATTGGAACAGCCACGGGGTACTCTGGACCATCAGCATCTCCCTTTCTCTCTTCTGACAGTCACTCAGTTACCAGTCTGAGTTACCTGCCTCCCTGACACACCTGTCTGCAAGTACCTCTGCCTCCCTCAAGATCCACAGTTCATCCAACTCCAGTTCCAGTTCCTTAACTCACTTTGTAAGGAGAACCAGATGAATGCACCTTCTGCAGGTGCAGTTGTTTGGGTCAAATATACTGTCCCAGATTTCCCACATCCAGAGCAATACACTGCCTAGCCAACTCCATTATCTAAATTTAATTAAAGGATTGAAGCTACCTCATCTGGCCTTACCTCTCTGGTAGCAAGCAAGCTCTTTCTCACCTAAGCAAAACCTCAAGCTCCCCTCCCCACCACTTCTTTAGCTACCCCTCTTTTTATTGGTCCCCGCCAATTAATTCAATTATTCACTCCTGCAAATCAACACTCAGCTTAACTCTTTGCCCTCCGTGCCTTAAAAGAGTACACACATTTGTACTCATTAATCACCAGTCACTCGCCCCTCTTCCGAAGATGACACAGTATTTGGTGTTTTAATCACTTGCACCTGAATGTGTACAAGCACATCCAAGCCCCTTTGAATATCAACATTACCCATTTCTCAAGATTTAACAAATGCTCTGCTTTTCGGATATGAGCAGCCTGGTATATAACTTCAGTTTTCCACATTATATTCCATCTGCCATGTTCTTGTCCACTCACTGAGTTTGCGCTGGAAGTACTACACTTGGTTCCTCTCTGCCAAATCACTGAAAAGCTTCTGCTGAGGTATTTCCCTTGTCGCTGCTTGCCAATATTCCCACTTTTTGTTTTCTGTCTTACCACTCATGTTTGTGTGTTCCAACCTCGTGCAGGACCTTATCAAATGACTTCTAAAAGTCTACATTCACCACATCCTACAGGTCCCTCCAGCCCATCTATTCTAATACATCTTCAAATGTGATCCATCCTATTCAGCTCAATCCTATTTTTTGTTTTAAAGATTACATAATTATATCCTGCATTATGGCTTCAAGCATTTTCCCTCCCACTGACATTCGGCTAACAGGTTGGTACTTTCTCATTTCTCTTTCTAATTGTGGTGTCACATCTGCTGCCCCTCCCCCAAAACCACCCCCCCCCCACCCCCCCCCGCACCCTGATGGGGCAAGTTTCTTCGGCAAGACACTAAAGTGGCTGGTTCCAAGGAATCAGCTGTGAGAGTCCAGAGAACAACAAATCTCTCTCTGAAAACCAACAAGAACCTTCCTGAGCAGTAACCATTTACCTTTCGAGCTCCAAAGCCTGGTGAACTTTATACATGTTAAATTCTGTGCACAGTATAAGAATTGCTTGATACCAGTAAACTTGGAGGAATGAGAAGTGAGATTGGACTGTGAATCAAATAACTTTTTTTGGACTTTGAATTAGAAGAGGTTTAAGTTAAGTTAATAGTAATAAGTTAAAGTTTGATCCTGTTTTCATGTTTAAAGATAATTAAAAGTAACTTTTGTTAAAGTAACCATTTGGTGAATTTCTATTGCTGCTGGGTTTTGGGGTCGTCTGGGCTCATAACAAGCGCCTTGTCTACAAAAATAGAAACTGCTGGAGGTAATCCAGGATCAGGCAGTTTCTGTGCAGAGAAATTCGGAGTTAAAGTATCAGATCAAGATATGCCAGAGAAACACGAGCGACTCAGCGGGTCAGACAGGGCAGACGGATCAGATCTGCTGTGTATGTGATCGGAGCGTTTCCTGCATTTACCTCATTTAAAAAAGTCATTCACAGAATTTGTAAGGTCAAATATCCATAAACAATCCGGAGAAGTGGAAACCTCCAAACGGGTCAAGAAGCAGTAAATGGTCAGCACATTCTCCCCTGCCACGTCCCGACCACGGACCCACTCCGGTTCACCGTCCCACTCCGGATCCGGTTCCGTCCCGCCGTCCCACTCCGGTTCCACGGACCCGTCCCTCTCCCCACTCCGGTTCACCGTCCCACTCCGGATCCGGTTCCGTCCCGCCGTCCCACTCCGGTTCCACGGACCCGTCCCTCTCCCCACTCCGGTTCACCGTCCCGCCGTCCCACTCCGGTTCCACGGACCCGTCCCTCTCCCCACTCCGGTTCACCGTCCCGCCGTCCCACTCCCCGATCCGGTCCCGCCGTCCCACTCCGGTTCCACGAACCCGTCCCGCTGTCCCTCTCCCTGATCCGGTCGCTGTCCCACTCCCCGATCCGGTCCCGCCGTCCCTCTCCCTGATCCGGTTCACCGTTCCACTCCGGTTCCACGAATCCGTCCCGCTGTCCCTCTCCCTGATCCGGTCGCTGTCCCTCTCCCCGATCCGGTTCACCGTCCCGCCGTCCCACTCCCCGAACCAGTCCCGCCGTCCCACTCCGGTTCCACGATCCCGTCCCGCTGTCCCTCTCCCTGATCCGGTTCACCGCCCCTCTCCCCGATCCGGTTCACCGTCCCGCCGTCCCACTCCGGTTCCACGGACCCGTCCCCGTCCCTCTCCCCGATCCGGTTCACCATCCCGCCGTCCCACTCCTCGATCCGGTCCCGCCGTCCCACTCCGGTTCCACGGACCCGTCCCGCTGTCCCTCTCCCTGATCCGGTCGCTGTCCCTCTCCCGGATCTGGTTCCGTCCCACTCCGGTTCATCGCCCCACCGTGCCCTCTCCCCACTCCGGTTCCACGGACCCGTCCCTCTCCCCACTTCGGTCCCGCCGTCCCATTCCGGTTCACTGACCTTCTCTCCCCCCAGTCGTGTTCACCGTCCCTCGAACGCTCTCCCCGATCCGCGGACCCTCCGTCCCCCGCCAGTCCCATGCAGACACCACTTTGATACACAACGGGGGCATCCGACGGTGGAGTAAAAGGGAACGACTCCGCCGGGACTCGAACCCGGAACCTTTGAATGCCTTCGCCCCGCTAGAAGTCCAATGCGCTATCCATTGCGCCACGGAGCCACCTGTTGGATTCCCCCTGAAGCTCCACATGGCTCCACATCGCAGGCGTGTTCAGGCACAGATTTTGTGCTGCATTGTTCCCATACACTGTTTATTTTGTTTGAATAAACTTCCTTCTCCCTTTATTTCTGCAGTGGCATGAGAGGTGGGCACCCTCTTCCCCAAGGTGGGAGTAGCAAACACCCGAGGAGCTCTGCACAAGGGGAAGGGAAGAAGGTTTAGGGGAGACATCAGGGAGATGTGGGTGCCTGCAATGTCCTACCAGGGGTGGTGATGGAGGCTGAAACATTTGGGGCATTTAAGAGACTCTGAGGCATAACATAACATATAACATAACAATTACAGCACGGAAACAGGCCATTAGGCCCTTCTAGTCCGCACCGAACCAAACATCCCTTTCTAGTCCCACCTCCCTGCACAATGCCCATAACCCTCCATCTTCTTCTCATCCATAGACCTGTCCAACCTTTTCTTAAATAATACAATTGACTCCGCCGCCACTATTTCTCCCGGAAGATCATTCCACACGGCTACCACTCTCTGAGTAAAGAAGTTCCCCCTCATGTTACCTCTAAACCTCTGCCCCTTAATTCTTAACTCATGTCCTCTTGTTTTAATCTTTCCTCCTCTTAACGGAAATAGTCTATCCACATCCACTCTGTCTATCCCTTTCATAATCTTAAATACTTCTATCAAATCCCCTCTCAACCTTCATATGGATGGCAAATAAAGATAGAGGGTTATGGAGGGTAAGGAGGATTTAAGATTTTTTCGGTAGGTATATATGGGTCGGCACAGCGTCGTGGGCCGAAGGGGCTGTTCTGTGCTGTGATATTCTATTTTCTATTGTGTGATTTAGTTCTAGCATTGTGGGAAGTTGAATTCCTTGGGAAAGCACTTCATTTAGAGTGACATGAGCGTCCCTACCCAGCGAGGAAGTGAGGGTTGAGGCACACACCCAGGTTGCTGCCAAGCTGCTTTTTTGATGGTGAACATAGAGCATATATCATGGAGCACTACAGCACAGTTCAGGCCCTTCGGCCCTCGATGTTGTGTCGCCTCTGCAGTCCCTAAAAAAACCTAAACCCTCCCTACCCCATAACCCTCTATTTTTCTTCCATCCCTGTGCCTGTCTAAGAGTCTCTTAACTGCCCCCAATATTTCAGCCTCCACCACCATCCCTGGCAAAGCATCCCAGGCCACAACCCTCTGTGTGAAAACATTTTTACCTTGATGTCTCCCCTAAACTTGTCTCCCTTCAGTTTGTACAGATGTCATCTAGTGTTTGCTATTCCTACCCTGGGAAACAGATACTGGCTGTCCACCCTATTTATGCCCCTCAGGATCTTGTAGACCTCTATCAAGTCTCCTCTCATCCTTCTACACTCCAAAGAGAAAGCGCATCAGACTTGTTTTCCAATCCAGGCAATGTCCTGGGAAATCTCCTCTGCACCGTAGCTTCCACATCCTTCCTATAATGTGACCAGAATTGAACACAATACTTTCAAGTGTGGTCTTACTAGAGATTGGTAGAGTTGCAACATGACCTCTCAACTCCTGAACTCAATCCCCCTATTAATAAAGCCCAGCATCCCCTAGGCCTTCTTAACTCTCCTATTAACCTGTGCAGCGACCTTAAAGGATGTATGGATTTGAACCTCAAGGTCCCTTTGTTCATCCACACTCTTAAGTAACCAATTATTAACCCTGAGCTCAGCCTTCTGGTTTGTCCTTCCAAATGCATCACCTCACACTTATCTGGATTGAACTCCATCCGCCACTTTTCTGCCCAATTCTGCATCTTGTCTATATTGTAACCTTCGACCACCTTCAGCTCCATCCACAACTCCTCCAACCTATGTGTCAGCTGCAAACTTACTGACCCATCCATCCGCCTCATCATCCAGGTTATTTATAAAAATCACAAAGAGCAGGGATCCCAGAACAGATCCTTGAGGTACTCCACTAGTCACCAACCTCCAGGCAGAATACTTTCCTTCCACTACAATTCTCTGCTTTCTTCCGACAAGCCAATTTTATATCCACACAGCCAAGGTTCCACTGATCCTGTGCCTCATGACTTTCTGGATGAGTCTCTCATGGGGGACCTTGTCAAATGCCTTGCTAAAATCCATATAGACCACATCTACAGCCTTACTATATAACCATATAACAATTACAGTAGAAACAGGCCATCTTGACCCCCTCTAGTCTGTACCGATTTAAGTGATCTCCTCTAGTCTCACTGACCTGCTCCCTGCCCATAACCCTCCAATCCTCTCACATCCAACCTTTTCTTAAATGACAAAATAGACCCTGCTGCAACCACCTCTTCTGGAAGGTCATTCCACTTAGCCACCACTCTCTGAGTGAAGAAGCTTCCTCTCATGTTACTTCTAAACTTTTGCCCTCTAACCCTTAACCCCTATCCATTTCTTTTGTTGCCTCCTCAAAAACCTCAATTAGGCTCATGAGGCATGACCTTCCCTTCTATCCTTGAGTAGATGGTATTTCTCCCATAGATCCTATCCTTAAGAAACCTCTCCAACAGTTTGCACACCACTGACTCAGGATTCTCCTTATTACCTTTATTAAACAAGGGGACTATATTAACCATTCTCCAATCCTCTGGCACCTCCCCTGAGGCCAAAGAAGACTCAAAGATCATAGCTCCTGCCCCAGCTCTCTCTTCTCTCACTTCCCATATTAACCTGAGGTGTATTGCATCTGGCCCCAGGGACTTACCAATCTTGATGTTTTTAAGAAGATCCAACATGGGGGCGTCATCTGATGAGGAGAGAGAAGTAGATATGAAACTTGGAGTTCCAGGGAGAACAAAGTAAAATCAGGCAATATTACCAGGAAGAAAATCTAGATAGGTCATATGCATTAAATGGTAGGCTATTGAGATGTGCAGAGCAACAAAGGGATTTAGGAGTGATGGTAAATTGTACCCTCAGGGCTGATACTCAGGTAGATGGTGTGGTGAAGAAGGCATTTGGAATGTTGGCCTTCATAAATCGGAGTATTGAATTCAAGAGTAGGGAGGTTATGATGAAATTGTACAAGGCATTGGTGAGGCATTGGTTTCTCTGAATGAGCCGCCCGATGTTGGACGCTGCATCTGTCAATCTGCTCGTCCGTGGGGGCGAACGGCAACGGGTGGCATTGATTCGCCGATATGGCAGAGAAACACAAAGCTGGGGGGGGGGGGCGGACTCAGCAGGGCAAACAGTGGATGGGATCCACCCCAGGGAGTTGAATGTGGCTGAACGTTTTCCTCTGGTTATTAAGTTAATGGCGGGTGGCCAGCACCTTCCCGCCGTCTCCCGCTTCCTTGCGGATGTTCCGACGCGGCGCTGGGAAAACACTCCGTGCGTGGGAGGTGGATCCGGGCCGAGAACAGCTGTGTTTCAAGGCCGTCGCTCGACGCCCTTCATGGCGCCCGCCGTGACCCAGACGTCTTTGCGACCAGGAGAGTGCCCGGCCCAGGCGGGGCAGGAGGGAGTGCGCAGGCGCGGGGGAAGTGACGTCACGAGCCCGTCAGCTGCCCCCGGCGCTCGTCGGGGACGGAAGCAGAGCGCGACGGACGGAAGCAGAGCGCGACGGACGGAAGCAGAGCGCGACGGACGGAAGCAGAGCGCGACGGACGGAAGCAGAGCGCGACGGACGGAAGCAGAGCGCGACGGACGGAAGCAGAGCGCGACGGACGGAAGCAGAGCGCGACGCCCGGCGAGAGGATGCTTGTCCCCGGCCCTGGTGCCGATTTAACCCGCCGCCCAGCTCTCGGGTCGCGTCCATCGGGCAGGACTGCATTGATTTATAGCCGGGTCGCTCCATCTCGACCCCCCACAGCCATGACCCCGTTTCAGTGCCCCGTCTGCGGGAAGCACTTTAATGGGTTGAGTGAGCTAACGAAACACCGGCGGGTCCACACCGGGGAGAGGCCCTTCACCTGCCCCGAGTGCGGCAAGGGCTTCGGCAAGACCTCCCACCTGCTCACCCACCGAAGGGTCCACACCGGGGAGAGACCCTTCACCTGCCCCGAGTGCGGCAAGGGCTTCGCCCAGACCTCCAACCTATGGAGCCACCAGCGGGTCCACACCGGGGAGAGACCCTTCGCCTGCCCCGAGTGTGAGAAGGCCTTCACCAGTTTGTCCAGCCTTGAGATACACCGGCGGGTCCACACCGGGGAGAGGCCCTTCGCCTGCCCCGAGTGCGGCAAGGGCTTCGCCCAGTCCTCTGACCTGCTCACCCACCGGCGGGTCCACACCGGGGAGAGACCCTTCACCTGCCCCGTTTGCGGGAAGGGTTTCGCCCACACCTCCAGCCTGCGGGTGCACCAGCGGGTCCACTCTGGGGAAAAGCCTTTCTCCTGCCCCGAGTGTGAGAAGGCCTTTACCAACCGGTCCAACCTGGAGATACACCAGCGGGTCCACACTGGGGAGAGGCCCTTCATCTGCCCCGAGTGCGGCAAGAGCTTCGCCCAGGCCTCCAACTTGCTGACCCACCAGCGGGTTCACAGCGGGGAAAAGCCATTCGTCTGCCCCGAGTGCGCCAAAGGCTTCAGCAAGAGATCAAATTTGCTGAGCCATCAGAAGATTCACAGCAGCGACAAGCCGTTCATCTGCCCTGAGTGCGGGAAGGGCTTCACTCAGTCCTCCCATCTGCTAACCCACCAGCTGCTCCACACTGGGGAGAGGCCATTCGTCTGCTCCAAATGCGGCAAGGGCTTCACCAAGACCTCCCACCTGCTGAGTCATCAGCAGGTCCACACTGGGGAAAAGCCGTTCGCCTGCCCTGTCTGCAAGAAAGCCTTCACCAACAGATCCAACCTTGAGATACACCAGCGGATCCACACTGGTGAGAGGCCCTTCACCTGCCCCGAGTGTGGCAAGGGCTTCACCAAGACCTCCCATCTGCTGACCCACCAGCGGGTCCACACTAGGGAGAGGCCCTTCATCTGCCCCGAGTGCGGTAAGGGCTTCACCCAGACCTCCAACCTGAGGACCCACCAGCGGATCCACACTGGCGAGAGGCCCTTTAGCTGCTTCAGCTGTGGCAAGAGCTTCACCCAGTCAGCCAGTCTGTTGAAGCATCAGCAGGTCCACAAGTGAGTGGATTCTGTTGCTAATCTGACCCCACGCCCCTATCATTCTTTTTAAATATTTTTATTGAGTTTAACATATAAGCATACATTTTTAAAAAATTGACATTTACATAGTAATTCATTTGTATACAAGGGAAAACACACAATATTTAAAAAAAGTTATATAAAACTACATCAATAGTTACTTGTAATACCTCAAACTATTGATAGAAAAGAAGTATGCAACCATGCCAAACCAATTTATTGAAATATTTGATAAAATAATAAAGGAGAAAAAAGAAAAAGAACTACAAACTAAAACTTAATCTAATCTAACCCCCTACCTCTAATCAAGGTTACCTTAATGCTTAATAATAAAAATAAATCGATAATGTGGAATACCCCTGTCCTTCTAACCAGGGTTGGATGTGCCCACTGTCCCCTCCAGCTGATCTTAACAGCCCATGTAACCGTCCTGGAGTTAAATGTACTTGGCGTGTTGCCTGTTCAATAGCGAGGGCTGTGCTTGGGCTTCAGTTAAGATTATTTGAATGGTCTTTCTGCTGTTGAATCACAGAACACCATAGAAACAGGTCATTCTGCCCCGTCCCAACTATATTCTGGTTATGGAGGGGACTGGGGTGAGTCGGGATTAGGGAGCCTGGCCATTTTGGGAGTAGTACCTGGGGGTGGGTAAGATTCTGGATGCTTTTGCCACAAGCGAGAATGGGTGTTTCGTAAACTATTATTTGGAAACTCAAAGTAAATGAATGTTTTCTGAACCAAAGGGTATGGGCTGCAGTGGGCATTCAGAGTTGGGTCACAGATCAACCTCAATGGGTCATAACATTGTGCAGTGCAGAAAACAGCCCCTTAGGCCCACCTTGTTCATGCTGGCTCACATCCCTGTTACACTCTTTCGATCCATGTTCCTAAATATGTCTTCTAAGTACACCTGCTTTCACAACTTCCTCTGGCAGCTCATTCCACATGCCCACCACCCTCTGTGTAAAGTTAAATAGGGGATCTGCTAATGCTGAGACTTCAGTGTGATACCGCAGAAACTTACAAAAAGAATGTTGAATTTTGTTTTGGCTCATTCAGCCTTGTTTGTGCAATTTCTCTGCAGTCTTGTAATTTTCCATTGCATTTTCTTTAGAAAGCAAGAGTTGAGTCCATGCCCATCTCTCTAACCATATATAACCATATAACCACTTACAGCACAGAACAGGCCAGTTAGGCCCTACTAGTCCATGCCGTAACAAATCCCCACCCTCCTAGTCCCACTGACCAGCACCAGGTCCATACCCCTCCAGTCCTCTCCTCCCCATGTAACTATCCAGTCTTTCCTTAAATGTAACCAATGATCCCGCATCAACCATGTCTGCCAGAAGCTCATTCCACATCCCTAACACCCTTTGCGTAAAGAAATTTCCCCTCATTTTCCCCTTATAATTTTCCCCCTTCAATCTTAAACCATGCCCTCTAGTTTGAATCTCCCCCACTCTTAATTGAAAAAGCCTATCCACATTTACTCTGTCTGTCCCTTTTAAAATCTTAAACACCTCTATCAAGTCCCCCCTCTATCAAGTCCCCCCTCAATCTTCTACACTCCAGAGAAAAAAGCCCTAGTCTGCACAACCTTTCCCTGTAACTCAAACCTTGAAATCCTGTCAATATTCTCGAGAACCTTCTCTGCACTCTCTCTATTTTGTTTATATCTTTCCTATAATTTGGTGACCAAAACTGTACACAGTACTCCAAATTTGGCCTCACCAATGCCTTGTACAATTTCATCATAACCTCCCTACTATTGAATTCAATACTCCGATTTATAAAGGCCAACATTCCAAATGCCTTCTTCACCACACCATCTACCTGAGTATCAGCCTTGAGGGCACTATTTACCATCACTCCTAAATCCCTTTGTTGCTCTGCACATCTCAATAGCCTACCATTTAATGCATATGACCTATTTAGATGTGCCTTTCCAAAATGTAACACCTCACACTTATCTGTATTAAATTCCATCAGCCATTTCTCAGCCCACACCTCCAGCCTTCCTAAATCACCTTTTAATCTACGGTAATCTTCCTCACTGTCCACAACACCACCAATCTTTGTATCATCCGCAAACTTGCTTATCCAATTCTCCACCCCTACTTCTCAGATCGTTAATATATATAACAAACAATAGTGGACCGAGGACCGATCCCTGAGGAACTCCACTAGTCACCGGCCTCCAATTGGACAAACAATTTTCCACCACTACTCTCTGACACCTCCCATCCAACCATTGCTGAATCCATTTCACTACCTCCTCATTTATACCTAATGCCTCCACCTTTTTTCCTAACCTCCTGTGGGGAACTTTGTCAAAAGCTTTACTAAAGTCTAAATAGACAACATCCACAGCTTTCCCTTCATCAACCTTTTTTGTAACCCCCTCGAAAAACTCAATCAGGTTTGTCAAGGATGATCTACCCCTGACAAAACCATGTTGATTACTCCCTAGTATTCCCTCTGCCATAGGTGCTCTATGATTAGTAAGGGATTGCTTAAGGTGGTATGTGGATGGAAAGAGAAAATTTGAAAACCACCGTTTTAATCATACTAATTGACTCATGTGCACGGTTTCATAACTCCAAAGGAAATGGGCCAATGACAATTTTTCTCAAGCAAAATATTTCAATAACAGTTAGATCTAGAACAGTGATTCTCAACTTTCCCTTCCACTTTGCTGCTTCTCTTGGTCAAGAGCAGTGCTGCAGTGGCATTTTAAATAGCCACTTGTGATTGACCCAATTTTGGGTAAAAGAAAGCAAGACCATTCTTGTTTCTGGATGATAACCATTGTAATGGTTACTCGTCAGACTCGTACCTGAGTTTGTGAAATTATTATGGAGGAAAACAATATGTTTGGATCATTATCCTGCAGTACGATGAAGTGCCATCCATTGAGTTTGGAGGCATTTCAGATTTGTTAGAGTACATGCATGAGATTCCTTCCATTTGCTCAAACCTGAGCAGATAAGATGTTATCATACAACTTAGAATTCATTTTGCTACCGCCATCAGCTGTTATCTCATCAATGAAGATAAGTGCACCAGTACCTGGGGCACCCATACATTCCCAGCCCATAACACCCCCACCACCATGTTTCACAGATGACGTGTAATGCTTTGGATCTTGGGCAGTTCCTTTACACCTCCAGAATCAGAATATTTCTCATGGGTTCCCCTTACATTCCAGGAATCATCCTTGTAAATCTCGGAACTCTCTCCAATATCATTACATCCCTTCTAAGGTAAGGGGCCCAAAACTACACACAATACTCCCAATGAGGTCTCACCAGTGCCCCATAGAGCCTCATCAACACCTCTGTACTCTTGTACACTATTCCTCGTGAAGTCAACATCGCATTCGTTTTCTTTTCTGCCGATCCAACCTGGTGGTTAACCTTTAGGACATCCTGCACGAGGACCCCTAAGTCCCAATGCACTTCTAAATTATGAACTTTCTCCCCTTCTAAATAATAATCTGCCTGTTTATTTCTTCCAAAATATACAACTGTACATTTCTCAACATTGTATCTCATCAGCCATTTCTTTGCCCACTCTCCTAAGCTGTCCAAGTCTCTATGCAACCTTTCGGTCTCTTCAACACTTCCTGGTCCTCCACCTATCTTGGTGTCATCTGCAAACTTTGCCACAAAACCATACAGTCCATAATCTAAATCATAGATATACTTTGTAAATAGAAGTGGCCCCAATACCGACCCTGATGAACACCACTAGTAACCGGCAACCAACTAGAACAGGATCTCTTTATTCCTACCTTTTGCTTTTTGCCGATCAGCCAAAGCTCCACCCAATCTAATATCTTTCCTGTGTTATGTACCAGACAGCAGCAATGGAAATTATCCCCCACAGTCTTGCATTTAAAATAATATTTTTAATTATTAATAAACTATAATATAACATTTTATCTAATTTCTCTAACTTATCTGAATTTATCTAACTTAACCCCCAACTATGCACAAATATAAGTGTGTGTGTGTGGAATACCCCAAGCCACTACAGCTCAAGGCCCAATTCCTGAAGGGCAGTCCAAAGTACAAAAGTTTAATTTCAGAAATTCAATGATGAAGTGGGGTTGAAATATATGCAGTACGCAGGCACTCAGATGGACACGACACTCAGGCCTTAGGTGGATGCAACTTTAGATGAAATTAGCAGTTCATGAAATAGGTGAAAGAGACTGGGGGTGACAGAATGTTTACAACACACGAAAACCTTTGTTGGAGTGCTTGCAGCAAAATGTACTTTTCAGACAAGTGCCAACCAAAACTCCCTCTTCTTTGGATAGGGGGCACAAAGTATGTGATGCTCCCAAATCTTCCAAAACCCTTGCAGAGGTTCAGCCAAACAAAAGCGATCTTCACTTTTGTTACTACCAAGTGCAATATTTCTTCTGCCTTCAGAACCCTTTCTGTGGGTCAACTGAACAAAAGTGACCTTCATTCTTTTAGTCACAGAGTGGTATTCTCAATCTTCTATGAGTTAGGAGGAAATCAGACAGATTGTCTATAAGCACACATGAGGCCAATCAGCACAATATTTCTTCCAAGAGCTGTTTCCTCCTCTGCTGTCTCCTTAAAATACCCTGGAGCAAAACTGTGCACTCAGTCTTAATCTGTTGGTCACATGGTCTCTGCACCTGGGTTTTTGGGACACTGCCTTACTTCAAATGTTGAGGAACATGCTGTCTTCTGCCTGCCTTCAGTTCACAGTCACTCACCAAACCCTTCAGGCTTTGGAGAATGACTAATAAATTTCCACTAATTTTTGCTTCCTTGTATGCCCTTTTTTTTGCATTTTGATTGTCAGCCACAGTTGAGACATTTTTCCACTTGACTATTTCCTCATTTTTGTTTGTATTTTTGTCATGCACCTTCCTCAAACCTTTTTCTTTCCATTCACATGCCACCTTAAGCAAACCCTTACTAATCACAGAGTACTTCTAGCCTAGGGATTGCTTAGAGGGGCTGTTTAAAAACACTGCTCTAAAGCAAAACCAGACAGAATAGGAAACAACAGAGCATCCCTTCTGAATGAGTTCAGTGCAATCTGCACAGGCTTTATGCAAGAGGCCAGCAAACCAGTAGCCTACTCTTCTTCAATCTCATGCCTACCCAGAGCCACGGTCACTGCCACTGTTGTCAGATCAGAGTGAACTTGCAAATGAGTCCTCCGTGCACGTGCAGATCAGCTGGGAGGAATATTCACCGACATCTTCAATCTTTCTCTATTTCAGGTTGAAGTAGCCATCTACTTCAAGGCCACTGTCATCCTGGTGCCAAGAAGAATGCAGTGATCGGCCTACATAACCTGCTTTCATTGGAATCGCCAGGCTTCCCATTGAAGATCTGCTGAACCGCAAGTCCCAGGATCCAAACCAGACTGAAGCAGAGGGGACTGAGACCTCCCCTACTGTACATACTACTGGTGAATGTCCAGTCATTAGAAAATAAAAGTGATGAATTTAGGGCAAGGCTGCTTTATCAGAGACAGGTGAGACAAATCTCAGTTGTTTGCTGCACCGAGGCCTGGCTAACAGAAAACACCAGACGTGGGAATCTGACCAGAGGGTTTCACCATTCACAGACTGGATTGGAAGTCAGATTCAAGCAAAGGGCTGGGGGTTGTTTTGGGTTAATTAGTTAATACCAGCTTGTGCTCAGATGTTGGAGTTACATCGTCCTCCTGCTCCACAGCATTAGAGTAAATACTGATCAAATGCAGATCTTTCCATCTACCGTGAGAGTTCTAATCAGTGTTACGAACCAGAGTTTAATCCCTCCCAATGCAGATGACAAACAGGCACTCCCAGAGCAGCAATGATGTGATCAGCAAACATGAGTCAGCCCATCCCGATGCACTACAAATCATAGTCGGTGACTTTAACGGGCCAGTCTTAAGAAAACCGTCTCCAATCATCACCAGAATCTAACATGTACCAAAGGTTCCAGTGTACTTGATCACTGCTGCCCAGAGATAAGGAAAGCCTATTGTTCTTTCCCAAGACATCATTTTGGCAGGTCAGCTCGCCTGATGGTACTTCCGCCTGCATACAGATAGAGCTTAAAAAGGAGCTCCAGAGATCAGGATAGCCGGAAGGTGGTCACGGGAGGCTGAAGAATGGTCAATGGAGTCAGTGGATTGGGCGGTATACATGATCTCAGTTGAGGGATCTGAATGATTACACCAGGGCTGTTAACGGAAAATATCAAAACAGCTGGGGACAGGATTTTCCCCAACCAGAAGCCTTGGATGAACAATGAAATCCAGAACCTACTAACAGCCAGATCACAAACATTTGAGTCTAGAGTCCATAACTCAACACAAGGAACAGGTACGTCCGACAGAAAGTCATCTCCCGGGTGAAGTGGAGATTCAGGATGAGAATGGAAATGAAGGCTACCCCACAGGTGTGGCAGGGACTAAATAACATAACCTGCCACAAAACTAAATCCGGCATAATAGTAGTCAGTGAAGTTTCACTCCCGGATGAGCTCATTTCATTCTACACTAGATTTGACCACCAGAACAAGAACCATTGCAATCCCCGATGATCCTCTACTGACGGTATCCAAAGATGACGTGTAGGCTGCCTTCAGGAAAGCAAATCAAAGAACTGAGTACCCAGCTGAGGATTGAAAACCTGTGCTGACCAGGCCAATGTTTTTACTGATATCTTCAACATCTCACTTTGACGTTTTTCAAACAAAGCTCAATCATACAAGTGCCCAAAATGAGTGTGGTAACTTGCCTAAGTGACTACTGACCAGTGGCACTCACTTCCACAGTGAAGTGTTGAAAGGCTGGTGTTGAAGCCCATCAGCTGCTGCCTTTGCAGCAACATGGATTCATTCCAAGTTGTCTACCACAGAAAGAGGACCATCTCATTGGCTCGCCACAAAAACCTTGGAACACCTGGACACCAAAGAAGCGGAGATCAGGATGCTCCATATTGACTACAGTTTATCATTCAACACCATCATCCCATCAAAACTCATCAGCAAACTCCAAGATATGGGCCTCAATAACGCACTATGTAACTAGATCCTGGATTTCCTTACCTCCAGGCCCCAATCATTACAGATTGGCAAGAACATCTCTTCCAGAATCTATCTGCACCAGAGCACCATAGAGCTGAGTTCTTAGTCCCTTCCCAACTCACTTTGCATCAGTGTGGCTCGTCCGACAACTACATCATTTACAATTTGCTGACAACACCATAGCAGTGAGTCAGCATATAGGAGGGAGATGGACACTTGGCTGAATGGTGTTCTAGCAACAACCTCTCACTTTATGTCACCAAAACCAGGGAACTGATTGTAGACTTTAAGAAAACTTATTCAGATGCGTAGTAGAAAGTGTGCTGACTAGCTGAGTCACTGCCTGCCATGGGGGAACCAATACCTCGGACCGGAAAGCCCTGTGAAAGGAAGTGGACACAGCCCAATACATCACAGGCAAAACCATCCCTATCGAGAAAATCTACATGGAACACTGCTGTCAGAGAACAGCAGCAATCAAGGATCCACACCACCTAGGTCATGCTCTGTACTTGCTATGGCCATGAGAAAAGAGGTATCGTTGCCACAAGACTTGTACCACCAGGTTCAGGAACAGATGCTACCACTCCACCATCAGACTCCTAAACAGCACTCAGAGATTCATTTAAAGACTGTTACTTCACATATTAATTATTACTGATTTTTTTTTCTGTATTCCAAAGTTTGTTTACATTTCTCTCTTTTGTATTGGTTTCTTTCTTGTGTAACTGATAAGTAGAACCGCGACATCACAGGAACCAGTTTTCACTCCATCGAGGACATCTACAATAGGTGGTGTCTTAAGAAACCAGCCTCTATCCTCAAGGACCCCCACCACACAGGCCATGCCCTCTTCACTCTGCTACCATCAGGACAAAGGTACAGGAGCCTGAAGACGAGCACTCAGTGGCACAAGGTCAGCTTCTTCTCCTCTGCCATCAGATTCCTGAATGATCAATGAACCACTGACTCTGCCTCACTTTGACTTTTTCGTGCACTTTTTTTTCTTATATATAAATATATATAAATGTTTACACTGTGATACTGCTGGAAAACAAACAATTTTGTGACATGTTCATGACAATAAATTTGATTTCTTCCTGGCCCACAGGAAAAAGAATCTTAGAGTTGTATTTGATGTTATGCATGTACACTGATAATAAAGTTGAACTTTTATTTCATCAAATGTGACATGAAAGTTGAAAGATCCAAATAAGAATCAGTAAGTGCTTACTGCAGTTACCCTAAAGAGAAATGGTTCATAAAATGCAAACAAGACATGACTAAAAATAATAGCTATACAAAATGTTGTTATTTGCGTCATTTGACCATAAATTGAGACTTTTTGCTCTTTCCTGTCCATCCTCCATGGGACCCTTCTAGTCGATGCCAAAAAAAATTTTTAAGCCTAGCCCCACCCAGTCCACAGTCCTTCTGACTGCTCCATCCACGTCCCTGTCCAAATTCTTCTTAATTGTTCAAATTAAGTCCCCATTCACCACCTCATTTGGGAAGCTCGTTCCACGCCCCCACCACTTTCTGTGTGAAGAAGCCCCCCCTCATGTTTTCCCTATCCTTTTCCCCTTTCACTCTTAATCCATGTTCTCTGGTTTGTACCTCACCTACCCTCATTGGAAAAAGCCTATCGACATTTACTCTGACCATTCCCCTCATAATTTTAAATACCTCTATCGAATCTCCCTTCATTCTTCTATGCTCCAGGGAATAAAGTCCTAACCTGTTTAACCTTTCCCTGTAACTCAGTTCCTGAAGTCCAGGCAACATCCTAGTAAATTTTTGCTGCACTCTCTCTATCTTATTGATATCTTTCCTGTAGTTAAGTGACCAAATCTGCATACAGAATTCTAAACTTGGCCTCACCAATGTCTTATACAACTTTACCATAACATATCAACTCGTATACTCAATACTTTGATTTACCAAGGCCAATATGCCAAAAGCTCTCTTTCCAACCCTATCCACCTGTGATACCACTTTCAGGGAATTGTGTATCTGTATCCGCAGATCCCTCTGTTCTACCACACTCCTCAGTGCCCTACCATTTACTGTGTATGTCCTTTCTTGATTTGTCCTTTCAAAATGCAACACCTCACACTTGTCTGCATTAAATTGCACTGCCATTTTTCAGTCCATTTTTCCAGCTGGTCCAGATCTCACTGCCACTTTGAAAACCTTCTTCACTGTCCACAACACCTCCAATCTTAGTGTCATCTGCAAACTTGCTGATCCAATTTACCACATTATCATTGATATAGATCACAAACAACACTGGTCCCAGCACTGATCCCTGAGGCACACAACTAATCACAGGTGTTATGAGCCCAGAGGACCCATAAACCCAGCAGCAATAGATAGTCACCAAGGGTTACTTAAACAAAAGTTACTTTTAATTATCTGTAAACATGAAAATAGAATCATACTTTAACTTATCTCTATTAACTAACCTAACTTAACCCCCTTCTAATTCTAAGTGCACATGTATGTAATGTGTGTATAAGTTCAGAAAAGTTTTTTGATTCACAGTCCAATGTCACTTCTCATTCCTCCAAGTTCACTGGTTGCAGGCAACTCTTATACAGAATTTAACATTTATGAAGTTCTCCAGGCTTTGGTGCTAGAAAGGTAAATGGTTACCACTCAGGAAGGTTCTTGTCGGTTTGCAGAGGTTTGTTGTTTGCTGGACACCCACAACTGATTCCTTGTAACCAGCCACTTCAGTGTCTTGTCGAAGAAACTTGTCCCATCAGGGTTTTCCAGATGATAACCTCTTTCTTTCAGGTCACCACAGAGTTCCTTTTCGTTTCCCTTATTGCAATTGAAACATTAGGCAGCCAGTCCTCTCCTCTTGCGTGAACCACAAGGGCTTAGATCAGGCTGAACTAAGCAGTCACAACCCGTCTACCTGTCTTCCAAATGGATCAAATGAAGGAAGAAGGGGATGTACACATTTTGGAAAGGTAATCTGAAATAAGAATTTGGTCTTCATGGGGTTAGTTGTCTCCAACCTTCTCCCCTCCCCCTGCTGATCAAGTTTACGTTGTGCCCCCTGCAGTTAACCTAATGCCCCCCCCCCCGCTAAGATTTGTTCTGATGTTCACTACCCTGAATTTTGACCTGAAGGGTTGTCATCAAGACAGTAAACCTATCCATGCTCTGCCCAACACAAAATTGTGCATTCTGTGATGACTCCGATCCTGATCCATCATCCTCTCCGGCTGCACACGGTCACACTCCTGGTTCTCGTTATCTATCTCCATTGTGACCCCGCAGATCTTGGACGTTACCTCCTGCTCCTGAGTGGGTCTCCTCCTTTCCTCCCCCTCCTCCCCAATCCTGCAGAAATAAGCTACAGAACTGCACAGGTGAAAGCACTGAACAAACACTTAAGAAAATAGTACTCGTGTGCAATGTCGCCTTACCTTGCTCCTGATGCACTTCTGTCCTGGACATGCTGGGGCCATTTGTGGAGTCTGTGGTCATGTCCCTCCTGGCACTTGCTGATGGCAGGGGCTCTGGGCTCCTCGTACTCGCAGTGGGTGTTGCACTGCAGGGGCATTCATCCATGGAGTCCTCTATCCCACTGGCCTGTGCTGCAACACTGGGCTCACAGGTGACAAAGTTGCGCCTGGAGTGAAGCTTTCTTGGGGTTGGGTGTCTTTCGAAGGTGCTACGGCTGCACAGCTGCCTGCCTTGCTAGCATAGCTGCTGTTGATGGACCCCGGGCTCTCCATGTTAGAGAGCAGGGCCAGAGGGGTTGCCAATGTAGTGACACTCCAAATCTGATACGCCAAGTTGAAGTACGGCCACTCCATTCTGCCTTTGCTGCTCCTACTGTTGTAGTCTGGGACCTGCATGAATTTCTTTTGCAGGTTTTTCAGTTTGTTTAATTACCTACACTTTAGTCTTCAGAAATCCTGACTGATATCTGCTGGTACATGGGGAAATCTTTTGTAAAATGTTTGGTTTCCCCCCCCCCCTTATTGCTAGCAGCTCCCTGACCTCGTATTTCCCCCCCCCCCCCAACCCCAGTTTTCAGCCATGGTGTGAACTGAAAATACAGATTTCTGAGCCTTGCTGTACTTTTAATTAATTTCTAATACTTCTAGACTGTCAGGATGCACAGAGCTCTGACAGATGACCTAAAATCCTTAATCTAGAAGTAATGCAGGTGCTGACGTCATTAATCGTACTTGGTTGTACTGGTTGTCATTTCACACCACCAGAAGGTGATTGGTGAGTTAACTTGGCCGGGCTCTGATAATTGCTCCATCCATGTATCAGAACCTGGTTGAAATCTACTCGCCCTCCCTGGTTATGTCATTTCATACCACATGATTCCCGCGATTTAACCCGTGATATTGGCAGGTTAACTCGGATGTAATCGGCAGTGTGAAAGAGGCTAGAGAGAGGGGAGTCATCTTGTTATTGCTGAAATGATCCGGTGCTTCTTTAACTGCATTTAGTTGATATTGTATATTAAAAGGGATGCAGTCATACAATATTAACTGTAAAATCAAGAATACATTCAGCTGTTTTTAATATCACATTAGATATCCCCAGAGTTTTGCAGGAGGAATGGGTAGAGATAGTAAATATTCTGGTCATCATTTTGCAGAGTTCTCTATATTCCTGGAATTCTCACTGTGGATTGGAGTTTAACATAAATTCTGCTGGAAATGACTTTATTGAAGTTGCTTGGAAGTTAAATTAGGCATTTATCCATGATGCCTTTCCAATAATTTCTAACATAAATTCAGTTGTATTTTAAATGATTTATTCTTAATAACAACATATTTAATGAGGCCTAAAGGATATTTCAACTGATAACTCCTCAATCACAACTAAAGTTTGATGTGTTGTTGGCCCAGCAATCTCTGCCGGTCTGGCTTCCCTAAAGCCCGTCGGCACAAATTTTCTCTGGGGGTGGGGGATGGGGGCCTATCCCTGCCCAGCAGGACACGGGTCAGGGCTGGGGGACGACACCTCCCTGCCCAGCGGGATGGTGGAGCGCAGCACCTCTCTTCCCAAAGGGACGGAGTCAAAAGCAAGAGGAGAAGAGGCAATCATTGTTGGGAAATTGAAGAGGAACCCTTTGTCGGGAAAGTGACAGAATCTTGGAATTTGTGGTATTGCAGTGTCCGCTGATAAAGGGAAGTATCAAAGCAGGAGTGTGATCAAGGTAAAGATGGTGTATTCTGAGCAAACCTCAACTTCCTCTCATTCTTCACTCCTCCCCATCCTTCTCTTTAGAGGTGCTATCGGGTGTGTTGGGTGTCTGCAACATTTTCTGTTTAATTCAACGTTGGTGCACAATGTTGAGAGGCCCAGGCAAGGAGGGACAGAGTAGGTACAACTCTTGGGCACAATCTTGCAATCATGGAGAAAACAGAAATTATGTTTCTGTTCTTCGAGGGCACTGTGATGGGACTGGAATAAATCCTGAACTTTATGTAGTTGTTGACCAAGACCTGGGAAATAACAATGAACTGAGATAGCAACTTACTACATTCTTTGTAGCAAATTCCTATCGCCAGTGAAATGAATGCTAGTTAAATCACAGCTTGTAATCCCATATTATTTCTCCACTCTGCCTGGGCCAGTCCATTCTAACACAATAAAGTACAAATTTTGCAAAATTCCAAATGTTAAAAGTGTTAAACAGGTATGTCTGCAGAGTTAGGGTCACAAATGTGCCAGAGGAGAAGCTGACCTCACGTTTATAAATTGAGTTGTTGGGAGGAACTCAGCAGGTTTCACAGGGTTTGAAGGAGGTAAAGATATATTACCGATGTTTTGGGCCTGAGCCCTTCTTCAGGATATCTTTATCTCCTGTGAACGCTACAAGACTAGCTGACTCGAGTATTTCTGTGTTTTACCACAGTCACAGCATTGGATGAAGGGTGGGGGCTGTGGGGCAGGGAGGGAAAGGTCAGGGAGGCCCTTACTAAAGCACAGCCTAGGGCCCGGGTGGCAGTTAATCCACCACTGGCTGCTGCCATCAGGAAAGAGGTGTAGGTGCCTCAGGACTTGCACCACCAGGATCAGGAACAGCTGCTACCCCTCCACCATCAGACTCCTCAACAACAAACTCAATCAGGGACTCATTTAAAGACTCTTGCTTTTGCACTTTATTGATATTCTTTGCTCTCTATATTACACAGTCAGTTTGCTTACATTTCTTTATTTTTTTTACATGTGTATGTTGTGTACAGTTTTTTTTTGCTCTACCAATAAATGGACATTCTGCCATGCCTGCAGGAAAAAGGAATCTCAGGGTTGTATGTGATGTCATTTATGTACTCTGACAATAAATCTGAATGAATCTGAATCTACAGATGTACACTTGGTCATTTGGGAGCCGTCCTACAACACGCACATTCTTGCACAAAGAATTTGCTGTGCAGACCGTATAATTTTAAATTAATTTTATTTTCATTTAAAAATGCTTATTGTTTGCAAGTGTTTACATGCGGTGTAGTTCCAGTAACATTAAAATTCAGATGCTGCCTGATGTCTGCTTTATGTTGTTACAGCTGCACAAAACACCAGGGGTCAGCACTGGATGTAGAAGGAGTTTTCTGTCACATAGGATTGCTGGGTACAGGTACTTGCTGCTTTGCATGTCTTGACCTCTGCTGGTCACCTTACTACATTCTGTCATCACCCTAAATCCTGTAGGGATTTCCTCTTTGCCTCTTCACCTATGTGTAAAGGAGCTATTTTTCCTGACCATGGCTCCACAATGTATTAAATTAGCCGTTCCTCTGAAACAGCAAACTTGCATTCTTAACTGTTCAAATTAACTGTGCAGCTCAGCACCTATCACATTTACATTGTTGGAAGGTTACAAAATGTTATATTTGCAGATTACATTATCAGGTCAATGAGATACAAAAGGATCAAAATCAGGACAGCCAAGTTGGGAAATAGTTTCTTCCCACAGGCTGTGAGACTGATGAATGGTGTCCTCAAACCTTGGGTGTCTTATAATGAAACAAGTAAATTATTCCAAAATATTTATGCATGTTTATTTTATATTATAGTTTTATGTATATATGTGCTGTGTTTGGGTGTGCTCCATGCTTCAGAGAAACGCTCTTTTGTCTGGTTGTATATGTACAGTCCGATGATAATACACTTGAATTTGATGTAACCAAAACTACTTGGGCCATGCACATTTTGGCATTTCACTCTGCCAATAACCAGAACAAAATGATCCAGTTGCCGTGGAAATAACTTCTGAATTCTGTGGCAACCTACTTTGCTTGTGGTATAATAGATGTGACTCCTGCATTACCCAGTGCATACAATATAAGAGTAGGGAAGATCTGGTACATCTTTATGAAACATTGATTAGGCCACAGTACTGTCGGGCAGTGATTCTTCACCCGCCTGAACAGATCTGAGACATATTTTACCTACATCAGGCAACTCAAAGTATTGCAAAGATATCTCCAACTCCATAAACAGGGTATGAGAACCGTTCTATCCATGACCATACCACTATTACTGTGTTTCAGGTAATCTTTTGCTCTTGAAAGCATGCATCTCTTGAAAGTCTGATATAAGTCATGTAGCCTGCACATGAGAGCTGGTGAAAAAATGTGTTCAATAATTGCGTACATTGTTTTTAATTACAATGTGTCTGCATAATTGCAAGGAGGGGCCCAGATCCCACCACCTATTACACTAAACAACAATTTTATTCAAAAGGTTTGCTTCTTTTTTTTATTTTTTTATTTTTCACACCATAAACCACATTGACCATGATACATACATTTTCCTTTTCAAATATATACAGTGTCATTTTCTCCCCCCCTCCTCCCATCGCACCCTCCCTACCTCCCCCCCATCCATTTAAAGTACAAAATCTAAGCTACATTAAACCAGTCAAACAATGTTGTCATTCAATAAAAATAAACAAGAAATTCCACTGAGTCAATTCTTTTCATTTCCTTCTCCTTTCGTTAATTTAGGTGGTAAATGTCCCCGGTAGGTTTTCTCTATTGTGTTTCATGTATGCCTCCCATATTTGTTCAAATATTTCAATATTATTTCTTAAACTATATGTTATTTTTTTTCTAATGGAATACATTTATTCATTTCTATATACCATTGTTGTATTCTCAAATTATCTTCCAATTTCCAGGTTGACATAATACATTTTTTTGCTACGGCTAGAGCTATCTTAACAAATCTTTTTTGTGCACCATCCAAATCAAGTCCAAATTCTTTGTTTTTTATGTTACTTAGGAGGAAGATCTCTGGGTTTTTTGGTATATTGTTTTCTGTAATTTTATTTAATATCTGGTTTAGATCTTCCCAAAATTTTTCTACTTTCTCACATGTCCAGATTGCATGAATTGTTGTTCCCATTTCTTTTTTACAACGAAAACATCTGTCAGATACCATTGGGTCCCATTTATTTAACTTTTGAGGTGTAATGTATAGCCTGTGTATCCAGTTATATTGTATCATACGTAACCTCGTATTTATTGTATTTCTCATCGTTCCAGAACATAACTTCTCCCATGTTTCCTTTTTTATCTTTATATTTAAATCTTGTTCCCATTTTTGTTTAGTTTTACCATTTGTTTCTTCATTCTCCTTTTCTTGCAGTTTAATATACATATTTGTTATAAATCTTTTGATTATCATTGTATCTGTAATCAAAAAGGTTTGCTTCTTGAAAACAAAAGGGATTATGATAAACAACTTCAAGCTGAACACAAAGATCATTTCAGATTTACTGTATGTTGGAGAAACATTAAATTAACTTTTATTGAATTTATCCTGTTTAATTGCATAATGATGCTGACACCTTGCGTTAGTTCAACTGACCTAAAAATGTTTTGCCGCTGATTTTTGCTCGTACTCAGCATCTGATGCCTCTCATGTCAGTGTCCAATTGGATTATACTGCTTTTCCATGGTCACAATGATGATCTGGTGAAATCTTTCACCATGCTCATCAATGACTTCACCAAGATCAGCAGGGAAGAAGTCCAAGTGTGAATGCAGAAAATGAATTTTCAATAACATGTTGCATTTCATGGATTTGTATGACAGGAAATAACAAAACCAGTTTAAGTCTAAAAAACAGTATGTAATAGGAAAATTTTAAGATGATTTTCGTGATCAGCAGCCGAAAATCCATAAAATTTACCCAAAAGTTTTATTAACATCTTGGGCGGCAAAGTTAGTGTAGCAGTTAGTACAATGCTGCTATGGTGCCAGCAGTCAGGGCCAAAGTTCGAATCCCACGCTGCCTGTAAGGTGTTTGTACATTCTCCCTGTGTCTGCATGGGTTTTCCCTGGGGACTCCAGTTTCCTTCCACTGTTTGAAACGTACCGAGGGTGTAGGTTAATTTAGTGTAAATTGGGTGGCATAGGTTCATGACCGAGAGGGCCTGTTATGGTGCTGTATGTCTAAATTAAAAATTAAAACCTTCCTTTCCCCCTTCCCCAACCCCCAGGTAAGAAGTAGAAACAATCAATCCTTGCATATATCATGTAAAATACTTGTATAACATTTATATTTTATTACAGGACATTGTGGTGTCAACCTCACTGTATTAATGGTGACAAAGGAGATTGAAGTTTGTCATTTACATCAGTCCAATATACAGATGCAATGAACATTTTACTATTTGTAGCCTCCCAGGTGCATAAAACATAACAACATAAGAAGGGATAAAAAGATGATCATGTAAAAGGAAGAGAGAGAACAAAATAGAACTATAAATATTCACAGTTGGTGGTAGTTCATTAAGTTTCTATGAGATAAAGAACCTGTTCAGAAGTTAGGTTGTACTTAATTTGGATTCCAGCATTTGTATATCATGCATAGAATCCTTTTGGGGCCTAGATAATGTCCTGAGGTCCCACTCTTCACCTGGAATAAATGGATGGTAAAAATGATGGATTTTTCATTACCTCTGAGAGATGAATTAATAGGCAGGAAGAAAACTTTACACCATAAAATCTGTTCTACATCTGAAGACAACAATGAACTTTTAAATCTGATCCTCCCTAGAGCTCCGAACCGGCTGTCGTCATTCCACCAGCATGTTAGTTGAACTTATTTTACTGTCAGCCTTGTATGACAGTTTTTCAGGGAGAAAGTTTCCACGCCTTCTGTAAAAGAATTTTCTAAGCAAAGTTCTAATGGTCACTACAATCAGTAGACTTCAAATCCCCAGGTTCATACTGAGGGTTGTTGTCAACAACAAACCTCTACATGTCAATGTCTTGCAGGGAGGAGATAATGGAAAGAGACAGAAAGTTCTATCTACACTTAACCATCTAATTTGCTCTTTAAAGGGAAATGAGTGTTCATGAAAACTTGCAATATAGGAGTCCTTTTAGATCTTCTTTGAAACAGTTAAACTAGGCTCACATCCATAACCCAAGCCATCTCTGCCTTGCCTTAATCATATCATTTTGTTGACCTCATTGGATGTCAAAATCCCTATTAAAATAATTTATGCAATCTGCTTCCAGCTCCTCGTAAGGTGAAGCATCCCAGACCCTGGCAAGTTCCTGGGTGAAGGAAAAAAATTTCTTCTTGTCTCTGCCCCAGATTTTAATCGACCTCCTCACAAGAGGGAGCAGACTTTCTCCAACTACACTCTCTAAATCATTCATCAGTCAGGCCAAACCCGAACAGTGGCTTGTACTTCAGAAATAGCAGCAGAGAAAATTGTGGAAAGTAACTTAACGTTTGTTAATTGCGGTAATTTGCAAAAGTTAGTCAGCATATTTGTTTCTAGGACCAGAACAGTTTAAATGATTAAGCATTTTTATACGGGGTAAAACACAGGATTCTGTTGACACTGTGGTAAAGTGAAAAAACACACAAATGCTGAAGAAACTCAATTTCTCCAGCATTTGTGTGTTTTTTTCAAGCATTTTTATACCGTTTAAAAGCTTATTTATTCCTGCCATTAGATCATTTCAGGTGACTGTTTTAATTTTTAATTCAGAGGTTCAGCATGGTAACAAGCCATTCTGGCCCCTGGGTCTGCGCCAGCCAAATACACCCATGCGACCAATTAACCTACTAATCCCGTACGTCTTTGGAGCGTGGGAGGAAGCTGGATCACCCGGAGGAAACTAACACAGTAATGGGGAGAATGTACTAACTCCAGACAGTGCATGATCCTTGGTTCTCTACACTTTATTCATCCAATTCAGGGATGCAATTGTTTTGGTTCAATGTATCCACCCGGGGAAAGAGGAGACTCGGAGTTCATGAACTAGGGTGGCTGGCAGCAAACGCTCGGACTGGCTGAGCATCAGGGTCCTTCGGAACAGGTCGGAGGAGGTGTGCTATGGCTGATCCTACTACAACTTACGATATTTCAAACCCATGATGGTTAGAATCTATACTTTTGATTTTGAATTCTGATGTTTATTCACACTTGCGATGACCCGGCCACTAACGCATACTAACTCCCGACGCCACGGCCACCTGCGGATCTGAGCTTCAATGCCACGGCTGCCCGTGCATCCGAGCTCCTGACATTTCAGCCCCCTGCAGATCTGGGCTCCCAGCGCCACGACTGCCCACAGATCAGAGCTCCTGATGCCACGGCTGCCCACGGATCCGAGCTCTGACGCCACGGCCGCCTGCGCATCTAAGCTTTCAGCTGTGTACGTTGCAGTAATGTTTTATTTTCAGTGTAAATGGCTTTTGAATAAAGGTTTTCCGTGTTTAAGTTAAAAATAAATTAAAAACATAGTAGAGTGTGGTATTGTTTCAACTTACGATGCGAGTCCTGGAACTGAACCCATTCATAAATCAGGGCATACGCTTCCAGAACCAGCCCATTGCATCAACATTAAGTATTTGTTCTGGCAAAAAATTTTCATCAACAATTATCCTATGCAGCTCTTCCTTAAAAGCTTCAGCATCTTCAGTATCGGCCCTTGATGCCTCACTGCTAACCTAACCTTCATATTAGCTGCAGTCATAAATATCAAAGCAAAAAGTTGGATATTTAATCTTTTCCAATATAAATGCAAAAAATGTCAAATATAAAACCAGAAGCAGGTGTAAAGGATTTGTATTAACATATAATTTAATGTTAAACTATATTTCTCTCTATATATACATATTAGTAAGGTAAATTGTAGAGTTAAAATATTGTATCTGTATTCTTAGTAAGTTAGCTGTGGGTTGGTTCAGGGTCACCATACATCTATAGCAAACTGTTGTTTTCTGAGTAGATTGTTCATTCTTGGAATCTGTGTCTTGGACAGACAGAGCTAATGCATGAGTCAGAATGGGTACGAAAGCCTTACAATTTTACAGTCATGCTTTCGTACCCAGGATGGAGATCAAGAATTTGGTTGTGTGGTGCCAGGACAACAATCTTGCTTTCTACTTCAATAAGATTCCAGCTGCATTGAATTCGCCCATCGTTATTGAATGAAGATCTACTGGGACCAATGCCTGAAGAGGGCGCACAAAATCAGTGAACCGGTGCGGACTCGAAAGGCCAACATGGCCTGTTTCCGCTCCGTAAATGGTTATATGGTTATATGGTCTACCTGGATTGTCTTCCGGAGTTGTATGGTGTGACTCATACAAATGGAGAATGAACCAGGAGGATGGAAAACAGAACAAGGGATACTGCGTGGATAAGGGAGGAGATTGGGAACCATGGTTATAGAATAATTAGACTTTGTTCACCATGCTCAACAGAAATAACAAATACAGCAAGAATCAGGAGATCCATCATTGGAAATAAAGGAATGTATCAAATTAAACGCTCACATGTACAAAGTCACAAAGAGTTGTAG
The DNA here is from genome assembly GCF_036971445.1 of Narcine bancroftii. Taxonomy (NCBI): domain Eukaryota; kingdom Metazoa; phylum Chordata; class Chondrichthyes; order Torpediniformes; family Narcinidae; genus Narcine; species Narcine bancroftii. The sequence goes on along the minus strand of NC_091473.1, from coordinate 142,143,144 downwards.
GAAATTGGAAGAATGGGAAAACTTTGAAAAGTGACAAAGTACCATTAAGCAAGCATAAAAGGTAGATTAGGGGAGTAAACTAGCACAAAATGGCTGATGGGGCACAATGCTGGTAAATGCGAGGCTGTCCGCTTTGGAAGGAAAAATACACCAGATTATTTTTTAAAAGCACTCCCTGTGAGTGCTTGTTCACAAACTGCAAAAGGATAGTTTGCAGGCGTAGCAGGTAATCAAAAAGGCCTTTATTGCTAAGAGATTGAATTTAAGAGCAGAGGTTCTGAGGCAGTTGTACAGGGTACTGGTGAGGCCCCACTTGGAGTATTATGTGCAGTTGTGGTCTCCCAGGATATATTGGCTTTGGAGGTGGTGCAGAGAAAGTTCACCAGGTTGATCCCAGAGATGAGGTGTTTAGCCTATGAGGAGAGATTTCACTGGGTTTGTACAGTGAAATTCAAAAGAATTAGTGGAGACCTTATGGAGAAGTATAACACTTTGAAAAGGGTAGATAAGATTGAGGTAGGTAAGTCATTTCCATTGGTAAGTGAGACGAGAACTAGGGGCCATGACTTCAAGATTCAAGGGTTTAGATATGAAGTAGATGAGGTGGAATTTCTCTGCCCAATGAAGCATTAGAGGCTACCTCATTAAATATATTTAAAAAACAGATAAATTTTACATAGCAAGAGAAATATGGGGAAAAGGAAGGTTGATGGAGATAAATCCATGGCCAGAACACCAATAGGACCATGGAACCATAGAACATTATAGCACAGAAACAAGCCCCTTTGTGTGCCTGTCCAAATTCTTCTTAAATGTTAAAATTGAGCCCACATTCACCACTTCAGGTGGAAGCTCATTCCACTCTCTGTGTGAAGAAGTTCCTTTTCATGTTCCCCCTAAACTTTTCTTCTTTCACTCTTAACTCATGACCTCTGGTTTATATTTCACCTACCCTCAGTAGAAAAATCCTATCAACATTTACTCTGTCTATCCCCTTCATAATTTTACATACCTCTATCAAATCTCTCCTCATTCTTCTACGCTCCAGGGAATAAAGTCCTAACCTGTTCAACCTTTCCCTGTAACTCAGTTCCTGAAGTCTAGGGTACATCCTAGTAAATCTTCTTTGCACTCTTTCCATCTTATTGATATCTTTCCTGTAGCTAGAATACCAAAACTGCACCCAATACTCCAAATTTGGCCTCACCATAACATCCCAACTCCTATACTCAATACTTTGATTTACAAAGGCCAATATGCCAAAAGCTTTCTTTGCAACCCTATCCACCTGTGATGCCACTTTCAGAGAATTATGTGCCTGTATTCCCCGATCCCTCTGTTTTACTGCACTCCTCAGTGCTCTACCATTTACCATGTATGTCCTTTCTTGTTCTTAATAAAGGGTGAGCAAGCTCGATGGGCCAGATGACAAACTCCTGCTCCTAAATCTTATGTTCATTTGAACTCCCCCCCTTCCCAATTATTGTAGGACCTTGCATATAGGGAAGGGTTGGTACTTGTAGGACTTTAATTTACAGATTAATTTACAGGATCGTGTACCTCCATTGTTAACATTTTAAGATGATTGTGTGCGTAGCTTAGATTCACTAGGTAACTAGATGGGGGTGGGGGGGTGAAAGCAGATTGGCATGGTCCTTGAAGCTGTTGCCTGCTCTTCCTGTCACCCCTCCCCCTATCTTACACATACCTTGAAACCCTCAGATTGTCATCACTTTCCCAGTTAACACCATTACCTTTCCCAGAGAATACCATTACCTTTCCCAGTTAACACCATTACCTTTCCCAGAGAACACCATTACCTTTCCCAGAGAACACCATTACCTTTCCCAGAGAACACCATTACCTTTCCCAGAGAATACCATTACCTTTCCCAGTTAACACCATTACCTTTCCCAGAGAACACCATTACCTTTCCCAGTTAACACCATTACCTTTCCCAGAGAACACCATTACCTTTCCCAGAGAATACCATTACCTTTCCCAGAGAACACCATTACCTTTCCCAGTTGACACCATTACCTTTCCCAGAGAATACCATTACCTTTCCCAGTTAACACCATTACCTTTCCCAGAGAACACCATTACCTTTCCCAGTTAACACCATTACCTTTCCCAGAGAACACCATTACCTTTCCCAGAGAATACCATTCCCTTTCCCAGTTAACACCATTACCTTTCCCAGAGAACACCATTACCTTTCCCAGAGAACACCATTACCTTTCCCAGTTGACACCATTACCTTTCCCAGAGAACACCATTACCTTTTCCCAGTTAACACCATTACCTTTCCCAGAGAACACCATTACCTTTCCCAGTTAACACCATTACCTTTCCCAGAGAATACCATTACCTTTCCCAGAGAACACCATTACCTTTCCCAGTTAACACCATTACCTTTCCTAGAGAACACCATTACCTTTCCCAGAGAACACTATTACCTTTCCCAGAGAACACCATTACCTTTCCCAGAGAACACCATTACCTTTCCCAGAGAACACCATTACCTTTCCCAGAGAACACCATTACCTTTCCCAGAGAATACCATTACCTTTCCCAGAGAACACCATTACCTTTCCCAGTTGACACCATTACCTTTCTCAGAGAACACCATTACCTTTCCCAGTTGACACCATTACCTTTCCCAGAGAACACCATTACCTTTCCCAGTTAACACCATTACCTTTCCCAGAGAACACCATTACCTTTCCCAGAGAACACCATTACCTTTCCCAGAGAATACCATTACCTTTCCCAGTTAACACCATTACCTTTCCCAGAGAACACCATTACCTTTCCCAGAGAACACCATTACCTTTCCCAGAGAACACCATTACCTTTCCCAGAGAATACCATTACCTTTCCCAGAGAACACCATTACCTTTCCCAGTTGACACCATTACCTTTCTCAGAGAACACCATTACCTTTCCCAGTTAACACCATTACCTTTCCCAGAGAACACCATTACCTTTCCCAGTTGACACCATTACCTTTCCCAGAGAACACCATTACCTTTCCCAGTTAACACCATTACCTTTCCCAGAGAACACCATTACCTTTCCCAGTTAACACCATTACCTTTCCCAGAGAATACCATTACCTTTCCCAGAGAACACCATTACCTTTCCCAGAGAACACCATTACCTTTCCTAGAGAACACCATTACCTTTCCCAGAGAACACTATTACCTTTCCCAGAGAACACCATTACCTTTCCCAGAGAACACCATTACCTTTCCCAGAGAACACCATTACCTTTCCCAGAGAACACCATTACCTTTCCCAGAGAATACCATTACCTTTCCCAGAGAACACCATTACCTTTCCCAGTTGACACCATTACCTTTCTCAGAGAACACCATTACCTTTCCCAGTTGACACCATTACCTTTCCCAGTTAACACCATTACCTTTCCCAGAGAACACCATTACCTTTCCCAGAGAACACCATTACCTTTCCCAGAGAATACCATTACCTTTCCCAGAGAACACCATTACCTTTCCCAGTTAACACCATTACCTTTCCCAGAGAACACCATTACCTTTCCCAGAGAACACCATTACCTTTCCCAGAGAACACCATTACCTTTCCCAGAGAACACCATTACCTTTCCCAGAGAATACCATTACCTTTCCCAGAGAACACCATTACCTTTCCCAGAGAACACCATTACCTTTCCCAGTTGACACCATTACCTTTCCCAGAGAACACCATTACCTTTCCCAGTTAACACCATTACCTTTCCCAGAGAACACCATTACCTTTCCCAGTTAACACCATTACCTTTCCCAGAGAATACCATTACCTTTCCCAGAGAACACCATTACCTTTCCCAGTTAACACCATTACCTTTCCTAGAGAACACCATTACCTTTCCCTGAGAACACTATTACCTTTCCCAGAGAACACCATTACCTTTCCCAGAGAACACCATTACCTTTCCCAGAGAACACCATTACCTTTCCCAGAGAACACCATTACCTTTCCCAGAGAATACCATTACCTTTCCCAGAGAACACCATTACCTTTCCCAGTTGACACCATTACCTTTCTCAGAGAACACCATTACCTTTCCCAGTTGACACCATTACCTTTCCCAGAGAACACCATTACCTTTTTCAGTTAACACCATTACCTTTCCCAGAGAACACCATTACCTTTCCCAGAGAACACCATTACCTTTCCCAGAGAATACCATTACCTTTCCCAGAGAACACCATTACCTTTCCCAGTTAACACCATTACCTTTCCCAGAGAACACCATTACCTTTCCCAGAGAACACCATTACCTTTCCCAGAGAACACCATTACCTTTCCCAGAGAACACCATTACCTTTCCCAGAGAATACCATTACCTTTTCCAGAGAACACCATTACCTTTCCCAGTTGACACCATTACCTTTCTCAGAGAACACCATTACCTTTCCCAGAGAACACCATTACCTTTCCCAGAGAACACCATTACCTTTCCCAGAGAATACCATTACCTTTCCCAGAGAACACCATTACCTTTCCCAGTTGACACCATTACCTTTCTCAGAGAACACCATTACCTTTCCCAGTTAACACCATTACCTTTCCCAGAGAACACCATTACCTTTCCCAGTTAACACCATTACCTTTCCTAGAGAACACCATTACCTTTCCCAGTTGACACCATTACCTTTCCCAGTTGACACCATTACCTTTCTCAGAGAACACCATTACCTTTCCCAGTTAACACCATTACCTTTCCCAGAGAACACCATTACCTTTCCCAGTTAACACCATTACCTTTCCCAGAGAACACCATTACCTTTCCCAGTTGACACCATTACCTTTCCCAGTTGACACCATTACCTTTCCCAGTTCAAGGTTCCCCCCTGATTATCTCCTGGAAGTTCTGCTGGAATGTAGTTCCACGGGGTCCCAATTGCACTACAATATTCTGCAAAGTTCTCTTTGGGGCCCCAGAAATAATGACTGTCTGGTTGCTTATCCAGGGTTGATGGCAGGTGAACGGCAGGGAGAGAAACTGTTTGATCATCCCAACTTTTACAGGCACCTGCATATTTCAGCGGTGTCACTGATCACCAGAAGCAATCTTGTCTCATGCCTTTCTGCTCCACTGGCCTGATACATCAAGGCAAATTGTGGCTCCAGCTGTGTTCAGTGAGCTCCCTCAGGCCCATATTCCCACCTGGGATGTTCTTGGTTGCCATAGCTTCAACGGTGTATATTATCATCTCTCTGGATTCTGTTGAACTGAAAATAAAGGACCAAATTCATCAATGAGAACATCCAAAAATGCTTCACAGCCAATGAAGTGCTTTCACATATGTAACATATGGAGAAGGCTGGTTCCCTGATTGCTTTGACTGTAGAGAATTCCCACCAACTGCAAGGTGATTGGATCAGAAAATCTTTTAAGTGAGAGTAGGACAGCAGGGGACTCTGAAGTGCTCCTTCTCAATTATACCACAACTTCACGTACATCCAATCTGAGAGAGCAGGTTAGGGCTTATTAGAAAGCAACTATAGGTATTTCTAACGGTGCAGTATCCCATTGTTAATGCACTGTAGTGTCACATTAGAGTTCTTCGCTCAAATTTCCGATGTGGATTTGAACCCACAGATTCCAAGGCAAGAGTACAATCGGCTAAGTCATGGTCTACATGTACAGCATGAGTTGCATTTTAGGAAACCCATAATCAGGAAATGTTATTTGTCATCTGTAGGTTTAAAATATTCATCTATCAGTGTCCCAGTCTGGTAACGTCTTGTGACATTTCAGATCATCCTGTCTTCTCATGGTGGATCAGAGCAATTCATGTCTTTCTCAGATTATAACAGTAGAGCAAGTGGCAAAAATCAATGCTTATCAAGATTCATGTGGTGAAACATTGACAAATAAACATGTTAACATTCCAATCCATTTATGTTTAAAAACTGTGTTGTAGTAGAAGAATTGAAAATAAAGACAACAGTATCTCCACTATAATCTTTGAGACAATGTATAATTTTATTATATAAAGCACAGTAGAAACCGATTCTGCTCGTTGAATCCCATATCGCCCAATTACACCCAATTCTCCCTGTACGTTTTAGAGAGTGGGAGGAAACTGGAGCACTCAGAGGAAACCCACGCAGACACAGGGAGAAGCTATAAACTCCTTACTGACAGCACTGGATTCAAACCTGGATCACTAGCTCTATAATAGCATTGCACTGACCGCTAGGCTAGTGATCCAGGGTTTCAGCTAAAAAATATTGACCATTCTCTTTCTCCCACTGATGCTGCATCACCCACTGAGTTCCTCCAGCAGTGGGTACTTGCTTCATGAATCGCAAAATGTTAGGTTGCAATGAATCGCAAAAAGTTAGGTTGCAATGAATCACAAAAAGTTAGGTTGCAGGTGCAGCAGGTTATTAAGAAGGCAAATGGAATGTTGGCCTTCATCGCTAGAGGAATTGAATTCAAGAGTAGGGAGGTAATGTAACTGTATAAGGTACTGGTGAGACCGCACCTGGAGTACTGTGTCCAGTTCTGGTCTCCATATTTGAGGAAGGATATACTGGCTTTGGAGACGGTCCAGAGGAGGTTTACTAGGTTGATCCTTGCGATGAAGGGGTTGACTTATGATGAAAGATTAAATCATCTAGGATTGTATTCGCTCGAGTTCAGAAGAATGAGAGGAGATCTTATAGAAAAATCTAGGATTATGAAGGGTATGGATAGGATAGATGTGGGAAGGTTTTTTGAGCTGGCCGGGGAAACTAAATCGAGAGGACACAGTCTCAAGATTCGGGGGAGTAGATTTAGGACAGAGATGAGGAAAAATAGTTTTTCCCAGAGAGTAGTGAATGTTTGGAATTCTCTAACCAGGGAAATGGTTGAGGCTGCCTCATTAAACATATTTAAAATTCGGTTAGATAAATTTTTACATGATAGAGAAATTAGGGGATATGGGGAGAAGGCAGGTAGGTGGAGTTAGGTCATAAATTAGATCAGCCATGATCGTATTGAATGGCGGAGCAGGCTCGATGGGCCATTTTGGGCCTACTCCTGTTCCTACTTCCTATGTTCCTATGTTCATATTCTAGCACTTGGCAGTCTCCTGTGTGCCCAGCATTCTCAGTTTGTGATTGTTGAAACCTGATAGATCAACAAAAAGTAACGATCCTGCTTTTCTCAGTAATTAGTTTCCACCAAAGTTAATACTTCAGAAATTCTTTAATTCAAACCTTTTCAATCTCAGTATGTTAGATATCATTTATTACAAGGTGAAACTGGTATTTACCATTTTCCATTAAAAGAGAAGAATTCTCAAGCTATTAAGTTGCTAGGGTTAGGGTATTCCGTTCATGTGTTTATAAACATGGTGAATATGTATAAAATATGTAGACTTATACACTACATATACTTGTACATTTTTAATTGTATATATGAGTGTACATGCATACATATTGTATGTGTGTATCAATTTTACATATATATGGATGGTGTCCTTAGGACATACATACATATACAGTATATGTCTACCACACACATATGTCTGCATACGCACACATACATACTGTGCATATACATAGTGTGCGTGTGTCCTTAAGAACAAAGCTAATTTAAGGAGACAGTAAGTTTGTGTCTATACAACTCATGAATTGACAAACTGAAATAGATATACATGATATAAAGAATGGTTTGAAAATGATGCAAGATGATCTCTGATTTGAAAGGAGTCAGAAATATCTTCGTCTCACTTCCACTCATTCATTTCTTAACTGTGTCAGGGCGCCGGGATATACCAGCCCTGCCCCAAGGGCTGGTCACCATCAAAGCAACTTGCCTTGCATTCAGTATCTGTTCGTCTTTGTTCATTCATCGGTTCCACCTGCCTGGCCTCAGCTTACAATGCTGCAGTCAGGTGAAAGGCCCTTCTGATGAACGATGCTGCTCCATGTTACAAACTCTTGTTCCAAACAACGAGAACCCCTTCAGAGGAATCAGTTTATCTTTCAGAAAGGGTGCTAGTTCACACAGGCAGTTGAGGTTTCCTCTCATGCCCATGAAACAAAGGCAAGAGGTTTGTCTTCTGTTGTTTGTACATTCTCTCCAATAATATAATCAGACTGTAGGCAATGTGCTAGTCATTTCACTGCAGCAGAGCACATTCACGTTTAAAATCACAAACAATTGAGTCTAATATTATATTTTCATTGCTAAAGTAGAAAATGACACGTAAATGTGAAACTAGATGATTGATTAGATTTTACAAGGACTGGCACTTTTTAAGATTTCTGCCTATTTTATAGCAGTGACGCATCTCGCTAAGATTTACATTAAAACTGAACCCTCTAGATCAGCACTTCTCAACCTTTGGTCTGAGAGTTTTTTTACAGGACTTGCACAGCTATGAAGCGAAGGCAAAAAGATGGAGCTTTTCTCTTTGGAGTAATGAAGGATGAGAGGTGACTTAACAGAGGTACAGTGCCTACATAATGTTTGGAACAGGCATTTTTTTTTCCTTTATTTGCCCCTGTGCTCCACAGTTTTAAATTTGTAATCAAACAATTCACATGTAATTCAAGTCAAGTTTATCGTCATCTGAATGTACAAGTACAACCCAACGAAACAGCGTTCCCAGTCCTCGGTGCAAAAAAAACATGCAGACACACAACCAGACATAACACACATACGGACAAATAGTACATATACAAGGCAAGTATTATATCTATAAAATAAATAAGTAAATATTGCTTTGTACCAATGAGAGTCTTGGATGGTTAATGTGAGTAGTTCCTTTGGCCGATCAGCATCCTCACTGCTTACGGGGAGAAGCTGTTCCTCAGCCTGGTGGTGCTGGCTCTGATCCTCCTGCATCTCTTCCGTGATGGATGCAGTTGAAAGATGTTGTGTGTAGGGTGGAAGGGGTCCTCAATGATTTTGCGCGCCCTCCTCAGACAGCGACCCGGGTGATCACATCAATGGTGGGGGGGAAGGGGGAGAAAGGAGACTCCAGTGATCCTCTCTGCCACTTTTTAAAATATTTTATTCAAGTTTTAAGAAAATACAGAATATAGGGGCTTAATTAATATAATAACAATAATACATTGAATATAAAATCACAGAAAATGATTCATAAGGTCTGGAAAAAAAAGGAAAGGAGAGTCCCTCTTCTCCCAGTGCCCCTTCCCCAGATTCGAAAGAGAGAGGGAGAGACAGCAGGGAATAAAGGGAGATAAAAAGAAAGAAAACAGAAAAGAAAAAGCAACAGGGGCAGGTTCAACATCTCAGAGTCACATCTAATTTTCTAATAAGAAGTATACTAATTGACAAATATCAAAATTAATTATGCAATCTGGGCATTTAAGTAATCTAAATAAGGTTGCCAAATTTCGACAAACGTACTATTCCTAAGACTGTACGTAATCTTCTAAAGGGGACTTCAACTTTGCACTTCCATGTTCCAATGATCAATGTGAAGTAGGGACTCGGATTTCTATGTACACCGCTATACATTTCCTGGCTATTGACATCGTAATTTTAATAAATTTAGATTGACTTCTGGAGAAGTCAACTTGTATAACTGCCAAATTCCCCAGAAGAAACAATTCCAAGTCTAGAGGGAAGTTCACCTCCACAATTTTTGTCAACACTTCCCCAATTATATCCAAAAGGGTCTTAATTTTGTGCATGACCAGGTGGAATGTAAAAAGGTACCAATGTCTATACCACACCAAGAACACCTATCAGAGAATTCTGGTTTATTTTTATGTATCTTTTGAGGTGTGAGATATAATTGGTGCAGAAAATTATAATGAATAAGTCTATATCTAGAATTAATTAAGCTACACATAGATCTGACCAGCAACGTGGATCGATTACAATACCCAAATCCAATTCCCATCCCTCCCTCGATCTATGTAGTTCTGATTTTGGGCTTTGATCTTGGATCAGTGCATATATTTTAGAGATAAATTTGGTTGCATTCCCCTTTTGAATTAGAATTTCCATGTCTGAGCACATTAATGGTCTCCACTTTTCCTTCCAAAAGAACTGCAATTGAAGATAACAGAAGAACGTGTTGTTAGGTAAATTATATTTATTTTTAAGTCCTTTAAAAGACATAAATTGCCTCCATAGATCATAACAATCTTCCATGCACCTGATACCATGTTGGTACCAGGTAGCAAGATTCTATTACCCAAAGTCCTGGGGATTAAACTGTTTTGAGATAGAGGCATATTTGAGGATAATCCCTCTTCTAATCCCACAAATGGTTTAATTTTATCCCAAATATAATTACATTTTTCAATAATGGGTTATTTGTTGTTCATCTCTGCCACTCTTATGGTCCTGTGGATTGACCTCTGATCCATTTCTCTGCAGCAACCGTACCACACTATGATGCAGCCGGCCAGGACACACTCGAAAGAGCTCCGATAGTCTTCTCAGGAAGTGCAGTCACTGTTGTGCCTTCCTGACAAGTGAGGAGATGTTGAGTGAATACGATAGGTCACTAGTTAAGTGAACTCCAAGGAATTTGGTGCTCTCCACTCTCTCTACCATAGATCTGCTTATGTGTAATGGAGGGTAGTCATTCCTAGTCCCCCTGAGGTCCACAATCAATTCCTTTGTCTTATCCATGTTGAGACTCAAGTTGTTTACTCTCACGAGATGCTGACAAGTTCAAGCTGCTACCATGACTGGATATTTGTATCATTTTGATGAGGATTTGCTGTGAATTTTTTGTCATCAAGTTTACAACCTTGTTTCACACATTACAGGTTCATTACATCAGTAATATTTAGAACATAGAACATTACAGGACAGATCAGGCCTTTCAGCCCATGAGATTTTCTACCTCTTCTCTGAAACTCATTGTTGCTGATGAGGCCAACTACTGATGTGTCATCTACAAATTTGATGACACTGTTGGAGCTGGATCTGGCTTTCGTTGGCACAACTCTGCTCTTCATATTGAAAAATGGCCACTACAGACTCCAAAGGTGTTCAAAAACTTAGAAGCAAGCCTAGCTCACTTATACCTGCACCAATGAAGCAATTAAACATACATGAGTACTCAAACACCTGTCAAGTCAAATGTCCCAAACATTATGGTGCCCTGAAATGAGGAGACTATGTATAAAAAGTGCTGTAATTTCTACAGGGTCAAACCAAAATGTAACCTGGAATAAAATTTAGAATGTGCATTTTAATCTCATGTGAATAGCTTGATTATAAATTTAAAACTGTGGAGCACAGGAGCAAATAAAGGGAAAAAAGTGTCTTTGTCCCAAACATTATGAAGGGCACTCTATATAAGATTATGAGAGGCTTAGATAGAGCGGATAGCCAGCATCTTTGTCCTGGGGTGACAATAGCCAAATACCAGAGGACATCAATTCAAGGAAAGTGGAGTAAAGTTTAGGAGATGGCAGGTCCTTTTTTTACTCAGAGAGTGGTGGATGCCTGGAATGTATTGCCAGGAATGGTGATGGAGGCTGGTACAATAAGGACATTCAAAAGACTCTTAGATAGACACATGGATGTAAGAAAAATTGAGGTTTTGGCTGAGGTAAGGAAAAATTAGATTGTTGCAGTGGGCACAACATTGTGGGCTGAAAGGCCTGTTTTGTCCTGTAATGTTCTATGATGTAATGTGTGAAACAAGTTTGTAAACTTGATGACAAAAAAAAACAACAAATCCTCATCAAAATGATACAAAGAGCCTGTCAGGGTAGCAGCTCGAACTTGCCAGTACCAGCTCCGCCCCCTTCGTTGTCTTCCACTAGTGATCCTCAGGTTTATTGTAGAAATGATAAAGATGCATAACCAATGTTTTGGATCTCAGCCCTTTGTCAACATATGAGCAAAGAACCAGGCAGGTGCCTGAATAATATGATGGGGGGAGGGGCAGTGGGAGGACCACAGGAGCAGCAAGGATGCAAGCGGGAGGCATTGTGAGACTTAATTCCCAGGTGGTGACCTGTCCTCTCAGCTGTTTATGTGCTGGGCATGTCTTTCTGCTCTGTATTTTGCAACTCCTACATTCTTCATGGTGGACCACTCTTATGGCCCTGTGGATTGACAGCTGAGGGACCATATGGCGGGGCTGTTGGCGACTTGAGGCGAGTAACCCGCGGATGCTGTGGGCTGCTGGACACTACTGTTGGGAGACTCACGCCGAACTGCTGGAGACTGGTTCAAGCTTGCTGGAAGGGGTGTCAGGTGTTGGAACTAGGATGCCAGGAGGTGCTGAGGGCAATGAAGGGTTCCTGGCCATGTCGGAGGTTCGGAGCTGGAGTTCGAGTTGCTGATGGTTTGGACTGGACTCTGTTTGGCTACGGAAGTGCCAGAGTATTGTGTGCAAGTATGGTCACCGAACTACAGGAACGATATCAATAAGAAAGAATGAGTGCAGAGAAGGTTTACTAGGATGTTGCCCGGACTTCAGGAACTCAGTTACAGGGAAAAGTTAATCATTCCCTGGAGTGTAAAAGAATGAGGGGAGATTTGATGACGGTATTTAAAATTATGAGGGGGATAGACTGAGTAAATGTAGTTTGACTTTTTCCACTGAAGGTAGGCGAGATACAAACCAGAGGACATGAGTTAAGGGTGAAAGGGGAAAAATTTTGGGGGAACATTCAGGGGAATTTCTTCACACAGAATGGTGGAAGTGTGGAACGAGTTGCCAGCTGAGATGGTGAATGCAGGCTCAATTTTAGCATTTAAGAATTTGGACAGGTACATGAGGTATGGAGGGCTATGGACTGGGTGCAGGTCAGTGGGATTAGGCAAAAAAAAATGAATTGGCACAGATTGAAGAGTTGAAGGGGCCTGTTTCTGTGCTGTAATGTTCTATGGTTCTATGTGAGGTGGTGATGCCCCCCCCAGGAGGTGAAACCCTACCAGGAGGGCTCAGGTGGTGGTGCCCCCAGAGGGTGATGCCTTACCAGGAGAGCCCAGGTGGTGGTGCCCCAAGGTGGTGCCACCCTACCAGGAGGTGATGCCTTCCCAGGTGATGATGCTTCCCCAGGGGGTGCCCTCCAGGTAGTGGTGCTCTTCCAGTCAGTGGTGCCCCCAGGTGGTGACCCCCTGCCATGTGGTGGTCCCCTCCCAGAGAGTGGTGCCCTCCCAGGTGGTGATGTCCTCCCAGAGAGTGGTGCCCTCCCAGGTGGTGATGTCTTCACATGTGGTGGTGCCCTACCAGGTGATTCCCTTGCAGATGGTGACCTGCCACCCCCTCCCCCCACCTCCTTGCCAGGTGGTGATGCTTGTCCAGGTTATTCCTTCTAAAGTAGTGACCTCCCCTACCCCACCCACAGGTGACACCCTCCAAGCTGATTTAGTACACTAAAGTGCTGGAGAAATTTAGCAGATCATACAGCAAAATTCACATGGCAATGCAGTGACCATGGGTGTGACACAGTGTAAATTGGATAGCGTGGATGTGGAGAGGTATTTCCTATGGTGGGGGGAGTCTGGGACAAGATGGCACCATCTCAGAATACAAAAATATCCCTTCAGAACAGAGATGAGGAGGAACCTTTTCACACAGAATGCAGAGAATCCATGAAATTCATTGCCATGGATGGTTGTGGAGGGATTGAGCATATTGAAGAGGAAGAGAATTAAGGGTTATGGGGAGAAGACAGGAGATTGGGATTAAAAAAGGATAATAAATCAGCCATGATGGAATGGCAAGACGGACTCAATGGGCCGGATGGCCTAATACCGCTCTAATGTCCTCTGGTCTTATGGAATTTGCTAGTGTGTAGTTGATGTGGACGTCTTCTCCCTGCTAGCTCTCTGTTCGGAGCGTGCATAGAACACATTTTACTCATTGGCGAGTGTATATGAGAATCAAAACCTTGCTGTTTCCTTCTCCTTAGTGCACCAGGGGGCAGTAGGAAGGTTGGGTGTGGGACCAACATAGCCTGTGGGTTTGTCCAACTTGAACCTGCCATTTAGGAGTTGATGGACTAACATGACTTGAAAGAATGGGACGCCTTGACCTCTGACACTTTAAGGCCATTTCACTGTCTGAAAGAGTTTGGAATTACTAAGTAAGTGTCATGGATGCAAGATATTATATAGCTTGTGATATCACTCTCTTTAAAGTTGGTGTCAAGTTTTATTGTAACCGTTACTCAGCAAATACATTTATGCTGCTTGTAAATCCCATCTTATCACTTCACTCATTAGTTTGCTAGCTTTTAGTAGCTAATGGCACCCAAGAACTTTGCAAGATAATAAACTGCTCCATAAAGGAAGGGTTTACTGGTAACTACAAAGCATATTGAATGGTAGTGTCATCACTTTTCGAGATTTGATCTATATCAGTCATAGGGTTGTTGTTCTACTGGCTGGAATATGTTTAGTTCCTGGGCTAGAAGTTTTTTATAATATGATAAGTAATAGAAATGAAATTCAGTTGTGATCACAAGGTAGCACACCCTGGGAAATTGCAACATGGTTCTAGATGCATAGAATATAGAATATTACAGCACAATACAGGCTCTTTGGCCCTCGATGTTGTGCCGGCTTACATAGACCTACCAAAAGAAAAATAAACCCTTCCTACCCTTGAGGGTAGGAAAGATTGATGAAAGAGGTCATGAGTTAAGAGTTAAGGGGCAAAGGTTTAGAAGAAACACGAGGGGAAACTTCTTCACTCAGAGAGTGGTGGCTGTACGGAATGAGCTTCCTGGAGAAGTAGTGGCGGCAGGGTCCATTTTTTCATTTAAGGAAAAATTGGATAGATATATGGATGAGAGGGGAATGGAGGGTTATGGGCAAGGTGCAGGTAGGTGGGACTAGAGGAGAGGACTTGGTTCGGTGCAGACTAGAAGGGCCGAGATGGCCTGTTTCTGTGCTGTAATTGTTATATGGTAATATCGTTATACCTTGTAACCCTCTATTTTTCTTCCATCCATAGGAGTCTATTAAATGTCCCTTATGGTTCATCCTCAACCACCACCCCTGGCAAGGCATTCCAGGCACCCACAAGTCTCTGCGTAAAAACTATGCCCTTGATGTCTCCCCTAAACTTTCCTCCCTTCGCTTTGTAGAGATGTCCTCTGGTGTTTGGTATTCCTGCCCTCTGAAAAAAGCCCTGGCTGTCCACCTCATCTATGCCTCTCAGAATCTTCCAGACTTCTATTAAGTCACCTCTCATCCTACTTTGCTCCAAAGAGAAAAGTCCCAGGTCTACTAACCTTGCCTCATAAGACTTATTTTTCAAACCAGGTAACATCCTGGTAAATCTCCTCTGCATTCTCTCCATAGCTTCCACATCCTTCCTATAAGGAGGTGACTAGAACTGAACACACTCTAAGTGTGGTCTCACCGGAGATTTGCAGAGCTGCAACACGACCTCTACACTCTTGAACTCAATCCCCCAATATTGAAGCCCAGCATCCCATAGGCCTTCTTAACTATCCTATCATGTGCCTTGCCCATTTGGCACACGGCAGTAACATCAGTTGGGCAGCAACGTGCATTTGATGGATTGTCTATCACAGAAACATATACGTACAGTTTAAAATGTGTTGCTCTTGGGATCGGAAGAATCAGATTCGGGTTTAAAGTCATGAGCATGTCACAAAATCTGCTGTTTAGCAGTAGCATTATTGTGCATTATAGGTGTAAAAATTACTGTAAATCACTTTTCCATCAATACGTCATTTTAAAAAATAAGTAAATTAGTGCATATAACAGAGAAAAAAGTGAGGTCATGTCTGTGGTTCATAGTCCATTCAGAAATCTGATGAAGGAGGGGAAGAAACTACTTTTGTAACGTTGGGTGTTTGTCTTCAGGCTCCTGTACCTCCTTCCTGATGGTAGCAGTGAGAAGAAGTAGCCAAACGGAATCAAATTTATCACTTGAAGCAGAGCTGCTGATGGTATTAATCTGGGGAAGTTGTCAAGAAAAGGCAGGTGGAATGTAACTTGGGCAAAATGTTGCATATTAAACCAGGACAGGACTTGTCCAGTAAATGGCAGCTGATGGACATCTTTCTCACACAGAGGACAATGTGAATATGGAATGAATTGCCAGAGGAAGCAATGGGGCAGGGGGTAGGGGTGGGGTTGGGGGGGGGGGGGTTCATTCACAATATTTAAAAGTTATTTAGACAGATACATAGATAGTTAAGCTTTAGAAGGATATGGGCCAAACGCAGAAAGATGGGACTAGTTAAGGTAGGCAACTTGAGTGGTATTGACAGGTTAGGGTGAATGGTATGTTGGCCTTCATATCAAGAGGGTTTGAGCCTAGGAACAAGGATACCTTGTACAGGGCCTTGGTGAGACCCCACCTGGAGTATTGTGTGCAGTTTTGGTCACCTTATGTAAGGAAGGATGTTCTTGCAATGGAGGGAGTGCAAAGGCGATTCACCAGGCTGATACCTGGAATGGCAGGAATGACTTATGAGGAAAGATTGCGCAAATTGGGATTGTACTTGCTGGAGTTTAGAAGATTGAGAGGGCATCTCATAGAGACCTATAAAATTCTGGCAGGACTGGACAGAATGGATGCAGATGGGATGTTTCCAAGGATGGGAAAATCCAGAACCCGGGGCCATGATTTGAGGATAATAGGCAAACCATTTAGGACCGAGATGAGGAGGAATTTCTTGACCCAGAGGGTGGTGAATCTGTGGAATTCATTGCCACAGAGGGCAGTAGAGGCAGGTTCATTAAATATATTTAAGAGGGAATTAGATCTATTTCTTCAGTATAAGGGTATTAAAGGTTACGGAGAGAAGGCGGGGACGGGGTACTGAACTTTAAGATCAGCCATGATCTCGTTGAATGGCGGAGCAGGCTCGAAGGGTCGAATGACCTACTCCTGCTCCTATCTTCTATGTTTCTATGTTTCTATAAGTACCTGTATCTGTGCTGTATTAACTGCGACTCTACGCATTGCTGCTTCTTGAATTTTTGGTACAACAGGAGGTTAAACTCTGAACTCTGCAGCTCTCAGATTTTTCAGATTTCAGATTTATTGTCAGAGTACATACATGGCATCACATACAACCCTGAGAAGATTCCTTTTTCTTGCCGGCGCGGTAGAATTACCACTGATTGGTAGTGCAAAAGTAAACTATACACAGCATAAAATGTAAACAGATAATGAATATAAGCAAACTGACTGTGCAATACAGAGAGAACAAAAGAACATCAATAAAGTGTACAAGTTAAGAGTCCTTAAATGAGTCTCTGATTGAGCTTGTCATTGAGGGGTCCGATGGTGGAGGGGTAGCTCTCCAGCAAGGAAATTACTCTGCCGTGATCCTGTAGGAATCTCAAGTCAGATAACATAAACATAACATAACAATTACAGCATGGAAACAGGCCATTAGGCCCTTCTAGTCCGCACCGAACCAAACACCCCTTTCTAGTCCCACCTCCCTGCACAATGCCCATAACCCTCCATCTTCTTCTCATCCATATACCTGTCTAACCTTTTCTTAAATAATACAATTGACTCCGCCGCCACTATTTCTCCCGGAAGATCATTCCACACGGCTACCACTCTCTGAGTAAAGAAGTTCCCCCTCATGTTACCTCTAAACCTCTGCCCCTTAATTCTTAACTCATGTCCTCTTGTTTTAATCTTTCCTCCTCTTAACGGAAATAGTCTATCCACATCCACTCTCTCTATCCCTTTCATAATCTTAAATACTTCTATCAAATCCCCTCTCAACCTTCTACGCTCCAAAGAATAAAGACCTAATCTGTCCAATCTCTCCCTATACTCTAGATGCTTAAACCCAGGTAACATTCTGGTAAACCTTCTCTGCACTCTCTCCACTCTGTTTATATCCTTCCTATAATTAGGCGACCAGAACTGCACACAGAACTCCAAATTAGGCCGCACCAACGTCTTATACAATCTCAACATCACCTCCCAACTCCTATATTCCATGCAATGATTGATAAAGGCCAGCATACTAAAAGCCTTCTTCACCACCCTATTCACGTGAGTTTCTACCTTCAGGGAACGATGTACCGTCACTCCTAAATCTTTCTGCTCTTCTGTATTCCTCAATGCTCTCCCATTTACCACATATGTCCTATTCTGATTCTTCTTACCAAAATGAAGCACCTCACACTTATCAGCATTAAATTCCATCTGCCATTTTTCAGCCCACTTTTCTAAGCAGCCCAAATCCCTCTGCAATCCTTGAAAACCTTCTTCATTATCCACTATTCCACCTATCTTAGTATCGTCTGCATATTTACTAATCCAATTCACCACCCCATCATCTAGATCATTAATGTATATAACGAACAACAATGGGCCCAATACAGATCCTTGAGGCACACCACTGGTCACCGGCCTCCAACCTGACAGACAATTATCCACTACCACTCTCTGGCCTCTCCCTTTCAGCCAATGTTCAATCCATTTGACTATCTTAAAATTTATACCTAAAGACTGCACCTTCCTAACTAACCTTCCATGTGGTACCTTATCGAAGGCCTTACTGAAGTCCATATAGACAACATCCACTGCGCTACCCTCATCCACATTCCTAGTCACCTCTTCAAAAAATTCAGTCAGATTGGTCAAACATGACCTTCCTCCCACAAATCCATGTTGAGTGCTCCTGATCAGACCCTGTCTATCCAGATGTTTATAAGTACTATCTCTAAGAATTTTCTCCATTAATTTACCTACCACAGACGTCAAACTTACAGGCCGATAGTTGCCAGGCTTCCTCCTTGAACCCTTTTTAAATAACGGAACCACATGCGCAATGCGCCAATCCTCCGGCACTATCCCCATCTCTAATGACATTTGGAAAATTACCGCCAGAGCCTCTGCTATTTCCTCCTTCACTTCTCTCAATGTCCTGGGGAAGATCCCGTCTGGTCCCGGAGATTTATCCACCTTTATATTCTTCAAAAGCCTTAAAACTACACCTTTTGTAATCTCTATATTCCCCATATTTACCCAATTCGCTTTTTTTATCTCACATCTCCCAATATCCTTCTCCTTAGTGAATACCGAAGAAAAGAAACTGTTCAATATCTCCCCCATTTCTCTAGGCTCCACACACAGTTTTCCGCACTGATTTTCTAAGGGACCAATTTTGTCTCTCGCTTTCCTCTTACCATAAACATATTTGTAAAACTCTTTTGGATTAGTTTTCACCCTGCTTGCCATAGTTTTCTCGTACCTTCTTTTAGCTTTCCTAATTCCTCTCTTAAGATTCCTCTTACATTCAATGTATCTTTCAAACATCTCCTTAACTCCATGCTTCTTATATCTAATGTACGCCTCCCTTTTTCTTCGAACCAAGTTTCCAATATTCCTTGAAAACCACGGCTCTCTCAAACCTTTTGCCCCTCCTTTTAACCTAACAGGAACATAAATCTTTTGCACTCTCAAAATCTGATCTTTAAAAAGACTTCCATCTCTCTACTACACCCTGCCCATAAAACAAATTGTCCCAATGCACACCCTGCAAGTCCTTTCGCATCTCCTCAAATCTAGCTTTTCCCCAATCAAAAACCTCAATCCTTGGCCCTGATTTCTCTCTTTCCATAATGACATTGAAGCTGATGGCATTATGATCACTGGACCCGAAGTGCTCGCCAACACTAACCTCCGTCACTTGACCCATCCCATTTGCCAACAGTAGATCTAACACTGCTCCTTCTCTGGTCGGCACCTCTACATATTGTTGTAAAAAACTATCTTGCACACATTTCACAAACGCTAACCCATCCAGTCCTTTCACAGAATGTGTTTCCCAATCTATATGTGGAAAATTAAAATCTCCCATAATTACAACCCTGTGCTTATCACAAATATCCACTATCTCCCTACAGATTTGCTCCTTTAGGTCTCGGTCCCCTCCGGGTGGTCTATAATACACCCCTAAAAGTGTAACCTCTCCTTTCCCACTCCTCAGTTCCACCCAAATAGCCTCCGTGGATGTGCCCTCTAATCTATCCTTCCTAGGCACTGCTGTAATATTCTCCCTGACAAGCAATGCAACCCCACCTCTTCTTGCCCCTCTGACTCTATCACACCTAAAGCAACGAAACCCAGGGATATTCAGCTGCAAATCACATCCCTCCTGCAACCATGTCTCACTAATCGCTACCACATCATACTTCCAAGTATCAATCCACACCTTCAGCTCATCCACCTTTTTTACAATACTCCTGGCATTAATTTCAGAGATTTCCCAATTTTTATTCCCTGTTTTCCCTCATCTTTAATAACAACATTATTTACTTTTCCTGCCAATTGCCCTTCATCTTCTTCCAGAGCATTTCCCTTCTCTATCACCTGCCCATCCATATTCAAATACTTACTACAAACTTTCTTTGTTTGCATTCTAACCTTCTCCTTACTGCTCTATACTATTTTGTTCCCTCCCCCCAACCATTCTAGTTTAAAGGATCCTGAGTAGCCCTAGCAAATACCTCTGCCAGGATTCTGGTCCCCCTGGGATTTAAGTGTAACCCGTCCTTACTGTACAGGTCACATCTCCCCCAAAAAAGGTCCCAGTTATCCAGAAACTTTATACCCTGCCCCTTACTCCACCCCTTCAGCCACGTGTTAATCCTCCACCTCATTCTATTTCTATTCACACTGTCACGTGGCACAGGGAGTAGTCCAGAGATTACCCCCTTTGCGGTCCTTCTTTTTAACTTCCTACCTAACTGCCTGTACTCACTTTTTAGGACCTCTTCTCTAATTCTCCCTATGTCATTGGTACCTACATGTACCACGACCTCTGGCTCCTGTCCCTCCCACTTTAGGATATCTGGGACACGAGCAGCAACATCTCGGACCCTGGCACCAGGGAGGCAAACCACCATCCGGTTCTCCTTGCTGCGTCCGCAGAATCCCCTATCCGTCCTCTTAACTATGGAGTCTCCTACCACAATTGCCCTCCTCTTCCTTTCCCTCCCTTTCTGAGCTACAGGGGCCGACCTCGTGCCGGAGGCACATCCACTATCACTCCCCCCAACCTTGATGTCCCCCTCAACAGTGCTCAAAGAGGCGTACTTATTGCTGAGGGTTACATTCACAGGGCTCGTCTCTGGCACCTTACGTTCTTTTGTCCCTCTCCTAACAGTTACCCACCTTTCATCCTCCCGTGGCCCTGGCTTGACCACCTACCTGTAACTCCTGTCTATGACTACCTCTGTTTCCCTAACCAGCCTGAGGTCATCGAGCTGCAGCTCTAGTTCCCTAACACGGTCCCTGACAATCTGCAGCTCGACACACCTAGTGCAGATATGGACATCCGGGAGTCTGGAAGACTCCAGGACCTCCCACATCCGGCACTCCCGACAACACACAGCCTTAACAGTCATCCCTTACCCCAATGAAGTAGTATAAAGACTATCTTAGCTTTCTCTCCGCCTGCTTTCGCCGAAGCCTGATGAGCCAAAGCCTGGAAGTCCCACTCCTTCACTGAGCCTGATGAGCCAAAGC
This sequence comes from Narcine bancroftii, assembly GCF_036971445.1. Taxonomy (NCBI): domain Eukaryota; kingdom Metazoa; phylum Chordata; class Chondrichthyes; order Torpediniformes; family Narcinidae; genus Narcine; species Narcine bancroftii. Next base: position 142,121,671 of record NC_091473.1, on the reverse strand, counting down.
CTGGAAGTCCCACTCCTTCACTGGGCCACTCGCTCGCTATCCCTCTTATTTATTGGCCTTCTACCAATTAACCCCTACAAACTCTCCTGTACGCTCCCTCGACCAATGGCCGCCTCCGACGCCGACTCCTCCCCGCAGACCCTGGTAAGAGACTTTTAAAAAAGTTTTCTTACCTGCCCCGGACTCTTTTCTTTTCTGTCCTTCTCCTCTCTCCTTTTCTCTTCTCTCCTCTCCTCTCCTCTCCTCTCCCTACTTAATCTTTAGTGAAAACAAAATATTGCAGATGCTGGAAATCTCAATTAAGAGAGAAAATGCAGGGAATACTCAGCAGCAAAGCAGCGTCTATGGACGATCAACAAAATCAATGTTTTGGATCAGTGATCCATCAACAGAACATTATTAGGAGCTTTTGAATTTAGGACACGGAACATGGAACAGTACAGCACAGGAAGGGGCCCTTCGGCCCGCATGTCAATGCTGAACATGATGTCCAAATCAAACAAAAATTTTGCTGCTCACACTTGATAGATATTCCTCCATATTTATGTGTCTATCTAGAAGCCTCTTAATTCCTACAATTGTATCTGCTTCCACCACTGCTCCTGGCAGCCTGTTCCAGGCACCCACTACTCTCTGTGTAAATAAAATATGCCCTGCACATTTCCTTTAAACTACCTCCCCCACCTTAAACACATGCCCTCTTGTATGTGACTGCACCCTGTCAATGCCTTTCACAATTTTAGACATTTCTATAAGGTTTCTTGCCAATGTGCTTTTCAGAGGTAAATAATTCCATTTCCAGAATTCCCAAAGTGAAGCATGTTTAGCTCTACAGGCTAATAATTTTTTTTCAAGTATACACTTGATAAAATGTCATCATTCCCTGTACCAAACATTTGCTTACATACTGTCAAACTCACATTACTTTTCTGTCCAGAACTTCCATCGTTCGTATGTTGATGGGTTAGTAGACAAAACCTTGTCTTCCACCATCATGTTCTCCCACAGGAACTCCAGGCATCCCATGCATACCACTACCTATCCAAAGGGGTCCTTTTGCACAAACCTTTCCATGCTATTCCAATATGACATTGATTATTTTATTGTCAAATATACTAAGATACAGTGAAAATCTTTGTTTTATGTGCTACCCAGACAAGACAACCTATTCTTAAGGACAACAGTTCATACATTAATAAAACCAAACTATCGGGGTATAATGTGATTCTAAGTCAGAGTGCAAGGTATAGCGAAAAGTACAGTTAAAACTCTGCATGAGCATCATCCTTTACCAGTAGGAGGCTCATTCAAGAGTCCGATAACAGTAGGAAAGAAACTATCCTTGAATCTGAAGGTTCGTGGTTTCAAGCTCGTGAATCTTCTGCCTGATGGAAGGAGGGATAAGAGAGTTTGACCTGGATGGGATGGGTCCTCTGATGTGTCGGTAGCTTCCACAGGTCTCACCGTTCACAATACCTGGACCGGCAAAACATCAGCATGTGAGGACACTTGGTCCTTGGATCGCCAAGCTCTGGAGGCCGCTGTCACCAAGACAGTTATTAGGTCAAGGGCAGGTTAGATACATTTTTCTCCTATAAGATGGAGGTTTGCACCGTGCACCTCTGGGAATATCAAGCATTCTGGATTTCAAGATTTAATTTGTTTTTAAATGTTATTTACAACATGGGAGAAGCCAACTCCAGCCATTGAGACCCGTCCTGCCCAATCACAGCCATTAACCTAGCACCCCGTATGTTTTGGAAAGTGAAACACCGTGGAAAACCTACACAGGTCACAGGGAGAGCATGCAAGCTCCTTACAGACAGCGCCAGATTCACACTCGGGTCGTTGGTGCTGTAATAGTGTAGCGCTAACTGCTACGTCTGCACTAACCGTGCCACCCTGATGTGTCAGGTGACTGCCATGGTTGAGGAGAAGGGTTCAATCCACACATGTCCCACACAAGAGTATCTCGATACTGATTTGTTTAATCGAAACAAGAGAAATACTTGGCTGGAAGCTTTAGAGTAGCATTCAGGAATGGCAGCTTCCAATAACAAACTCACATTTCTTACCCAAACTCTGACCCCAGCAGTAGTCCAAAAAGGCACAATTATTTTTTGTCAGAAAAGCCAACTGCAGATCAGTTATGTGCAAATTGTCAGCATCTTGATGTGTTCGAACTTCAGGCAGTGATTGACGCAAATTTCTTTCCAGTCCAACTTCCCCCAGAGTATGTTTCATGCTGAAGAATTTCACTGCAGAATTTGTCTGGTTAGGAATTCAAAACCATGTGGACCCTGTGAGTAAGGAATGTGCTTTTTCTTTCTGCAGCTCACTCAGTTATCTCAGTGATGTTGATTCCTGGAATTTAGACCTTTCGAACTTGAATCAGGTGATGAACCCAGCCAAACCCCATGGTGAGAGGGAGATTGCAATGTGAAGCATCCAGGCACGGATTCCCTCCCCCGCTGGCTGGGTTCTGCGAGGCAGGTACAGCCCTGGACACATTCCAATGAGGAAGCGTGGCAGAATCTGGACGAACTGTTTCAATCCTCTACACTGGGGAGAGTGGATTCAGACTGAGAGATCGTTTCATATGGCACCTTTGCTCTGTCTGCTGCAACAGCAGGGACCTCTCAGTGGCCAGCCTATGTGTCTATCCATGGCTTTTGCACTGTCAAACCAAAGCCACCCACAAATTGACGGAACTATATTACTTTCCCACCTGATGTCATAAATATCTCCAATTTCCATTAACACCATCTCCTAAGCCTCTTTCTTTCTCTATTTCTCAGTCTCCTGTCCTCCAGCTCTCCACTACCTTCCCTTCCCTCTCCTATCAGAGAGCTACACCCTGTCCCTATCACTTCTCGGCTTTTATTCTCTTCTACCTTCCCACCCATCTTTGACTTACTGGTTAGCCTATGCTCCTCCCCCTGCCCCTTCCCTCCTTCTCTCCTCTCCTCTCCTCTTCCTGCAACTCCAACCTTTTCATTCAGCTGGCTGCCTGTTTTTGCTTATACCTGCTCAGGCCCAAAACATTGGTTACACTTGGCGGTACGGTTGGTGTAGCGGTTAGTGCAATGCCTTTACAGTGCCAGTGATTGGGACTGGACCTGGGTTCGAATCCCGTACTGACTGTCAGGAGTTTGTACATTCTCCCCATGTCTGACTGGGTTTTCTCCAGGGGCTCCTGTTTCCTCCCACTGATCAAAACATACCAGGGGTGCAGATTAATGGAGTGTAATTTGGGCAGCACAGACTTGTGGGCCGAAAGGCCTGTTACTATGCTGTATGTCTAAAAATTTTAAAATAAATTAAAATTTACTTCCTATGGATACCATATTTCTCCAGCTTGTTTGTGCATTGCACTCCATCTCAAAGAAGGCTTGCCAGCGGCTATACTTTGTTAGGCATCTGAGGAGATTCAGCATGTCATCGGAGACTCATGTAAACTTCTACAGGTGTACCGTGGAGAGTATTCTGACCAGATACATCACAGCCTGGTATGGAGGCGCCAAATCTCAGGACAAGAATAAACTACACAGAATTGTTAACTCAGCCTGCGACATCTCCAGACTTCACTCTGTCGAGGACATCTACATGAGGAGGTACCTTAAAAAACCAGCCTCTATCCTCAAAGACTCCCACCACCCAGGCCAGGCCCTCTTAACTCTGCTACCATCAGGGAAAAGGTACAGGAACCTGAAGATGAGCACTCAACAGCACAAGGACAGCTTTCTCCCCACTGCCATCAGATTCCTGAGTGACCAATAATTTTATGAACCAAGACATCGCCTTACTCTCGTGCAATATTATCAATTTCATCTTACAGTGATGTAGTAAGATGGTATAAAATGAATGTACAACTGTTCCGCTGCCGCAAAACACCGAACTTGTTCATGACAATAAATTCTGATTCTGAACTTCATTGTTTAACTGTTTCAATGCCCTCAGGTGCACTGGAGTGTGGGGCAGCCACATTACTCAACCTCAAGCATCCTCACCACGATGTGGGAATGTGTTTCACCGTGTGCATAAACAATAAGCAGCATAATGGGACAGCAGGTGCCGTCACCTCATGGTTTGGCCCTGTCCGAGAGTGGTGTCTGATTTTCCAATGACTTTCCCCTTACTATTGAGGCGGAGAGTTCCAGGATTTAGACCTGGACTCCAATATATTTGTGAGTCTCATTGATGTGTGGAGGGCTGACACAGTTGCGCGATAGCCATAGATCCTTTGAAGTTCATAAAAATGGACGCCCCGCTTAAGGACTCTAAAGCACAGAGGAAATACTGTGGCGAATTGTACAGCAGTAGCAATGACTTAAATCCTGCCCCTCCCTGAAGCAGCAGCATGCTGCTGGGGCCCCATTCTCTACTTGCTCAGGCTGACGCCAATTCCCAATCTGTCCTCCCTCTTCGACACACTGTCGGACCACCTACCTCAATGCCCCTTTGGCTTGAGTCAATTTTTCATCTGATTATGTTCAGCTGAAACTCCATCAGTTAGTCTTGCCATATAAATGGCAAGTTATTGTTGGTAGATGCGACAGGGTGGGCTGCATAAATGATGGAGCCAAGACTGAGTGTTGCAGGAAGGGGCTTCTGTCGCATTGTAATACGATTATTGAACTGTTGTGTAGTGCATTTCCTTTCTAAGAACACCATGTGCATTTCATCTTTAAGCCTGTTTATACTTCTGAGCACATTGGAGGGATGTGGTGAAACCACTATTGTGTATGTAAATGACATGACCTTTTCTGTTTGAGCCTGCTCTCACTGGCCGGCTCAAGACTCCTCCCCTTTCTCTCCCATAAAAGCTGTTATGCCACACGCCTGCCCCCAGTTCGAGCCCGGGTCAAGGGACGCTATCCATCCCTTTCTAATAAAAGCCTTCAGTTCCAATCGTTTCAGTTTTTGTGCAATTGATCGTGCATCAAGGGACAATAAAGCAGCCATCGGTGGCAATGTGTTCATTTGTGAACCTCAACAGTTCACCATAGCTACCATGGGGAAGAGGGAAGAACAAGAGTTTACACTGGCAATGAGGATGCAGGGCCTGGAAATGCAAGCACTTGAACATTTTGTGTGGGGAAGTGCCACCAAAAACAAACGTTGAGTCATGGAATTTTTGAACGGTTGGTGCTGTTGATGTACCGAGTCAGCCAACCACTGTTGAGGGTCAGGAAGTGTGCACACCCAGTAATATTCAGAGCAGCCAGTGCTCCTCTTCTGCATTCACATCCTGAGAGCTGACTAAAATCATATCATTCCACTTGCACCCCAACTAATCTTCAGTTCTGTCGTAATGGGAGAAGTGGCTTTCCATGATCGAAGGGGAAAGGACAGGATTTGGAACAAAGCATGACAAAAGAAACAAAATATTCCCAGTAACGATAAAACATCAACACTTTCAAATAATAACTAAATGGGAGCCTATTGCCTATCTCACCACTGCAGCAGGATTGTTCCATGGCTCAAGGGAGGTGGAAAGAAAACATATTGGGCACAGCTGAGACAACTTGCCTCAAAATGTGACCGAGCTCTGTAAACACAGATCGCAGTCTGCATAAGCAAACAAGTTTGATGGAGGACTCCTGGAAAGGATGTCAAACTAAATTAACAGGATTAACATCCCTTTCAGAGCTTAAGAGCAGCTGATATATATATATATATATATATAGAGAGAGAGAGAGAGAGCACAAAATTCTGGGCAAAACAGGATCAGATGGAAACAAAAATGCCCCAGAGAACATTTTCCCGAACTGTCAGCTGCAAAGTTGTCCCGTCTCAGTGGGATCTGCAGAACTTGCGATTGATGTGGCACCCACACCTATGAAGGGGAATGTCATGTTCAGCCAAACCAGTATACAGGTATGTGGGAAGCCAGGTTGTCTCACAAACTCATCAATGGGTGCACTGAGTAATGCAGAGATCAATGGCAATTTGATTACCCTGAGGATCCATTTATTATTCACCGCATTTGTCGGAGCACAGAGAGAAGTGAACATTTTCAACTCACAAATCAACATATTGGTTAATACAATGAATGGCATCTTCCAAAGTGGTAAGTGAACAAACCTACAGCAACCCACAATGTCACCCTGCTCTCAATCAGGATATTGCCTCACAAGAGGATCACACTTCTGACAATCTGGGAAGATTTCCATGCCAGAGTATTAACATGTCATCCCATCCCATCTAGGTGACTATAATAATATTTCAAGTTTTCACACAGCACCACCTCTTCAGCGAGAGCTTTAGAAAGAATTAAAAAAATATTTAGTAGACCCTTTCTATTCAGCACTCAGTGCCTTTGACCTTCTACCATAGGGAAGGAGACGCAAGACTCTCATAGCTCCCAGAGCTACCTCAACTACACCTCTTCACACCCTGTCCCCATGAAGGCTTCCATTCCTCTCTGTCTATCACATCTGTTCCCAGATCAATGTCTTCCATATAGAGATGTCTTCCTTCTTCAAACAACGTGGGTTCCCTGCTACCGTGCTTCAGATGCTGGTTTTCATCTTGGCCCCTGCAACAGGACTGAGCTTCCATCGCGAACTCCCACCCTGGCTCGGGGAGTGCTTGGGCCTCTCTCGCTCCACCCTCTAACTTTCCCAACCCTTCCCAACCTCCCTTGGTCCCTTCCCATCCTCTACCTCCTGATCCACCCAATCCTCCTCCCCTCCTGACACCTTTCCCCTAACCCCTGCCTGGTCTTCACCATCCCCTCCAACCTTCCCCTCTCAGACACTGAACGCTCTGTCCTCAGTAGAGGCCTCATCTTCGTCCCCCTTCGACCACACCCTAATGAGTTCCACACATGCCACTGAGTGTAGGTGTTCAGGGAAGTGGTCACCCAATCTACATCTGGTCTCATGCACACTCAGAGCAGAGGTATTTGGTGAAACAATCATTCTCACCTTGCTTGTTCTACACTGTTCAATTGCAGCATGGCATGCCACAACATTCTTTGTTTCTTTGTTTCTTGGTGAAGGATTACCCCATCTGGCTACACGTTTCCTCTCTCCAATCCTTTCTCTGCCTCTGGCATTATTCGTTTCTCTTTATGGCTTGCTAATGGTGTTTGTTAATTGGCCATTTGTGTCCAGTATGCATTCCCCCCACCCCACTCCCCCACCATAGGGTAGGTCTTGACTTTGTGCAATAATGTACGACAGGTGATAATCATTTGCATTGCTGAAGTAAAAATGTAACCAGGTTGCCACGTACACCACTGCACAGTCAAGATCCAACTCAGTGATTTCCTGGTCCCAGCAGGGGCCAATGAGAAACTTTCCTCATGCTGTGAGCATCTTAAGGCTAACACTTTCTCAAAGACGTTAAGGAATGGGCATTAAATGCGGCACCCGCCAGCAATGTCTGCTGTCCATGAGAGAGTGAAAAAGCATGATTCCCTTGAAGTTAATGTGTGTTAAGCTACTTTTATTGTAGCACATACTTTGGTTGAATTCCAGGATTGTCTGAAAACTGGTTCCTGGAATGTACTCCACTATTCCCTATATCAGAATTAGAAAAGGGATAAGGAAGAGTTACTCAGCAGAGGAAATTTGTCCTGAATCAAGAAATATACAGGGCTGCTGTAATGGTCTCAGTACAACCCAGTAGGTTATCACCTGTCTCACCACCACCAAAGAAATTGGCCCATGTGAGAGGTACAGCCAACAAGAAAGGAATGGGCAATGTAAATGTAGGTGCCTAAATCTACCTGATAAATGTTTGAGTGAAAAGGTTGGTGTGAGCTTCTCTAACATAGTGTCGAAGGGTCTCAGCATGAAGTGTTTGGTCTGATTCTCTTCCCATAAATGCAGGCTGTGCATATCCAGCATACACTGTTTTGTTTCCAGCATCTGTGGGGTTTTTTTGTTTCATTTCACAAAGTGAATATTGGTTTGTTGAGCAAAGGCTGTAGTGTTACCGTGTGATGTGGTTGGCGGCGCGGTTGGCATAGCGGTTAGTGCAGCACCTTCACAGCGCCAGTGATCGGGACCAGTGTTCAAATCCCGCACTGTCTGTAAAGAGTTTGTACATTCTCCCCATATCTCCATGGGTTTTCCCCAGGGGCTCTGGTTTTCTCCCACCGTTCAAAACGTACGGTGGGTGCAGATTAATTGGGTGTAAAACAGGCGCACGGACTTGTGGGCTGAAATGTTACCGTGCTGTATGTCTAAAAATTTTTTTTTAAACTGGGCCAGATTTTAACCAATAAATGTCTAACCAACTGGGGAAAACTAGCAGCCTTTCTTCCAGAGCAAAGCGGGCCTGGGCTGATTGTGAGCAGAGCTTGTGCAAGACAAGTGCCAAATTGGCAGCCTTGCTTAATGTAGTCCCATTTGCCTGCACATGGCCCATATGTTATTACGTGAATTGTGGAGAAACACATGGCCTCTCTGCCTGTCTGGAATATTTGTGGATTGCGGGTGGTCATGTGTCCTCCCTGTCTGAAACTTATTTGGAAGTTGCATCACAATCAAGGTTGGACTCCAGCCACCCATTAGTGGTCATCTTGCTGTTGGCTCATTTAAATAACCTAGGGTCATTATAGGTTAGGCCCCCAGATGCATTACACATTTCTTTCTATCTGCCTCATGGTCTAAGCCCCAGACATCGCTCCATGTCAGATTACTACTGTGGACATTGCTGGAAGAGTTGCGGGTAAGGTGTGCACTACACTGAAGCTGAGCCATAGTGCTGTGATAGATCAGTACTTGCAGAGAGCCGTACCCCTGTTAGTACAGGGATCCAGGTGTGTGTGTGTGTGTGTGTGTGTGTGTGTGTGTGTGTGTGTGTGTGTGTGTGTGTGTGTGTGTGTGTGTGTGTGTGTGTGTGTGTGTGTGTGTGTGTGTGTGTGTGTGTGTGTGTGAAAATCCCTGTCTGTAGAGTGTGTACCTAAGGGTATGAGCATGTAGAGTATAGGCGGCTACTGGTATCGGAGTCCAACCTAGGTCCAATGTGAATGCGTATATTGTTGTTTAAGTAATATAGTAACCAAGTACCATTAGATGTTCTCCCCTGTTTGTCTCCTGTGTGTTCATTAAAGTTACATGTGATTGTAACACTTGTGTCCAGACTCATCTCTCTGTGAATCCACTGAACCTGATACTCTTCCTTACATGACACTATCTCCTTCCAATCCATAGATATGACCAAGTATCCGTCGAACATCAAAATTAAATCTGGCTGACATGTCCAGAGTTGTGTAATTTGCACCATCTCTCTCTCTGTGAAATCATGGGTTCTCTTCAGGTACTTTGGTTTCCTCCCACATGACATGCTAACCAGTAGATTAATTGGCCACTGTAAATTAACGCTAATGTACTACCAGCCCCCCCACATCTCCATCGGGCACACAAAACTCAAAACGGTCAACCAGTTTACCGATCTCGGCTGCACCATTTCATCAGATGCAAGGATCGCCAACGAGATAGACAACAGACTCGCCAAGGCAAATAGCGCTTTTGGAAGACTACACAAAAGAGTCTGGAAAAATAACCAACTGAAAAACCTCACAAAGATTAGCGTATACAGAGCCGTTGTCATACCCACACTCCTGTTCGGCTCCGAATCATGGGTCCTCTACCGGCATCACCTACGGCTCCTAGAACGCTTCCACCAGCGTTGTCTCCACTCCATCCTCAACATTCATTGGAGCGCCTTCATCCCTAACGTTGAAGTACTCGAGATGGCAGAGGCCGACAGCATCGAGTCCACGCTGCTGAAGATCCAGCTGCGCTGGGTGGGTCATGTCTCAAGAATGGAGGACCATCGCCTTCCCAAGATCGTGTTATATGGCGAGCTCTCCACTGGCCACCGTGACAGAGGTGCACCAAAGAAGAGGTACAAGGACTGCCTAAAGAAATCTCTTGGTGCCTGCCACATTGACCACCGCCAGTGGGCTGATATTGCCTCAAACCGTGCATCTTAGTGTCTCACAGTTCGGCGGGCAGCAACCTCCTTTGAAGAAGACTGCAGAGCCCACCTCACTGACAAAAGACAAAGGAGGAAAAACCCAACACCCAACCCCAACCAACCAATTTTCCCCTGCAACCGCTGCAACCGTGTCTGCCTGTCCCGCATCAGACTTGTCAGCCACAAACGAGCCTGCAGCTGACGTGGACATTTACCCACTCCATAAATCTTCATCCACGAAGCCAAGCCAAAGAAAAAAGAAAGGTGAGTGGCAGGAAAAGCAAGGGAAGGGGGCAGTTTATAGGTATGTATGGGTTACAGGGAAATAATTGGGGAATGGGATTGATGGGAATGACCAGAAAGACACTGAATTTCCTCCTCCAATATCATGAGAACATAGAACATTACAACACAGCACAGACCCTTCAGGCCACAATGTTGTGCTGACCTATGTAAACCTATTCAACCTATGTAAACCTATATAAACCTATTCAACAATCTAAAACTTCGCTACCTCAAACCCATAGCATCCATGTGCATATCTAAAGGCCCCTTTTCACGGCCCATGAAAGATGGAAATTAATCGGCTTTTTACTGTTTCACTTACCAAAATGATATGGGGGATCATTTTCATCTCAGTCCTTAGCTGCTATGGTAGGTAATATCAGAGCCAATACGTTTCACATCTGCACAAAAGGCTTACCTGACTTCCTGGGACACCGACGCTCTAATGCTGCAGTTCCCACTTCCTTTTGTACCGGGATGTCGGGTCCCTATGTAAAAGGATGGGTTTTCTTGGTTCAGTGTGAAGGCTCCGATCCAACCCAATCTGGCTTTAAACACGAGTTGTTGACTCACCAATTTATTGGGATCTCAGTGTAAAAGGGGTATAAGAATCTTTGCAATGTTCCCATTGTACCAGCCTCCACCACCCCCCTCATCAGGGTATTCCAGGCACCCACCACTCTTCCATCTGCTCTAAACTTGTCTCCACTCACCTTTTTCAGATGTCCTCTGGTATTTATGAAAATATTAGACACATTGAGGGTCTAAACTGGGGAAGGGAAAGTGGTCCTTGAAGAAAACAAGCCATAGCTGTACACCTCCTTCCTAGGGCAAGGATAGTGGTGAACAGCCCAGGTGGAAAACAGTGCTCAATATCGAGCCATGAGTCACGCCAAGTGACGGGGCATCCTGGGACCGTGAAGGGTCCCTTTTCAAAAACCGGACGTGCATTGAACATCAACCACAAGGTGATGTCACTGAGCGTTGGGGCTGATTAAGCAGACCCAGAAATGGAGTTAAACAAGAAAGTCTGCAGACAGTTTTTTAAAAAAAAATTAGACATACAGTACCATAACAGGCCAATTCAGCCCTACGAGTTCATGCCATCCATTTTTACACCCCATTAACCTACACCCCATTAAGTTTTTTTTGAAGGGTGGGAGAAAACCGGATCCCCCGGAGAAAGCCCATGCAGACATGGGGAGAACACACAAACTCCTTACAAACAACGCAGGATTCAACCTAGGACCGGTCCCAATTGCTGGCGCTGTAAAGGTGTTGTGAGGACACATGACTCGGAGCCGAACAGGAGTGTGGGTATGACAACGGCTCTGTATATGCTTATCTTTGTGAGGTTTTTCAGTTGGTTGTTTTTCCAGACTCTTTTGTGTAGTCTTCCAAAGGTGCTATTTGCCTTGGCGAGTCTGCTGTCTATCTCATCGTCGATCCTTGCATCTGATGAAATGGTGCAGCCGAGATAGGCAAACTGGTTGACCGTTTTGAGTTTTGTGTGCCCGATGGAGATGTGGGGGGGCTGGCAGTCATGGTGGGGAGCTGGCCGATGGAGGACCCCAGCCCTCTTCAGGCTGACTTCCAGGCCAAACATTTTGGCAGTTTCCGCAAAGCAGGACGTCAAGCGCTGAAGAGCTGGCTCTGAATGTTCGGCTCCGAGTCATGGGTCCTCTACCGGCACCACCTACGGCTCCTAGAACGCTTCCACCAGCGTTGTCTCCGCTCCATCCTCAACATCCATTGGAGCGCTTTCATCCCTAACGTCGAAGTACTCGAGATGGCAGAGGTCGGCAGCATCGAGTCCACGCTGCTGAAGATCCAGCTGCGCTGGATGGGTCGCGTCTCCAGAATGGAGGACCATCGCCTTCCCAAGATCGTGTTATATGGCGAGCTCTCCACTGGCCACCGTGACAGAGGTGCACCAAAGAAAAGGTACAAGGACTGCCTAGGGAAATCTCTTGGTGCCTGCCACATTGACCACCGCCAGTGGGCTGATGGCGCCTCAAACCGTGCATCTTGGCGTCTCACAGTTTGGCGGGCAGCAGCCTCCTTTGAAGAAGACCGCAGAGCCCACCTCACTGACAAGGGGCAAGGGAGGAAAAACCCAACACCCAACCCCAACCAACCAATTTTCCCCTGCAACCGCTGCAACCGTGTCTGCCTGTCCCGCATCGGACTTGTCGGCCACGAGCGAGCCTGCAGCTGACGTGGACTTTTTACCCCCTCCATAAATCTTCGTCCGCGAAGCCAAGCCAAAGAAGAAGAAAGGTGTTGTGCTTACCGCTATGTGGAAGCCCATGATTGTATTGTAGTTTAACACACAAAAGTGCTGTAGAAACTCAGAAGGTCACGCAGTCTTCTTCATGGCAAAGAAAAAGATACATATGCAGGGGTGGACTGGGGGTGTTGATTATATGAGAGAGAAATTCCACTCACTGGAAACATCCAGCACTCTGACACAATTACATGACATAGAATTAAAATATTTATTTAGCGTCCTGCCCAATAAAGACGCTCCGCCTGAACCACTGTAATGACATGAGTTGAACCTTCTGCAAACACAGGATAGGATGAAAGTGCTGGATAAACAGTGGGGATCCTGGATACTTGACAGAGAGAGGAGAACATATTCAGGACACAGAGGGAAAAAAATAGGCATGTAGGGTGACAATGTTGGCAGAATTGTTCTCAGGGCTCTCTGTCACTGTGTTAGAAGTGCACATGATCCAAAACAACAGTCCAGTCCTCCCCAGATGAAACACATGCCCCCTTAGTCATCCACCCTATCCATTCACCCAAACTGGAAATGAATGTCCTTCATTTATTTTATAAAAATTGTTTTTTTTTGTGATTATCAGTAAGATAGAAAGAGGGCAGAGAAGATTTACTTGGATGTTGCCTGGACTACAGGAACTGAATTACAGGGAAAGGTTGAACAGGTTAGGACTTTATTCCCTGGAGCTTTGAAGAATGAGGAGAGATTTGATAGAGGTATGTAAAATTATGAGGGGATAGACAGAGTAAATGTTGATAGGCTTTTTCTACTGAGGGTAGGTGAGATACAAACCAGAGGACATGGATTAAGAGTGAAAGAAGAAAAGTTTAGGGGGAACATGAGAGGGAACTTCTTCACACAGAGAGTGGTGGGAGTGTAGAACGAGCTTCCACCTGAAGTGGTGAATGTGGGCTGAATTTTAACATTTAAGAAGAATTTGGACAGACACGTGGATGGGAGAGGTATGGAGGGCTAGGGACTAGGTGCAAGTCAGTTGGACTAGGAAAAAAAATGGTTTGGCACGGACGAGAAGGGCCTGTTTCTGTGCTGTAGTGTTCTATGGTTCTATGTCAGTGGGAGAGAAAAATATCAATTTCCAAATAAAGACTAGCAGGAGGCACTCAACAAGTCAAACCGCATCCTTGGATAGAAAGGGTCAGCCAACGTTCCGAGTGTGAATCCTTTATCACAAACCCTTTCATCCATGCTTGATTGAGTCTTGACGATGGGTTCAGAATATTTCTCCCCAAGGATGCTGTCTGACCTGTTGAAACCTTCCAGCAACTCTTCATTTGCTCAAAATTCCAGCATCTGTAGCTGTTGTGTTTCTCTATTAAAAACACAGAAAAGCTGGAGGGACTTAGCAGGTCTCGCAGAGTCCATAGGAGGTAAGGATATACGTATTACTGATGTTCAGGGGCTGAGCCCTTCTTCAAGGTTACATGTCTTTACCTCCTATGGATGCTGCATGTCCTGCCAAGCCCCTCCAGCATTTCGATGTTTTTAAACAATCACAGTGCCCATGTTTTACTCTTGTTTTTCTGTTAACTAACCTATAATTTTCCCCTACTCTGACCTTGTTCTGCTTTAAAGCTATTAAATGGTTGTTACATTCTAATACTATAGCATGTGTTGCAATGTAAGTTACAGCTCTGAGTTGACTGGAACTTATAATCAGATTAGCATCGACACTTCCGTGATGCCTTGTGTCTTCTGGTGTCTCGCCAGTCCAAAGTCATGGATTCTTCCTGTGGGAGATGCAGTCAGTCCTGTGGCTGAATGACTTTGGCAAGAGCTTCACACCACGAGCTGTATTGAGTTGCGCGGCAACGTTTATAAGGGATAGGTTTCTCCAGACGGACATAAGAGTTGACTTGCTCCAAAAAAGGCTGAACTTTCAGAAGTGAAGTTCAAGTTTATTGTCATCTGACGAAACCGCATTCTCCGGTCCTCGGTGCAAAACACGCAGACGCACAACCAGACTTAACACACATTCAGACAAACAATGCATATAAAGGAGAAGTATACATATATACAAATAAATAAATAAATAGATGCTGTTTCATGAATAGGAGAGTCTCGGACGGTTAGTGTGAGCAGTTCCTTTGGTCGTTCAGCATTCTCACTGCCTGGTGGTGCTGGCTCTGATCCTCCTGTATCTCTTTCCAGATGGGAGCAGCTGAAAGATACTGTGTGTGGGGTGGAAGGGGTCCTCAATGATTTTGCATACCCTCTTCAGACAACAATCGCATTGAATCACGTCGATAGTGGGGGAGGGAGGGAGATGCTATTAATCCTCCCTGCCACCCTTATGGTCCAGTGGATTGACCTCCAATCCATTTCTCTCCATCAACTGTACCACTGTGTGATGCAACCAGCCAGGATGTTTTCGACAGAGCTCCTGTAGAAGGCTGACATGATCGTGGCTGGTAGCCTTGCCTGTTTAAGTCTTCTCAGTAATTGCAGTCACTGTTGCACCTTCCTGACAAGTGAGGAGATGTTGGGTATCCGTGATACATCAGGAGTTAAGCGATCTCCAAGGAACTTAGTGTTCTCCACTCCCTCCACTTCAGAGTTGTTGATGTGCAGTGGAGGGTCCTCCTGAAGTCCACAATCATTTCCTTCATCTTCTCCATGTTGAGACTCAGGTTGTCCTGGACACAGCCCAGAATATCACAGGCAAAACCCTCCCCACTATTGAGAACATCTCAGGGAACGCTGTCATCGGAGAGCAGCAGCAAACATCAAGGATCCACACCACCCAGCACACAATCTGTTCTCGCTGCTGCCATCAGGAAAGAGGTATAAGTGCCACAAGGCTCCAACCACCAGGTTCAGGAACAGTTGTTACGCTTCCACCATCAGACTCCTCAACAACAAACTCAATCAGGGATTCATTTAAGGACTCGTGCACTTATTTGATATTTTTAAAATTCTCTTGTATTGCACAATTTGTTTACATTTGTTATCTGTTTACAGTTCTTTATTTCTTTACATGTTTACACTTGTGCACTGTTTTATTTGCACAAGCAATAAATGGTAATTCTGCTGTGCCCACAGGAAAAAGAATCCCAGGGTTATATGTGATATCATGTATGTACTCTGATAATAAATCTGAAATCTGTTACTCTCGCATCAGACCATGAGATTTTCCACCTCTTCTCTGTAGTACGATTCATCATTATCACTGAATTATATAACTTGCGGGTTTCACCCAGAGTGGATCACATGTATGCTGTGGTTTGCTTTTGGCTGTTGGTCTAAATTTGAGAGAGGTGGCAGCGAGGAGAGCAGTGAAGAGGAGAAGAATGCTTGGGCAAATCTTCAATAACTATAACACACCATGAAGCGATTACTTCCAAGCTTTTTCCTCTTCTTCACTCCCACCCATGTCCAATAGTGACCTCATGCCTGTACTCCTTCCCCTGCCACTCCCCCTGCCACTCCCCCTGCCATTTTATTCAGAAGCCTACCAACTTTTTGCACCTACTGTACCTCGACAAAGGGCTCAGGCCCAAAATGTTGGCTATGTATCTTTCCTATATAAAGAACGCTACATTTCTCCAGCTCTTTTGTGCATTAAATTTACAATCACTGCACCTACAGACTGTTGTTTAATTTGCATAGAGCAGGTTGTGTAATAATAAAATGAGTGAAGTCCTAATGTTATAGAAAGTCAAAAAGTGCAGGGTATAATGTTACAAAGGCAAAATGTAGTTTATAGAGAAAATGGCATCATCTTTTACCACTGAGACATCCTTTTAGGAGTATGATAACAGCAGAACCTAAACTGTTCTTGAATCTGGAGGTCCATGTTTTCAAGCTCACATAACGTCCGGCCAACAGAAGGGGTGTGACCAGGCCGGCATGGGTCTTGTAATATGTTGGCAGCTTTCAAGAAACGGAGGGAAGTAGGAATGGAGTTGAGGGAGGGGAGGTTCGTTTGTGTGATGACCCGAGCTCCATTCACAGCTCTGCCATTTCTTGTGGTCTTGGGCAGAGCAGTTCCTATAACAAAGTGTAATACATCCGGACAGGATACTTTCTATGGTGCTTCCATTAAAATTGATGAGAGACCTCAGCGACATGCTAAATTTCCACAGGTTTTAGAGAAAGTAGAGTTATTAGTGTGCTTTGTTGGTTGTAGCACTGACATGGTTGGATCAGGACAGGACATTAAAGTGATTCGAAGACATTAAAGCTTTCCACCGGCTCCTCCATCAATGTATACAGGGACATGTTTCCTGAAGTCACAGAACCATCATTTTGCTTACATTGAGGAAAAGGAAAAGAAAATCTTATCACAATGCCACCAGATTCTCCATCTCCTTCCTCTTCACTGACTCAACATTGTTTGAGATCTGACCTACCATGGTGGTGTCATCTGCAAACCTGCAGATGGAGTTACGGCAGTATTTGACCACATAGTCACTAGTGTTTAGGGAGGTCAGTAAGGTGTTGATTCCGCAATCTTGTGGGGGACTGGTGTTAAGGATTGTTATGGAAGAAGTGTTGTCGCCCATCCTCACTACTTGCAGTCTACAGGCCAGGAAGATGAGGAACCGGTTGTAGAAGTGAAGACTGATACCTATGTCTCAGAGTTTGAGGACGACTATTGTGGCAACCACTCAACGAGCCGATCTATCTCCCTCCTGTACACTTCCTCATTGCTTCTGTGATTCTGGTGATGGCATTTGACATGTTTGGCCACACAGTCATGGGTGTATAATGAGTAGGGCAGCAGGCTAAGCCCCCATTCTTGGGGTATGCCTGCGTTGGTTGATAGTGAGGAAGTGAGGGGGGGGGGGCGCAGAGGCCCAGGGTTTGGAGCTTGTGGACCAGCAATGAAGGTATGATGATGTTGAAAGCGGAGCTGTAGTAGTTGAAGAGTAGCCTGATGTATGTGTTGCTGTATTCTAGGTGATCTGGATCCACACAAGCCATGGGAGAATTTCAGCCCAAGATTCACATTTGGAAGAAATAACTTGTAACTCTCTCACATCTGAAGACATCCAAAAGCACTGTACAGCCAATTAAGTACTTACAGCACATGGAGCACAGGTCATGCTTAATTTGAGTGGAGAGCCACTGATATTGCATCGGCTGTGGAGCGATTGTGGTGACAAATAAATTGCAGTGGGTCCAAGTCTTTACTTGGGTACGAGTTAATTTGAGCCATGACTGACCTCGCAAAGTATTTCATCACAGTCGATGTGAGGGCTACTGGGCGATAGTCATTGAGGTAGCTCACCCTGCTCTTCTTGGGCACTGGGGTGATTGAGCTATACCGTCGATTAAGTCAATTAAAGAAGTCTGACATGGATATCGTTATCCAGATATTGCAAGGCGGAGTGCTGGGCCTGGGAGTTGGTGTCTGCTGTGGACCTGTGGTAACAGTTAGCAAATTGTAGTGGATATGGGCTGTCAAGGAGGCTGGAGTTAATGTGGGTCATGTCCAGAGAGGACATTTTAATTACACATTGCAATTACAATGCCTGTTTTCAGGCACTATCCAGTTGCCTGTGATCTTTCATGTCCAACTGAGAGTGCAGATAGGGCTTCAGTCTAACATCTCATCCGCCTCAGGAACACTTTGAAGAGGCAGCCTGGGTTATGTGTTGAAGCTTCATGCGTGGGACTTAAACCACAATCTGCCCCGGAGGCAAGATATTCTCCGCTGACCTAAAAGTGACACACAAGCACAGTCATTGTACAAACAAAATGTAAACATGGATGCAACCAGAGGGAAGTGCTCCAAACACACTGCACATTGTACAGGGAGAGATTTATGCTTTTTCTGAAGTGCTGAGGGACCTCTTGTGACTTCAATTCAGAATATTATTGCAATCAGCCATTGTTTCCTGCTAATCTTTGAGTGAAGTAAAAACACAATACTGGAGGAACTCAGCAGGTGCACTGTACTTTAAAGAGCAAAGATAAAGATACATAACCAAACTTTCGAGCTTGGGCCAATCATTCTGGTATGAAAAAAATGTAGGCAGACACCTGAACAAAATGGTGATGGGCCAGGGGAAGGAGCACAGTCCCACATCCAGGAGGTGGCCCTAAAGCCTGAGAGCATCAGAGATCACAGATGAAGAGCAGTGAGAGAGAATCCCATGGAACTCCCTTTGGAGAGCAGGGGAGAACTTCTTCACAGGCATCCCTCAGAGAGATTTCACAGAGTTTTGCAGTAGGCTTTCACAGATGTGGCCTGACCTGCTGGCTCTTTCCAGCACTCTTTGAAGAAAGAGGGATATCATTTGTGTCTTTACAGATATTCATGGTTGGAACAGTTTGGATCCACACAAGCCATGAGAGAATTTCAGCCCAAGATTCACATTTGGAAGAAATAACTTGTAACTCTCTCACATCTGAAGACATCCAAAAGCACTGTACAGCCAATTAAGTACTTACAGCACATGGAGCACAGGTCATGCTTAATTTGTTAAGATCAAGACCAGCAGCAATAGAAATTCACCAAGACAATGGTATCTTCAAAACAATAATTTTTATTAATAACTATAAAATCTTACTTAACTCTAAACCTAACCCCACTATGTGCAAGTGTGTGTGTTGGGTGGGGGTGGGGAATTCCCAAACCATTACAGTTCAGGCACAATTCTGAAGAGATTAAAGTTCAGTCTTAGAAATATTTTGTGTTGAAACTCAGTGTCTTTAAATTGCTGCTCAAAAGTTCTTAAACTCACGAATTCTGGTAGCTTTGCTTTCAGAGAAATATTTCTTCATATGAATGATTTTCCACATATCCCCCCCCCCACCCTTGCGTGGAGGTTACAGAATTGTATTTTACACGATGAGTTCACAAACCCAGGCAAGGGTTACATGAAGTGACTATTTTAAAATGGATATGATAGATTTGTCCTCTTTTGACAAAGGGACAGTGAAGTGGTTCTTTCTCTTTGAAACTACTGATTCTGTGTACCTCCCAATGACAAGGAGAATACGACACAACAGCACCTCTCTCACTGAAGGCTACTGCATTTCTGACTATAGATGAAACTGGTGCAATATTAAAGATGCTTTCCTGCCATTGTAATCACATGACATGACATCACTACTGGCTTCTGTTTAAAGTTCCTCTCTTCCAAACGTTTAGGATAAAATGCTTCCGGGCTGTCTGCTCAGACCAACAAGTAGAATTGCTGTATGTGTACACAGGTGCTTTCTTAGTAAACTTCATTGTTCCAGTTTTCAATGGAGAATTATTTACTTCTCTGAATTAGCAGTCAAACTGCTTCTTTGGGCAAACATTCAATGTCTTCAATATTTCAATGGACAATCAAGTGTCTCTTGTATCCACCCCACAAAGTCCTTTTACTGAAAATAACATATTTATAACTTAAATATAACTAACAACATAATTTCTGTAACAATCGAGACAGGAATATCTGTACTCCTTTGCTATTCTTCAAAGAGCGTGGAGGGCTGCGAAGCAAAAGCAGAGTGCTGGAAATACTCAGCAGGTCAGGCCACACCTGCAGAAAGAAAACAATAGTAGTCTTCGGCCTGAATCTTTGACTTGGCATCTCTCCGTAACAGATGCGGCCTGACCTCTTCAGTATCTCCATCATGTTCTGCTTTAGTTTCAGATTTGCTGCGGTTGCAGTTTTTTTCTGATTTTTAGAGAGGGATCCTGTACACCCCGTGGAGAGGGCAGGTAGAGCCCGATAGATGGTACTCCATTGGAGTGATCTTCAGGTGTCAGCATGGATTGTGTGCCCGAGCCTACTCCACCATTCTAATCATAAGCTGATCCATCCACCCACTCAGCCCCACCCCCCGACTTTCACTGATAACACATGATGCCCTGACGAATCAAATACCTGTCAATCTCTGCCTTAAATACACCCCAAATGACCTCACTTCCACAGCTGCCTTTGGCCACGTTCCACGATCCTCTGACTAAAGAGATTTTTCCATATCTCTGCTTTAAATCGATGCCCTTTTATCCTGAAGTTGTGCCCTCTTGCACTCGTCTCCCCCTACCAAGGGATACAACCTTGCCACATCTACTCTGTCCAGGCCTTTCAGCACTTGGAATGTCTCTGTGAGGTGCCCCCCATCCTTCTGTACTCCAACAGGTACAGTCCAAGAGCCAACAAATGTTATCGTGTTGTAATTCTAAATAAAAAAAATGTGGAACTCGATGGAACAGAGAGGGTTATGTGGAGATATTCAAAATCATGAACAATTTAGAGAAAGAGAGAGTACAAATAAGCAGAAATTATTTCTAGGATGGAAAGGTTGGTAACTCAAGATTGTAATGTGGCTGACACCTCTTCCTATGTTCCTAGGCATGGGTCCGCAGCCCTGGAGGACGGGGATCTTCAATGGCTTGTGCAGAATCAAGAGAGTGTACCCTCACGTCCTGCCCACCCTGCACATTCACCAGGAACTCGGGCAGAATTTTTGAGCTGCTCACTTTTTGCAGAGGGTGGCACAGGCCTGGCCAACACACCGGATGAAGGAGGCTCGGCACATCTGTTGAGAACTGCCCGATGGAAGTGCCCTTGCCCACCGTGTCCTGTCCCCTCATAAGTTCCCCTGCTCTCCACGAATCACTTCCCTCGTCATTGACGTGGAGACTGGCTCAAGGGGTGCAGGTACCGGGGGCCGGAATTCCAGAGGGTGCTGAGGGCAAAGAAGGGCTCCCGAAGGGAATCAGGCGCTGGGGGTTTGGACCTGGAGCTCGGGTGCCGGTGAATCGAACAGGAGTCTGTGCGCTGAAAGGCCACAAGCTCTTGGTGACCCTGAAAGCACCCTCTTTTTCCTATTATTAGGGGTATTTGCTTGATGGCAGACAAAAGTTCAACTATATCATGCACGTTACCTTTTTAATGTACTATTCCGTGTTACTAAAAGGAACCTTGACCCTATTGGACTCCACTGCCTTGGCAATCTTGCTGGTTTCAATGAATGCTTGCAGCAGGATGCTGCAAAACAACACATTTCGTGACTTGTTCATGGGAATAAATTCTGATTCTGAACTTTATTCCCCTAAATTAAATGGTTCTGCCTTCACCTGTGGGTTCCCACTGCCCTCAGGCGCTGCACTCGTGGTCTGGGGGGGGGGGGGGGGTTGCTGGACTCTGCACTAACCCTGCTGCTGATAGATAAGCCCCCTGACATCGCACACAGGAAAGCAAGAGGAGGTGTTGCAAAGTTATGATGCAAGTGGTCGAACTTTTTATTCCAGGAGCACCCTGGTCCTGGCCGAGGAAGTCTGCCCGGTGCGCGGATGGCAACGTTACCACCATTATTTTGCAGCTGGGGGGGAATAAGAGCGCTGCTTTTGGGGACGAGCCCCCTTTTGGGGGCGGGATGTGGGCAGCGATTGGTGGTGCGGCCGCTCCGAGGTGTGTCAGTGGGTGGGACGGCCGGCCGGCTCAGCCTGAGCCAGTTGCCGTGTGTTCAGTCCGAGACCAGGAGGCTTCCCGAAGGAGAGGTGAGCGCGGCTCTCCCTGCGCTGAAGTCCGGACAGGCGCTGGCGAGCGGGGACCGTAACCCAGGTATTGGTATTGGTGTGACTTTCCACCGAGTTGGCCGGACTCTTTGAACCATCAACTGGACAATGACACAGGAAGAGACTCTTAGACACATCATGTCACCACGTCTGTGTGTTGAACTTGGCATCTGCAGGCGTCCTTGTTTAACTGCAATGGTATAAACTAAGTTCCTAAGGGTTGCAATGGGACAAAGAAGACCATAAACCTAATAGGGTCGATGTTATTTGGAGTTAGTGCAGAAAAAGTGATGTTTCATCTTTGGGTGGCCACTGAGGGTTGGGGAGGGGCAAGATTCTGTTGTGTTCTTGAACCTGGATGCACTTCACATCAGGCTTCTGCCTGAAGGTAGTAGGGTCAGGAGGTGGTGACCATGGTGGGGTGGGGGCCCTGATGCCTCTTGAGACAGATTCCTTGGTCTGCTATGATGGCTCTCTCTTGACAGAGGCTTCTACGAAGGCTGGTTGAGGGACTTAGAGACCAGAGTGAGGGGTGGGAACTGCGTGGGGATGGATCTTGAGAAACGAAAGAACGTATACATTGCAAGGTGCCTCTTGCATCCTCCAAAGTTAACCAAAGCAATGAATTTCGCAGTGTAGTCCGTGTGGCGCAGCTGCGTGGGCGGAGCAAGTAGCAGAGGAGTAAACTCCCCAACCCTCAGAGGCAATTCACCAGGCTGATACCTGGAATGGCAGGAATGACTTATGAGGAAAGATTGCGCAAATTGGGATTGTACTCGCTGGAGTTTAGAAGATTGAGAGGGGATCTCATAGAGACCTATAAAATTCTGGCAGGACTGGACAGAATGGATGCAGATGGGATATTTCCAAGGATGGGAAAATCCAGAACCCGGGGCCATGGTTTGAGGATAATAGGCAAACCATTTAGGACCGAGATGAGGAGGAATTTCTTGACCCAGAGGGTGGTGAATCTGTGGAATTCATTGCCACAGAGGGCAGTAGAGGCAGGTTCATTAAATCTATTTAAGAGGGAATTAGATCTATTTCTTCAGTATAAGGGTATTAAAGGTTATGGAGAGAAGGCGGGGTCGGGGTACTGAACTTTAAGATCAGCCATGATCTCGTTGAATGGCGGAGCAGGCTCGAAGGGTCGAATGACCTACTCCTGCTCCTATCTTCTATGTTTCTATTTGCGGTCTCACCAGGACCATGTACAGTTGCAGCATAACCTTCCTGCTCCTAAATTCAATCCCTCCAGCAATGAAGCCCAACAGTCCATTTGCCTTTTTGATAGCCTGCTGCACCTGCAAACCAACCTTTTGCGATTCATTGGCATTGCTGGGTTGTGTGAGGTATGTAGAACAGCTGATAGGAGAGCTAGAAAGTTGGATCAACCACACTTGGATTTCCATGGAAAGTAAAATGGCGTGCATTCCAAACCTCATGTCTCATTGGCTACAGACCAGTGATGCAAAGAGTGTAATCTTGGGGAAAAAATGTTCAAAGCTTTTTGCATGATCACTAAAGAAGTGCTTGGGTAAGTTTCAAATGCTTACCAAAACTTCTGTAACTGTGTCTGCCAGGTTAAAATGGGAATTCAAATGGTTCCACAGTTGCTAAATGAAGAAAATATTCTGTGACTGCCGAGAAAAGACGAGGAATGATCCTTTTGTGTTCTGACTTGCTGATAAGGCAGTAAGTATTTGACTTCTGTTCTGACTCTTCCCTCATGTGCAAGATATATGGTCACTGAAAATGCAAACCATCTGCTTTGCCTTGTGTTGGAATGTACACTTTAAAGTTGTAGTCGTGTGTGCATGGAGCGGGGTGGGAGTGCTTGAAGATGGTACCCATGGCTTGAAATGGAACAGAGGTGTCCTGTCTTTGGGGTGGGGGGGGGGGGGGGGAGAGAATCCTGTGTCAATGCTATTGTGCCCTGATATTCATTTTATTAAAATTTCATCCCTTTGAATTTGCTTGAAAAAGTCAAGGAATCTTAGAATACAAAAGAGTTCAATTCCCTTTGAACAAGCTGTCCAATTATTTGTGCTCCATTTTCTTCTTATTAACCATCAATTCAAATTAGTTGGAAGCTTGTTCTGAATTATTTTATACCACCTCTTCATGCTGATCCGTCCATCCAACATATAATTATCTCATGAGCACATAGATCTATCGTATCAGCACCAGGATAACAGCTGAGTTTAGTTATGCAAAGGCAGATTGCAGTTCAAGGATTTTTTGGTTTCAAATCTAATCTAAAACAGAACTGGGATTAAAATAGTTACATCCACACCTTTAAGTCTTTCTGTTTAGAATTAGAATCAGGCTTTTCCCCTCTCAAGTTCTAACCTATCCAAAGGCAGGGAATATTACATGATATTAGCCATGCTTGGTAAATGAAGGTATCCATCTAAGCAGGATATATGGGTACATAAGATACCTTGTTCAAGGTGTCGGCAATAGTTCATCTGGGGGAACTCCTGCCTCTGCTACAGGAGGTTAATATAGTAAATTCCCAGTTATCTGGAATTCAAGCAACTGGCAAAAAGAAATTCGTAGAAAATAAATCGGTTAAAAAATATGAAAGTTTAAAATGGTCAGTTCACCAATCACGCAACACGCAAACACAAGCAATTGGCAAATTCGCTTATCCAGCATCCACCAATCCCTGTAGGTGCCAGTTACCCGGGGCGGGGTTTCAATACAAATACCATTGTAGAGATCAGAATGTTCTATATATGCTGGCACTTCTGAGTGTCACAGCTCAATGGGATGTTTTCCAGTGGAAATGTTAAACTGCTGTCCTACCTGCCCTTTCAGATGCGCAGCAGGAGAATTCTCCACTGCGTCCCGGTCAATGGGTATCTGTCTCTCTCATGTTCTCTAGTAGTTTGTTGTGAAGGTTGACAGCTGCATTTGCTATTTTACAGCAAGGATACTTTTGTTGTCATGTAATAGTACATTAAAAATGTAATGTACATGATAAATTTTACCTTTTGCCTGTTGTGAGGCAGCTGAAGAGATGCCATTAGGGTTGCCTGGTGCTCTTTACAGTAAGAGAGTTTCCTCAGAATGCACTTTAACATGTTCCATACCGTAAGTCTCTGTGGCTAAACCACAACATTTGTTTTTCCAATCTTGGTTTTAACATGCTCATTTGTAAGCCATTGCAATAACACGCAGTAAATGTTGATCTCACTAGTGATGTCTTGCTCCTTTTGTATATTTTTAAAAAATGACAGATTTACTGGTGCAGGAGGCTCAAGGTGACTTGTTTAAGTTCCCGCTGGCAGACCAACATCATGGAAGCATTTAGTAAAAGGCTAATGGTTAATCATGTTGAAAAGTTGTCCCCTGACGCTAGCTGAGATATTGATGCTCTCCACAAAGCCTAGACACGTTAGGCAAGATGTACCATGTAACAGCTCGCACGCTCTGCAGGGTCTGACAGTCTGTTATCCCATCCTGGTAATAAATGGATGAAAACACGTCAGTGCAATGGTTAGCACAAGACTATTACAACACCAGCGACCTTACGCTTTCTGTAAGGAGTTTGCATATTCACCCCATGACACATTCCAAAGCCGTACGGGCTTTGTAGAAAAATTATTGTATTTAGGGATCATGGGCTTGTGCGCCACAAGGACTTGTTGCTGTGGTGTATGTCTAAAAATAAAGAGGCTGCAAATCCTTCCGAAACCTCGGTCTTTCCACCATCAAGACACAAGTCAAGAGGGGCATTGAAATATCGTGTACTTACCTGGATCAGTGCAACACTAACAAGTCTCTCAAGAAGTTTGATACCATCAAAGACAAAGCAGTCCATCTGAGTCATCCCTGATCCACCACCATCATTCACCGGCATAGAGTGGGTGCCATCTGTTTGCTGGATGAGCCACAATTCAGTTTCTTGCCTGGATTGCTCCAGCAGTATCTCCTAAACTTGTGACCCCTAACACCAATGGGCACCAGACACCTGGGAACACCCTCACTTGTGGGTTGCCCTCCAAGTTGCTTTGAAAATATTCTAAATCATGGAACCCTTGCCAATAACAGTATCTGCTACCCTTCCCAGAAAAAGTTAAGGAGTGATTCATCACCAGTTAGGGTATAATTGTAAATGGGCAGTAAATGTATTGCCTTGCCAGCGATATCCGGATCCTTTAAAAATGAACAAATTGGGAAGGAAAGGTTGGAGGTCAGTGTCTCTATGGAGGATCAGCATTTTCGCTGACGCCTAAGAATCCTTGGCCCATGACTGCTCAGAGTTGAAAGGTGCTGAGACTATGGACATGGTACATTGGGAAAAGTGGAATGCATGTCACCCCAGGCCACCTGTCCATGAGCCTCCCCTTGCCTCAATCGTGCTGGGTGGGGTCTGTGGTTCTCCCCAACCTCATCAGTCACTTCAGAACCAGCAGAAATAAAAATTACAGCGAGAGGTCCTGGATCCTAGGGGGCTTCTGAGGAAGCGTATAGAAAATATGATTGGTATGTGGGTGAACTAATCAAGAGGTTTGGAATTTCATCTCTATCCATGATCAGGTGAGAAAGGACAATAAATTCTCTTGTTCAAAAATTTCAAAATTGCCTTTGTTACAAGTTCATTGTCTTGCCTTTGGATGTTCCTCAGAATGAGGAACCCAGGGTGACATTCCCTTCTATGATTTTCCATTGGTAAAGAAAAGGGGAGGGTGTCGTGCATCTCCTGCCGCTCCCATCTTTTAGTTGTTCACCAAGGGCCTTAGTGCGGGGAGGTCCTTGGATTGATTCTTTTAGCTTAACAAAGGAGCTAAACCATGAATAAGTCAAACATCTCGCATGCCACCTTGGAATCAGCCGATTGTTGCCCGACCAGCTGTGCAAATCTAATTTAAATTATTAGAAGAATAGAGTTTTAGCCCCAAACCCAATGTTGTGCCAATAGTTTGCAACAAAATTATCAGCGCAATGCCATCCAAATGTGGAGAATTTGGAAACTTGCCACACACGAGAAGTGAGTTTACTGCTAACTTGTATCGGGAAGTAGAGGGACATGGCAGCCAATCAGGAGCTACCTCACCAGCATTGTGAAGCACTGGAGGGGGAACATCTTTACAAATGTTAAAAGCTTTTAATGTTTAGCTCCATGCTTGTCATGGTGACAGTAAATCTGACTGAGTAAACTGTAGGCTGTTTACTTTCTCTGACCCTTGTTTTCAGAGGTTCAATTGCCTTAGAGAGGGACAAAAATTGGAAATGCAAAGATTGACATGCTAAAACGATGCCTAACATTGCACTTCCTTTCTCTTGATTCCCAGTAAGCCAGCATTGTAATGGGCTAGATTGTACTGATGTCATGCCAAGCAGTCAAAGATTTCCTGAATGGCATTGGGGATTGAGGTGTGATATTGACTCATTCTCAGTCACTAGCCTGCAGTCTGACTCTTTGCAATTGGGGTAGGATTGGGGAACATGGGGAAGGGAGGGCTCTAATGGTGGTGTGTAAGGCAGGTTACCAGTGTAAACAATTCCACGATAAAATGAATACATAAAGCCAACGGAGTCGTAGAAAGCTGACGTAATTCCATCTTCTAGGTTAAAATGTGTTTCGTGTTCCATGGACCGCTATAACTGGCCTTGGAGAAACACAAAGACTCCAAATTCTGGAATCTTGAGGTGGGAGGGAAATAGTGAGATGGTGGAGGAACTTGACGAGTCAGACAGCATCAATGTTTTGTGTTGGATTCTTTGTCAGGACTAAAGTGGGGAGGAGAGATATGAACAATATGAAGGGATGGAAGAGGCTGAGGGGGCTTATGAAGTGATGGGGTATTGGACAGAAGCTGCGGAAGGTGAAGATTACTGGGAGGGGGAAAGGCTCGAGGGAAATGTAAGAGCAGGAGCAGTTAAAGAGACTTTGATCAGATGAGGGTGTGGGTTACCTGAAATTAGACAAATTAATGTTCATGTCATTGGGTTGAAGGAATACGATGTATGGTCTCTCAAGTTGACATTTGGTCTCACCCTGACAATGGATGAGGCTAAGCACAGACATGTCTGGGTGGGAATGTTGAAGAAAATTGAATTCCCAGCAGCCAACCATTTCAAACTTAGACCCAACAGTCAGAGCGCAGGTATTTGACAAAGCAGACTGGGTTTGGCCTCAAGGATGTAGAGGAGGCTACACTGAGTACAATGCTTGGAGTAGATTACTAGGTAAAGATTTGCCTCATCTGGAAGTTCTGTTTGTGGCCCTCGATGGAGGTGAGGGGGAGGGGGGTGCAGATGAAGGGAAAAGTTGTACACCGATCACAGTGGGAAAGGGGCCAGAAAGGTGGTTGGGGAGGGGAAAGCAGACCAGGGAGACCTGGAGAGATTGGTTCCTGTGAAAAGCAAATAAGGGAGGTGAGGGGGAAGATGTGGCTGGTGACGGGATTACGCTGAATTTGTTGGAAGTGTCGGAGGATAATGTGTCAGGTGTGGAGACTGGTGAGGTGGAAAGTGAGAGCCACGGGGAATTGTTCTGCCTGAGTGGAGGGTGAAAGTACGAGAAATGAAGGAAACACCGGTGGAGGATTTATTGATGACAGTAAGGGGGGTATCTGCATTTCTTAGAGGACATTTTAGATGTCCTACAGTGGAAGGTCTCATCCTGGGAAAGATGCAATGGAGACAAAGGAATGGGGGGGAGGAGGGGGGGAGGGGGGATGGGGGAAGGGACAGGGTTGGAAGAGGTGTATAATTCAGGTACCCACGAGAGTTTCTAATAGATGTTTGTGGACAGTTTGCCTCTAAAGATGGAAACTAATAGGCCCAGGAAGTTGTGATGGCTGAAACAGTCCAGGTAAATTTTATAGGTGGAAGTTGGTGGTGAAGTTAATTGTTAAGGTCTGCACTGGTTTTGGAGGTAACATCAGTACAGCCAACGATGTAGTGGAGGAAGACTTGGGGAGTACCTGAGTAGGATTCGAACTGGAATTGCTCCACATACCTGACCACATAGCAGGGATATCTGGGGCCAATACATGTGCCCATGGCTACACCCCTAGATCTGGAGAGTAAATGAGAGGTGTTGAAAGATGAGTTGTTGAGGGTGAGAATCAGTCCCACCCAGTGGAGAAGAGTGTTAGTTGATGAGGTATGAATGGCTGTGCATTCAAGAAAGAAGAGGAGGTCCCCGAGGCCTTCCTGGTGGGGAATGGATGTGTAAAGGAATTGTACATCATTGGTGAAGATAATGGCATGGGGGCCAGGGAATCAGAACTTTCAAAGAGGTGGAGAGCGTGATTGGAGACCTAGATGTTGGAAGGGACTGAATGAGGGGGTAAAGGATGATGGCAAACTAGATAAGTTTGGAGGGGAGAAACAAACTGCCACAGCAATTCACTTGGGTCAGAGATAGAAGCAGGTGGTGTGGGGTTGATGAACTGTCAGCTAAGGTTGATGGTGAGGGAGATCACCCAATGTGATAACATCTGAGAGAATATACCGTGATGATGGTTAGTGGGGCCTTGGTCTAGGGGTAGATATGAGGAGGAATTAGGGGGTTGATGTCTAGCCTTGTAGAGTCGTGGGATCTTCCTCCTGTCTGGTGTGACTATCATTTGTGAGCTCATGAAATCACACTTCTGGCAGTCTGATCCTGGTTTCCAGAACTCAACCACTGCACTTGCTGGCAGGCCTCCAGGTTGATGAAGAGAAAGCAGCTAAGGGGCTGGCGCCTTTCACCCAACAAGGAGAGTGGGCCTTCATTGTTTTCTCTTCATCTTCTGGTGAGAGATAAAATTGGAATGAATCCCAATGATGAGGGCATGAAGAACAGGAAAATTGTTGAAAAGGAAGGACTAATTCCTCAGCGACAGTTCTAATACAGCATTCAATATCCATCAGCCTGTCCATGTCCATCACTCTAGACCTGTCCATGACATCATCTGGAATGGGAGATAAAATAGGTTTAAATCAGTGGTTCGCAACCTTTTTCCTTCCCTTCCCACTCACATACCACTTTAAGTGATCCCTATGCCATCGGTGCTCTATGATTAGTAAGGGATCACTTAAGGTGGTATGTGGGTGGGAAGGGAAGGAAAAAGGTTGAGAACCACTGGTTTAAATGATGACCATTCCCATATTTCACATTCTCAATAAAATGGTGTAAAGTATTTGCATACTGATTGGTATTCAATCTGACAATGTCATATAACCATAACCATATAACCATTTACGGAGTGGAAATAGGCCATGTTGGCCTTTCTCTCGGGCCCTTGTAATAGATATTTGATTCATGGATGCAAAATGCCTGAACTCCCAGGTGTGAAAACTGATGCAAGTTTTAAATTTATTTTAAATTGAAATGTAGGCATCCAGCCTGGTAAAAGGCCCTTTCAGTCCACCCATTTACACCCACCCTGAACGTTTTTGAATGGTGGGAGGAAACCCATGCAGACACAGGGAGAACGTGCAAACTCCTTTCAGACAACATGGAATTTGATCTCCGGTTGCTGGCGCTGTAACAACGTTGCGCTGACCGTGAGAATAACCTTTAACCTTTGACACTTGCAGAACAATGCATGTTCAGTGATGTGATTGTAAAAACCCTCCAAAGGTAAAACAGTAAAAGGGTTTTGATGGGCTGATGAAGCTTATAAAGGCCGACTACTGATCAAGAATTGCATTCATAGTGGAAGAATAGGATTAAATTCTCACTTCATATGATTGGGGGGGGGGGGGGTGCGGGCGGTGTGGAATGACGTGAATGTGTTTCTGCTGAGATGCTGGAGGTATACTCTGAAGCCAATCTGTTCGAGCCGATGGAAGTTTCCCAAAGACTACACTAATCTTAAGCGGCATCAGATACAAACGGGTTAACAGAATTTTAATACGGAGCCTTTCCTCAAGAGAAAGTGGTGAATGATGGTGTTGAGCTTTTATTCTCATTACTTAAGTGCAGATATATACCAATGCAAAGAAAGTTTTGCTATCGCCAAACAGGTACAAGTATACACCAACTACAACAGTGTAAATTAAATATGTTTTTTAAGTCTGATATCTTAGTATTAATTACTTTTCTTTTTGTTAGTATTTTAATCGGTTTTGGTTTTTTTTGTAAGTGGGTTTTTTTTCTCATATTATTAACTTTATTAATTCTTCACTTTATTTTGGGGGGAAAGGGGGGGGTTGGACTAATTTGAGTTGGGTTATTAATGTGTAACAATTATTGGGGAGGGTATAGTTTATTTAGATTACTGATACTGTATTGTAATTTTATTATTTTATTCTTAATTTTTTTAAAAATGTAATCCTATATGTTATTCATGTTATAAAATCTTAAATAAAGTTTAAAAAAACAGTGTAAATTAAATGACCACAAAATGCAAGAATGGAAAAAGAAACAATAAATATCAAATATTGACTGTAAGAGATAAGTATTTGTAGTTGCAGTCAGTGCAAGGAAAAAAAGTGATTTTTCCAATAGTGCAGACTTTGGAGCCCCTGTAGAAGCTTACGATTTGGGTAGTGTGGGAAGCTTCTCAAGCCTGATAGCTGATGTGGAGGGGGGGGGGGGGGGGGGGGGGCGGAACCGTTCTTGAACCTGAAGATGCTGGACTTCCAGCTTCTGTTCCTTTTGCCTGAAGGTAATAGTGTGAAGAGATTGTGACTGGGGTGATGAGGGTCCTTTATGTGGAGGCAGCGCCTCACATAGATGCCTTCAACGAATGGGAGGTCAGTGCCCATGATCGATCAATGGCTTGACTTGAGTAACCTTCAGGCTTGTGTGCAATACAGCAAAGTGCTGGAGAAACTCAGCAGGTCACGCAGCGTCTATGAGAACCAATGTTTTGGGCCTTCCTTAAGGTATGAGCAAAAAACAGGCAGGCGCCTGAGTAAAAAGGAGGGGAGAATACCGACAGAAGATGTAGTGTGACCTGCTGAGCTTCTCCAGTACTTTTGAGTATTGCACTGCAATCACGTCTTCAAATACGTGGTAGGTAGATGTTATCAGAGATCGTTCATACCCATGGAAAGATGTTGGATGGGTGAATGGTTTCCCTTGTGTTGATCCGACAATGTTCCTGTCAGATGTAATCAAGCAATTCTAAGACCATCCTGTTAACATAACATAACATAACAATTACAGCACGGAAACAGGCCATTAGGCCCTTCTAGTCCGCACCGAACCAAACACCCCTTTCTAGTCCCACCTCCCTGCACAATGCCCATAACCCTCCATCTTCTTCTCATCCATATACCTGTCCAACCTTTTCTTAAATAATACAATTGACTCC
The DNA here is from genome assembly GCF_036971445.1 of Narcine bancroftii. Classification (NCBI taxonomy): domain Eukaryota; kingdom Metazoa; phylum Chordata; class Chondrichthyes; order Torpediniformes; family Narcinidae; genus Narcine; species Narcine bancroftii. The sequence continues at coordinate 142,089,405 of NC_091473.1, read as the reverse complement.
GCCGCCACTATTTCTCCCGGAAGATCATTCCACACGGCTACCACTCTCTGAGTAAAGAAGTTCCCCCTCATGTTACCTCTAAACCTCTGCCCCTTAATTCTTAACTCATGTCCTCTTGTTTTAATCTTTCCTCCTCTTAACGGAAATAGTCTATCCACATCCATTCTGTCTATCCCTTTCATAATCTTAAATACTTCTATCAAATCCCCTCTCAACCTTCTACGCTCCAAAGAATAAAGACCCAATCTGTCCAATCTCTCCCCATACTCCAGATGCTTAAACCCAGGTAACATTCTAGTAAACCTTCTCTGCACTCTCTCCACTCTGTTCATATCCTTCCTATAATTAGGCGACCAGAACTGCACACAGAACTCCAAATTAGGCCGCACCAACGTCTTATACAATCTCAACATCACCTCCCAACTCCTATATTCCATGCAATGATTGATAAAGGCCAGCATACTAAAAGCCTTTTTCACCACCCTATTCACGTGAGTTTCTACCTTCAGGGAACGATGTACCATTACTCCTAAATCTTTCTGCTCTTCTGTATTCATCAATGCTCTCCCATTTACCACGTATGTCCTATTCAAGCCATCTTCTCTTTCTGGAGTGCAGCTGGGTAGAAAAGTGGTTGAGTTGGGTGAACCACTGCAGTCAAATACTCACCAGTGTGGCAATGGTTTGAAATTGGTGCAGGGACACTTTTACTGCTTGCTTCATTGTGGTTTGGGAAGGGAAGGAAGCAAAAATAAAGTTCCATCTGACTTGCCCAGGTGCACAACTTGCTGCTCGAGGCGGTAAAGTGAAGAGCACTCATCTCGCAAGATGAAGGAAAAAAAGTTGCCTGACTATCGAGTGGGTTAGTGGTGGGTGTATGGACCACTAACAGGTGTCTCTTGCATGCTATTAATGATTTTAAATTTTTTTGTTTTAATTTAGACAGGCCATTTCGGCCCACAAGTCCATGCTGCCCAATTTGCACCCAATTAACATACACCCTTGGTACGTTTTGAATGGTGGGAAGAAACCGAAGCCCCATGCACTCACAGGGTGAATGTACAAACTCCTTACAGACAGCGTGGGATTCAAACCCCAGTCCCCGATGCGGTAAAGGCATTGCGTTAACCGCTACGCCAACCGTATTCCTTAATGTTCCTTCACCCTGACCTTCGCGGAGACTACAATGTGGAAGAATAGGATTAAATTCTCACATCAATCATTGTTAAGATATTGTTTGTCTTTATCAATTTATCAAAGTTTATTCAAGGAGACGGGTTCATGTAATTGGGAGGGGATTAATCGTTTGGTTCCACCCTGTCTAAGCTTGTAGTGATTTGTCTCAAACTTGGCAGGGAAGTGTACACCTCATCAATCTGGTCTAATATGTAGATAATAAGCACGTTTAAATTGTTTACTCCGAGAGATTTCTTTCTGTATTGCTTCAGCTGGAGACACAAGACATGGGCAGATGCTAGAATCTGGAGTGAAGAAAAAAAACCCCAATCTGTTGGGAGGAACTAGGCTGGGAGAAGGGAGGTGGTCAAAATTTCGATGGGGTGAGACATGAAAGTCTGCAGATTATGCTGATTGAAGGAAAAATACATAGAAATGCTGGAGGAACTTGGCTGGTCTTTCACCGTTCAAGATTCATTTTATTGTTATAGTAATAAAACATTAGTACGAAATTCCCTTTTGCCTGCTGCAAGGCAGATAGATTCGACACCGGCAGAAGTTGCCTAGGCACCTCTTGCATTTCTTACAGTCAGAGAAAGAGAAGCAAAAGGGAGTGTGCCCCCCCACCCCCTCACCCAATGAGGTACCGAGTGTCCGTAGATTTGCCTCTGGTGCTTCTGCAGCCTCCACAGAGTCCAGTCCAAACCATTGGCAACCCGAGCTCCAGATATGAACCTCAGGCATGGTCAGGGACCCTTCTGCCCCTCCTCGCATTCTGGTACCCTTCCGGCCAACTCGAGCCAGTTTCCAGCAGTCTGCAGCCCGGCACCAGTCTCCAGCAGCTTCCGTGTGTTCTTAGGAGGGCCTGAGCCCTTCTTCAGGGTATAAGCAAAAAAAAATGGGAGGCATCTCAATAAAGACTGAAGCATGGCAGGGGGAGGAGTCTAGCCCAACAAAAGAGGAGTTAATTGGATAAAAGAAAAGAGGAGAATTGATTTTTGGCTCTGTAAAAGTAGACAGGTGAAAAAGGGAGGAGGAGAGAGGAATTGGAGGGAAGGCGACGGGAGAAGAAGGTGGAGTGGAGGGTTTAACGGAAATCAGAAAAGTCTATGTTGAGGCCACCTGGTTGGAGGGCACTCAGACAGAAGATGAGGTGCTGTTCCTCCACTTTGAGGGCAGTCTCAGTCTGGGCTGACTGGCAGTGGGGTCTCAGTTGATCATCCTGATGAGGGGTTCTGACCCGAAATGTCAGCCATCCTCTACCTCCCATTGATGCCTGCTCAACCAGCTGAGTTCCTTGGGCAGATCGTCTTATTGCTGTAGTTTCAGTATTTCTCTGGAATGCGTCAAAAGCCACATTGTTCACTCTGTCTTGTATTCAGTGTGTTCTTGATTTCCCCACCACCCCCACCCCACTTCAGAATCAGAATTTATTGTCATGAATATATCACAAAATTTTTTTTGATGGCAGCCTTCAAAGTGCAAATATTGCTATAAATTACAATTCAAAAATAAATAGTGCAAGAAAATAGGAAAAGTGAGGTAGTGTCTGTGGTTCATTGTTCATTCAGAAATCTGATGCTAGATGGGAAGAAGCTGACCTTCACTCTTCCTTTCCTGATGTTGTGATGCTCTATTCATAATTCCCTGAGGTTCAAGGTCCACAACACTTGGATACTATGTCCAAGCTCAGAGCAACACCAGATTTGCCCTGCTTCAAATAGGCAATGAAAATGGTAGCACTGCTGCGGACCCGTGGGGAGCGAGGAGTGGAGATGCAGTGCTCCCACAGTATCCAACCACCCAGTGAACTGCCATCAGGTCTACACAGGCTTTGGCCCATTAAAGGACCCAATGGTAGTTTTATTTAAACTTATGCGTCCTGCGCTCAAGACGGCAGCTATGATTGGCAGCAGCCAGGAGGTTGCGCAGAATCCAAGCGAGCGGAGGACTGGTGCAAGGCACCAGAAAATGGGGAGATCATCCCCCATTGGAGAGAGAGAGAGAAGCAGAGGAGACGTCCCAAGGGGCAATGACCATGGTGGCGCACCAATGAGGGGGCTCTGTGGCTGAAAGCTGGCGACTCGAGGCTGGGAGCTGCTGGAAATGCTGTTGGGAGACGTGCCAGGCTGCCGGAGACTGGCTTAAAACTAGTTGAAGGGGTATCGGGTATCAGAACTGGGATGTGAGGGGGTGCTGAAGGGTTCCTGACTGTGTCGGAGGTTCAGATCTAGAGCTCGGTTTGCCAGTGGTTTGGACTGGACTCTGTGCAGCTGCAGAAGCGCTGGAGGCAAATCTACAGACACTGGGAGGACTCTCCCTTGCTTCTCCTTCTTTGACTGTAAGAGGTGCTTCAGGCAATGTCTGCTGATGGCAAATCTGTCTGCCTTACAGCAGGCAAAAGCAATTTCATGTAATATGATGCTGTTTTATTACAGTGATAATAAACTGAATCTTGATTATTCAAATTCGGGTGGATTATAAATTCTGCTGCTGCCAACAACATCTGTGTTGATACGAAGGGCAGGCTGTAGAGTGGCACAATTGGGTGTATGCTTGTCTCTCTACTCTACAGTCTGTGTGGAGTGTCCACATTCTCCCTGTGACTGTGTGGGTTTCCTCCAGGTGCTCCGGTCTCCTCTCACGACCCAAAGTGAGATGGTGGGGGCTGGGGAATTGGTTGTCAAAGTAGTGAAGAGACTGGGAAGCATCCTGGATGGACGTGACACAGTTCCAATCCCTGCGGAACACCACTCGTCACAACCTCCAATTGGGATAAACAACCCTCCACTCAACCAGCAAACCATTATTATATCCAGATGCCAAGTGTTCTAACCTTTATTACGAGGTCTTGTTTTAGTAAAACAGGATTATCTTAACATTTCACACAAGCACCACCCAAGTCACATTGAATACATTGGAAGAACTGAAAGAAGTTTGGTCACAGTCTGTTCCAGAATTCGATGCATTTGCAAAGACTAGGATTTTGCAAGGGAGAACCATTGTGATGGCTGAAGAGAAAGCAGCTTTTTGAAAGCAGCTCTTGTGGTCAGTCATTTTTGTGGAATTCAGAGCAAAGCCTGCTCTGTGAATGACTGGGCCTTTTCAGTGGGTTGACTTGTGCCAGGAGGTCTTTTGGGAAGCAAAGGGCTTCATTTTGATTGTGACTAACAGTGAAGTTACTTGGAGAGACTGGTGCCCGGGTCTTTGAAGCTTTGTGGAGGCTGCCCAATTCGAGTCTTGCCTACAAAAGGACCAAGAGTATTGTGACCACAGCTCGTGTGCATGGACACTTCTTCAAAAGCAACGCAAGAAGAATTTGTGAGTCTAGCAGCTACAACTCCAGAAGCTTCTGGCGGAAATGACGTCACTGGCTTGCCGGCTTCTGGCAGAAATGATGTCACCGGCTTGCCGGACGTGGATAAGCCGGCGTTCCTGCTGGTGCTCACCATTTCCCACCATGCTGCCGGCAGCTCATGAAGAAAGCTGATTTAGTCTGCATGGCCCTTGCAGGATGGCCGTTTTCAGGCACCATCTTGTGTGTCGAGACACCATAGGCCGCCACACAAGAATGTTTGAGAGATTGATCATTTGTTCAAGTTTTAAGTCCTTTTTTTGTCAAACTAAAACACCCAGTTTGTGTTCTTCGTGCAATAGGGAAATAGAGATGGAATTGAACAACGCTCATGGTCTGAACCGGCAAATTCCCCTTCCTCCACACCTTCACTTCTCTAGCATTCCACGTGAAACTGCCTAGCATTTGGGACACTTACAACACTTCAATATCTCTCATCAAGGGTAGGGTAATCAAACAGGATAAACCAATGGAGTAAACGCAGGTCATTCATTCAGATGCTGGCTGTGCAGTCCCATTTGTTCTGTGGTGTGACTGCAGTACCAGTAAACATTTATAGGTGAGCCAAGCAGGAAACATTGTGGAAAGAAGAACTGTATTTTGCATGAGCTGTTGAACCATCAGTGAGATACAAGACACATTGGGTCTACAAAGTTAAGGTTGTCATGAAAATGATGAAATATTTACTTTGAACTGTAAGTTTAACTTACAGAAATGCTGCAGGAACTTGGCAGTCTTGAAGCTTTCATAAGAGTTAAAGATGTGTATATATGACCCAAGTTTCAAGCCTGAGCCCTTCAAGGTATGAGTAACAAGCGGGCAGGTGCCTGAATTAAAAGGCTGAGGAGATGGGCAGGGGGAGGAGTAGAGACTAAAATTTAAAAAAAAGTCTTAATTGGATTTGGATACAAGGACAGGCAGAAGGAAAGGTGAGAATTGATCGGGAGGTAAGGTGTCTGGCTGTGTGAGATGACCTGGGGGGAGGGGGGGAAAGAAAGAAACAGAGGGAATGATGCTGTAGGGGTTGAGAAAGATGCCCTCTGATAGGAGGAAAAGGCGGAGGGTTGAGGAAGATGTACTCTGATAGGACGAAGGAAAAAAGAGGTGGGGAGCTGGAGGAAGGAAAGTATGGGTGACGAACAAGTGGAGAGGGTAGGAGAGGGACAAGAGAAGAGCAAGACAATGAAATGTGTTGATCAGGTAGTAACAAAGCTATAAACTTGTTCAATCTGTTTTGAATGGGGAGGTGGGAGAGAGGAAAAAATCTGTTCCAATCACACTTGAGAAACACTAACTCCCTTATCAATCTATTTACATTAAATGGATTAAACTTTATTGAAACATTGCGTAGAATGTCAGTAAAGATCATCAGTACACAGGAAATGACACCTTTGGGAAATTTCTTTTGAAAACTGTTGGAACAGGTCTAATTTGGAGCACACTGCTTTACCACAAGCTCCAGTGGGGTTGAGTTTGAATGTAATCACATCAAAATGCTGGAGGAATCTGCCTTTCACGTAATCCCAAAGAATTTTACAGCCAACAAAGAATTTTGAAGTGTACTTTACATTGCATTTTACAAACCTTGACAATAAAGCAAAGCCTTGCAAGGTAAGCAGAGGGTAATGAGGGTGAAGTAGGGAAGGTTTATATCAGTGGTTCTTGCCCTTTTTCTTTCCACTCACCTACTATATAACTATATAACAATTACAGACTGGAAACAGGCCATCTCGGCCCCTCTAGTCCGAACTGATTTAAGTGATCTCTACTCCCACTTACCTGCACCCTGCCCATAACCCTCCAATCCCCTCACATCCATGCACATATCCAACTTTTTCTTAAATGACAAAATTGACCTTGCCACAACCAACTCTTCCAGAAGTTCATTCCACTCAGCCACCACTCTCTGTTACTTCTAAATTTTTTCCCCTAACCCTTAACTCATGACCCTTCATTCCAATCCCACCTACCCTCAAGGGGAAGAGCCTATTCACATCTACTCTATCTATCCCCTTCATAATTTTAAATACCTCTGTCAAATCCCCCCTCAACCTTCTATGCTCCAATGAATAAAGACCTAATCTACTCAATCTTTCTTTGTATTCTAGATACTGCAATCCAGGCAACAATTTAGCAAATCTTCTCTGCACCCTCTCTACCTTATTGATATCCTTCCTATAAATTGGGGACCAGAACTGCACATAGTATTCCAAATTCGGCCTCACCAATGCCTTGAATAGTCTCAACATCACTTCCAAACTCCTATATTCTATGCTTTGATTTATCAAGGCCAACATACCAAAAGCCGCCTTTACCACTCTATCCACATGAGATTCCACTTTCAAAGAACGATGAACTGTTATTCCAAGATCCCTCCATTCCTCTGAATTCCTCAATGTCCTCCCCTTCACTGCATACACCCTGTTTTGATTATTCTTCCCAAAATGAAGCACCTCACACAAACTCCATCTGCCATCTTTCAGCCCACTCTTCGAAGCAGTCCAAATCCTTCTGCAGTCCACAAAAACCATCTTCACTATCCACAACTCCCCTGTATTTTTGTATAATCCACATATTTACTAATCAAATTCACCGCACCATCATCCAAATCATTAATGTAAATGATGAACAGCAAGGGACCCAACACCGATCCTTGAGACACACTGCCTCTATCCTGACAGACATTTTTCCACCATCACTTTCTGGCATCTACCCTCTTGCCACCATTGAACCTATCTGACTAACTCAACATTAATACCTAGTGCCTGAACCTTTCTTACCAATCACTCTATATCTTTGGACCAGACCTGTCCCTTTCCATAAATATGTTGAATTTAACGGTACCATGATCATTGGATCAGAAGTGCTCCCCAACACACACCTCAGTCACCTGCCCTATCTCATTCCCCAACAGTAGATCCAACACTGCCCCTTCTCTAGTGGGTACCTCAACATACTACTGCAAAAAAAATCCTGCACACATTTTACAAATTCTAATCCATCCAGCCCCTTCAAAGAATGTGTTTCCCAATCTATATTAGGAAAATTAAAATCTCCCACTAACAAAATTCTGTGCTTATTACAAATCTCTGTGATTTCCTTACACATTTGCTCCTCTATTTCTCACTCCCCACTAGGTGATCTATAATACACAGCTATAATTCGTATACAGAGCCGTTGTCATACCCACACTCCTGTTCGGCTCCGAATCATGGGTCCTCTACCGGCATCACCTACGGCTCCTAGAACGCTTCCACCAGCGTTGTCTCCGCTCCATCCTCAACATTCATTGGAGCGCTTTCATCCCTAGTACTCGAGATGGCAGAGGTCGACAGCATCGAGTCCACGCTGCTGAAGATCCAGCTGCGCTGGGTGGGTCACGTCTCCAAAATGGAGGACCATCGCCTTCCCAAGATCGTGTTATATGGCGAGCTCTCCACTGGCCACCGTGACAGAGGTGCACCAAAGAAAAGGTACAAGGACTGCCTAAAGAAATCTCTTGGTGCCTGCCACATTGACCACCGCCAGTGGGCTGATATCGCCTCAAACCGTGCATCTTGGCGCCTCACAGTTTGGCGGGCAGCAACCTCCTTTGAAGAACACCGCAGAGCCCACCTCACTGACAAAAGGCAAAGGAGGAAAAACCCAACACCCAACCAACCAATTTTCCGCTGCAACCGTGTCTGCCTGTCCCGCATCGGACTTGTCAGCCACAAACGAGCTTGCAGCTGACGTGGACATTTACCCCCTCCATAAATCTTCGTCCGCGAAGCCAAGCCAAAGAAAGAATTATAACCTCACCTTTTCCATTTTTTAATTCCACCCACGCCGTCTCCCTTGATGAGGCCTCCAATCTATCTCGTATCAGCACCGCTATAATATTTTACCTGGCAAGCAATGCTAAACAGGGGTGACTACCAGACGATGAGGGAGGAATTGGGCAGAGTGGACTGGGAGTACAGGCTAATTGATGAAACAGTTGAGGAACAGTGGAAGATTTTCAAAGAAATATTTTGTACTGCTCAACAAAAAGGGCAGCAAGGGAGGGAAAAATCAACCGTGGTTATCAAAGGAAATAAAGGAGAGTATAAAATTGAAGGCGCAGGTGTAAAAAGCTGCAAAGAGCAGTGGGAAACTGGAAGATTGGGATAACTTTAAGAGACAACAAGGGGTTACAAAGCGGGTAATAAGAAATGGGAAAAAGGATTATGAAAGTAAATTGGCACAAAATATAAAAACAGAAAGCAAAAAATTTTATAAATATATAAAACAGAAGAGGGTGGCCAGAGTTAACATAGGACCCTTGGAGGATGAGAAAGGAAAACTGGTAGCAAAAAATGAGGTAATGGCCAAGGCATTGAACAAATATTTTGTGTCAGTCTTCACGGTGAAGACACGTCCAGCATGCCCAAGTGCGGACTTAAGGTGCGAATGTTGGGGAGGGCCTTGATAAAATAGTTGTTACAAAGGAAGTAGTGATGGAGAAACTAATGGGACTAAAGCCAGACAAATCACCTGGTCCTGATGATATGCATCCAAGGGTTCTGAAGGAAATGGCAGAAGTTATAGTTGATGCATTGGTGGTCATGTACCAAAATTCCTTGGATTCTGGGCAGGTCCCGGCAGACTGGAAGACAGCAAATATCATGCCACTTTTTAAGAAGGGATGTAGGCAGAAGACTGGGAATTATCGGCCAATTAGCTTGAGGCCTGTAGTTGGCAAAATGCTTGAAGCCGTCATTAAAGATGAAATAGTAAAACTTTTGGAATGTAAGGGTTCAATCAGGCAGACGCAGCATGGTTTTAGAAAGGGAAGATCTTGCTTGACAAACTTGTTAGGATTCTTTGAGGATATAATGGGTGCGGTGGATAGAGGGGAACAGGTTGATGTTGTATATTTGGATTTCCAGAAAGCTTTTGATAAGGTGCCGCACAAGAGACTTCTCAGTAAGTTACAGGAAAGTGGAGTCCGGGGAAGTCTATTGGCCCGGATTGAAAATTGGTTGTCTGACAGGAGGCAGAGATTCGGGATAAAGGGAGTTTTTCAGGTTGGCAGAGAGTGGTAAGTGGGGTGCCGCAGATGTCAGTGTTAGGCCCACAACTGTTCATTATTTACATTGATGACTTGGAGGAGGGGACAAAATGTGGTGTAGCCAAGTTTGCAGATGACACCAAATTGAGTGGAAGAGCAAATTGTAATGAGGATGTGGAGAGTCTGCAGAGGGATATAGTTAAGCTGGATGAGTGGGCAAAGGTCTGGCAGATGGAGTACAATGTTAGTAAGTGTGAGGTTATCCACTTTGGCAAGAAAAATAAAAGAGCTGAATATTATTTAAAGGGTGAAAACTACAGCATGGTGTTGTGCAGAGGGACTTGGGAGTGCTTGTGCATGAATCGCAAAAAGTTAGGTTGCAGGTGCAGCAGGTTATTAAGAAGGCAAATGGAATGTTGGCCTTCATCGCTAGAGGAATTGAATTCAGGAGTAGGGAGGTAATATTGCAACTGTATAAGGTATCGGTGAGACCGCACCTGGAGTCCTGTGTCCAGTTCTGGTTTCCATATTTGAGGAAGGACATACTGGCTTTGGAGACGGTCCAGAGGAGGTTTACTAGGTTGATCCCTGGGATGAAGGGGTTGACTTATGATGAAAGATTAAATCGTCTAGGATTGTATTCGCTCGAGTTCAGAAGAAAGGGAGGAGATCTTATAGAAACATATAGGATTATGAAGGGTATGGATAGGATAGATGTGGGAAGGTTTTTTGAGTTGGCCAGGGAAAGTTAAACAAGAGGACACAGTCTCAAGATTGGGGGGAGTAGATTTAGGACAGAGATGAGGAAAAATAGTTTTTCCCAGAGAGTAGTGAATGTTTGGAATTCTCTAACCAGGGAAGTGGTTGAGGTTGCCTCATTAAACATATTTAAAATTCGGTTAGATAAATTTTTACATGATAGAGAAATTAGGGGATATGGGGAGAAGGCAGGTAGGTGGAGTTAGGTCATAAATTAGATCAGCCATGATCGTATTGAATGGCGGAGCAGGCTCAATGGGCCATTTTGGGCCTACTCCTGTTCCTACTTCCTATGTTCCTATGGTGAAGAACTGGGAGAAACTGCAGATGGTGATTTGACAACAGCCAAATGGTCAACTGCTTCATGCTCTTGGATGCTCACCCTCTTCCACAAATCACAGATCGCCCAATATCTTGTGTTTTCCACTATCGACTTCTGATCAGCCTACCACCAGCTCCAGATCCGCACAGAAGTGAACGGGCATTTGTATCAATTCCTCAGGGTCCCTTTCGGTGTCACAAATGGTGTCACTGTCTTTAAGCGAGAGATGGACCGGATGGTAGACCAGAACGGCCTAACAGCTACATTCCCATATCTGGACAATGTCACCATCTGTCGCCACGACCCGCAGGACCACAATGCCAATCTTGAGAAATTCTTCCAAACGGCTGAATCTGACCTACAATTTCGAGAAGTGTGTCTTCCGGACCACTCGCCTCGCTATTCTAAGTTGCGTGGTGGAAAACAGTGGTAAAGCCAGACCCCAATCACATACACCTTCTCATGGACGTTCCACCACCCCAAACCCAATGGGTTATGCCCAATGGGTCCCACAGCCACTCATTAAGTCCACTTCCTTCCCCCTGTCAGCAGAAATCAGAGTGGCCTTCGACCGCATTAAGTCGGACATTGCTGCAGCCATTCTGCACGCCGTCGATGAATCCATACCCTTCCAGGTGGAGAGTGATGCGTCCGACTTTGCACTGGCAGCCATTTTAAACCAGGCCGTTAGGCCTGTCGCTTTCTTTTCTATGACCCTCCAGGGCCCAGAAAGCCAACACTCCTCTGTTGAGAAGGAAGCCCAGGCCATCGTAGAGGGTGTACGACATTGGAGACACTACCTTGCTGGCAGGTGCTTTACACTGCTGACCGACCAACACATGGTCTCATTTAAGTTTAGCAGCAACCAGCGGGGTAATATCAGAAATGGCAAGATTGCCAGGTGGAGAATCGAATTCTCTACCTTCAACTGTGACATTCTGTAGTGGCCTGGCAAACTCAATTACCCTCCCGATACCCTTTCCCTTGGGACATGTGCCAGTGTACAACTGGACAGGCTGAGCTCTGTCATCCACCAGGTTCACCCACTTTGTAAAGGCCCGCAACCTGCCCTATACGATCGAGGAGATCTGTATGTGCTGAGTGCAAACCCAAGTTCCAGCCCGAGAAGACCCACATCATTAAAGCCACCCGGTCCTTCAAATGTCTCAATGTTGACTTCAAGGGGCCCCTACCGTCGATGAACTGTAACACTTACATTCTCACGGTGATCGACGAGTACTCCCGCTTCCCGTTCGCTATCCCCTGCTCAGACATGACCGCCACTTCAGTCATAGACACACTGCACACCATTTTCAGGTATCCCAGTTACATCTACAGTGACTGGGGGTCCTTGTTTATGAGGGCAGAGCAGAGGTAGTACCTTCTGGACCGCGGTATTGCTTCGAGCGGTATTGCTTCAGCATCAAATGGGCCCTTTGGCCCATGTCCACTTCCTTTCTTCTTCATCAAGCGTTTTTCAACTCTGCTGTTGACTAGGGAGAATGTCACCATCTGGAAAGCGGTTACGCTTTCCCTCTGGTCCAAAGGCCTCCCCACCACTTGCTGGCAGGATGTCCTCCCAAACGCCCTACACTCCATCAGTCCCTGTTATGCACTACCACCAACGCTACCCTGCTCAAACATGTGTTCTTGTTCCCATGGAAGTCGGAATCGGGGACGACCACACCGGCTTGGCTGACAGTCCCTGAACCTGTCCTGCTTAGACGTCATGTCCACTACTTGAAAAACGACACCCTAGTCGACTGGGTAACGCTGTTACACGCAAACCCACACTATGCCTATATCGAGTACTCGGTCGGGTAGGAGGACACGGTCTCAGTAAGGGACCTGGCCCAAGCTGGGTCTAACATTGTCACATTCCAACCCCAACCTCCATCCAATCCTCCCCTAAGTTACATGCCGGGACCAGCAGCATCTCGTGGATGACAACGGCAGCAGATCGGACCAGCCCACGGCCAACGACGACTGCGGACTAGGCAAAACTGCGCCCACACCCAGGGACCCCAGCGATGATACTCTGCCAGCTACCCCAATTCTGGTGCCACGGCGATCACGTCGGACAATCAGGCCTCCCGACCATTACAGCCCGTGAACACTGCATGCTACACCCCTCCATTTTTTTTATTCTTCGCTTTTTCCCTTTCTTTCCTTTTTACTCACCCCAGGGTCAGTTCCTAAGGAAGGGGTGAATGCAATAGTATATGTTGAATGTTTAGTGGGTAGGGAGGGGAGTGGGAAGGAGGGAGGGAAGGGAGGGGGGGAAAGGGGAGAAACTGACACTGTGTATATTCAAGAGGGAAATGTTTGTGTGTATTTTGGTTAATATGGTTCATAGTGTGAAAAATGTAAAAAATGTTTTAAAAAATGTGATAGTACAGGATACTATCACCAATGTACATATTTGTATATATTTACACATAGTGATTGGCTGAGAGCTGTAGTCGCGCCCACTGGCAGGTCATAAAGTGCTGGTCCTTACCAGACTCAGGTCAATCTGGACTGGTCGACCTCGATGTAATGCGCTCCAGTCTTTTGCTAATAAAAGCCTAACGAGTCTTTGAGTCATTCGACACACTACAATGGGTTTAGCTTGGGATGCTGACATCAGCTAAATTGAGTTTTGTGGAGAGACCAGAAAGTCTTCTCTTTGAAGACTACTACATTTAGAATGTAACGTGCATGAAATTCTTGAACTTTTGCCTACTGTAAGGCAGACAGAGCGTCGCCACTTTGTCCAGTGCCCCTCCAAGTGCTGACCAGGTCTGGGAAGATTTAACATTGATGCTTGGCTTTAAGTGAAGGAGGCCTAGAATATCACTAATCAGAGAGCATTGATTGAAGAGATGTGGGGAAATTAGAGGAATTTCCTCTAATGTTACAACTTGTCATGGGTGCACAATTTGAAGGTGTGGGATGGGTACAGAGCTGCGACCCCCGCCCCCACCCCCCAGTACTTATGGGAAAGCAAATCTGATTGGAATCTGGGATATTGGAGAACTACAAGGTTCTTTGATTAAGATTACTGAAACAGTATCATGGTGGTGGAAAAAGTCGTGAAATTTTTTTGAAAAGCCACCCTGTTCAACATGGAAGTTTGTTCATTTCTAAATGATTGTGTAAACATTGTGTGTTCAACTGCTAATCTATCCAGTGCTCTCTTGATGACTGGGTATACAGGATGAGTGTCCTTGTTTTGTTCATGTTATATATGTAGCATTAATTCATTCATTTCAAGGTTAGTTATATGGCAACTGTTTATCAGTCAGTTCTGTGCTAAACAATAATACTGTCTAATGTTTACTTTTGGTGCTGATAAATTGTTCTCAATATTTGCTGTCAGGGTCACTTGTCCCTGGTTACATGAGATCTTGGTTTAAAGCCAATTAGTGTGTTATCTCCTGAAGAACCCTTCACTCCTGAAGAAGGGCTCAGGCTCTCTCTACTTGCAGCTTGTGGATGCTGTGTGACCTGCTGAGTTTCTCCAGCAGCTTTGTGCTCTGCACTAGATCCTAGCATCTGCAGACTCTCTCATGCACCTGGTTTGGTACCTGGCTTGATGCCCCAATCTATTGAATGTTGTGACGTTAGCTGTGATGTTGAATGAGAAAAAGAATTTGTCGTGAACTCATCCTGAAATTTGTTGTTTTGTAGCAGCATTGCAGTGCAAATTTTGCCATAAAGTTGCATTTAAAAAAAAAATTAGTGCAAAAAAATAAGAGAAAGTGAAGTTGTGGTCTGTGGTTCATTGTCCATTCAGAAATCTGATGGCAGAGGGGAAGAAGCTGTTCTTGTGCTGCTGGACGGGCGTTCAGCTTGGACGCACTAGATGTTGGGTTCAAAACCCATTCCAGAGTTCTGAGCATGGGCTAACTCTGAATGCCATTACTGTGCTTCAGATACAATTAAACTGAGGCTCCATCTGCCATTATAGGTGAATTCAAAGCGGCACGGTTAGTGCGACGCTGTTACAGTGCCAGCAATCGCGCAGGTTCAAGTCTCGCGCTATCTGTAAGGAGTTTGTATGTTTTCCCTCTATCTGCGTGGGTGTTTCTCAGGGGCTATGGTTTCCTCCCACCCTTCAAAACATACTAGGGTAAATGGGCTGAACGGGCCTGTGGACTGAAAGGGCCTTTTACCGTGCTGTGTCTCTAAAATTCACTCTGAGGGAATGCAGGGAATTTATTTTTAAGCCATATAATCCATAGCAAGTTACTTGGTCATTCTTGAGTTCCTGTTTCTTGAGCCACGCCCTATATCAGCTCATTCCTGCACTTTAATGCCTTTACAGAAATGAGAGTCGTCCATTCAAGACCAGAGTGGGCATTAGTGAGCTGACCTCTGTTGATTGGTGGGTTGCAATACCCTGGTAGCTTTCAGGTGTGCTGCCTGTGTCAGCCCATTTCCATAACTTGCCAAATTTGTTGTTTCATTTCGTAGTAGTTGGAGTTGTAGAATTGTTCAGCATCAAATGGGCCCTTTGGCCCATGTCCACTTCCTTTCTTCTTCATCAAGCGCTTTTCAACTCTGCTGTTGACTAGAGAACCAGATGCCCACTGATCACGCCAAAGGCCACGATTCAGCTATTCACAGTCTTCGGTTGTAGGATCAGTTGGTTGGTTAGGAAGTGCTTGGAGGAACTGTTAACACTAATAACTTGTCATACATGTTGTAAAATATACAAGGGTTCTAAAATTCTTGCTTGCTGTAGCCAAACAGATTTTGCAATAGAAAAACTATAGTTCAGTTCGTTTACTATTACCAGAGAATATCAATACGATACACAAGATCAATAAATCGAGCAAAAAAAAAAAGACTTGCAGTGGTATAGACCGTCCTTTTTTTTTGCTGTCCATGATTAGTGGACGCCAACCCCTGCCATTCTTCAGATGTCTTCTTGTATTTTGCTTTTTCCTTGAAGAAGGGCTCAGGATCAAAATGTCGGTAATATAATCTTCACCTCCTGTGAACGTTGCGAGACCGGCTGAGTTCCTCCAGTATTTTGGTGTGTTTTTACTACAATCACCGTGTCAGCAGACTTTTGTGTTGCACGTGATTAGTGGACCAAAGGGAGCTTTGAGAGTCTGATAACTGTTGGAATTGAATTATTCTTGAACCTAAAGGTGCTGGTTTTCAGGCTTCCATAGCTTCTGCCTGAAAGCAGCAGTGAGAAGGGGTTGTAACCAGGGTGATGGGAGTCCTTAATGATGTTGGGCACCTTCTTGCACAGCTCCTCGCATAGATTTCTTCATTGGATGGGAGGTTAGAGCCTGTGAGGGACCCAGCTACGCTTGCTACTTTCTGTGTTCCTGAGCACTTGACTAACCAAAGCTGGTTATGATACAACCAGCTGGAATACTTTCCACAGTGCACCAGGTTTAATAGAGTATCTGGCGACATGTCAAACCTTCTCAGACTCCTTGGAAAGTAAAGGCGTTGGTGTGTCTTCTACACAGTTGCCTCGATGTGCTGGCTCCAGAGAAGGTCATCTGAAATCCCAGGAGCTTAATTTCCCATCGACAGCTGCATGGTCCCTCAGCCACCTTTCCCCAATATCAACAGTGAACTTCAGTGCCCAGGGACACAGAAGGTTGTGGAAAGTGGCAAACCTAGTCAGGTCCACCCATGCACTGAAAACTTTTCTGATATACTGCCGCAAGATGGCTGCCAACATCCTAAAGGACAGCCATCATCCTGGTCACAGAGTCTTCTTACTGCTCCCTTCAAGCAGAAGATATAGAAACCTGAAGTCCAGCACTTCCTGGTTCAAGAGCAGTTTTTATAACCAAGGAAATTATAGGCTGGTGAGCCTGACATTAGTAGTAGGTAAATTACTGGAAAGTGTTCTAAGAATCTCAAGTATTTGATGTACAAGTATTTGGATAGCCAAGGACTGATTAGGGATCGTCAACATGGCTTTGTTTAACCATATTTAACCAGTCTGATAGAGTTTTTTGAGGTAAAGTTGAAGAAGGAAAGGTTGAGGATGTAGTCTACATGGACTTTAGTAAGGTCTTTGACAAAATCCCAAATGGGAGGTTAGTCAGGAAGGTTCAGAGGCTCAGTATTCATGGTGAGGTAGCAAACTGGATCTGACATTGGCTGTACAGGAGAAGCCAGCGAGTGGTGATGGATGGTTGCTTCTCAGACTGGAAGCCTGTGATTAGTGGTGTGTCTCAGGGATCAGTGCTGGGACCATTGTGGTTTATCATCTATATCAATGATCTGATGGTGATGTGGGAAATTGGATCAGCAAGTTTGCAAATGAAACAAAAATTGGATGCGTGTTCAGTGAGTAAGGTTTTCAAAGCTTGCAGAGAGATCTGGATCAGCTATGAAATTGGCAGCTGGAATTTAATGCAGACAGGTGTGAGGTGTTGCATTTTGGAAGGACAAACCAAAAAGGTCATACCCGGTAAGTGGTAGGGGACTGAGGAGAGCAGTAGAACAGAGGGATCTGGGAATATAGATTCATAGTTCCCTGAAAATTAAAACAGGTAGGTAGGTAAAGAGAATTTTTATCGTATTTGCCTTCATGAATCAAAGTACTGAGTATCAGAGTTGAGATGTTGGGTTAGTCATATGTGTTCTATGTACCACCTTAAATTGTAATTAACAATGCCTTGCACAAAATGAAGAATCATTGATCAAACTAAGAATGGAATACCAATCCTCATCTGAGAATGTTATATTGAGATCACGCTCTCAATCATTTTTTAATCCCAGTCATTGAGGCTGATCTTAAATCACTATAAATACGGCGGGCAGCAACCTCCTTTGAAGAAGACCGCAGAGCCCACCTCACTGACAAAAGACAAAGGAGGAAAAACCCAACACCCAACCCCAACCAACCAATAACAGTGCAACCGCTGCAACCGTGTCTGCCTGTCCCGCATCGGACTTGTCAGCCACAAATGAGCCTGAAGCTGACGTGGACATTACCCCTCCATAAATCTTCGCCCGCGAAGCCAAGCCAAAGAAAAGAAATATGTTATAAATACGTGATATTAGTCCACTGTGAACAAACTGTAAGTCAAAAAATATATCAAGAATATTTGAATCTGCAATTTGAGAAAAGTCCTGTCATTTAGACTGAACAAAATGCCTAACTTGTAAATATCTAAAAAAAATGTCTGTTAGAGAGATTAAATTTAACTGACAATTATTTAATAAAGGTGAAGTTATCTCGAATAAATAAATCTTTATAACTTTGAATGCCTAATCTTTACCATTCTTTAAAATCTGAAACGGCGGGTTGGGAAAGATGGTTATCTATAATAGGACTAGCCAGAGAAAGACTGTTATAACTAAAAAAAATTCCTAAATTGAGCCCATATTCTCAACCTATATCTCATTATCGAATTATGTGTCAGTTTAGAAAGGGAAAGGGTAAAACAGAACCTAAAATTGCCAATGTAGATGATTTCCTAGAAAAATTCAGTTCCATTTCTACCCAAAAAGGGCGACTTACTAATTTATTAAATTTTAATCATAAAAGTGAACTGTGTTATATTAATCACCCAATAATAGAATTGAAAATTTGGAAGTGACAGGCCCCTGTTCCTTACAGTTTTCTGAAGATGGGCTTTATTTAAACGTGGCTGTTTTCCCTGCCATATATATATGAGGTTAGTGAGGAAGGTTCAATCATTAGGTATGAATATGGAAGTAGTAAAATGGATTCAACAGTGGCTGGATGGGGGATGCCGGAGAATGGTGGTGGGGTTAGAGGCTGGTGGCTAGTGGTGTGCCTCAAGGATCTGTACTGGATCCATTGTTGTTTGTAATGTACGTTAATGATCTAGATGATGGAGTGGTAAATTGGATTAGAATGTATGCAGATGATACTAAAATAGGTGGTGATGGACAGTGAGGAAGGTTTCCAAATCTTGCAGAGAGATTTGGGCAAGTTAGAAGAGTGGGCTGAAAGTTGGCTAATGGAGTTTAATGCTGACAAGTGTGAGGTGCTCTATTTTTGGTAGGACTAATCAAAATAGGACATACATGGTGAATGGTAGGACATTAAAGAATGCAATTGAACAGAGAGATCGAAGAATAATGGTGCACAGTTCCCTAAAAATGGTATCTCTGATGGAATTCCCTATGACTCTAAAGGGTTTCGACTGAACTACTGTTTCAAAGTTAGCAGTCCAGCCCTAGTTGTCCCTCAGGAAGAGGGAGGTTACTGCGGTGCTGAGGCGAGTGCTGTCCTGCCACCCCACCGCGAAATTCATGGTTCTCTTACGGGTTCTGCACCACGATGGGACATACCTCCACGAGATCCCGCTGTAAACGCCCGGCATGTAATGATGACAGGTGGTGAAATAGATTCCTTGAAGAAACCCCAGTAGCTGCAAGTGATAGAAGCCAATCCTAGGATTTGAGGCAGCCTGGTAAGGGGGTCAGGCTGTTCACACCCAGATCTGTGTGCAGGCATGATAGCCTTAGATGTCAGGTCTGTTGGATGGGGCTTGGGGGTGTTGAGGCATGGCAGCCTCAGAGGAGTTCTGGGAGAATCACTCCTGTTTTTCGGTGGCAGAGACTCGCCCTGGGAAAGATCCACAACTTGTTTGGAGATCCGGGTGGACCAGGAAAACTCCCGCCGTTGTGAATCCGTATTCCATCTCTGGTCGTCCAACAATGTTGATGATCTGTGTCTCTAGGTGACAGGGATTCGGAGTTACAGAGGGCCACACCGGTTGGATATCCAGGAACCATAAACTCCCACTGTTGTTGAGTCCCTGCTTTATAAATGACACTCCAACAGCATAAGTAAGGCACTTTTGTTGATCGAGTCATAGGAACATAGGAAGTAGGAACAGGAGTAGGCCAAAAATGGCCCATCGAGCCTGCTCCGCCATTCAATACGATCATGGCTGATCTAATTTATGACCTAACTCCACCTACCTGCCTTCTCCCCCATATCCCCTAATTCCTCTATCATGTAAAAATTTATCTAACCGAATTTTAAATAAGTTGTGAGTCTCATCTGACGGATGAGATCAAAGCCAGCCCGGGCCCATGTGGTTTTCTAGAGTAGGTTAGGTAACATCATGGACTGTGGAGAAGTTACCGATCCATTCGGGAATTGACAGCAGTAGACGTGACACTTAAAACCACGAAAGATGTGTATTGAAAGCAACATAGTGTTCTAAGAAGGCCTTTATAAATCAGGGCATAGAGTGTAAGAGTTGGGAATTCAATAGTGAATTGAAGGATTTGGGGATAAAAATTGGTAAGGCTTGAAAAAATTACAAAAATGTAGGTAGAATGTTCATTTTAATCGAATTAATCGATTAAAGTAAGACTTTAATCTGATTAAGTAATACTAAGGATATTTTTTATAAGCTCTTTATAACTTTTTTGTGATTGTAATTCCTAAATATTGGAATTGGTCTTTCACTATTTTAAATGGAAAATTAGGAAAGTTCACTCTTGTCCAAATTTACTTCATAACCTGAAAATTGCCCAAATTGAGTGAGCAATAATTAAAAGATTTGGTATAGAAATTCTCGTTTTTACGCAGATATTGACCCACTATGTGAAAAGTACAAAATTTTTGAACCTCATTGATTCGTATGTTTTGGGAGTGTCCCAAATTACGAAGATTTGCAGATTAAAATAGACCCATGCCCTTTAATGGCCTTGTTTGGTTTTACTCATGAACCGGATATACTTGTGTCTGCATCTCAAGAGAAAGTTATAGCTTTCAGCACATTGATAGCCAGACGAGCAGTTTTAATGAAATGGAAAGATGAATCTGCACTGACTCGTGCAACAGTGGTTACAGGATGTAATGACATATCTATGTTTAGAATTAAAGAAAATAAGTTTCAGTTTGAAAAGATATGGGGCCCATTCAAACAACACTATCACAATTGCCAGTCTTAGGTAATTTGGATGCTCCATTTTCATATTATTTTCAGTCCTATTAAGTAACCTTGATTAGAGGGAGGGGGTTAGATTCGTTGTAGTTTTAAGATGTTTTTTTCTTTTTCTGTTTTTTAAAGATAAATTGATCATTAGGATTGTCCTAGATCTTAACAATGATATTATACCAAAATATGGCGTGTTGGTCTAATGTAACTCAGGTAGTTTATATTCGGAATCATTTTAACAAATAATGTCAAATTAACAATTATGGATGAATTTTATTGTAAAGTGCATTTATATTAATTATATGATATGGATAAGTTATGATATTCCTTTGTTACATTAGTGGAACTTATATATAGGATTTTAATGTTAAACTCAATACAAATATTTTAAAAGAAAAGAAAGGGATGTTAGGTTAAAGTTGTATAAAATATTAATGAGGCCAGATTTGGAGCACTGTGTCCAGTTCTGGTCGCCTAACTACAGGAATGATATCAATAAGATAGAAAGAGTGCAGGGAAGATTTACTAGGATGTTGCCTGGACTTCAGGAACAGAGTTACAGGGAAAGGTTAAATAGGTTAGGACTTTATACCCTGGAGTGTAGAAGAATGAGGGGAGATTTGATAGAGGTATTTAAAATTTTGAGGGGTTTGGATAAAGTGGATAGAGTAAATGTAGGTAAGTGAGATACAAACCAGATGACATGGGTTAAAGGTGAAAGGGGGAACTTCACACAGAGAGTGGTGGGGGTGTGGAATGAGCTTCCAGCTGAAGTGGTAAATGCAGGCTCAATTTTAACACTTAAGCAGCATTTGGAGAGGTACATGGAGGGGAGGGGTATGGAGGGCCATGGACTGGGTGCAGTTCAGTGGGATTAGGCAGAAAATTAGTTTGGCACAGACTAGAAGGGCCAAAGGGCCTGTTTCTGTGCTGTAATGTTCTATAGTTCCATCAGGCTCTTGAACCTCTCCATTCTTCCCTAACCATAAACTTCTCTGGGACCACCAAAGATCAGTCTGCACCATTGAAATACCACTTTTTGTTGCAGCACCGGCAAGTATGAATATTTATTTGTCTATCCTTTGGTATTTATTATCGCTTTCTGTCTTGCGGCACATAGTGGTAGTTTTTTTGTACAGTATTCTTGTATCTTGTATGGCTGCATTTGTACTATGTATCTGATGAACTTGTATGCTATCACCTGTGGACTACAAAGAAAATACATTTTAGCATTATTTAAAATGAATTACAAAGGTTTCTATACATGGGTAAATTCCGTTTCTCTGATATACAAATGTTTCCTGGTGTTAACTGCATAACCAAAAGTAGCATCTGTGAAATAATGCAGGAAATGATTTGGCCAAGTAATGAGTTTCAGGGTGAGGAAACTGAATTCACTGCCTTCCCTTTGTTATACAGTGAAACAGAAAGTGCTGTAACACTCACGGGTCGGGCATTCTCTGTGACAAGTGAAACTGGTTTAGTATCCGGTCACCGGCACTCCAGTGGATGATGATGCTCTGCAGCATTCAGATTTCCAGGATCTGGCGTTTGTAAAAAAAATTTCTATATTTTATTTATCATCCGACTGTACAAAGAAAAGCTGACGAAATGGTGTTCTCCGTTCCTCGGTGCAAAAACACATAAATGTACAGACAGGCATAAAACGCATACAAACCAAACATATCCACGTGTCCCCATGCACATCCAGTGCCCTGTTGCCCTCGCGCCCATCGTCATGAATGCTTCACGAGGCTAGTCATGAGGCACATCAAGCTCCTGCTGCCCCCGTCACTAGAACCCCTGCAGTTTGCGTACAGACCCAACCACTCAACAGATGATGCCATCACCACCGCCTTCCATCTAGCCCTCCCCCACCTGGATAATAAGGACTCGTATGTTCGAATGCTGTTTATTGACCAGATCGGAATTCAACCCCAGTACCTGACAGGGAAGTCGAGCCTGCTGGGTCTAAACACCTCCCTCTGCGGTTGGATTCATGACTTCCTGTTAGGGAGACCTCAGACAGTCCGGATCGGTAGCAGCACCTCCAAGATCATCACACAGAGCATGGGGGAACATCAAGTCTGCATGCTTAGTCCACACTGCTGACCCACGACTGTGCAGCTAAACACAGCTCGAACCACATCATCAAGTTTGCTGACGACACGGCCGCGGTGGGCCTGATCAGTGAGAATGAGGAATACACGTACAGAGATGAGGTGCAGCCGCTAATGGACTGGAACAGAGTAAAAAAAACAAAAGAGATGGTTATTGACATCCGGGCATGCTCCCTTGACCATTGACAGCTCCGTTGTTGAGGTCGTCAAGGGTGTCAAGTTCCTTGGAGTGCACTTCACAGAAAACACCAGCTCTATAGCCAAGAAAGCCCAGCAGCGCCTCTACTTCCAGTAAAGGCTGAGGGAAGTTCATCTCCCACTCTCCATCTGCTCCACATTCTATAGATGTATCGAGAGCATCCTGTGCCACTGCATCACCACCTGGTTTAGAAGCTGAACCTCCTCGGACCGCAAGACCCTGGAGAGGATAGTGAAGTCAGCGGGAAAGATCATTGGGGCTCCCTTCCTCCCTTCCTACAACCCTTGATGTAGGCAAAAGGCAATAAACATTATGAAGGACTCCACACACCCCTCTCACGTAAACTGTTCTCCCTTCTGCTCTCGCGTCCAGATTGGGAAACAGTTTTTCCCCCCCCCCCCCAAGCCATTAGACTCCTGAATTCCCAGAACATATGTGGATAGCGTATCATGAACTTTTACTGTAAAAATTTTCATATTTTAAATCTGTTTAACTTCTATTCTAATGTTTTTTATGCTCCTTGGTCCAGGAGAAACACTATTTTGTCTTTACCGTGCGAGCATGGTATGAACAATAAATAAAGGTGACTTGATATACAGTGTCTACTTTTTTTTCTTTAATTGCCCCTGTTCTCTAGTTTTCAATTTGTAAACCACCAATTCATATATAATTAAAGTGCATGTTCCAGACTTTATTGAAGGTTATTGATATACATTTTTGTTTGACAATGTAGAAACTATGGCACTTTTTGTGTATAGTCCCTTCATTTCAGGGCACCATAATGTTTGGGACATGTCACTTCACCGGTGTTTGTGAGTACTCTGGTATGTTTAATTGCTTAATCAGTGCAGGTAGAAGAGAGCTAGACTTGCTTCTAAGCTTTTGATCTCCAGTCTGTACTTGCTATTTTACAACATGAAGACCAGAGTTGTGCCAAAAAGTCAAAGGAAAAAAAATGAGACTGAAAATCAAGAATAAAATGGTGAGAGACATTGCCCAAACCTTAGGATTACCAAATCTACAGTTTGGAACATTATTAAGAAGAAAGCGTACTGGCAAGCTCAATAGTCGCAAAGGGACTGGTATTTCAAGGAAGATCTCCACTGATAATGACAGAAGAATTCTCATCATAATGTACGACCGACTGATCAGAATCACTCTTCAAGCGGCAGGTGTGGGTGTGTCGATGACTGTTGTCCACGGAAGACTTCATGAACAGAAAAACAGAGGCCCCACTGCAAGATGCAAACCACTAGTTAGCCACAGAAAGGATGGCCAGATTACATTTGGCCAAGAAGTATTTAAAAGACCCTGCAAATTCTGGGAAAAGGTCATATGGACAGATGAGACCATGATTAACCCACCACAGAGTGATGGCAAGACCAAAGCATGGAGGCATAAAAGAACAGCCTATGATCCAAAGCATACCACTTTTGCCATGGTTTGCATCTTGCAGTAAAGCCTCAGTCTTCCTGTTCATGAAGTGTTCTGTGGACAATAGTCACTGACAGATCCACCCCTCCTCCTATCAGACGTGCGTTTTGGGATTTTTCTTCATTGTGATGAGAATTCTTCTGACATCAGCAATGGAGGTCTTCCTTGGACTACCAGTTCTTTTGCGATTGCTGTGTTCATGAGCACACTCTTCCTTCTTATTGATGATCCAAACAGTTGGTTTTGGTTATCCTAAGGTTTGGGTGATGTCTCTTCTTTTTCAGCCTTATAATGACTTTCGTTGGCACAATTCTGGACCTCGTGTTGAAAAATGGCAACTGCAGACTCCAAAGGTGATCAAAAGCTTAGAAGCAAGTTGAACTCTCTTATACCTGCGCCAATGAAGCAATTAAACATACCTGAATACCACAGACACCCGTGAAGCCAAATGGGGGAACAATGTATAAACAAATGCTGTAATTTCTATATGGTCAAGCCAAAAGGTGTACAAATAACCTTTAATATGTGTACTTTAATTACATGTGAATTGTTTGAATACAAATTGAAAACTGGAGCATTGGGGCAATGTCTTTGTCCCAAACATTCAAATGTTATAATAACTAAGTATTATTCAATAGTTGAGTTATGGGGGGTTTGTATGAGTAGTTTGTCATCATTCAGCAGACTCACTGGCCGTGGGAAGAAGCTGCTTCTCAGCCGTAGTATTTTTGGCTCTGATACTCCTGAATCTCTTGCCCAGCATGAGTAACTGAAAGATTGCTACTTGCGAGTTGTTACTGATTTTGTGAGGAGCCCTCTTTAGACAACAATCCTGGTAAAATCACACTGGTGGTGGAGGGGGGGGGTGGTGGAAATGGAGACCCCTGTGATCCTCTGCCATTCTTGTGGTCCTGTAGATTGACCTCTGATCTGATGCACTGGAGCAACTGTACCACACTGTGATGCAGCCGGCCAAAGCATTCTCGATAGAGCTTCTGTAGAAAGTTGAACGAATGGTGGCCAGTCTTCTCAGGAGTTGCCAGCTGTTGTTGCCCCTTCCTGACAAGTGAAGAGATGTGTGTTGTAAGGTAAAACATCATGAGATGGGAATGTGTAAGGAGTTACCCTGTACAGGGCTGTAACAAGATGTGAATGCATCCTTGTACTTACAAGATAAGAGAGACATTGATGGATTGAGAGGCAGGAAGCTAGCAGGGAAAGGATAGCAACAGTTTTAGTCATTGGACAAGTAATGATATGATGATGTTCTAAGCACGTATCCAAGGGTATAAAAAATCACCATTTTGCTGATAACGGCAGAATGCATTCTCTGACTAACATTGTTAGTCGCAAGTGTTACAATCCGGTAATAAAGAACAAAGAACCCTGATTTCGACTCAGTCTGGTGTTTGTCTCACTCATTCATGAACAAAGCAGACCTAACAGTGTCCAGGAAAGGTCACTTATTAAGTGGATTCCCAGGCACTTGGTGTTCTCTGCTCTCTCTATTGCTAAGCTATTAATGTGTATTTAGGTGGTAGTTCCTGGTTCTCCCCCTGAAGTTCACAATCATCTCCTTTGTCTTGTCCACATCGAGACTCGCACCATTTGTCAAGGTACTCTACCTCTCCTATGTAGCGCGGCTCATCGTTGTTGCTGACGAGGCCATCGACTGTCGTGCCATCTGCAAACGTGATGAGTCTGTTGGAGCTGGATCTGGCGACGCCGTCGAGGGTCGGTAGCGTGAACAGGAGTGGGCTGAGCACACAGCCCTGAGGTGCACAAGTGCTCAGCGTGATGGTGCTCAATGTTCTGATACAGACCCGGACAGATTCCATAGGGAAGTCCAAAATCCAGTTTACAGAGAGGGGTGTTGGGTCCCAGCGAAGACAACTTCTCCACCAGCCTCTGGATTCTGATCATATTAAATGCCGAGCTGAAATTGATGAACAGCAGCCTGGCGAACGAGGCATTGTTCTCCAGGTCAGATCAGTCTAGGTTAAATTAGTAATGTGGCTCTACTTAATATCTATATATAGTGGAAAAGGCAAGATGACATTTACTTTTTAGTGAGAGGTGATGATGGCAAACTTGCCTTCTCCTGCTCCACAACCTTTTGTGCATTGGCAAGTTACCACTGATTTGCGGCTTGCTGCAGGGTATGTTGTTTTTGCTTCTGCGTTGTGCCTGGAAACTGGATCAAAGCTTTCAGTTGTCCAAAGCCTCCAGTGAACCAAGTGTTCCAAATGACTAAATATTTACAACACAGATAAGACCGGAGAGCTGAACATCTTTCACTTTCATATTGATATTTTGAAACCTTGTCTTCTATTTCTTTTTTTTCTCTCGCCCTGGTCACAGAACCTGGAACCAGTTTGAACAGGGCTGTCCGCACCTTTCATGAAGCATTTGCCCATTTCCAAGTGGCTGGTGCAACTCCCCGAGTACTTGAAGCTCTTTGATGACAGAGTGGAGGTGAGTGACAGGCTTGACTTTTTATACATTTAAATAAAAAAGCAATCTCTAAACAGGGCAGTAAACCTTCAACAAACAGCAAATCAAATCTCTCTCAGCATGAGGTAGTGGGAGAAAGTTTGGCTGATATTTCACTAACCCAGCCCACCAAAGTTGAAATTACTTGCGACCCTTGACCTGAGCACTTGTGAGCAAATAGCCCAACAGGTGTTCAACAGAAATAGGCCCTGAGTTCAGGGAGAGACAATAGGATGAGGAAGGTCTTATCAATGCCTTTCTGGAAGTAACTTCACTATTTTGCTCGCAGAACTCCTTGGAAACTCATTCCAGTTACCACATTTTCTATCAGCTGTGCACCTAGTGACTGAAATCTCTGTGTGAGCCAAGAAATGGGAATTGGTTCTGTGTCAGCTAATGAATCAATTGGATGCTATTTAAATCAAGTGCATATATTAATATATTTATCAATGGCAACTGATTTCATTTCATGAGTGAAAATTGGCTTCAACCAAACAGAAATGACATCTAGTCAGAGAGTAAGAGACTATACAGACTGAAAATTGGAACACTTTTTAGGATTGTGCAAAATTAATACATTTGTTTTGCAAAACTTTATTTGAAGTTTTGAGTTTAAATCCTCTGATAAAATAGCACTTCTGCTGATGGTATCAATTGTAGGGTACCTGTCTCCATGTTGGGATCTATTATCAATGTGGTGTTAATCACCTCTTCCCATCCAACCTTCTTGATCCCCTTCCATCCTACCTCATGAAGGACCCTGGCCACAATCTCTTCTCGCTGCAACCTTTGGGAAGAAGATACAGAAGCCCAAGGTCCTGAACAGTTTTCACCCTAACCATAAACTACTCCAGGAAGAGCAAAAGATCTGTCAGCACTACTGAAATGCCACTTTATTCATCTTTTTATATTTATGATCTCTTTCTGTGTGGGCATATTGTACTGTTGAAGTTGGAGCAAGTAAGAATTTTAGTGCATTTGCACTTGTGCACGTGACAATAAACTCTCATCTCATTATGCCCTACCTTCATCTAAATCATCCCCACATCAGTGAGAGGTGTTGGAAGCTAACTGTACCTTTTTAAAGAACTGCAACAGGTTGCATTTATGTGGCACTTTTAAATAGTAAAAAAAAATCCCAAGACTTTGAGAAACAGCAACTGTTGTGAAGAAGGGAGGAGATATTAGGAGGGTTGATCGCAAACTTTAAGGACGGTTTAAGAGCTTGAGTTAGCGGATGGGATCTTTTGAAACGTGGGGATGGGAGCATCAACAAAGGGGGTAATTCTGCCTGGCCCATATGATAAATAAGCTTAGAATTGTATGTGATTTCCCCATAATCCTTAATTTCCCAATTTTTCCAAATTCTATCTATCTGTGTGAATTCCACAGATTCACTACTCCCTGATGGCGGGGGGGGGGGGGGGGGGGTGTGGGGAAGCAGCATTTCCTCAATTCTGACTTAACTCTACTTCCCCCAAATCTTGAGACTATTCACACACAGTTCTGGCCTCACCTGGCAGTGGAAAAAACTTCACAACTATTACTTTCAGATACATTTATATAGGAGAGTTAATGCACTCGAGAAGAAAGTGCTGCAGGGATATTCAAAACTCAGCATGAAATATTACCTCACTAATCAGCGGGCGAAGAACAGCACAGCTTCTGTACGCCTAAAGAGCTCTCGATGAAGAGAAGGCTGAGTCTTCGACCAAATTTGTTTTCTATATTTGAAGCCGTTGAGTGAAAAAATGTACATCACATTCGAGAGAGAATGAATGTTCACTTTCCGTGGAATTACAATTTGACCGCTGCTTGGGGGGTGGGGGGAGGGATCGCGGTAAATGTGCACAGAGACATCAAGTATTCAGTGGGAACTGGGGATAGAATTTAAAGCTCTTCAGGTGAAACAACTGATCCCTTGCCAGAAATTAATTAAGAAACACAGAAGCTGGATTTGCAGGAATCCTGAGCAAAGGGATTTCTGGTGGAACTTGGCAATCCAGACAACATCCAAGGATAGAAATGACCAGCCAATGTTTTGGGACCGAACTCTTTATCAAGACCAAGATAAAAAGGTGAAATGACATGTATAAAGGAGCCCTGAGCTGATAAAGGACAGAAGGTGGGGGAGGAAGAGAGATGAGTAGAGGGAGAAATCTTTGGGGGAGGGGTGGAAAAAAGTTGAGGAAACATTCCCTGATGAAGTTGGATCCAGAGCACTGGTGTCACTCGGAGTGGGGGGGTTGGGGGGGGGGGGGGCGGGGGGTGAGGGGTGGGTGGTGTGGACTGCACTAGGTGACACCAAAATGACTGTCTATATTAATAAAAAATTTGTGCAGTGTTTCAGCTGAAATTTATTATTTTGTTTATAAAAATATCCCTGTAGTCAGTTATAACAACAAAACTAATTTTCGTAAGTCCAGATTGCATGCATCAATATACCTACAAGGCTAAAATTTACTTTTTGAACCTTCTCACATGCTCCAGTCAGAGCTTCATTCCCCCCACCCATCTCCGCTCACACCGCCAGCCCGGATATAAAAGGAACTACAGACCTGTTTCTTCTACGCTTGGTACACTTGGTCCATGAGTTGGTTGTCCATGGGTGACACCAACCCAACCCAAGTTATGCTGTTGATCCAGAGCAGGGTACAAGTGATGAGTTTAAAACCCCCGAAGAAGAGTTCAAATCCAGAACACAGACCAAAACATTGCAACTTGCTCATGAAGGTACAGCAAAGATCGGAGCTTTCAATTGAATCTGTTTATTAATATTGGCAGAGTGTATTCTTATTGTAACATTAATCAAAAACTGTTGCTCATTACGAATCCATGTGATTTGCCTGCTTGGCAACAAGGTAATGTTGTCACAGGCTGGAACATTCAGTTTCCACTCCTTGATTAAAGGTGAGCGAATTTTGCTGTCTTGCAAAGCTCGTACAGTAAAAATGCAAAAATCCACTCTCCCAGTGATTGGAAATTCCCAATTCTTGGCCCTGTTTCCATGCTCACTTCAAACATACCAGCTTCCCTGCAAAGTTTATTATATTTATTGTGTAACAATTTCAAAAAAAGAATTAAAATGTGTTGGAATATTAATCAGAATAAAATTCAGTAGTCGGAAAACAAACTGCTAGCATGTCAGATGAAGCATTTTACTGTAGAGCATGTACATGCAGGAAGGCACTGTTATACGCGCATGAATTCAAGATTTCTTTATTGTGTAAAAATACAGAAAATGTAATATTACACAATTCTCTATTGCCTCCCGTAAGGCAGCCATACAGACCCCCATTCGATCAAAACCTTCCATATAATCAGGACCTTCGGGAGCCCTTCTTTCCCCCAGCAACCTGTTCTGATCCCTGGTTCCCATGAGCCAGTCTCCAGCAGCCCGCAGCCTGTCTGGGTCCTTCAGCTGCAAGTTACCAACAGCCCACAGCCTGTGTGGGTCCTTCAGCTGCTGAACTGCTCGCTGGTCCACTGCCTTGGTCCCCCTTCCTGCAGAGTCATCTCCTCTGCTTCTCCTTCTCAATGTGGGGGGGGGGGTGGTGTTCTCCCATTTCTGATGCTTTGTGCCGGTCTGCTGCTTCCCCCGGGTCCCCTCTGCACTGCTGTTTCGGGCACAAACCCTGCAGTTGCAGGATTTTATTTAAGAACACCATCAGCTCCTTTAAAGCCTGTTCGGAGCCATCGACATGAAGGCACTGTCTATGAGAACTTGAAGTAAGTGTGAGGGTGGAGAAAATGTGGGTTTGAGCAGCAAATGATCACGTGGTCTTTATAACAAAGAAGAAATGTATCAGAATCTCAATTTGGGGTCAAATAGGATGTTTCCAATTGTGAAGTGTGAGATGATGAATGGGAAGATGGATGGAATTGATGGCTGGAGAATGGTCTTTGACAGGAGAAAGGACTATGCTTTTGATCTAGACAATATTTAGCTGGAGGATATTTGAACCTCCTATTCAACACCAGATGTTTGACAAACAAAATGACAACATGGAGACTGCAGAAGGATTAGGGAAGACAGTGACAAGGTTACCTGTGTTCTTGTATCAGGTAACCAGTATCTGAAAGTGAAGTTGCCAGGAGGCATAGCGATAAGTTACTGAGTTGGTCAATCCACCCTTCAACAAGGGCTGAATTTCCATGTGGATTGTCTATTTAGATGGTGTGGTCTTGTGAAAATCTGTTTTTCCATATTACTGTGAGGTGGGGCAAGGAGAAAATGTCACCACTTCTGTCTGCCTTGGGGTTTTTTTGGCGAGGCAACAAATTTTCTGTTGATTTTGTACATCATGTTCAGTCACTGCCCAACTCGGGAGTCAGCGGCCTCAATCAGCATTTTGAGATCCTTGCAGTTCATGGCATTGTGCTATAAATGAAGTTTGGGAAATATTGATGTTCTTATACCCCGAGTCGCTAAGCAAACCTGCAGTGTAGAAGTCAAATCATGTGGAAAATTTCAGAAGTCGTGAAATTCAGTATTTTGCAGCAGCGTCGTGGAACAAATATTCATTTAAACCACTTTTGCAAAGAAAAAGTTTGAAAACCGTTGTTTTAATTGTACCTAATTGACTCGTTATGTGCAGGGTTTCAGAACTCCAAAGGAAATGGGCTAGTGACAATTTTTCTCAAGCAAAATATTTCAGTAAGAATTGGGTCCAGAGCAGGGGTCCTCAACCTGTTTTCCCCACTCACATACCTCCTTAAGAAATCCCTTACTAATCACAGAACACCAATGGCATAGGGATTACTTAAGGTGGTATGTGAGTGGAAAGAAAAAGGTTGAGAACCACTGTTCTAGATTTAGACACCTTACAGTGGGAAAAGGTCACAGACATTCTATGTTTCTCCTAATTTTGGACCCTTTCATTATGTTTCCTTGAGCCGCCTTCACTTCAGGGAATACAGACCCATCTTATCCATTCCCTCCTGATAACTGAAGCCCTCCAATCCAAGAAATCACTTCCTTCCTGTAGTGGGGTGACCTAAGTTGCACAGTAGTCTTCATTGCATTTGAGCACAGGAGCTAGGATATCTACTGTTGTACAGGGCTTGATGAGACCACACCAAGTAGAGAGGTGGCTTTGCTCTACTTGCCAAAAAATCTATGCTGGTCATTGGGGAGAGTGTAAATAAGGTTTGTCTGGGTAGTGGAGAGATGGGATTGGCTGCCTGATTTATCTTGACAAGTTTCTCTATCCTAAATGTCTTGCTCCCTATCCTAACACTATTGCAATATCCCACCCCTCCCCACCATTCTCCTTGCATCCAACTTGTCGACCCCTTTGGAATTTTGCATATTTCCAAAGAATCTCGATCAATCTTTTTTTTCTTTCTCTCTTCCTGGGATCAGCAAGGAGAACGTTTCCCCTGGCTTGTTGAGTGCTCGAACCAGGAGTCAGTGTCAAGATGTGGACATTTAAACAGAGAAGGTGGTGAATGACAAGTCTCTGGATGTATTTAAGTAGGTTTTCTTTTTAGACATAAATGAGCGAACATGGTATTGTAGGAGAGAGTCATGATGAATGGCAGAGAATGTTCAAAGGACTGAATGGCCTCTCCTCACTTCTATTTGGGATCAGTAGGTTGCACAACCGTAGGCACTTTTACACAGCCACTGAACAGTGGAAAATATCTGCTCCGGTGTAAAAGTATCAGGATGGAATTTTTTATGTAAATTCCATCCAGTAATTTTTCCACTTGTGCCCCTACACATTTTTACAGAGTGGCTGCAGTGTAAATTGACTGTAGCCACTCCATAAGAAACAGGCCTATTGAATATGACGTTCCCCCTCCGACAAACTCTGCAACACAGGAAGGCTGTGTAAAAGTGCCCCTGTGTAAACAACTACACCCGGACACAGCAGAGGTAAGAATGCTAATTTTTTAATAGGATAATTCTGAAGTTTCTGGGTAAAAATGCTAATTGACAGGGAAAATCCAGCCATCCCTAGCCCATGACTCACCTTTGCAGGTTTTGTTTGTTCTTTTTGTTGAGCAGCCAGGAAAGGCTCACAACCTGATGAGTCCTTTGTCCAGACAATTGCTAATTGGCAGCAATTGAAATTGAGGATTACAGAGGACCTTGTATATTCTTCACTTCTACCTCGCATTCCTTGCAAGTCCTCATGGTGCAATCGTGGGCAAATCTTAAAAACACGCAACTTATTGAGGGCAAATATCTTTCTTCTTTGGCTTGGCTTCGCGGACGAAGATTTATGGAGGGGGTAAAAAGTCCACGTCAGCTGCAGGCTCGTTTGTGGCTGACCAGTCCGATGCGGGACAGGCAGACACGATTGCAGCGGTTGCAAGGGAAAATTGGTTGGTTGGGGTTGGGTGTTGGGTTTTTCCTCCTTTGCCTTTTGTCAGTGAGGTGGGCTCTGCGGTCTTCTTCAAAGGAGGCTGCTGCCCGCCAAACTGTGAGGCGCCAAGATGCACGGTTTGAGGCGTTATCAGCCCACTGGCGGTGGTCAATGTGGCAGGCACCAAGAGATTTCTTTAGGCAGTCCTTGTACCTTTTCTTTGGTGCACCTCTGTCACGGTGGCCAGTGGAGAGCTCGCCATATAATACGATCTTGGGAAGGCGATGGTCCTCCATTCTGGAGACGTGACCCATCCAGCGCAGCTGGATCTTCAGCAGCGTGGACTCGATGCTGTCGACCTCTGCCATCTCGAGTACCTCGACGTTAGGGGTGTGAGCGCTCCAATGGATGTTGAGGATGGAGCGGAGACAACGCTGGTGGAAGCGTTCTAGGAGCCGTAGGTGGTGCCGGTAGAGGACCCATGATTCGGAGCCGAACAGGAGTGTGGGTATGACAACGGCTCTGTATACGCTTATCTTTGTGAGGTTTTTCAGTTGGTTGTTTTTCCAGACTCTTTTGTGTAGTCTTCCAAAGGCGCTATTTGCCTTGGCGAGTCTGTTGTCTATCTCATTGTCGATCCTTGCATCTGATGAAATGGTGCAGCCGAGATAGGTAAACTGGTTGACCGTTTTGAGTTTTGTGTGCCCGATGGAGATGTGGGGGGGCTGGTAGTCATGGTGGGGAGCTGGCTGATGGAGGACCTCAGTTTTCTTCAGGCTGACTTCCAGGCCAAACATTTTGGCAGTTTCCGCAAAGCAGGACGTCAAGCGCTGAAGAGCTGGCTCTGAATGGGCAACTAAAGCGGCATCATCTGCAAAGAGTAGTTCACGGACAAGTTTCTCTTGTGTCTTGGTGTGAGCTTGCAGGCGCCTCAGATTGAAGAGACTGCCATCCGTGCGGTACCGGATGTAAACAGCGTCTTCATTGTTGGGGTCTTTCATGGCTTGGTTCAGCATCATGCTGAAGAAGATTGAAAAGAGGGTTGGTGCGAGAACACAGCCTTGCTTCACGCCATTGTTAATGGAGAAGGGTTCAGAGAGCTCATTGCTGTATCTGACCCGACCTTGTTGGTTTTCGTGCAGTTGGATAATCATGTTGAGGAACTTTGTAAAGGACTCTACATCACCTTTGTTGACCTCACCAAAGCCTTCGACACCGTGAGCAGGAAAGGGCTTTGGCAAATACTAGAGCGCATCGGATGTCCCCCAAAGTTCCTCCACATGATTATCCAACTGAGGGCAAATATACAAATGACAAAATTAACCCTGCTGGAACTGCTAATGCTGGAACACCCTCCCGAAGAGTATAGAAGGGGTATTCCCTCACCTCTGGGTCAACAGTGGCTCAAGAAGGCAGCTCACTGTCACCTTGAACAATTAGGGAATAGGCAATTAAATGCAGGAATTATGCACTCTATTAACAAGCAGCATGTGGTACAATGTCCCCAATTACTAATTCCTTTGAGAATATTCTATCGCTATCTGTAGCAGTGCGAGAAAAGCTACTCCCCTATCTACTGGAGGCGCAAGAAATTTAATATCCTAGTTCAGAATTGTGCAAATATAATATTTAATCAGTAACTTTATTATGAATATCATCCCTTGCTACTTACCGCAGTGGGAATTTGATACCCTAATTGCTGAAGCTCTTGGGATTTTATTCTCTTTAGTACATCTATTAGGAACATTGCTAACCCCACCAGAAATATGATCCCCTGATTAGAGTGCCCTGTGAACTTAATGAGATAATTATTTACTGAACGAGAAGCATCACCCCCCCCCCCCCCCCAAATTAGTAACTACACTGCAAATGTGCAATTTAATTACTGAGGCATGATCTCAACAGAAAAATCTTTGTATGAATTAACTGGAATTTAGAAGAAAGAGAGGTGAACTTGAAGCTGAAAATTATGAAAGGCGTAGATTAAATTATTTAAAATTTACACATACAGCATGGTAACAGGCCCTTCTGACCCACAAGCTTGTGCTGTCCAAATGAACCTACAACCCCTTGTACATATTTAAAGGGGGTAGGTAAGTTGTTTCCTTCAGTAGGTAGGGGACAAAGCCTCAAGATTCAGGGCAGTAAATTTAGGACAGAGCTGAGGAGGAACTGCTTTTCCCAGAGGGTGGTGTATCTATGGAATTCTCTGCCCATTGAAGCAGTAGAAATATTTAAGACATGGTTTGGCAGATTATTACATAGTCGGAGAATTAAGGCATGTGGGGTAAAAAGGCAGGAAGGTGGAGGTGAGCTTATCATCCAATCAGTCATGACCTTATTGAAAGACAGAGCAGGCTCGATGTTCTTATGTTCTTAAAGCTATTTATACCAGTAAGATAATTCTGGATTGATTAACAATAGCAAACAAAAAATACTCAGCAGTAACTGCACTTAAAATATCACACTTGAAATTAATTGAACTGGGCAATTTTTTTGCAATGGATGCTATAATAGAATTGATTTGGTGTTTGTTTATTCTGCATCTCCTGCTGTTACAGGTAGTGACACAGCTGGTGAGATGGGCAGTCCAATGAAAGGAGTGCACCTTGATTAAAAGCAATGGTTATGCAAGCACCCTGACAGATGTTAACCTTCCTATATTCAATTTTCCCCACCTCCTAAATATTCAGAGAAGTAACTTTTAATTTGAAGTTGTAATCTAGATAGAACTGGATAGTTGTGTGATTCATTATCACTAACTTTATTAGTTCAATTTAGACATGCAGCACAGTAAAGGGCCCCTCTGGCTCATGCCACCCAAATACCCCAGTTGACCTCCAACCCCCATATTTTTTGAAAGGAGGGTGGAAACTGGAACACACACAGACATGGGGAGAAAGTGCAAACTCCTTTCAGACAGCGTGGGATTCGAGCCCAGGTCGCTGGCACTGTAATGGCATTGCTATAACCGCTATGCAAACCATGAACTATGCAAATCCTTGAAGGGATTTTCATTACCTCCCTAATTTCTTCAATTACTGTCACCATTCCTTTCCAAAATCATGGTCATTCAGTTCCATGGGCACTGAGTTAAACAGGAAAGTCTGCAGATGCTGGGGGTCGAGTGCATTTCCCCACTGTTCTGGAGAAACTCAGCAGGTCACACAGCATCCGTAGGAAGAGTAACCAACGTTTCAGGCCTTGGTCCTTCAGGTATAAGCAAAAGCCTGAGTAAAAAGGAGGGGGTGGGTGGTTGTGGAGAGGAGGGAGGAAGGGGTTGGGGAGGAGCACATCTTTTACCTGTTAGCCTGCGCTCCATCCTCTTCCTCCCTCCTCCCCTCACCTTTTTATTCGGGTGCCTGGCTGTTTTACACTTGATGAAGGGCACAGGCCCGAAATGTTGGTTGTTTACATCCTATGGATGCTGCATGACCTGCTGAGTTTATCCAGCATGTTTCTGCCCTGCACTGAGGTCCTTGTGTTGTGCTGCTTGACAAACCACAGAACCTGATAATGTCGGCCTGCTTCACCGTTGTCACAGCCAAACCTCTCCCTACTGTTGTGCTCGCAGTCTGTTCATCATCAATGATGAGGTGTAGAAAGCCAGAGTTCCCTTCTGTGTGCCAAAAGCACCCATGGCAGCTGTTGCCATGTACTCGATCAACTGATGTAGACTCGCAAATCCACAGATTAGAAGTGTTGTGGGCAACAAAGAAGGTTTTCAAAGCTTGCAGAGGGATCCGGACCAACTGAGAAAATGGGCTGAAAAATAGCAGATGGAATTTAATGTAGACAAGTGAGAGGTGCTGCATTTTGAAAAGACAAACCAAGAAAGGACATACACAGTAAATGGTAGGGCACTGAGGAGTGTGGTGGAACAGAGGGATCTGGGAATACAGATACATAATTCCCAGAAAGTGGTGTCACAGATGGATAGGGTTGGGAAGAGAACTTTTGGCATTTGGCCTTCATAAATCAAAGTGTTGAGTACAGGAGTTGGGATGTTATGTTAAAGTTGTATAAGACAATGGAGAGGACAAATTTGGAGTATTGTGTGCAGTCTTGGTCACCTAACTACAGGAAGGATATCAATAAGATAGAAAGAGTGAAGAGAAGATTTACTAGGATGTTGCCCGGACTTCAGGAACTGAGTTACAGGGAAAGGTTAAACTAGTTTGGACTTTATTCCCTGGACTGAAGAAGAATGAGGGGAGATTTGATTGAGGTATGTAAACTTATGAGGGGGATAGACAGACTAAGTGTTGATAGGCTTTTTACTTCTGAGGGTAGATTAGATACAAGCCAGAGGAAATGGATTAAGAGTGAAAGGGGAAAAGTTTAGGGGGAACACGAGGGAGAACTTGTTCACACAGAGAGTGGTGGGAGTGTGGTACGAGGTTCCAGCTGAAGTGGTAAATGTGGGCTCAATTTTAACATTTAAGAGGAATCTGGACAGGTACATGGATGGGAGAGGTATAGAGGGCTATGGACTGGGTGCAGGTTGTAGAGCGAATAAAAGCTCTCACAACTGGAGGGAGGACAAATGCTTTTATTAGCTTATAACTATGGGTAGGGTCTTCGGAAGGGTTCTGGGTTTAGGCGGGAAACCAGGGTTATATGTGAGCAGATGGAAGCGGAGCCAGGAGATGGGGCCAGCCATCAGCCCAACACATGACCAGTGAATCCCAGTTCACTGCATTCACCCCTTCCTGGAGAATTTAGGGTCTGGGAATGGAGACAGAGAACATGGGTTCAGAAAAAAAAGGTTTAAAAATATAGTTATTTACAAATTTACAAATTTAAGAGGTCTGGGGGTCTGGAGATCCTGGTGGACTACCAGGGGGCCTTGGACTCCTTGGGTCTCCTAGTCCCCTTGTGAAGGAGGAGAGGCAGGCTGGGTCTCCAGCTCAACAGTAGAGGGGGGATGCAGTTTCCTCCTGAACCAGATCCACTGAGGCCCTGACTGGGGATGATGAGAATGAGCTCCGTGGCTCCCAGGGCACTTGAGGCAATGGATCTTATTTCAAAATTGAATAGGAGTTCATGAGGAGTAGCGTTGGTCGTGGTACATAGCAACCAGATGGAATGGAGCACCATAGGGAGGACTTCCTGCCAGCGTGAGTCTGGAAGGTCTTTTGATTTCCGGGCCATTTTGACAGTCTTCTAGACCCTGGCATTTTCCTTTTCAACCTGCCCATTCCCCTGGGGGTTGTAGCTAGTCGTCCTGCTGGATGCCCCTTGCCAGCAGGTACTGACATAGCTCATCACTCATAAAGGATGAGCGCCGTTCACTATTCACTGGGATACCTGAACAGGGTGAAAATGGAGTCTAGGGCCTTTATGACTGACAAAGTGGA
Source organism: Narcine bancroftii (assembly GCF_036971445.1). Taxonomy (NCBI): domain Eukaryota; kingdom Metazoa; phylum Chordata; class Chondrichthyes; order Torpediniformes; family Narcinidae; genus Narcine; species Narcine bancroftii. The sequence goes on along the minus strand of NC_091473.1, from coordinate 142,050,945 downwards.
CGTGTCTGGACATGGAATGGCGAACGGGAAGCGGGAATACTCATCAATGACAGAGAGGAAGAAGGTGTTCCCATTCGTGGAGGGGAGAGGTCCCTTAAAATCAACACTGAGCCGTTTGAAAGGCCTGGATGACTTGATCAGGTGCGCCTTTGCGGGGTGGTAGAAGTGCTGGTTGCACTCTGCGCAGACCTGGCAAAACCTGGTAACTTCCCTGACGTCTTCCATGGAGTCGGGCAGATTACGCACCTTGACAAAATGAGTCATGCGGGTGACCCCTGGATGGCAGAGCTCATTATGCAGAGACCACAGGTGGCCTGTGTGTACAGAGGCACAGCTTCCTCTGGATAAGGTCATTAAGGGTTCCTGGCTGATAGACAATGTCATAATTGTACTTGGAGAGGTCAATCCTCCACCTAGCAATCTTGCCATTTTTGATTTTTCCCCTCTTGACATTATTAAACATGAATGCGACCGAGCGCTGGTCAGTGAGGAGCGTAAATTTCCTACCAACCAGGTATTGTCTCCAGTGCCTTACGGCCTCTACAATGGCTTAAGCTTCTTTTTCCACTGATGGGTTCTGGAGCTTGTGGCCTTGTAATGTCAAGGGAAAAAAAATGCAACTAACCTGCCCGCCTGGTTGAGAGTAGCGGCCAGGGCTATGTCTGAGGCGTTGCTTTCCACTTGAAAAGGTACATTCTCATCCACCGCATGCATGGTGGCTTTTGGAATGTGGTTCCGGAGGTAGTTAAAAGCCGTTTGGGCTTCAGCTGAGAGGGGGAAATTAGTGCCTTTTAAGAGAGGGCGAACCTTATTAGCATATTGAGGGAACCACTGGGCATAATAATGAGAAAAACCCCAGGCATCTCCTCAAAACTTTTGTGGTCCTGGGAATGGGGAGCTCTAACAGGGGACACATCCTATCAGGATCGGGGCCAACTATGCCATTCTCCACCACATATCCAGACGTTTAGTCCTGAACACGCACTTGTCAGATTTATGAAGTTCAGGGCTTTCGCCGCATGGAGAAAACTCTGGAGATTGGCGTCATGGTCTTCCAAGGTGTGGCCACAGATGGTGATGTTGTCGAGATAGTGGAAGGTAGCCTTCAACACATATTCATCCACTATTCTGTCCATCTGCCTCTGGAAGATAGAAACCCTGTTAGTGATACTGAGAGGGACCCTCTGGAATTGATAGAGATGACCATTAGCCTTAAATGCCATATATGGACGGTTCTCTGAACGGATTGGCAGCTGGTGATAGGCAGCTTTCAGATTGATGGTTGAATAGACCCAATACTCTACAATATCATTCACCACGTTCAAAATTTGAGAGAGTGGGGTATGGTGCAGGAGTGTGTACCGATTAATAGTTTGGCTATAGTTAATTACTAGCCTGTGGATTTGTTTTCCCCTTTTACCATTACTACTTGGTATCTCCATGGACTGGTTCTAGGTTCGATGATACCTTCGTCGAGCAGACATTATGTCTCAGACTATATGAAATCCTGGTCTGCTGTGCTCTTGGTAGCAATGGATTTGCAGTCTGAGGACAGATTTGGGAAGAGAGGTGGTGGCAGGGGAGGTGTCAATATTCAGTGTGGAGAGGCTGCATGTGGGTTCTGATTTTAGGGGGCCCTCTGTTCTGGACTGTTACGGGGGGAGGGGACTAGAATACTCCAAGGTCACACTTTTAAGGTGACACAGGAAGCCCAGACCCAACAACACCGGAGCACATAGTTCATCAAGTATATACAGGTGAAATTTACAGAATTTCTCCCCGTCCACCCCACCCCCCCTCAAACACCAGATATACTATACAATGTTGTTGAACATGCATAGATTGCGAATGGGATGCAAGAAATATGCGATAATTGGAAGGTTGTAATCTTCCACAGTCTACGAGTCTATGAAGCTTTCAGTAGAGCCCGTGTCGATTAGGCATTTAATGGAATGTCCGTTTACCTTCACATTCACTATGGAGTTGCTGAGCTGGTGAGGTCTGTCCTGATCTAGGACCATTGAGGCCAGGACTCCGGAGACTCCATACTCCTCACTCGAGTGGCCCCCACCATCCTGGGTTGCCTTGCGTGGGTAAGATGGCGTCAACTTCATGGCACCGCAAGATGGCCGCCCTCCTTCCTCCTCTGACGATGATGGCCTGAATTGGAATTTGGATTGTGGCAAGATGGCTGCCGAGCTTTTTTGCGCTGTTTCCTCACTGCCTCCACCACCCTCCATTGGCGTGTAGCGCAGCAAATGAGTTTGGGTGAATTTGGGGCAGATGGTTTGGGGCTGGAATTAGATCTGGGTGTGGGGCTGGAATCTGATCTAGGAGCAGTGCAGGCCGCAGACTACCCTGGGCTTCCCCTTGCACTGTAAACTCTCACCCAATGCCCTTTCTTGCCACAACTGGAACACACTGAGTCTTCAGCCGGGCAACGAGATCAGGATTCTGGCTCTTGTCACAGAAAAAGCCCTCCCTAGCATGGGAAGTGGCAGCCGTTATGGCTGGGGTAGCGGGAGTAGTCAGTCCTTGGAAGGGGTCACCTGGGTGAGCGAGCTCGCTGGCTTTGAGGTCATCGTTCTCGAGTCTGGCCTGTTCCAATGATTCGGCCGGTCAACGTGGCCAACCAGGCCCTTCTTACCCGACTCGAGCAGTGGCTGCCTCAAGTGCACCCCTGCGACTAGAGTGTCCTGGATCTGTTCTTCCTCACAAACACGGGCTGTAGCTGCTTCGTACCTGCACTTCTTGGCAAGGGTCCGCAGATCCAACAGGTAGTCATTGATGGTGTCTCCTGGCCATTGATAACGTAGAGTGAGTCGGTCCCTTGCTAGGACCTTGTTTTGTGACTTCAGGCACCGTGCCTTCAACACCTTGATGGCAGCATCATATGTTGTGCAGTCCCTGATGACTGCATGCCCTTTCGTTCCTACCCTCGAAACAAGTACGGACCTCCTGAATCCATCAATGTGGAAGATGTCTCTGGTCGCGTTTAGGTAGGCCTGGAAGCAGTCTAGCCAGTTCGTGAACTCCTCAGCCGCGTCGGTGGATGGAAGGTCCATCAGCAGCGTGCCTGGCTTGAGCAGCGCTTCCATCGTTTAGGGAATAAGCTAATAAAATTGTAGCGCGAATAAAAGCTCTCACGACTAGAGGATGAACAAACACTTTTATTAGCTTGTAACTGAGGATAGGGTTTCACAGTAGTCTTCGGAAGGGTTCTGGGTTTAGGCGGGAAATCAGGGTTATATGTGAGCAGATGGGGGTTGAGCCACCCATCAGCTATACACACTACCAGTGAATCCCAATTCACTGCACAGGTCAGTGGGATCAGTGAAAAAAATGGTTTGGCGCAGACTAGAAGGGCTGAAGAGGCCTGTTTCTGAGCTGAAATGTTCTACGGTTCTATACTTTCTTGTTCGGCAGTGCTCAGCAAACACACTAACACCACCCATCACCACACCAAACCCCCCCCCAACCCCGGCAAGTGAGAGAAATCCTTGGTAAGTTCGCACTTAACAAGATGTCCAGAAAGTAAACCAGACATCAAAAAGTACAAGTAATTTACTTTCTAATCTCTGCTTCGGATGGCTTAGCAGGAACTCCATTGATGAGGTTATCGGGTAAGTTTAATTGCTGTCGGAATTTCACTTGATTGATCCTGTGGTGCTTTATAAATCTGCTGTCTAGCTTTTAAGTCTGGTTGCAGAGGTCAAATTATAACTTATCTTAACTGCAAATAAAACTGCTATAAAGTACCACGTGCGCTAATTTTGAAGAACTGGTAAATATAGATTGATTGGTTTTGGACTGGATCCGATTAGCAGTGGGAAATGATGACTCACACATTGCATTGGGGGGAGGGGGTGGGTGGGTGGGGTGGGGGCTGATACTGCTGTGTTGAAATCATGCTGATTGAACCTGCTATCTACATCCTGCCTGGTGCTGGTTATCACTTGCTGAGTGTGTGGAGGATTATTCATTTGCGCTCAATCCTTTGAAATGGGGTTTATGTTTATCTCCAGGTTTCCAGCATCTGGCATTCTTTCTTGTTTACCTTTTCGTCTCTTTTCAAGACTGCTCAGAACAGTTGGTCTCTTCCAGGGGCCTGTTGACGGAAGGTGTCTCTAAATGGTCAAATTTGCCAGTGTCACTTGTTGGGGGGGGGGGGGGGTGAGGACCGCACCGGGTGACACCATCAGAGGGAGTGGTACCTATAAATGAAACTATAAGATTTTTGCGCCGTGTTTCATTTTTTATAAAAATATCCCTGAGCTAGTTATAACAACAAAAACTTTTTTTTGTAAGCGCAGCTTACATATATCAATATACCTGCAAAGCTAAAACTCGATGCTCATTTACTTTTTGAATCTTCTAATGTGCTTCCGGTCAGAGATGTCATTATTATCCAATTACAACGACGCTTCAAATCATGTGGCTTCATCTGCACGTGCTACAAGACCGCGCTGTTGTTTTTGTTGCTGCTGTACATACGATGTTGTAATTAAAGGTGTAATTTTAATTTTGCTAGTTGCTTATCTCACTACTATTGCCATTACACTCAGTGAAATATGGAAATTATGATTTACCAGTAACATTAGTACAAAAAATATTACTAAGGATTCTGTATGATCTGGTGCGGGAGGAGATCCATTGCGGGGTGGGTGGTGACACCATGAGTTACCACACTGCCACACTGGATGACACCAACCCTAGTGATACCACTGGTCAAATCCTTTGAACTTTGTGCAATCCATAACTTTTGGGCCATGTAAAATGCAGTAATTAATTGTGGCACACTCATTTTTCCTTGAACTTGACACCAGCATTATGATGGCAAGGTTAGCGTAGCAGAGAACGTTTGAATCCGGCACTGTCTGTAAGGAATTAGTGCCTTCTCCCCGTGTCTGTGTGGGTTTCCTCCGGGTGCTCCACTTTTTTTTTCCCCACCATTCAAAACATAACGGATGTGTAGGTTAATTGGGAATTGGGTGTAATTGGGTGGCACGGGTTCGAGGGCCGGAAGGGCCCGTCACCCAGAGGTGCAGTGCTGCCAGACCTCATGCTCCACCACCTCAGGGGGCAGCTCCAGCACCTTGTGGGGTGGCTCCAGCACCTAAAAAATTTAGCACTGATGTTGTTTAGCCAAAGCAGTGAAACCATTTGTACCAAAATAAATGTTTTTAATAAACAAATCATATCAAAGAGTACCATGAATATGTTTTGTATTTTAGTGAAGTCCTAACAAACTCTCTTCCCCCTGACCAAATATATTTTTAGGGGAAAGCATTGTAACTCACTCAAATATTTTACAATGGAATGGATTTTAAAATGTTAAATTATTCATTTGATATTTTAGCTTTCACTTTATCAAATTTGTGTAATATAGTGAGGGTGTTACCTGACATGGCACCGTTATGGGTGGTGTAAAGCTCAGGGGCCAAATGTGAAGTGCATCCAGTCCCTTGGCTGGGCCATATTTCGTGATGCTGCTGTGACTCTGGTAGAAAGGTTTGGCTCCAAGGACTATAGGAAAGATTGACGCTTGACTCCTGTTCCTTGCAAACTCCCCATCATTCTGTGTCCAAGCATTGGTCTTCCATATTCTGCCCAAAATGTATCCTTTCTACTAAAACCTGTGTGACAACTGTTTTCACTAACTCTCCAAATTTGTATCCTGAGAGCCTTTGTGTTCCCTTGCAGCTACAGGACATATTTCCTGCTTCCTACTGGGTTAGTGTTTGCCATCTTGCAGCTTGTTCTCACAGCTTCTGCAACCCATCAGTTTGTTTCTTGTGTATGACTGTTGCTTGGGCACTTTATGGTAATGCACCTCCTTTCCATGTGACCCAAACCTGCTTAAAATATTGGTCCCCTCATCACGTGTCCACCTGATAAAGAATGTAGGGCTGGAAGCTAAATTCGTCAGTGGTTAGGCAGCACAAAGTTGACAAATGCCTGCAGTCTCTGGTGCAGGCATGAATTAATTGTCTTTGCAATCTTGCACCTGTTTTCAGAGGCGATCTAATTTATTCTCTATTTTGTGCTAGAGGCAGGTTTCTAATGCTGTCAAGTTTGATGAGTGACTGAAGACTGACTAATCCGAATCTGTTCGTGTACACATTGCTGTTAATGAACAGTGAAAAGGCAAGCAAAATGTACCTTCCCCGGGGCAGCATGCTTTTCACTGTGTGCGAGCGTCTGTGAAATCTCCCTTTAACTTTGTAGTTTTCACACCAACTCGTTCTGTTCGACACTGGAAACTGGCTGGGACTTTTTCAGACTAAAGATGGGCTTCACCCCCAACAGCCTTAAGTCACCAAATGCAGTAATCTATAACATTTCAACCTGATCCAATATATAGATGAAATAGCTTCAGTTCATTCATAGCTTTTTTTGGTGTTGACTAAACGTGTCGGTTTTTGGTTGAACCAATCATCCCAAGTAAAGTTTACATTTATTTTAAAAAATTTAGACATACAGCACGGTAACAGGCCCTTTCGACCCACGAGCCCGTGCCACCCAATTGACCTCCGACGCCCGGTAGGTTTTTGAACAGTGGGAGGAAACCAGAGTCCCCAGAAGAAACCCCCACAAACACAGGAAGAACGTACAAACTCCTTACAGACAGTGCAGGACTTGAACTCCGGTTTGATCACTGGAGCTGAAACAGTGTTGTGATACGCTTATGGAATCATAGATTTATAAAGGCACTGAAATGGGCTCTTCGGCCCTTCAAGTTCAAGGTGACCACGTTCACGTTTACACGAATTTCATTTCATTCTCTTCTGCTTCCCATCAATTTCCCTCCAGGTTCTCATTTATCTGCGCACGGGCAATTGTGCCATGGCACAATTTCTTTACCAAGTAAAGCACGAAAGTCTGCGGACACCGTGATTGAAGTAAAACCAATGCTGGAAAAACTCAGCAGATCAAACAATGTTCTTTTTACAGCAAAGATAACCAATGTTTCAGGCTTCAACCCTTAATCAAAGTATGAGCGTATACCTTGATAAAGGACTCCAGCCTTAAACATTGGTTATGTATCTTTATCTTTGCTGTATAAAGTACATTGTTTAATCTGCTGAGTTTTTCCAGCATTGATTTTTATTTCTTTATCAACCAGCATGTCTTTAGATGCGAGACCCACACAGTTACAGGAAGAACATGCAAACTCAACACTGACAACACTGGAGGTCATGATTGAACCCAGGTCGCTTGATTTGTGAGACAGAGACTCTACTAGTTGTGCCACTGAACCCCAACTTGGTTCAGCCTAATACAAAAGATTCAGTCAACAGTAACCAGTAACTAGCGGTGGTCCCATTGGGAAGAATAAACGATGCCCAACTACCAGGTGGCAAACCATCCTGGGCTGAGCTTTGTGCCTGGTGATTTCCACCATTTCTACTTGATGATGAGCCAGCGTTGATTGGGCAGTGCTTGTAATTCCGAATGTATTTTGCAAGGAGTATGTTCTCTCTGCGTCTCCAGCAGGAGTTCAGCATATCTGGAAGATGGTTGATGTGCTCACATTCAGTCGGAAGTCTGCATGGTCTGAGCTGCCACCTTCAGAGGATGCAAAATACTTATCCTCCCCAACAGGAAAAAAACAAGCAATCCATTTAATATCTTGTTCCTTGCTCTGCACAAACTTTCTGCCGTGCACTGACATTTCTAAATTCCTATAAATGCAGTTGGCTTTAAACATTAGAACAGGCCAAGGTTACAGCTCCTCGCATCTGCTGCTCCATTCAGTGTTGTTGTAGCTGATTTTATGCTGATCTCTCTTTGTCAGTTGCCATTTCACTCTGTTTCCTGATTGTTCAAAGGGTTTCCACTCCCTCTTTCAAATGACCGCACTAACTTCCAGAATCCACTGGTGTAGACATTTCTGGAGATTCACTGCTCTCTGAGAATAAATTCCTATGTATCCCAATCTTGTTCCATCATCTCTTGTTTGTGGAAACATCTTGACATGTACTCTGTCACATCCACAAAAGATCTTGAAGAAGGGCTCCGGCCTGAAACGTCAGTCGTATATATCGTTACCTCCTGTGGACGCGGCAAGATCTGCTGAGTTCCTCCAGCATTTTTGTTTATACTACAGTTGCAGCATCTGCAAACTCTCGTGTTTCATTTTTCCATTGCATTATTGCTCAGTTGAATGTGCTCTACAAATATCTACATGATCATCAAATACACAATCTGCTTTATCACATCTATTCCCTGCTGTTGTTAACTAAGGTCCAACACCCAAATGAAGACAACACTGCAGCAGATTGTTTCCAGGGTAAACTCCAGTAGGTCCTGATGAAAGGTAATTGAAATGAAGTGTTCACTTCCTTTCTGTCTCTGCAGGTGCCTCCTTTCCCATGTACAGGTCGAGCGGTTGATTTGGACCCCTAGAATCTGCAGCATTTTGCCTTTGCAGTTGTGTTACAAATGAGATCTCACAAAGTGACCTTCAGGTACAGTTTGCACTGCCTGGCCCACCGGAAAAAGAATGTCAAGGTGACATTTGAGGTAGTGTCTGTTCCCTGACAATATATTTGAACTTGTGGCAATTAATACTGAGTTGTAAATGAATGGCCTGCTAATGGTATATCAAAAAGGGGCGGCACGGTTGACATAGTGGTTAGCACGACGGCTTTGCAGCGCCAGCGATCGGGACCTGGGTTCGAATCCTGAGCTGTTGGTAACGAATTTGTTCATTCTCCCCGTGTCTGTGTGGGTTTCCTCCGGGGACTCTGGTTTTCTCCCGTCATTCAAAATGTACTGGTGGTGTAGGTTAATTGGGTGCCATGGACCTGTGGACCAAAATGGCCTGTTACCATGCTGTATGTCTAAATTTTAAAAAATGTAAATGGGCTGAAAAGAACTCTAAGCATTCTATTGATTAATTACACTGTGCTCTCGTTATTTGTCGGTTTTAAATAATGTCAACTTAAGCTAACCTTCAAGTTGTATCAAAGTGAACCATCCAAAGCGACTTCAAAACCAAGACAAACCACTGTAGATGAGGGAATCTTAAATGCAAGTGTTGGAAATTCCCAGTACGTCAGGCAGCATCTCTGGAGCCTTTTGTCAGAGCCTGAAGGATTTGGCAATGTCATGGGTTTTAAGGTGGGGAGGAAAGAGCAAAAGAAATGGCTGTGAAGGACCAGAGGAATTGAATGGAGATTCCTAACCCTTTGCCAAAGCTGCTATAACCAGAGGGGGTCTTTAGAAGAACCAAACACCACCCAGCTCCCAGATCACACTTATACGCATGTAGTTGTGATTCCATTTTAAGTAATGATTTCCCCATTGCAAAACATGATCACTAGACTTTCTCATTTTTCACTATATTGTACATTACTTTGTTTAACTTGTACAAACCCCTGGTATCCAGCACCAAGACGATTGGTAGATGAGAAGTGAATTTTCCAGTTGCTTGAGTTTCTGTGTTATGTGATTAGTGAACTAACGACTTGAGTTTCTATGTTTATGTGATTTAGTGAACTAACAGCAAGGTGTGCTAATTTAAAAACCGTATATTTTAACCTATTTATTTTCCATGATAATTTTATTTTTGGCCTGTTGCTTGGGGATGCTGGTTGCTTGAACTCCAGATAACAGAGATTTTACTGTATTAGGATTGTGCAACATGAATTGAGGGTCACTTCTTGAGACAGGGAAACTTGCTGAGGAAGTGATTCTTTCTAATAATTCTAGCACCCCCCCCCCCCTCATCAAATATACCTCTGCTTTAAAATATTGAGTACCTGGTGGTAAGGTTTTGGGCAGAAGGATGAAGGGACTAAATTTGCTTGTGTGGCACAGTAGCATGACCATCAGAGGGGCTGCCTCACAACGGTGCACGAATCAGGGTCCAATCCTGGCCTCTAGGATGGAGTTTGTTTGGTCTCCCTGTGACTCTATGGGTATTCCTTAGATGCTCTGGTTCTCATCCATGTGCCATTGGATGGGTTAATTGTCCATTCTAAATTGTCCCTACTGTGAAGGAGTGAGGTAGTATTGACTAGAAAGTAGGGAGAATAGACCACGAGAAAAATCAGCCTGGGAACAGAAATACTCTGAGAACTGGTATAGGCTTAAGGGGCTGAGTGACCATCTTGTATTTCTAAGGAGATCTAGAGAATAGTATTGTTAATAAGTTGCTCATGCCTGACTTATTCTAAGCTATGAGAATAGTTATTTTCTCTGGCCAAGATTAGGTAATTTATCCCCTCTGGACCAGCCATTCTCAACAGAGGGCACTGAGGCCCTCTTGGACACCACTGCACATTTAAGTGAAAGCCTTGTTTTCTTTTATTCTTGTGTAACATAAATTTTTATTGGTCTTTTTTTAATGTCGTCGGTAGAGAGAATTATGGGAGAAACCACAACATGACTGCTTCACAAGGAAGGGGGGGTCCCATAAACTTTGAGCAGAGACCTAGGGGGAGCCATAGCCAAAAGAAAGTTTGAGAATGGCTACTCTATAGACCAGACATTCCCAAAGGGGTTGGTGGAAAGATCCAAGGGGGCAGAGAGGAAAACGGGGGCGGTGAGGAACAAAGGGGAGGTCCGAACGTTTCTGGAAAGCTTCAACCCTCAACTGTCATCGTGCGCTATACATCAGGTGAGGAGGGGTGGGGGTGACAGCTGGGGACAGGACTGCTCGTGTCAGTGACCACTCGGAAAGGGAATCACTCAGGATGGGACTGCTCAGGGCACAGTAAAGAAAAACAAGTGATGGCAATATAGTGTGAAAACTGTGAAGGCAATGTAGTGAGGTGTAAATTTACCCTTTCATATTGCTAAGTAAATTTATTTACTCTGTTTTATTTATGAAATACTATACTTGTTTACAGTGTTAGATTAGATGTTCTTTTACATTTGCAGTAAACCTAATACCAAGGAAGAAGTGTGTGTTCATTGTATGTGTGTGGTGCTGGGTGCTAGGGATGTGGCCTGGGAGCCAAGGGGGCAACAGCCCATTTGGGAACACTACTAGATTGTGGATGATCTCCGTCAAGTCCATCTATCTGCTTCAGTTCCAAATCCCTAAAAACCTTTACCTGACAGCCTTAATGTGGCACCTAATGTATCTGTTGTAGCCGACTACTACAAAGAAACACACACTCTCGCAATGTGGGAGGTTTAGTTCTGAGATTTATTGAGGCTGGAAAGGCTCCTTTTATACAGTTGGAGTTCCCACCGTTTGTTTGATTGGCTGAACATCAGCCACATATAACAATAAGGGGCAGGAACATTTTTTTTTCAATTTTTTATTTTTCACACCATAAATCACATTAACCATGATACACACTTTTTCCTTTTCACACATATACAGTGCCATTTTCTCCCCCCCCCCCTCCTCCCATCCCACCCTCCCTACCTCCCCCCTCCCGTCCATTTAAGGTACAAAATCTAGGATACATTAAACCAGTCAGACAATGTTGTCATTCAATAAAAATACACCAGAAATTCCACTGAGTCCATTCTTTTCATTTCCTTTTCCTTCCATTAACTTAGGTAGTGATTGTCCCCGGTAGGTTTTTGCTATTGTGTTTGAATGTGAATACCCTTCTTCCCCAGCCTGTTGTTAATCTGTTAGCTGGACAGTTTGGCCAGCGCCATTTTAGGGCTGCTGGTCTTGTGCTGCTCCAGCTTTCAACCGCGCAGGTTTGCTGTGTTAAGGGACGTGTTACAGTGTGTTATGCTGCTCTTTACTACCGTGCGCGCTGCACAATGTGCCGACTTGATCTCCGTGGTGGCGGGCAATATGCATTTTCAAGTCAGATCAAGTTTATTGTCTTCTGATTGTACAAGTACAACCTGATGAAATAGAGTTCTCCTGTTCTCAGTGCAAAGACGGAGAGGCAGAACCAGACTTAACACACATACAGACAAACAATACATATGCAGGACAAGTATTCATCTACACAAATAAATATTGTTCCATGAATATGCGAGTCTCGGATGGTTAGTGTGAGCAGTTCTTTCAGTCGTTCAACATTCTCACTGCCCGTGAGAAGAAGCTGTTCCTCAGCCTGGTGGTGCTGGCCCTGATACTCTTGTATCTCTTCCTGGTGTGAAAGCATTGTGGGTTTTGTCAATGAATGTGATTTAGAGTGAAAGAGCCTTCAGCACATTAACTGTGCCTGTTGCAGCTGGAATGGATGGAGATAGGCGTGTGGAGTAACTCCCTTTGACGCGACTTGTCTGTATCAGCACCAGTGTTATTGGCGGCTTTGTGGTTGGCCCGAGGGAGGAAGGTGCAAACCTCCAGCTGGAACTTCTCAGTAAAAGTTCCCCTGATCTCTGCAGTTTGTTGTTTTTCTTTCAAACAGCTTTCGAGGTGTGTTTGCTTTAATTCAAGGAGTGCAGCTCTGCTCTGTGTCCAAATGGAGATGTAAATTCTAAGACAAACCTTTTGGTTACTACAATATTGGCTTGGTTACTTTCCCTTTTAAATTAACCCATTATTTGCTAAACTCCCCCTCTGTTTGTTCAAGGTTCCAGCATCTGCAGTTTGTTACTCTATAGTTCCCCCTATTTTGTTTTCTCTTTGATTATTAACAGCCAGTGTGCCTCTCTCCCATCTTTATGAATAGATCGGCCATTGGAGCAGTGGCAGCCTCTTCCCTCTGTTCATTTATTTGTCCCCATGTTGGGAGATGTGTCCTCACCTCCCTTGATCCTGTAGTTTCTTTCCTAACCCTTTCTGCCTCTCTGCTCCTCAAGATCGGCCTCTTCATCAAGCTGTTGGAAACCCTGTCTGCTTGTTTTGTGTGTTTCAATATTTAGATGCTCTAGTGAAGCCCCTTTTTGGATGATTCCCTTCTTCTTAAAAGCACTGTTGTAATGCAAGTTTTTGTTGACTCAAACTATCTTCGGCAGATTTATTCTAAAAAAGTTATATGCGCCATCGAGCTTGCAACCCTGAGGTGGGCAAGTGGACCCTCGGCCTTTGCGAGCTTGCTTGTAGGAAAATCTCCAGGTTCTTCCTCTTTAACCCTTGCCCCACTGCAGGGAAACTCGAATGCCCAGGAACTCAGCAGAAAGTGGTAAACCAAGCCAAGTCCATCACGGGCACTGAAGAAAGCAGCCAACATCATGAAGGTCCCCCGTCACCCTGGTTACAACCTTGGGCAGAAGGTACAGAGAGAAGCCTAAAGTCTAGCTCATGAAAGACTTCTTTTCAAAGGCCATCAGGCTCTTGAACCTCCCTGTACTACCCTACCCTCATCATAAACCACTCCGGGAACCACCAAAGATCGATCTGCACTATTGAAACTTGGTTTGCACTAGTTGGGATTTGTGCACGCACTTGCCTGCCCTTCCTCCCCGCCCCTGCTGCTTTCATGTTTAAAAAAAACAAATCTGATAGTATACATTAATTGCTATGGAAAGGGTTAAATATTCACAGATACAGTTGTGGTATTTCAATAGTGCAGGCATGTCACTTTGAGGAGCCTGAATAGTTGGTATAATTAGGGTGATCCCCTCTTCAGACTTCCCTCTCTCCCCCACTCCCTCCTTTCCACTACTCTTCCCCCCCCCCCCCCCCCCACCCCCTCCCAACCTGTGCCTTCTGTTTGGATTTCCTTTCTCCTCCTGCCCAGAAGTACAGGTAGTCTCTTGCTTACATTATTTGAGCCAGATTTCTGTCATTTCAGCCACCTCACAATCCCTTGTGGGATCTTTACCTGCAGCTCACCAACCTCAACAGTAGTACATCCATCGATGTAATACTGATGTACTGCCAACTTTTGCTATTTTCTTCAATAATATTCCTGAAATCTTGAAGATGGATTGTGGATGATCTCTGTCAAGTCCATCTATCTGCTTCGGTTCCAAATCCCTAAAAACCTTTACCTGACAGCCTTAATGTGGCACCTAATGTATCTGTTGTAGCCGACTGCTACAAAGAAACGCACACTCTCGCAGTGTGGGAGGTTACGCTCTGAGATTTATTGAGGCTGATTTCAGGTTTATTGTCAGAGTACGTACCTGAGATTCTTTTTCCTGCGGGCCAGGCAGAATTACCACTTATTGGTAATGCAAAAAACAGTACTCGACTTACACATGTAAACAAATAAAGAAATAGAAACAAACTGTGCAATAGAGAGAAGGGAAAAAAAATCAACTAATAAAGTGCAAAAGGGAAGCACAGTTGGGGTGGCAAGGACCAGACCTAGGTTCGAATCCTGCACTGGCTGTAAGGAGTTTGTACGGTCTCCCTGTGTGGGTTTTCTCTGGGGACTCCGGTTTCCTCCCACCCTTCAAAAATGTAGGTCAATGGGTTGTAAATTGGGGGGCTCGGACTGAATTGGCCTGTTACAATGCTGTATGTCTAATTAAGGGTCCTTAAATGAGTCCCTGATGGAGTTTATTGTTGAGGAGTCTGATGGTAGAGGGGTAGCAGCTGTTCCTGAACCTGATGGTGTGGGTCTTGTGGCACCTATACCTATTTCCTGATGGTAGCAGTGAGAACAGAGTGTAGTGATAGAGTGCAAGTGATCCTCCTGACCATTAGAGAGAGACAGAGACTAGTTTGTGGCAACTTTGGTTGGATTCAAGATGGATGCTTGTGTAAATTGGACTGAAAATGTCACCACAAGCAGAGATTGTTCAAACAGTGATTCATGCTGTACCTGCAAGCCATTGGACTCTATAGCAAACCTGATGCATGGAAGGTTGCACTGCTACTTACCTTGGTGGGACCTCAAGCACTAGAGGTTTTCAATACATTTTTTTTTGCTGCAGCAGCTGACCAGGGCAATCTCGACAAGGTTATCCAGATGTTTGATGAACGCTGTTTACCAAAGGAAAATGAAATGTTTGAGAGATGCATGTTTTGATCAAACTTCTGCAGGGAGATAGCTTTAGCACTTTTTTAACAAATTTGAAATTAAAAGCAAGAACATCCAATTTTGGAACGCTGCAAGATTCAATGATCCATGATCAAATTGTGTTCGGGATTATTGATAAGAAAGAAAGAGAGAGGTTGCTGTGAGAGACAGAGCTAGCCTTTGCTGGAGCTGTGAAGATATGCCACGCCAGTGAATTGGCTCTGCAGCACATTAAAAATTTCAGTGAAATGTTACGGAGAATCTAAAGACTGATGATGAAGCAACAACGTTATGACTTTGAATTGGTGTACAATCCAGGGAAACCTATTGTGTTAGCTGATGTGTTACCCAGGGGAACGACGCAGAGCAAAGCACACAATGAGAGTTCCACAGAGACAGATATGAATCTTCACGTGAATCTGATCACTGAACCTCTTCCCATATCTGACATGAAATCCAAGCAGATTGCAGCGGAACCAGAAAAGGACACCATTCTACAGAAGATCATCAAGAATCTGAATGAAGGATGGCCTAGAGATGAATGTCAGCCATACTACAACATTAGAGCTGAGTTGAGTGTTGTCAATGGGTAACTACTCACAGAGCAGAATTTTCATTCCTCAATCACTGTGACAAGAGATGCTGAAAAGGGTGCATGAGGGCCACCTGGAATGGAAAAATGTAAGAGGAGGGGCAGAACTGCTGTTGATTGGCCATGGAAAAATGCTGACATTGGACAGGATGATTTCAACCTCTGAGACCTGTTTGAAACATCACACAAAGCGGGCAAAGGAACCCATGATAATAACTGACTTACCAGCAGAACCATGACAGAAAGTTGGGACTGATCTGCTCCACATGGATGGAAAGAATTACTTGCTGGTTATTGACTATCTATCAAACTATCCAGAGATTACGTTGCTTCCTAATATGTCTGCTGCTTGGATGATCCAATATATGAAATCGATCTTTGCAAGACATGGAATTCCTCAAATGGACCGTGTTACAGCTGTAGAGAATTCCAGAACTTTGCAAAGCAGTATGATTTTCAACGTGTGACTTCAAGTCGTTTGCATCAACAGTCAAACGATAAATCAGAGAAAGGAGTTCACATAGTTAAACAGTTGCTCAAGAACAGTTGCTGGACAGTGGCTCAGATCTACATCTCGCTCTACTGAGTTACAGAGCTTTGACACTTGAACATGCCATGTCACTCTTGAGCTTCTGATGGGATGTAGACTACGCACCACACTTCCCTACTCTGCAGACCCAAACAAGAACCAAGATGTTGAATGGAAACAAATATGCAAGGGAGACAAAAAACAAACTTTGACAAGTCAGCAAGAAGCTTAGCTCCAGTGGCACAACATGACAAAGTGAGACTCCGAGATCCCAAGACTTGGGACAAAGGGCAGATAATCCCAGATCCTACCCTGTCAGAACAGTGGATGGTCAAATACTGAGAAGGAATCAAAAGAGCCTGCTGAAAATGTTAGAGACACTGCAGGAATGGACAAATGGAGAAGATCCAGCCTGCACAGCAACAGAGGAAACATCACCAGTGCTGGACAGTAGTGGACCCGCAAAGCCGACACAAGCACCTGTGTTACGAAGATCCACACGTGTTATCAAAGCACCTGACAGACTAAATCTCTAAAGAAAAAAGAACTGCACATTTAAAAAGTTTGTGCTGCTGATGTTTGTGTTTAAGTTTATGTTGAACTTTAAATTGAAATGAATACTGTATTAGTGTGTCATGTTGTTAGATTAAGCATCTCAAGGAAAGGGGATGCAGTGATAAAGTGCTAGTGATCCTCCTGATCACTCGAGGGAGTCAGTTAGATTCAAGATGGATGTCTCTACACAGTTGTGTGTATGTGTGTACTTTATGCTGGGTGGTGTAGATCCTTGATGATTGCTGCTGCTCTCCTGACAGTAGAATTACCTGTAGATGTTCTCAATGGTGGGGAGGGTTTTACCTGTGAAGTCCTGGTTGTGTCCACTCCCTTTTGCAGGGCTTTACGCTCAGGGTGATTGTTGTCTCCATACCAGTCAATGATGCAATAGGTCAGCACAATTTCCATCTGTAGAAATTTGCCAGGTTTCATATTATTTTTTTCCCTCTCCAGTTTCTCTTTCCAGCAGGAATGAATAGTTCTGGGAACATGGCCGTGACTAGATTACTGCAATTCAGCAGTGATGCATGCATCCCACACGACAGACCAAGACACGTGCTTGTGCAATTAATACCATAGAGAGATTGCGCTGATGTGGATTTTTACATAATTACTGCACAACCTTGATCTCCTTTAAACTCAAAAGACTGCACTCGGCTGATTTTAGGAATGTTCATGAACAAGGTGTAGTCTATCATTCCTGCTGTAGTGTAACCTGTCTCCAGAATGGACGACCATCGCCTTCCCAAGATCGTGTTATATGGCGAGCTCTCCACTGGCCACCGAGACAGAGGTGCACCAAAGAAGAGGTACAAGGACTGCCTAAAGAAATCTCTTGGTGCCTGCCACATTGACCACCGCCAGTGGGCTGATATCGCCTCAAACCGTGCATCTTGGCGCCTCACAGTTCGGCGGGCAGCAACCTCCTTTGAAGAAGATCGCAGAGTCCACCTCACTGACAAAAGACAAAGGAGGAAAAACCCAACACCCAACCCCAACCAACTAATTTTCCCTTGCAACCGCTGCAACTGTGCCTGCCTATCCCGCATCGGACTTGTCAGTCACCAACGAGCCTGCAGCAGACGTGGACATACCCCTCCATAAATCTTTGTCCGCAAAGCCAAGCCAAAGAAGAACCTGCTTACAAACTGTTCTTTTAAATTTATCTTGAGCCTACAAAAAAAATCTAACACAACTACAGAGGTTATTGTATTTACAGGAAACATGCCCCCATCTCCATATAAAGTTGCTCGTTTAAAGGCGTTTGTTATTTTCTGATTCTCTCCCTTCTGTCTCGTCATAAAAAAAGTGATGGTTGACTGATTTCCTTTATGGAATAGAACTTTCCTTCCCCATTCTGTCTGTCCTCCATCTCATTCCTGTTCGTTATGTTTGAACTGTTGTAAAAACTAATCACCCCTCAAAATCCGGGACCACCAAGGTGACTGAAGGTAAAAGACGAGCTGTAAATTGACTCTTTTAGAGCAGCAGAAACACGAGGCACTGGGTCCTCAGCGGGCTGTCAAACGATAGACCTGGGGTTATTCTCGTTCAACCAGAGAGCAGATTTGACAGAGGTGTTCAAAAGCAGGAATAATTTTGACAGAATTAACAGAAGAGAACATAATGATTAACAGAGGACATGAATATACCGTGACAGGTATAAAAAAAGACAGGGGGTTTTGAAGAACAAACTTTTCCAACGTAAGTTTCTGTCTGGGATTTGCGGAAGTAGATTCAAAAGCAATACAATAAAGTCCTCAGTATCTGGCACCTATAGGATTATGGATGTCGGATATGCGAATTTTCCAGTTTCCTGAGATGCGATGCCTAACTAATACACCTGCATTAAGATTAAAACAGTTTAAAAGACAAAAGACAGTGCCAAATGTAAAGTCATTTAGACAATAGAAAAAAATCTATTGTCCTTAATTATGTAAAGTTCACTTCAATCGGGTAATTCCCGTAATTTACAACATTTAAATTTAAACTCCAGTTGCTGGCGCTGTAACAGCGTTGGACTAACGGCTACACTAACCATGCCGCAGTTAAATTAAAAATCTCTTCCCTAAGTTTACGGATTAAAGCCTTACTAATATACTTCATAATATACCAATAAAGATGAAGAACTTTACTAGGCAGGGATAGAGAAATACTTTGGGAGAGTCACCCCAGCTCTGAGCGGCATCAGCCGGCTTTTCATCCTGGGAGCTACTATTTTATTCAAACACAACTTTATTCAGACAGCTTCTGCGGGTGGGGTACGGCCGGGGCGCTCCTTTGGCTGAATGTTTGTCCCAAGAGGTTGTGCGTTGCTTCGGAGAACATTTAATTTTAAAATGTTAAAGTTTTATTCAAATTTTTATTTTTCTTATTTTAAAAATATTTTAAGTGTATATAATAAAATATAATTTGCAAGCGTTTTTTATCGCTTGCTGTCTGAATTCCGGGTACTGAGGATTTTTCAGTACAAGTCGGATAGATTCTCGAGGAAATATTCTCGTGTCATTGGGAAAGGCCAAGAGAGTGGGAAGTAGGATTAGTTGTGAAGTGTCCCAACTGTTCGACTCAGCTGCCTTGGGTAAACTTTTAGTCCATGAGCAACTGTTTACTATTTGCTACCCTGCCAGTTTTCACTGTGACACCCACACATGTTCTACGTGGTGAGGAGGTGAACTGGTCAATGCTGTGGCGTCTTAGAGTTGACACGTGGACCTCTCCAGCCCCTTTGTTCTAACACTGAGGAAATTGGCCATTGGTTTCATCTTTCCAGCATAATCATCCAAAGTTGTTCCAGAGGCAAAATGGTGGGTAGTGATGTTCATTTAGACCTACAGACAGTGTGGGGTTAAGAGAAGTGGCTGCCCTAATGTGTTTGTACTCACCAATGAAGATGAGGCCACGCTGGGCAACACTGAATGCAGTAGATGAGCTTAGGCAAAGTGCAGGCAAGGCCCTGCCTCATCTGGAAGGTCTGTTTATGGCCCTGGATCTCATGATTGAACGTGATTTCACGTAGGTGAAATCTGAACTTTGAACTGTGGAAAAAGCAGATGGGTGGGGATGGAGATGACAAGCTTGGCAGTGGGATAGCATTGAACTTGCAGGAAGCATTGGAGGATGTGGAAACAGGAGGGATAGATATTTTGAGTGGAGACTGCAATAAGTCTGAGCCAAAATTTGGGCTATCTCTTTTCTCCCCCTCCACAAATTCTGTTCGAAACCCCCCCCCCCACCCCACCCCCAAGTTCCTGCATTAGTGTGGGGGTTTTGTTTTGCTCCAGATTCCAGCATCTGGAGTCGTTTGCGTCTCCCAGTCCTTGAAATGTGTTGGTGGTCTGCTACAACACTGGGAAATGTCGTGGTGGGAAATTGATGAGTCTGCTCGGCAAAGGTATTTATGTCTGGGAGTCAATGGGGATGTGAATGAGGGGCCATTCAGCGTGCATGTGTTTACACCTAATGTTGTCTTGTTGGAATCAGGAGTGGAGCCCCTACGCTCTTTGACTGGGTCCCACCGGCAAAGATTACAGGAGAGCACCTGTGGCAAACACAAGAGTTTGGAGCGAGAGGCACTTTATATCCCCCAAATCACACAAGAGGGGCGTTTGTATAGTCATAACATTTACAATGTGATAAGGAATACAAAGAGCTACCAGGATGGTGCTGGGGTTGTGAGCTGAAACAATTTGCTTCAGTGACAGAAAGGAACAATGCTTAAAAGCATTCTGCTACCTTTGTTCACTTGCTTCTTGTGACAAATTCAAAGATAAACAAAGTGGTGGTTTACAACATAGTGCCCCAGAGTTGAGACAGGGCTGTAGGCCCAAAACAAAGTGGCTGTAACAAGAGCATTGCTCTGGACTCTTGACATACCAACGCCTGACAGAAACTACATTGACTCGAACTTTAGACTTGCAATGTTGCAAGCAGCAACACTCAACAATTCTGGGAATCGTTAATGAGCCAAATTACTTGTCCCACAAGCAATCAAATTGTGCACTGAAGTCAAGGCAGTACGAGTGTGGGCGTGTGATTTATATTATACATTTCAGTTTTGAAAAAAAATTCAAATGAGAATATTCAGCAAAGGTAAACTCACTTGTATCTAGTAAATGAATGAGACATTTGATTTGGTCAAATATTTCTGTTCAAAAGGTCATGAGATCCAGTCTTAAATGTCGGCAAAGAAGCTTCAAAGTGGCTTCCTCTCTGGGAGTCGCACTGTCAGTTTTATCTCAGTGCAACACACAAATGTGCTGGAGAAACTCAGCAGGTCACGCAGCATCCGTAAGATGTAAAGGGTAACCAATCTTTCAGATATAGGGCCTTGGTCAGGAATAAGAATAAAAATCAGGCAGGTAGATGGATATAGAAAGGTTTGTGGAGGAAGGGGGGGGGGATGTGGGAAGAGCGCAGGCTATGGGGAGACACAGATGGGAGGGTCGAAGAGAAAAAGCTGGAGGAGAGATGGGGGAAGAGCTCTTGTGGCATTCTTGATTATTGCTGTACCTGCAAACCAGCCTCTAGTGAATCTTTCTCTTGGACTCCTAGATCTACACATATCGGGCCACCATTCTCTGACTACTGAGAGAGCAAGCATCTTTTAGCTTTTTTTCTTGAATGGACATTTTCATGTCTTCTTAAAGAAACTGCAGGAATGGAGATGGATTGTCTCCTTTTTGCAACTTGAGCTTGGAATCTAGAACATGACACCCCAGTACAGGCCCTTTGGCCCACAATGTTGTGCCAACCTACTCAACAATCTAAATCTTCCCTACCTCTCACTCATAACCCTCAATTTTTCTTGCACCCATGGGCTTGACTAAAAGTCTTTTAATTGTCTCTGTTGTACTAGCCTCCACCACAGCCACCATGACAATTCTTCCAGGTACCCACTACTCTCTGGTGGGGTGGGGGGGAAACATCTTGACTAAACTTCCCACCCCTCACCTTGTTTGCTCCTTTTACCCCAGGAAAAAGGTGTTGGCTGTCCTCATAATCTATTAAGTCACCTCTCATCCTTCTTTGCTCCAAAGAGGAAAGCCCTAATTCTGTTAATTTTGCCTCATAACACCCATTCTCCAATCCAGGCAACATTCTGGTACCTCTCCAAATAATCCTCACCCTTCCTGTAATGAGGTGACCAGAACTGAACACAATATTCTAAGTGTAGTCTATCCAGAGTTTAATAGAACTGCAACATTACCTCATGACTCTTAAACTCAATCCCCTGACTACAATTTCCTGACTAATGAAGGCCAGCACACCATAGGCCTTCTTAACTACCCTATCAAACACTGTGGCAACCTTCAGAGATCTATGGATTTGGACTTCCACACTGTTAAGAATCCTGCAATTAACTATGTAACTCCCCTTCAAGTTTGACTGTCCAAATTGCATCACTTTCCTATTTTTTTGTTATCAGATTGAGTAAACAAACCTTCATCCAAGTTTTTTTAAATTTAAATTTAACAAGTTGAGACCTCAGCACTGGCTTCCGAAAATGATCCATTTATGCCTACTCTGTTCCCTGTTAGGCTGCCAGTTTCGTCCTCATGCTAATATGTTGTCTTGTGCACCCTGAGCTTGTGTTTTCTGCAATAACTTTTAATGTGGCACAATAGACAGTAAGTTCTGGAGTAAGCCATTTGGCCTATCGAGCCAGCGATCATGGCTGATTTCCCACAATCAGTACCCTATCCCTGGCTTCTCCCCATAACCCTTAATTCTCCTGTCCACAAGAACCTTATCTAGCTCCCTCTTGAACTTATCCAGAGAACCCGAATCTACCACCCTCTGCAGCAAAGCATTCTACAAACCAAAACTCTTTGGGTTAAATAAAAATTCTCATCTCTGTCTTAAAGTGCCTTCCCTATATTCTTAAACGATGGCCTCTCGCCCTAGTCTCACCCAACATTGGGAACATGTAATCAATTTCTATCGTGTCCAATCTCTTATATATCTCAATCATATCTCCCCTCATCCCTTCTAAATTCCAATGAATACAACCCAGTTTGTCTAACCTTTTGGCATACATCAATCCCGCCAGCCGGGAGCTAACTTGTGAATCAACACTGCCCTCCCTCAATAGTGAGAAGGTCCTTCCTCAAATTTGGAGACCAGAACTGGACACAATACTCTAGGTTGGCCTCACCAGGGCCCTATACAACTGCAGAAGGACATCTTTACTCCTGTACTCTATTCCCTTTTTTACGAAGGCCAACATGCCATTTGCCTTTTTCACAGCTTGTTGAACCTGCATGCTAGTTTGTAGGGACTGATGTACAAGTTCACCTTGATCACGTTGCACTTCCCCACTCCCTAACTGGCATTCCTTCTGGAAATCAAGGAAAGGCATGTGTTGGTTCCCCTTTAACCTTAACCATTCTACTTTTTAAAAAAAAACTTCCAGTAACTGTTGACGTAGCAGATGGCACAGCCCATTGCAGTACCAATGACTGGGGTTTGAATCCAGTGCTGTCAAGAGTTTTTCCCCAGTGTCTGTGTGGGTTTCCTCTGGGTGCTTTGTCTTACTCCCACATTCCAAAGACATAGAGAGTTAGTAGGTTAATTAGTCATGGGTGTGTTTGGATGACATGGGTTCATGGGCCTAAAAAAATTAAAAGCTCTAAAAAAATTAAAAGCTTTGTTCAAATATTATTCACCTGTCATAATACAATTGTTTGGAAATCCTTTGCTATACTGTTTTTAATTATAGTTTTTAACAACTCTGCTATTTGAATTGTTAATGGAGAAGGGTTCAGAGAGCTCATTGCTGTATCTGACCCGACCTTGTTGGTTTTCGTGCAGTTGGATAACCATGTTGAGGAACTTTGGGGGGCATCCGAGGCGCTCTAGTATTTGCCAAAGCCCTTTCCTACTCACGGTGTCGAAGGCTTTGGTGAGGTCAACAAAGGTGATGTAGAGTCC
Organism: Narcine bancroftii; assembly: GCF_036971445.1. Classification (NCBI taxonomy): domain Eukaryota; kingdom Metazoa; phylum Chordata; class Chondrichthyes; order Torpediniformes; family Narcinidae; genus Narcine; species Narcine bancroftii. The sequence goes on along the minus strand of NC_091473.1, from coordinate 142,027,490 downwards.
TTTGTTTTGTTCTCTGCACTTTTCTTGGAGCTGTCTGAGGGCATAGACAAGGCAAATAACGCCTTTGGAAGACTACACAAAAGAGACTGGAAAAACAACCAACTGAAAAACCTCACAAAGATTAGCGTATACAGAGCCGTTGTCATACCCACACTTCTGTTCGGCTCTGAATCATGGGTCCTTTACCGGCATCACCTACAGCTCCTAGAACGCTTCCACCAGCGTTGTCTCCGCTCCATCCTCAACATTCATTGGAGCGACTTCATCTCCAACATCGAAGTACTCGAGATGGCAGAGGCCGACAGCATCGAATCCACGCTGCTGAAGATCAAACTGTGCTGGGTAGGTCACGTCTCCAGAATGGAGGACCATCGCCTTCCCAAGATCGTGTTATATGGCGAGCTCTCCACTGGCCACCGAGACAGAGGTGCACCAAAGAAGAGGTACAAGGACTACCTAAAGAAAGCTCTTGGTGCCTGCCATATTGACCACCGCCAGTGGGCTGATATCGCCTCAAACCGTGCATCTTGGCGCCTCACAGTTCGGCGGGCAGCAACTTCCTTTGAAGAAGACCGCAGAGCCCACCTCACTGACAAAAGGCAAAGGAGGAAAAACCCAACACCCAACCCCAACCAACCAATTTTCCCTTGCAACCGCTGCAACCGTGTCTGCCTGTCCCGCATCGGACTTGTCAGCCACAAATGAGCCTGCAGCTGACGTGAACTTTACCCCTCCATAAATCTTCGTCCGCGAAGCCAAGCCAAATATTTGAATAGGCAGCATGGTTAACATATCAGCAGAATATTGTCACGGTGACAGCAACCGGAGATCAAATCCGGCGCTGTTTGTCGGGAGTTTGTCCATTCTCCTCGTGTCAAAGTGGGTTTCCTCCGGATGCTCTGGTTCAGGGATTGTAGGTCAATTGAGTGCAATTGGGCCAGAAGTGTCTGTTACCGTGCTGGAGGTGTAAATTTAAATTTAAATCTAAATTTCAAATTTAAATACTTTTTAATCTAGCTGGCTAATGTTACATATTGTAGCAGCTATTTTTAATGTGGTTAGAATATCTCTGGGTTGCATTTCACCCAGAGACTGTGCTGCAGGGTCAGAGGTGAAAGGACCCAAAGTTGGTCCATGGGCAAGCAGCTGATCTTCTTCCACTCCACAGGTTAGCCCTTGCACTCCACCCATTGTGGTCTTTCGAGGTTCAAATATCTCCTCTTCCTTAAATCTTGGATTGTTGCCAAAAAAATCTGCAATTACCTGTGGATCATTGCTACTGTATAGTTTGTTAGGAATAACCTGGGTTTAGAGGCTTGCAGACGGTGCAGCAGCTCGGTGGTGACGTGGCGGCTGAGGTTGCCCATGGCAGTGGCTCCAGCAGGTTCAGCCTGTTTTGCAGGATCGCGGCTTGAAGGAGCCGTCCGGACCACGGCGCTCGACATCGGGCCTGGGCCCGGAGTCCACCCGGCATGGAGGCCCGCAGAGCAGGTGGTTATTGATCATGCCACGCCTCAGCCTCTTCTCACCAAAAGTTAGGAAACTGTCCATAACTGTGGACAATGGTCGTAGATCTCCAGATATGGTTCGACCTAAAAGGGGAGGCAAGCCTCTTCAGCCCGGTTAAGCAACCTGCATAGGAGAAAGACATTCCAATATAAAACCTACGACCCAAGGACCTCGCTGCCACGTCCCAGCTTGCTTGGCCACGGCACACGAACCATGTGTGTAAAGGGTGGGGCCAGTACTGCGCACACTGCACTCCACCTAAAAGCTCCTTTGCGCAGCCCCGAGGTCATGTCCACATTCTCCCCCTCAAAAGAGAACGCAGAGCCCACCTCACTGACAAAAGACAAAGGAGGAAAAACCCAACACCCAACCCCAACCAACCAATTTTCCCTTGCAACCATGCCTGCCTTCCCTCATTGGACTTGTCAGTCACCAACGAGCCTGCAGCAGACATGGACATACCCCTCCATAAATCTTCGTCCGCGAAGCCAAGCCAAAGAAAGAAAGAAAAGAATCTGATGTAAATGATCACAGTTCAAAGTACAGCAATCATAAAATAATACATGAGGAAGAATTTTCAAACAAGATAGAAGAAGATGGAGGGTTATGGGCATTGTGCAGGGAGGTGGGACTAGAGAGGGGTGTTTGGTTTGGTGCGGACTAGAAGGGCCTAATGGCCTGTTTCCGTGCTGTAAATTGTTATGTTATGTTATGTTATAAACATTTTCTTTTCCTGTCGTGCTTGTCTAATTCTGTCTTCAAGGTTTCCAGACCTTTATCTGATAATACTCTCCCATTCTAATGTTCATCACTGGTATGTGGTCCCCGGCTTCTGTTTTTGTAACTTGAGTGAGTGGTCTTTCTTGGTTTCTTGATTTTCCTATATTCCTCCCTGGAAACTGTGTGACCAGATTGTATTTTCATAGAGCCTTGAATCTGGGAAACATTGGTCCTTTCCAAGAGTCAGAAATTTTAAAACGAGTATTTAAATCTGGTAGCCCAGACTTCCCTCTTAATTTTCCTGGGATCAGTCAACAGGCTGTCTTCTTCAGTGCTTCCATTTTCTGAATAACTAAGTCATTGGGTGTTTTTGAGGCAAAAATTGATAGGTTGTTGATTATCCAGGGCATCAAAAATTATGGGGAGCAGGTCGGGCAGTGGGGCTGAGTGGGAAAATGGTTCAGCTCATGATTGAATGGTGGGGCAGACTAGATGGGCTGAATAGACTATTTCTGCTCCTGGAACTAGATACATTTATTGTCTAATGGAGCAGTTTCATCCCTGTTTTGTTTTGGGCGAGGTAGGTCAATGTTGAAGGTGCATTGCTAACTGCTGTTCAACTGCAAGTGATGAGTTTATTGAGACTTGGGCTTATTTTAGCTTAATCTGTAACGATCCCAATCCAAAGTGGTATCAGCTTTATTTCTTGCTTTGATAGTGTGTTACCCTTGTCTTCAAGAAGTACCATCTGCTCTAGTCCTTCCCACATAAGATGTGTTTCATGGCTTCCAGCCTTGAAACCATTGAAACACTTTAGAAACAGTTATTGTTAGACATGTAGCTCATCAAACAAGGTCTCTACTGAACCTAGCATCTGTTTATCTCCTATGGACAGCAATGCGATACTGACAACATTATGATGGTACTAAATTGAGGGGCTGATATTAACTGGGGTAAAGGGAGTCAATATTATTTCAATAAAGCATTATATAGGAAAACCAATGAAACGATCTGATTGCACCTTGACACATACAGGCAACTGATAGGCCAAATGTTTTGTGTGTACCGTCTAAATTTGACAGACTTCAGTCTGATATCTACCAATAAGTCTCTACCTGTTCAGCAAACCTCATATTCTGGAAAAGGTCGGGGTGGGGGTGGGGGGGAGGTGGGTGAAGGGGGTTATTCCTAGAAACCAATACCTCTTTCCAATTTTCTGTAATGCAAAGCCATGTAACAAGAAATGTGAGGTGGGGAAAATTTTTTTTTAATTTATTTACTTTTTTTCTGAGGGAAAATAAGGTTAGTGGCAAAGATGTGCTGAGTGCAAATGATCATCGACCTGGTGCCAAAAATAATTCCATGAATAGACCTAAGATTTACACCAGTTAGTTTGGAAATATTTCTCGATTTGTTTACTTTTTTCATCAATTTCATGAGAGCTAATTTTATGCATACCTCATGATATGTAAATGTTATCAGAGTGATTTTATGTAAAGCTGAACAACTGTAACACAGAGGTCTGTGCTACCTGACGTATACAAGAAAGTTTGGTCAGAATCTGATGGCGATAATTTGTTGATTTTGGCCCATTTTATTTGTTATTCTAAATTATTCCAAGACCGATCTGTGCATTAAACTGATGTACAGTCTTCAGCTCGTAGGATGATGGACATAGATTATTAGTAATAAGGATCGCAATATCCCAATCACATTTCCAGGACACATCCATTGTAGTCTGATAAGGAGAATAATCTGTTTATCAAGCAATTTCCTCTTGTCCTTTGACATCTCCCATTCTTCATTGTCTCTCCAGGATTTGTTCCTTTTGACAGAGGCTGAACTCGGAATTCAGAATCGGACTTGTATTGTGTCCAACATTATCCTTCTTCAGGAGAGGGAGAGATGGAGAGTTATTGCATCCCAAGATCAACCTTTTTGTTGTTTTCAGGCTCATGGGGAGACAAACTAATTGGTCTTGGGTCCATTTATAGAATGTTTTTGGGACCAGATCATCGATCACTTGTGATCATTTGCCACTAACCTTGTTTTCCCTCTTAATAAAATCCATTACTAATTTGTCGGCCATTGTCTAGTGGGTAGCACCTTTATCTCTGAGTCAGATGGTTGTGGTTCAAACCCTACTCCTGAGACGTGACTACAGTGATAGCCCGACAAATACTCTCGAGAGATTCCAAATATCAGAGAAGGCCTTTTACCTTCTCGGATCTCATTGGGGTATTTGAGGAAGAGGGGCAGGGGAGGAGCTCAGGCCACAGGTGGACGTGCATAGGAGGGCAGGAAAGAAAAGCTGAGAATTGATTGGGGGGGGGGAGCTGCATGAATACAGAGCTGAAAGAAAGGAGATGGGCTCACAGTGGATCTCAACCTTTATCTTTCCACTCACATACCACTTTAGCTGCTTTCAGGTGCTCGGACGTAGATAATGCGCTGGGGGAATGCAGCTGGGATGTTCAGGTGGCCACAGAGAAGACGCCTTTCTGTCATCTGAGCGAACGCGGCCCCTGTGGACTGTGCCCGTAATCATTGCTGTGTTCCCTTCCCCTCTCCAAGCCCTGTATCTCTTTTGAGATATCTTCAGACCTTTAATTTTGACCGCGATTTATGTCAACATTTAATTGTGCCAACTTTGGCAGCCCTGCTTTTCAGCTGTCAAGGCTCTGAGTTTTGGAAGCAATGTACTATTTTTTACCGAGGCAGAGAATTTACCTACCTGAGGAGGGTTAGGTAAGTGCTCCTCAGGGCTGTGTTCTCCACTTTCAGGTGGCCAGCCGCATTGGGGTAGAATAGGTGGCTTTACAGTCAGGTACCTTTTACAAAGGTACAAGGACTGCCTAAAGAAATCTCTTGGTGCCTGCCACATTGACCACCGCCAGTGGGCTGATAACGCCTCAAACCGTGCATCTTGGCGCCTCACAGTTTGGCGGGCAGCAACCTCCTTTGAAGAAGACCGCAGAGCCCACCTCACTGACAAAAGGCAAAGGAGGAAAAACCCAACACCCAACCCCAACCAACCAATTTTCCCCTGCAACCGCTGCAATCGTGTCTGCCTGTCCCGCATCGGACTTGTCAGCCACAAACGAGCCTGCAGCTGACGTGGACTTTTTACCCCCTCCATAAATCTTCGTCCGCGAAGCCAAGCCAAAGAAAGAAGACAGTCAGGTATTCTGGCCACCTGAAAGCAGCTTTTGAGTAACCCATGTGTCATCGGTACTCTGTGATTAGTAAGGAATTTCTAAAGTTAGTATGTGAGTGGGAAGGGAAGGTTGAGAATCACTGCTCTGGACCCAATTGTTACTGAAATATTTTGCTTGAGAAAAATTGTCCCTGGCCCATTTCATTTGGAGTTATGAAACCATGTACATAATGAGTCAATTAGGGATGATTAAAACAGTGGTTTTCAATGTTTTTCTTTCCATTCACATACCACCTTAAGCAATCCCTTACTAATCACAGAGCATCTATGGCATAGGGAATGCTTAAAGTGGTATGTGAATGGAAGGAAAAAGGTTGAGAACCACTGAGATAAAGGGGAGGGAGCTGGAGGAAAGGAAACAAATGGATAGGGAAAGAGAAAGACAGGATGGGGAGCTAATGGAAACTGGAGGTCGATACCAATGGTGTGTAGTTGGAGAGTGCACAGAGGGAATATGAGACGTTGCCCCTCCAATTTGCATGTGATCTCAATCTGGCAGTGCATGAGACCATGTACGGACATTCCCTGGGGCAGGGAAATGAGATGGGTGGCCACTGGGAGATCCCCGTCATTATTACGCCAGAGCAAAGGGGCTCTTCCGGTCTGTGTTCCGTCTCTTCACAGTAGATGACCCCTGCAGATTCACAAGTGAATGGTGACAAGCGAGGAGGTGTGGGTGCATCTCTGTCTTGTGGACGCTGGGGGACCTGCTGAGTTTCTCCAGCAATTTTGTGTATTTACTACAGTCACAGCGATTGCAGATTTTCTTGATTCACTGCAAATTGCGCTGTTTTCAGCGTTACATGGGGTGCCTGAACCAAACAGGGTGTTAAACCAGAAGTCCCATTTGTGTTTCTATCACATGTGGTCCCAGGGATGAGGATGGTGCTCCCCACCTGCAGCTCATTTACGTTTGTCCCAGTCTTTAGTGCTTCTAAGGGATCTCACCACTTGTCTTGAGCTTCCTAGTCTCAGTGGAACCCACAAACGCAACTCACGATGTCACTGATGCAAGCAAACGATAATGGGATTTCCAACAGTGTCATCGGGTTTGCGGATGACACAACAGTCGTCGGCCTCATCAGCATCAACGATGAGTCGCTCTACAGAGAAGTGGAAAATCTCGTGATATGGTGTGAGAGTATCAACCCGAGTCTCAACGTGGACAAAACAAGGAGGTCATCGCAGACTTTAGAAGGACCAGGTACAACCATCCTCCACTACACATCAACAACTCTCCAGTGGAGACCACCAAGTTCCTCAGAGTTCACTAAACCAGTGACCTATTGTGGATACTCACTTGTCAGGAAGGTGCAACAGCGACTGCACTTCCTGAGATGACTGAAGCTGGCAAGGCTACCGGCCACCATTATGCTAACCTTCTGTGTTGTCAAACAACAACATAAAGCTCTACAGGAGCTTTATCGAGAGCATCCTGGCCGGCTGCATCATAGTGTGGTACGGTTGCTGCAGAGAAATAGATCGGAGGTCAATTCATGAGAGTGGCAGAGAGGACCACTGGAGTTTCTCTCTTTACCCCCCCCCACCTCCCCCCAATCGATGTGATCTATCAGGATTGTTGTTAGAAGAGGGGCATGCCAAAATTATTGAGAACGCTTTCCATCCTGCACACAGGATCTTTCAGCTACTTCTGTCAGGAAAGAGATACATGAGGATTAGGGCCAGCACCACCAGGCTGAGGAACAGCTTCTTCCCATGGGCAGTGAGAATGCTGAATGCCGCAAGAAACTGCTCACATTAACCATTTCATGAATCAGTGTTTATGTATTCATTTGTATATAGGTCCTGCATATATTACGGTTTGTTTATATGAGTGAGTCTGGTTGTGTGTCTGCGTGTTTTGCACCAAGGGTTGCAGTCAGGTGACAATAAACTTGGCTTGACTTTGGCAGGAAGAATTGTTTCTGTTGAGAACAACGGAGTGGTAGAAAATATAAGGCAGTACAAATCCCCAATTAAAAATGCACTGCATCGTGTTTTCTAAAGGTTTCATTATTGTCACGTTCTACATTCTACATTTAGAATGTAACATACATGAAATTCTTCAACTTTTGTCTACGGGAAGGCAGCAAGAGAGTTGCCACTTTGTCCAGCGTCCTTCACAGAAACTGCTTCATTGCTCTCAGCAACAACAACCCTTCCTGCGGCAGTGCAAGGATAATGGGCATCAGTTTGTTTCCGGCCTTCGCAGCTGCCACTGATGTTTCTCTCAGATGCTGGCAACTGGTTTGTGGAGCAATCAATGACTGCGTTGAGTGCATTTCCAAAGCGCCCATTCTGAGTGTAGCACCCTGATGTATGATCTTTTCAATGCATCAGTGTGAGTTTTGCTGTCATTTGAATTGAACTGTGGTCCATGTCTAAGCTATCAGGTTGCTATAATGATGTAAGAACGATAACATACATCCAAACCAAAGGTCCAGGTGACTTCAGTGGTCTGGGCCTCAGGCCCATAAATCCCTCCTCAAAGCTTCTCTGTTTCTCTACCTCTCTATTACAACCCACCAAGTTCAACTTTATTGTCATCAGGTTGTACATGGACAAAACAGAGCATTTCTGGTCCACAGTCCACACATACGGACACATAATACACCCTACACACAAACAACATAATATAGCGATTCAAAATAGAAAGATATAGAAATAATTTACAGGTTTCGAGAATTGTTCAACTGTTTCACTGCCTGCGGGAGGCACCTATTTCCCAGCCTGGGAATTGCTGATAAAATGTTCTCGAGGAATTACTGTGGTACATCAGAGATGATGACCAGTGAACCACCGTGCCTGCCGCAGGGGAAGGGTGGAACAACATTAAGGGACGGCAGGTGGTCTGTGCAAAGCTGCCTCCCCAACATCTCTCTTGCGCTCACTTGTTTCAGCTTGTTTGTCCTAACCCTGCAGCCACGGATTAACCTTTGTGCTCAAGCACATCTGTGAGGAGGACATCCAATTACTTCTCCCCAAGGCTCATGCATTTCTGATTCCAGCAGTCCAAAACCCTGGTTCACCCAGACCTAATAGAGATTTATAAAACCATAAGGAGGCAATGATAAGGGTAGGCAGAATTCAGAATAGTTTCCCTACAGTAAAAGTGTCACAAATGTGCACTTAAAGTGGGACAGAGGGAGTTTAAAGGAGTTGTGTGTGAGGCAAGATTTATTTTACACAGACAGTGGTAGGTGCTGGGAATGGTCTACCAGGAATAGTGGTGGAAGGAGATGCCACAGTGATGTTTGAGGCTTCCGAATGGACACCTGAGATCGAGGGACATCTATTTGGGTACAAGTAGCAAAGTTTTAGTTTGAGGAAACCGTGAAGTGCTGGAGGAACTCAATGGGTCAGACAGCATCCAGGGGTAGAAATGGTCACTCAACACTTTGCGTCAGTGGTTAGATCACTGGCCTTGTAAACCAGGGGTTGTGAGTTCATTTCTACCTGAGGCCTCATTTCTGTGAGGGATGCTTGACAAAGTGGCGACTCTCTGTCTTCCTAAAGTTAAAGAATGATCATGTATGCTACATTCTAGTGTTATGTGACAATATTGGAGCCTTTACCTTGACGGAGGAGTCTGGGTGTGGGAGTAGAAAAGCAGATAGAAGGAGAGACTATTGGGAAAGGAGGAAAAAATTAGAAAAAAAATAGTGGACCCAAACAGAATTGGGGGGGGGGGGGTGAATATTTATTTAAAATTAGACAATTTTAAATCTTACCTTCTCGCACCCCGCCCCCCCCCCCCCACCCCAGGCCCAAAGATTCCCACACTCACCTATATACAAGGAGCAATTTACAATAGTGAATTAACCTACCAACCTGTACTTCTTTGGGATGATTGAGGAACCTACTGAAACTCATTTGGTCACAGTGTGAACATGAAAACTCCACACAGACAGCATCCAAGGTCAGTATTGGGTCTCTGGCACTGTGAGGCAGTATCTCTACCAGCTCCACTCTGTTGTCCTCTAGGAGGAAAAATTCTTCATTCAAACCCATGAAACTTCAGCCCCTAAATCTATGGCCTCTAGTCTTGCATTCCTCTACTATGAGGAAAGGCTCCTACTATCTAGGCTACACATGCTCTACATAAATTATATCTGTTAGGCAAACCATCTCCTCCACCCCTTCCCTCCTCGTCTGCTCCAAGGTAAATAAATCTGTCATGTCCAGTATTCCAGGTCACGCAGCATCCATAGGAAGTAAAGGGCGTTTTGGTCCTGAGCCCTTCGTCAAGGTCTGAGCAAAAGCAGACAGGTGCCCAAATAAAGGAGAAAGAGAAGGAAGGGGCCAGGGGGAGGAGCACAGTCTAACAGGTAAGGGGTATCAGTGAATACAGGTAGGAGGGAAGAAGAGCGGAGAAGTGATGTGAGGAGGAGGTATCTCTCTGATAGAGAAGGAAACAAAAGGGTAGAGAAAGAGAGATTCAGGAAGGAGTTTGACAGAAATTGAAGATCAATGTTAATCTGGTCTGGTTGGAGAGTGCCTTGAGGGGATATAACATCCTGGTGAATCTCCTTTGCGTCTTCTCCAGCACAATCACATCCTTCCTGTACTGTGGCAACCAGCATGGCACCCAGCCAGTGTAGTGATGGCTATTAACATAATACAATGTTAGTCATCAATTCTGTAAAAAGAGGCACTTTTGTCTGACCAGGCTTTGCTGGCCTTCCATAAGGAGGGGTCTGCAAACGGACACATTCCAGGTGCAGGGTTTTGTGCTGAGAGACGCATTGAAGTGCCCCTCAGCAGGAAACCCTGCACCTGGAATATGGGATCGGTAGGGATGGACCAGAATTAAGTCTTGTGCTGCACCACGCATCTGGGGAAATGTGTCAAAATTCTGAACTAAAGAAACAAATTGAAAATTAATTGCCTAATTCCACCCAATACCTATGTCCTTAAGGCATAGGAGCAGAAATAGGCTGTTCAGCCCATCGAGTCTGCCCCACCATTCAATCATGAGCTGATCCATTTTCCTCCACTGAAGATTTCTTTTAGGGTGTGAATGAACATTCTGGTATATTATTGTGACATGGGAGTGTCTGACAGGCAGATTAATTGCACCTTGCAATCTTCCAAGGTTGGGAAATATTGATGTCTGATGTTAATAATGATTCCTATTTCAACAGAGCAAATTTAATGTAATTCCTCATCAGACATAAACAATGGAGACTTGATTAAATAAGATTTGGCTTCCGTCCTTGAACGTCTGCCTGTATTACAACCTTACTTGCACCAAGATCGTGGCTATGGGCCACCTTGACCTTGTCATCGCCTCATATTTGAGCGGCTTCCTTGGCCATCTTGGAAAATATTTCTGAGTTACATTTGGTGGAGGTTGCTGTAAAATCACCGGCTTAGTGGAAGAAGCATTTTGCCTGCCCAAAACATGTCGGTCTTCCAGTGTAAGCCGATGTTGCTGGCTGGCACGCAGGAGTGCACGCTGAGCCGTGCATTGAAGCTTGGCACATTTTGACTTCCTTAATACTATACCCTGCACTTCTGCATTATTATTGCACGACCGCTGTACTTGAGTATGAGCTGACCTGTTCAGATAGCACACAAAACAAAGTTGTTTTTTTAAAAAAACGGCCATTTTAAACCCTTGTCACCTAATTACCCTACAATGGACTCAGTAGAATTTCTGGTGTATTTTTGTTGAATGACAACATTGTCTGACTGGTTTAATGCAACCTAGATTGTATACCTAAAATGGATGAGAGGGAGGGGGTGGGGAGAGAAAAAGTCACTGTATATGTGTGAAAAAGAAAAAGTGTATATCATGGCTAATGTGATTTATGGTGTGAAAAATAAAAAATTTAATAAGAAGGAAAAAAAAAACAGTGTATGTTTTAGAAGATGGGAGGAAACCAAAATGCCTGGGGAAAACCCATGCAGATCACAGAGAGAAGGTACAAACACCTTACAGACTACAATGGATTTGAACCCGGTTTGCTGGCGTTGTGCTAAAGTTGAGCTAACCGCGCCACTCCTAATGTTTCTCAGTACACATGACAAATAACAGTTCAGTTCAATTTGTGGTAGTCTGAGGAACTGCTGTCACCGGACCCCATGGACAGTGTTTCAGGAGAAATATTATTGGTATTGGAAAGAAATGCATTGAATTTCTAATATAATAAATGTGGATAACTATGTTCTGATTATATTTGCGGTAGTATGAAAAAGTTTTATTTTGGAGATATTAAAAGTAAGTCCATTCAATAACACAATTAATTGCAAATACAGCTGTTGTGGAACCATATGTCCTGATTTGTCTGTTCAAGTGTCGTTTTTGAAAATTTTGCTTGAAATCTAACTCTTAGCACTATGAAGACCAAAGAGGAGGCTGTTCAAAAGTTGCTTAAAGAGAAGATGCTGGGAAGAAAAATACCGAGTGGTGTGGCTTGTGGAGCCTGGCAGCACCAGAGACTCTGCTTTAGTTCTCATCTACGTGGAGTCTGCAGGATCCCTCTGTGACTGTGTGGGTTTTTGCTGAGTGCTTAGGTTTCCTCCCACATCCAAAACTTTAGGTTGCTCCATTAATTGGACACTGTATATTGCTCCTACTAGATAGGTGAGTTGTAGAATATTGGGGGTGGGGGGGAGGAGTGGGCAGAAAGATGGCAGATGGAGTTTAATGCTGATAAGTGTGAGGTGCTTCATTTTGGAAAGAATAATCAAAACAAGACCTATGTGGTAAATGGGAGGGCGTTGAAGAATGCAGTGGAACAGAAAGATCTAGGAATAACGGTGCATTGTTCCCTGAAGGTAGGAGCGCATGTGGATAGGGTGGTGAAGAAGGCCTTTAGTATGCTTGCCTATATAAATCAGTGCATAGAATATAGGAGTTGGGAAGTAATGATGAAACTGTACAAGGCACTGGTGACGCCAGATTTAGAGTACTGTGTGCAGTTCTGATCACCGATTTATAGGAAGGATATTAACAAGATCGAGAGAATATTTACAAAAATGTTGCCTGGGTTTCAGCATCTGGAATACAAGGAAAGACTGAGAAAATTAGGTCTTTATTCCTTGGAACGTAGAAGGCTGAGAGGAGATTTGATAGAGGTGTTTAAGATAATGAGAGGGATAGATAGAGTTGATGTGGAAAGGCTTTTCCCATTAAGAGGAGGAGAGATGGATACAAGAGGTCATGGGTTGAGAGTTGACGGGCAAAGGTTTAGGAGTAACATGAGGGGGATCTTCTTTACTCAGAGAGTGGTTACTGTGTGGAATGGGCTTCTGGGAAAGATGGTGGAGGCAGGGTCAATTTTGTCATTTATGAAAGAGTTGGACAAGTATATGGATGGGAGAGGGATGGAGGGATATGGGCAGAGTGCTGGTAAGTGGGATTAGAGGAGGGTACTTGGCCTGTTTCCATGCTGTAATGGTTATATATGGTTATATATGGTCATATATGGTTATATATGAATGTAGGGGTAGTTTAAATGAATAGTGCAGATTCAATGATCCAATTGGTCTGCTTCTCCATTGCTTTAACCTTACACTTCATGCTTTCTTTTTGTAGCAGCTGAGAGCAGAATTGATTTATTCTGGTGATGCTTTTTGTTTGTATTTAATACATTAGGTTCAAAAGGAGGAGTTGGGTTTTGATGTAAAATATTAAGGGGAAGCCAGTGGTTTGGGAGACATGACACTCAATAGGCCGGGCAACATCTGTGTGGGTGGGGGGGAAGAAATTTAGACATACATACGGTCTGGTAACAGGCCCATCCCATGCAGACATGGGGAGAGCGTACAAACTTCTTATAGACCGCGCGGAATTTGAACCCGTCACTGTAACAGCATTGTACTAACCGCTATGTTAACCATACTGCCCAAAATATTGACGTCAAAAGAAATTCAATTGTTTAAAGAATAGTGCAATGAGGAAAAAGGTGGTTGGCAGAGCATACTTTAGAGGGAACCTTCAGAAGGGAGAATGTGGTTGAATTTGTGCTCATTAACAAATGGACTATGCAAGTAATTATGGGAGTGTACATCATTGTTTGTAAGAAACTGTGGTAAATGTAGAAAGCAGTGATGAAGTGTTTTGAAAGGCTGATGGTGAAACATATCAGCTCCCGTCTGAATGGCGACATAGATCTGTTCCAATTCACCTATTGTAACAACAGGTTTATGGTAGATGGCATCTCACTGCCTCGACACAAAGCTCTGGAACATCTGGACAGCAACAATCCTTACATCAGGATACTTTTATTGACTGGAGTTCGGCATTTAACACCATCATGCCCTCAAAACTGATCAAAGTCCAAGCCCTGGGATTCAAGTGAGGATAGGTAAGAACATCTCCACAATCTCCAACAGTACCAGGGCACCACAGGGCTGCGTTCTTAGCCCCCTGTTCTACTCACTTTACACCTATGACTGTGTGGCTCGGTACGACAGCAACACCATCTACAAATTTGCTGATAATTCCACAGTAATGGGTTGTATAAAAAGGGGATGAGCCAGCGTACAGGAGGGAGATTGAAATCTTGGCTGAATGGTGCACCAACAACAACCTCACACTCATCATCTCCAAAACCAAGGAGCTGATTGTTGACTTCAGGAAAGGAAAACAAGAGGTGTACGATCCAGTGATCATTGGGGGATCAGAGGTGGAGAGGGTGAGCAAATTTATGTTCTTATGAGTCACTATCTGGGAGGATCTTTCCTGGACGCAATGTACTAATGGCACCGTGAAGAAAGCCCATCAGTACTTCTACTTCCTCAGGAGTTTGCAGAAGTTTATTTTAATATGGCAAATTTCTACAGATGTGTGATGGAAAATGTGCTGACCAGCTGCATCATGGCCTGGTATGGAAATTCCAATACGTCCGAGTGTAAATTCCTGCGACAGGTAGTGGATACAGCCCAGGATGACGCAGGCAAAGCCCTCTCCACCATCGAGGTCATCTACTGGGAACTCTGCCATCAATCATCAAGGATCTACACCACCCAGCACAAGCTCTGTTCTCGCTGCTGCCATCAGGAAAGAGGTGCCACAAGGTTCAGGAACAGCTGCTCCCCCTCCACCATCAGACTCCTCAATGGCAAACTCAATCTGGGATTCATTGAAGAACTCTTGCTCTTCATTATTTGTTCCCCCCCCCCACCCCTCTCTGTATTGCAGTCAGTTGTTTACGTCTGCTTACGTGTGTACATTGTGTACCGTTGTTTTGCACTACCAATAAATAATAATTCTCCCTTGCCCACAGGAAAAAGGAATCTCAGGGTTGTTTGTGATGTACTCTGACAATAAATCTGAAATCTAATTTGTGATGCGTAGAGACCAGGAAGGTCAAAAATGTGTAGTTTTTACTTTTATTCCTAAATGGGGCAGAGACTGGGAACTAGATATGGATTTTCCTGATCTGTATGACTCAGTATTCCACCAGGCAGCGCCTTCACCGAGGAAGGCCTCATGGAGCATGAGTTGTGGCTGAAGTGCGTGACTACACTGGGTGGTCCAGATTTAATTGGCTACAAGCTGTGATGTGTTGCTCCTGTTGGTGGAGGAGCTAACTCTATTGTCAGCCTAACTCCACACAATGTGTTAAAACACAACGCTGAAGAAACTCAGCAGGGTCAAACCGTGTGCTTTATACAACAGAGATAAAGATACATGACCAAAGTTTCAGGCTTGAGCCCTTCATTAAGGCGTGAGCAAAATGTATGAACGTCGGGCACCTGCCTACATTTTGCTCACACCTTGATGAAGGGTTCAAGCGCGAAACGTTGGTTATGTGTCTTTGTTCTACCTGCTGAGTTTCTCATTGTATTTTTACTTCAACCACGTTTTCTACAAACTTTTGTGTTTTTCTCTTCTGTTTCAATAATGTTCTAAATTGTTAATATCCAAATCAGATTATCAACATTTCAATGGCCTTCTTTAAAAAAAACCACAAGTAATTGAGGGGGACCATGGAGGTCCCAATAAAGCAATTGATGCTCAAATTATTTCCCCGCCTATTGTAGAACTAAAATATTGCTTTGTTGCGCCCTTCGCATAGCTAAATATTCTCAGCAGATTTTGTGCATTAAAACATAATAAGAATGATTTTTGAGTGGAATTCTATTCTTTTAAAAAAGAAATGGGCAATTAGTAGTGTAAGGAAACCTGCTTGCGGTGTTTTATTTTTGTTACCGAGGATTTTTACTGCATTGAAGGAAATGTTGAGATTTAGTTTTGCTAGACATCACACACCATGGAATGTTTAAAACCAACCTGGAGATTTGGTACTTTTGATTTATTTTAATTAAACTTTATTTCAAAGTTCCATGCGACCTGCGCAGCCTTGTGTCAGCAGGTGTCATTGGCCTCATTGATTAATTAAGGCAGGCAGGGCCCCAGTTGTTTGTGGATTGGTACAGTGTTTGAGTAAATTCAATGACATGCTAATGGCTTTATAGTGATTGTTGGTCAGATGTGCAACTCCGACGGGATTCCACAGTGCCCACACCAGGGTGTGGCTGGGATTATGTATCAGAAGAGTGCTTCGAAACTGGCAGCAACAGGAGGAGTAGCATTTTGGGACTGGATCTGAAAAGAAAAAGAGAGAGAGAATGAGAATGTATGAGGGGGGGGTGGGGGTGCATGCTTTTTTTTAAAAAAAAGCAAAACTTCATAAATAATTCTTCAGTGCTTTGATGTGTAATCTGGCAGTGAGCCTCGGGCTAAGCCTGCTGTGAGCACACAGTTCAGTTGTGTGAAAGACACTGGCTTCAGTGTGTGGAGTTCCATTTTATATATATATATATAAAAAACCTCTTCATTTATTGAGAGGTAAGTACAGATTGATTCTCCAAGTTAGTTGTCGTTGAAAGTTCCTGTTAGCTTTGTGTCTTTGGGTTTTTGCCCAATAGAAGCCTGTCTGTTTATTCTTCAAGAGGATTCAATAAAACCACATTGTACTGGAGCTGAGAGCTGCTGAGAGATTGCTTTTAAAGGTTGTCCCTTGAAAATACAGAAGATTGTGCTTTGAATATAGTTGGCTTGTTAAGTTGTGCATGTGTTCTTGCAACTAGTCGTGACCATGGGTTTACTTGAGTATGTTTCAGTCTTCCCTTGGGGGTCACCGCTGCTGACATGAATGTTTGCAGAAAGATAAAAGTTATTGTCAGTGACTTTGACGTGAGGCATCCTAGGGTGATCAGTGTCGGCTCTACCCTTTATCCTGGTGAAGGTCATGTTGCATCTTAATACCCCATGTCCGAGCCTTTCTGAACACTGGCTTGCTATGCAGTTCTCCAAAGTTTAAATGGTGTGCAGACTGCAAATAAAAAAAAAGCTCACGTTTGTGAGTGCTTTGCTACCCAGTACTGCTGGGAATCCCTCTCCCACAACTCTGATCAGAGGAGGGTTGCAGACTTCTGACATAAAAAGGCTTTCTTTGAAAAGTTTCATTGCTTTAACTTTACACTTCATGCTTTCTTTTTGGAGCAGCTGAGAGCAGAATTGATTTATTCTGGTGATGCTTTTTTTTGTATTTAATACATTTGGTTCAAAAGGAGAAGGAGTTGGGTTTTGATGTAAAATATTAAGGGGAAGCCAGTGGTTTGGGAGACATTTTCCTCCAGTTGCAGGCACGAAGGTTGCAGTGGAACACTGTAGAAAACATTGTTCCGCTCTGCATTGTTCCGCAGAATGAATTGCTTTTTTGTAATGGGTCTTTGTGTGGGTTGAAGTGCCCTGGAGTCTGAAGTTTGTCTTGAGCTCTTAAAATGGTGACAATTTGTCCACCAGTTTCCATGAAGTTTATCTGGGATTTGCTTGCAGTTGCTTGGAAGTTTAATCCATCCTCTCGATGTGGCAGTGGAAATCTGCTCCAGGACGGAACAAATGTTGATCCGCTCATGAAACGCAAATGAGCTGCAAACGAGTGGAAATTGGATGTGAACTGACTATTAGAGGGCACAACTCTTCTTAAAAAGAGTTTGCAGTGTTGCAAAGTTTGATGTGATTTGAAGATGTAAACAATAGGTGGATTTTGGTAAATACTATATAAGAGATTAGTCTCAATATGAAGCTGTCTATAAAATAATTTGGGGTTTTGAATCCCAGAAGGTCAGACAAATAATAGGCGGTGCAGAAACAGGCCCTTCAACCCACCCTATTGATGCTGACCACCTCTATAGTAATAGGCGGTGCAGAAACAGGCCCTTCAACCCACCCTATTGATGCTAACCACCTCTATAGTAATCTTATTTATGATTTTACTATCATAGCTACCACACCAAAGCTCTTGATGCCACTGAACTGGTACTTGTTTAAAAATATACTATATAATAGTACAGGCAGTCCCCAGGTTACGAACCAGTTCCGTTGCCTGGTCTGTCCATAAGCTGAATATGTATGTCAGGTGGAACAGGTACTTATGGTTCTTATTGAGCGATCATGAGGTAACATTACACTCGAATTAGGGCACAATGGGCATGCGTGAATTGGGGAACAGCCCATTCATAAGAACGAGTTGTTTATAAAACCGGGGACTGACTGCAACTTGATTGAATTAAAAAAGGCAGCCAATACATAAAGAAATACTTTTCAGGCCTAGTTCGTGCAGTGGTCAGCGCGACACTGTTACAGCACCAGCGGCCAAGTCTCAAATCCACCACTGTCCGTAAGGAGTTTGTACGTTCTCCCCGAAGTGTGGGGTTCCTGCGGGTGCTCTGGTTTCTTCAAAAGTTCCAAAGATGTATGGGGTTAGAAGGTTCATTGGTTATGTGGGTGTATTTGCGCGGTGTGAGCTTGTGGGCAAGAAGGGTTGCATTTCTACATAACATTTTCCACAGTAAACCTCATACAAAAGAAGTCGCCTGCAATAATGCAGGAAGTTTGTTTACTTGAACTTGGCCCGTAGCATTCTGTAGCTTGACTAGATGCTTCCATGATCAGACTCCCAAACTAACCCCACATGAGTAAAATAATGTTGCTTTTGCTCTGTTTTAATGGATCTCCCTCTGTGACTCTGCACTCTGTACTGTTTTTAGCTGCTCTACTATGGCTTGCTGGATTGTATGCAAATGTTGGAGCAGCAGGGTTGATGTAGTGGTTAGCGCGAGTCCTTTACAGCGCCAGCGATTGCGACTGGGAATCGAATCCTGCACTGTCTGAAAGGAGTTTGTACATTCTCCCCACGTCTGCGTGGGTTTCCCCCAGGGGCTCCAGTTTCCTTCCACCGTTTGAAACGTACTGGAGGTGTAGGTTAATTGCCCTGACTCTTGGGCCAAAATAGCCTTTTTCCGTGCTGTACATACAAATTTAAATATTCTCACTGTGCTTTTTTTTTTATATATTGGTATACATCATACATTTATTAGTGAACAACCCTCTCAAATCAGCCACAACAATAAAAAAATGATTGCACTACCTGGTAAAGCATAACTAGCAACTTTCATAAAAAAAGTACAAATCTGTTAAAAATTTTGTCTCTGAAACAATTTGGTTTACAGATGTATAATACATTATAACTAGTTATGTTAAATGCTACAACAATATGATTCAAATGGGATGAAAACACAAAATGTTTAGCATCAGAACCATTTCCTATATATATATTAGCAAATTTCAAATACATACATGGCAAAATGAGGTAACTGTAACTGTGCAAGTACCAAAGCAAAAATCTTCCTAACACAGAACACAGGGCCCTGGCCCCTGGCCAATGGGTCTCCTACAGAGTCCACCGTCCCTCAGGTCAGGACTAATTAAAACAGTAAACAATCCACTATCCCACCACATAAATCATTGGTAAACAATTGGTGGCATCTACAGAGCAATCAACAACCACAAATCCTAAAATAATTTAGCTGCTTGGAATAATTTTTGCACCACAAAGGCTGTGAGCTTAGGTATGTGTGCAGTACAGTGCATGGCAGTAATAGCTGAGCACAGATTCCCACCCCCACCCACAGCTGGATAGAGCTAGTCATCACCAGTCCAAGCTGGCCGGACACGCATGCAATATTCTCACTGTGCTTGATGGAAGTGAGAATAATTTTAAACTGTGGAACGTTTGATTCACCAACCAATAACCTCAGCACAGATTGCCTATTCACAGCGTCTCCTCTGAGTAAAGCAGTCTGTTGGTTGGTGGAGATTGGGTGCTGATTGAGAAAGGCTGCCTGCTTGTGGAAAATGGAAATGATTGCAGTAGGCAGTGCTCTTATAGGTAGAACATGTTTACTAGGCTGTTGGACCTGCTCGATGGGGTATTGCCCACTCCATCCACTGTGGACCTTGCTTGGGAGTGACAAGGGACTGTAATCATGAGGCAACAGGTTCCCATCATTGACCAGTACTTCCTGCCTCAAGACCCAATGTACGTCGTGCTTTCCTACCTCCGAACTCCCACCATTGGTTACTTAGCATGTCTATCATGTCCTTCTGCCTTCAGAAACCTCCCGTGGGTTACTTAATAACCATTATGGTCATTTATCCTTGGTTACCTGAGATCACTGGAACTCTCTTGGCTTGTCGTATTCTCGCACCAGTGGGAGCCTGATATTGCCCAATTCATGGAATGGAAAGAAATAAAATTCTGGAAACTCAAATTTTTACAAGCACTATGGAGATAAGTCCAGAATCGATTTGCTCTGGTGGTCTAAGAGTCAGCCTGATTAACAGGGATGGCTTTCTTTTCTGTAAGGGAGACTGGAGATCCGTTTAAGAGGTTTTGGAGGAATTGGTGGGATAAAGGGAGATCACAGCTACATGGTGGGGGGGTCATCAGTGATTGTAGGAGGAGCCATGGGGAAACCAAGGAGGTGATACGGGTAGTGGAGGGGGTGTGGAATCAGCTCAGTGTGTCTGAAGAAAACCTTGCAGCTTCTACCTGATACAGACATTATAAAATGCTCATACCTACATTATTTAATTTGGAGATCCAGTGTCCTTCTGACCCACGATGCCCAAATACACCCAGGTGACCAGTTAACCTGCTAGCCTGTACATCTTTGGTACAAGGGAGGAAGCTGGAGCTCCCAGAGGAATTCCACACAGGCCATGCAAACTCCTCACAGACAAAAATTTGTAAGAGTGTTGCACTTGGCCACAGGGTTCAACCTGCTGTACCTTCAAATTTATTTGCTGCAGGTAGCCCTTTCAGCTCCTTTTAGCCTCTGGGGCCCCTCAAGACTGGGGAAACCTTGCTGATAACAATCTGAATTACTTAAAGAAGATTTCTGGTCCATGCCCTTTAAAACAGGTGTGTTTGGATTTGGAACTGTGAACATTTCCACTTCTTTGGGCATTTTTGCAGTAGTCAAAATTACTTTCTGAGCTATACCCTTTCCTTCCCCAATCCTCCAATTGCACAGCAGTTATCTCAACCATCCAAAGCGAGTGAAGCATCAGTATAGATCTGTCGAACTGCCCAGAGACCACTTGCATCAGACAATGAGGGAAGTCAGCGATCATTCCTGGAAACCAGGGGGAACCACGAGTTATTGTCTGCAATGGATATTGATATGGGTCAACTGGAGTTGTCAGAGAGAAAACTGGTCCGTTGGTTAGGAAGAGAAGGTTAAAAGGGGTGGAGGTGGGTGGTTCTCCAAAGGGTACTTGCATTAGTTGACATGTGATCACATGGATGCAATTAGCGTAGAGGTTAGCACAATGCTGTTACAGTGCCAGTGACCTAGCTTTGAATCCAGTTCTGTCAGTAAGGAGTTTGTATGTTCTCCCCATGCCTACATGGGTTTCCTCCGGGTGCTCCAATTTCCTCCCACCTTCAAAACCTGCAAAGGCTATCAGTTAATTGGGTAATTTGGATGGACCGGAAGAGCCTGTTAACACACTATGTCTAAATTAAATTAAAAAGGAACTTTGTATTTTGGTCAAATTCTTAAGACCAAGTTTAATAGACATGATTGCAATAAACCCGTACCAGATCTTCCTAAAGCCTCGTTTGAAATGTTTATAGAAATCTTTGGACCAAGCTCGTGGAACATACTTATGCATCAATAATGGATTTGAATTATAATTAATTCCTCAAGGCCAATGTGCTTGAGAAATTCAGCAGGTCTCGCAGCACCCAGAGAATGTTTCAGGCCTGAGCCAGGTATAAATTATCTGCTGAGATTATCCAGCACATTCATGTATTGCACTGGACCCCAGTATCTGCAGGTTTTCTTGTTTAACAACAGGAATTCTTCAAAGTAGCTTTTGCATAATGATGAATCAGGTGCCTGATTTTAATGGTGTTTGTCTTCATAATTGCAGAGCTGAAGATGATGGCTGCGCGAAAATATGCGAGCTTGCCTCGCAAGACACACTCCGATCGCAAGTGCTCTCTGGCATCCTCGGTGGAGGCTCTGGATGCTGTCGGTACCCTCTCTGGCCAGCATTCCAGTTCATTCCAGAGCGTCTCCATCCATGGCACGCTTCCAAGAAAGAACAGCAGGAAACTCTCTCTCCCATCTTGTGGCATGTACGGAGCCATGGAAACTCGACCCTTAACCATGCAGTCTCGATTGCGCAAAACATCCTGGTCCTGCGATGTAATCGAAGAGCATCCATCACAAGATGCCATGGAATTCCTTTCTGGGTAACTGATTACATTACTAGTTACTGAGGATAATGGGGACTAAGTCAACCTGGCTGCCATGGTGGTTTAACGTGGTCAAGCAGTCGCCATCCTGGGGCCTATGCTGAGAATAGTTGTGGGCCCAGCGGTGGGATGTGGAGGTGGATATGATACACTGACAAGGTTGTTGTCTTCAGCAATAGGCCTGGCCAGCCACAGGTACACTGTTCTAGGTCAGCCCGACGTGATGACCTCACTCCATCCCAACCACCACTTGTATTACATCTTTTCCCATCTGCAACGGAAGAGATTTGTGTCAATAACCTAGACTGGACATTATTATAATGCTTGTTTGAGTTTATAGGTGCTGTATATTATATAGTATGTGTTACTGCTAACTGAATCTGGCACTTTCCTTGCACTGTATTTACATTGACCAGTAGCTGTAATGCACAGGGAATCAACATCCAATGAACTCTGCTGTATTCTGGATATGCTAACATTGAGGAAGGTTGGACCTTACTGGAACTTCTCCCTCAATCCCCTTGGTGATTGAATAGCCCAGCCTTCTTCATTGGCTAGTCTTGGTAATGAGCAGTCAATGAGGTGAGCTCCCAATGCAATGTGCTTTATGTCTACAGAGCCTTCAAACAAGCAGGAAACAAAAGGTCCATTGTATATAACTCTTTGTGGGAACGTGGAATAATTTGGCAAAGGAACAGGCTCTTCAGCCCAGTAAGTTGGCCTTGTCTCCTTTCTCTTCACCTCCTCGTGAATGCTCCATAGGAAGCTGGTTCTGCATTTGGAGGGCTGAGTATGGTTTCAGTGGATCCACTGTGGGTAGCAATAGAGAGAGTGAAGAAGAGATTTACAGGATGTTGCCTGAAATGGTGAGCTGTAGTTATAAAGAGAGATTAGCGATCAGAAACCATGGCAATTTTTTACAGAGGTGTGGTGGAAAGTGTGCTGACCAGCTGCATCATGGTCTGGTATGGGGACAGCAATACCCCTGAGGATAAAACCCTCCAAAAGTGGACACAGCTCAGGATTTCACAGGCAAAACCCTCCCCTTCACTGAGAACATCTACAGGGAACACTGCTGTCAGCGAGCAACTGCAATCGTCAAGAACAAAGACCACTAGCTCGTGCTCTGTTCTCACTGCTGCCATTAGGAAAGAGGTTTGGGTCCCACCAAGTTCAGGAACAGCTGCTACCCCTCCACCATCAGACTCCTCAACAACAAACCCAATCATGGATACATTTCAGGGCTCTTGCTTTTGCACTTCATTGATTTAAAAAAAAATTCTCTCTGTATTGCACAGTTTGTTTATATTTCGTTATCTTTTAAATTAAAAAAAAATTAGACATACAGCACTGCAACAGGTCAAAATTTGGCCCTACAAGTCCAATTTACACCCCATTAACCTATAACCTGATACATTTTGAAACTGGAGCCCCCGGAGAAAACCCTCGCAGACAAGGTCCGGTCCCAATCACTGGCGCTGTAAAGGCATTGGGATGATACCCTGTTTACAGTTTATCCCTTTACAGTTCTTGTGTACAGTTTTCTTTTGCACTACCAATAAGGGGAAATTCTATCTCACCGCAGGTAAAAAGAATCTCAGGGTAGTATGTGATGTCATGTATGTATTCTGACAATAAACCTGAAATCTGAGAGGCTGGGTTTATTCTCACTGAAATGTAAAAGGAAGAAGGTGATCTTATACAGATATGGCAGACATAGATCATACAGAAGATTAGCATCTTTTCCCAGGGCAGAATAGATTTGAACTATTTAAGGGGAGGAGGGAGAAATTTAAAGGTAATCTTGGGTGTAAATTTTCCACACAGTTATCTGGAATGAGCTGGTAGAGGCAGATACAACTACAACATTGAAAAGGCATTTGGATGTGTACTTGGGGCAGGATAGACA
This sequence comes from Narcine bancroftii, assembly GCF_036971445.1. Lineage (NCBI taxonomy): Eukaryota > Metazoa > Chordata > Chondrichthyes > Torpediniformes > Narcinidae > Narcine > Narcine bancroftii. The sequence goes on along the minus strand of NC_091473.1, from coordinate 142,003,564 downwards.
GAAGTCCCTTTCACACTGGCACGTTGTCCCAGTAATTGACGGCCAATCTACCGTTAAGGGTCCAGAGTGAAAGCTTTTTAATTGGCACGCATATTCATCAGACATCGGGGATGATACTACCGATTAGCGCAGTGTGAAAGGGACGTGGGGTATCATGGGATAAAGTAGTGACATGTCGATTACATTTTTGCAGAACAAAATATTAAAAATAAGGTATAAACTTTGCCGATCTATATTATAAATATCTAAATGACCTTGGGAAAACCTAACGGGAGTGAGAGATGGTGGATCTGCCCTCCCAGAATTCCCTGGAGCAGAGAAACCCTTCCATGAGTCCTCCAAGAGTGCTCCGTGCATACAGCCCTTTCCCTGCTGCACAGAATTCTGGGAGGGCAGGTCCACCATCGCTATTTCCCACAGTCTTTCCAAATTGTGTGCTATTGCCACTAGGACTTTCCCATGGTGTTTGTAAATTGTGCGGATATACTTTTCCAAAGCATTTTATAAATTTATAAAGGTGTATGTAGATCGGCACAACAGGGTCTGAAGGGCTCATACTGTGCTGTATATAATGCTTAATTATGTTATAATTAGGCATGATTAATTTTTGTTTAAATATAAGATCATAATACATTGATCAGGATTTAGGGCAGGTCCACCATCACTCGATGCATCACTCAGACGTCACCAGTGGAGGATAGAATCCCCTATCTCTGGGGATGCCTTGTGATGAGTGTAGCCCCTTTTCCACTGGTACATTGTCCCAGGAATTAATCACGTCCCCAGTGTCAGCTGACACTGCGGGTTGATTAAACTAGTGGAAAGAAGGACATCAGAAAGTCACCCATTTCCAGATGAAGGTAGAACACTCCAATTCACAGGGATGAGTGTGTTCAGTGGAAAAGCAGTCACTGTCTCGGTTAAAAGTGGCGCAGTGGAAACAGCACAAACTGCTTCCTATCCCGGGACACTGCATGGCCAACTAATTGGGATGCCAGTGGAAAAGGGGCTTGTGACAGGACACAGAGGACCGGTTAACAGTAATCGAGTGTTAAGCAGCTTCCTTAATTGGAACACTGAACAGCCAATTTACTGGATGCCAGTGTGAAAAGGGCTAGAGAGGGTATGGGTCTAATGCAAATAATGGGAGCAGATAGGCATTGCTTGGCATACTGTAGCCATTTTCACACTGGCTAACCAGTAAATTGGCTGTTCAACGAACCGGTTAAATTAGCCGTTTTTGCAGTTCACACTGGACTACTGTTAACTGGTTATCTGCGTCCTTTCACACTCACCACCAGGCATCCCAGGAGATAGGGGCACCTCTCCTCATTAAATGGTCCCAGGATCCCCCCCCTGTCCCTTTCACACTGGGCTAACCGACACACAGTTGTCAGATCGCCCCAGAAATGATTCACCCTACCTGGGCGGTCCATCTGCGGGGTGATCTGACACCTGCGTGCTGTTCACAATGGCACGCATATTGGCAGTTAATTTTTGGGAGAAAGTGTCAGAGTGAAAGGGGCTAAAGGTTCCATTCTGAAATGTGTCAATAATTAAAACTTGGTGAAGAATGAAATCACTTAAAATTAGAAAATGCTGGAAGAGCTTGGCCAATCAGGCGGCATCTGTGGAGAGAGAATCCGAGTTAACATTTTGATTTGAAGATTATTTTCATCAGAAAGCTTTGTTTCAAATTTGGGGGGGTGGGGGGGGTTGGGAGGGGCAAAAGATGGAAATGCCTGAAAGGGTGAGGCCATGGCTACCATGGGGATACATCCTGTGCTCTATACAAATAGTGATTGATGGGTAAATAAATGGCAGCAGTTAGAGATGATTCAGACCAAGGAGTATAAAATGCTGAGAAATGCAGGGCTGTGGGAAGTGCACAGTCTGTGCTGATGTAGAGAAAACAGACAACACCTCAGACGGTGTCATGGGGGTGGGGATTAACAGAAATTGAAGGTTGATATTGATGCCCGGTGTCTCTCTCTGTCTCACTTCCTCCAGTTCCCCACCCCTTTCCCTTACCATCTCCTTTCGGGGCTTCCTTTCTTAGTTCTCTGCCCATCACTTCCTAGCTCCTTTTCCCCCCACCCTCACCCATCTCCACCTATCACCTGCTCACCTGTGCTCTTCCTCCCCCTCCTTCCCCCCTCCCCCCCCCCCCACCTTCCTCCCCACTTTATTGTGGGGCAATTGCCTATTCTTTGGCACTCCTGAAGAACCCAGGCCTGAAATGCCGTCTTCTTTTACTTCCCACGCAAGCTGTGAGACCTGCTGAGTTTCTCCGTCACCTTTGTGTATGGCACCAGACCCCAGCGCATGCAGATCCCTTGTTTACCTCTTGGCTTGTTTGAGTGTCGGGACTTATCTCTACCAGTGGCAGGTCCTTGCAAGTTTAGTTGTTGGGAAGAAAGCATTCTTTCTACAAATGATCTGTAAGAAAATCTTGATTTAAAAATGAGTCCAAAATAAAATCACAAGTAAAATTTCAGTCAAATTAATTTTTACTTGACTGAAGCAGACACGCCACGTATTATTCTATTGTGACTGTCTACATCCCTTTCACTCTGGCCCAGCACTCTTCTATTGTTGCCCTTTGTCTCCCTATCTCACCTTTCCCATTTAACCTGCCCCCCCTCTCCCCCCCCCCCCCCCCCCACCTAGTGTCAGCCATGGCTCAGTGGGAGCTTGCTCAGGAGATCTCTTGGAATATGCTTTATTGGTTTCTAATCTGCAGAACACTGGCAGAGGGAGGAGAGGGTACAGGAAGATGAAGGCTTCGTGGTCGTGTTGGAGCTCGGGTTCCCGATGGTTTGGACCGGAGGTGACTCCACAGACACTCAGCGGGGGAATTCTCTTTTGCTTCTCCTTCTCTAACTGTAATGGGTGCTGGGCAATTTCTGATGATGGTGAATCTTTGTCTGCCTTATGGTAGGACTGAAGGCAATTTTGTGTAATATTACATTTTTCTGTTTTTATTACATGACAATAAAAGAATCTTGAATTAAGGCTAGGAATACAGAACTCTTTGCCCTCAGTGCACAGATTGCTAATTGACCTCTGACCTGGCTGTCCTTGAGGTGATCATTTGACTGAGATTAACACATAATGTGTGGGAGTTAACTTTTAAAGCCCCAAGTAAATATAAGATGAGTTTGTTCCCTGTTCAAGAGATACAGGACTGAATTTGTGATGTGAAAATTAAATGAACTGAATTCTGTTTGAAAATGAATCTGAGTAGGTTTTGTTTAATGCACCTTTCTCAGTGAGTTGTGTGCGACTGTGTCCCTGTTCTGAAGGAGGAGATTTCTTGTTGCCACGATTAAATATTTAGCTGGATGTTATCATGGATGAGGAATGTTACTGAGTAATGAAGTGAATCTCTCTTCCACAGATAACCTACCACCATGGCAGAGATTAGAGTGCCCGAGGGGCGGGGGGCGGGGGGTGCCGTGAGCAGAGAATTATTCAAAGTCTTGTTCTGAAGAGTTGCACTTTGTTTTTAGTTTAATGGGCTTGCTATTGAGATCAATCTATTACCTGAATGACAGGAGGTTTTGCCTGCACTTTAAATGATAGCAGTCTGAGACACAGTTCTCAGACAAGGATAGAGTGCCACATGTGATGATTCACTGTGGGTTCCATTACACCCCTTTCCTTTGACCATGAACTTTGCATCTCATTTACAATCTGCTGGTCCCATGAGGCAAGGGGGCAGAGACCTTTCTTACTCTTCAAAGTCGACGTTCAGATTAATTGTCAGAGTACATACATGACATCACATCCAACCCTAAGATTTTTTTTCCCCTTGTGGGCCAGACAGAATTTTTTAATTATCGGTAGTGCAAAAAAAAAACTACTCAAGAAAAGATGCGTTTAAAGGTAAAGATTCCATTATTGTCGTGTAACACTACATTTAGAATGCAACGTACATGAAATTCTTCAAATTTTGTCTACTGTAAGCCAGACAGAGAGCAGCCACTTTGTCCAGCGCCTCTCACAGAAACCTACAGCACCTGGCATTCCTAGGCGGTCTCCCCTCCAAGTACTGACTAGGCCTCAAGTCTACTTAGCTTCCGAGATCAGACAATCTCAGGCATATAGGCTTCTGCTTAATAGAGAGAAATCTAAACATTGAAATAAATGTAAACAAACTCATCAATAATGAAAATACATAATAATAAATGTACAAAGTAAGAGTTCTTAACTAAGTCTCTGAGTTTGTCGTTTAGGAGTCTGATGGTGGAGGGATAGCAACTGTTTCTGAACCCAGTGGTACGAGTCTTGTGGCCCACACAGAGGCTGGTGCGTGTGTGAAATCAGTTGCCCATGGAACTGGTGGAGACAGTCACAATGTCTCAAAGACATTTGGACAAGTCTGCGAATAGGAAATGTTCACAGGGATTATAGGACCAAACACTTGGTCTAAGTAAACACACTGAAATGTTGGAAGAACTCAGCTGGTCTTTATAGCATCTATAGGAGACAAATGGAGTTTTTACATAGAGAAGCCACTTCATTGCCCAACTCACGATTCATGTAAAAAAGGGAATCTGAAAGGTGGATGGTGTTCATGCTGAGTCCTTTTGCGTAGTGAGCCACTTCTCAGGGCAAAAGGAGCACAGTAGTGCCATCAACTGCTTTGATGTAGAACATATGCACTGACCAGGAAGTTCGCAGATGGTTAATTAAAAAATTTGCGCACTTCGGTCCCAGGCTGAGGATGTCGTCATGATGTCATCAGCCATCCCCCTCTTTTGAGCCGGTTTCAGTGCTCGTCAGTGTATGTAAAAGGCGGTGTGACTTTGCTCCACCTCTGACAGAGTGGAGGAAACTCGGAGCGAAATGGACCCTCCAATTCTCTCTTTGCCGACGTTTTGGGCCTGAGCCCCTTCAAGGAAATATCAGAAAAGGCAGAAGTAGGATATAACAAAGTGTCAGAATTCAAACAATGGGGGAGGAATCGAGACCAACGAAATTGGATATGATAAGGGTCTAGGTGAGAATTTATCATGTCTGTGCAAAAGGAGACAGGGAAAGGAGAGACAATGGGGGAAGAAGGGGGTGGGGGGTGTTTAACATCTGGTTGGAAGGTATCCAGTCAGAAGCTGAGGTGTTGTTCCTCCAAATTACGGGTGGTCTCAGTCTGGCAGTGCATGAGACCATGGCAGATAGGTCACCAAGAGATGGGATGGAGAATTGAAATATGTGGCCACTGGGAGATCCATGCTCTGGTGGTGGACAGAGCCAAGGTGCTGAATAAAGCGATCTCCCAGTCGGCATCCAATCTCTCTGATGTAGAGGAGACCACAGTGGGTGGTCCACCGGATGCAGTAGATGGCCCCTGCAGATTCACAAGTGAAATGTTGGTTCACTTGGAAGGTCTGTTTGGGGCCCCGAATGGTGCTGAGGAAGGAGGTGTGGATGCATTGGTGGGGAGGGTGGAGTGGACAAGGGAGTCATGGAGGGAGCAGTCCCTGCGGAAGGTGGAGAAGGGAATATGCATCTAGTGGTGGGATCACATAGTAGGTGGCAGAAATGGCGGAGGAGGATGTGTTGGATGCAGAGGCTGGTGGGATGGTAGATGAGGACAAGCTGGGCTGAAGGGCCTGCTTCTGTAACTGTTGATCCTCCCATTCAGCTTTCTCCTGGAGGCGTTGCTTTCGAAGGAACCACCCTACTCTTTTTTCACCAGCCCTGCACACAATGTTTCAGACTATGATGTCCGTAAGGAATTTGTACATTCTCCCCATGACCACTTGGGTTTCCTCCCACGTTCCAAAAACATATGGGTTAGGTGGTCACATGGGTGTATTTGGGCGGCACAGGCTCATTGACCGAAAGGGCCTGTAACCGTGCTGTACCTCCAAATAAAATGATTGTTCTACTATGACCAAGATATCCTTGAACCATCCACTAATGGGAATGACTGGTCTCTATTTACATTAACTATTCCTCTTGTGATCCCATACACTACTATTGAAGCTAAATATCATTTTGATTCTACAACGCTATTTCAGCACCAGGGAAACGGGTTCAAATCCGGCGCTATCTGCTCTCCCTGTGACTGTGCTCTGCTTTCCTCCATCCTCCAAAAATGTATGGGTAGGTTAATTGGGCATCATGGGTTTCAATGGCTGGAATTGTAAATTTATATGCTGATTTAAGTCCACATTGTCCGGAAACTTCTTCTAAAGCGGAAGAGAAGGAATCTTGTACTCCAGCCCAGTCTTCATTCCTCGACCTCAACAACACAAGCAGCCTGTCTTCTGCTGGTGCCGGGTCAACCCAGCCTCGCTGCTGAGAGCTTTAGTCTGGAACAGCAACATGTTCAAACTGAACATGTTCAAATTTCTTAATCACCGAGTCTAAAATTGAAAGCCATTTCTGCTCAAAAGTGGAAGAGATTGATCTTGAGGCTGCTTGAGTACTTGACCTTCTGAAAGCAGATTGGAATGACTGAGTCATAGTTGCACAGCCCATTTGGTCCATGCTGACCCACTTGAGCAAACCTGTGTCCAGCCTATATCCATTGAACTCTTTGCTATCTACATGCCTGTCCAAACGTCCCTTAAACGTTGTCATTGCACCTGCCTCCACCACTGTTGCTGCAGGTCAGTCCACACACCCATCACCCTCTCTGGAAAAGCTGCCCCTCGGGGCCTCTCTTTCACATTTTCTCCTCTCCACCTTAAACCCGTGCACTCCCTGACCTAGCTTGGGAAATAGGCTGTGGCTATTCAACTTTATGGAGCCTCAGAAGGTCATCCCTCAGCCTCCTGCGTTCCAGGGAAGATAGTTTCAACCTCTGGAAAACTTGAGGCCTGTAATCTAGGTGAAGCCCTTGGGTATTTTTTTCCAGCTTTAACATAGTGATATTTTCCTTGCAGTGATCGCTAGCGGGTGTGAGCTCCAGGGGTTTAGTGACTGGTATCGGAATCGGATTCTCTCCCTCACGAGTTGATGAACTGTGGAACTTTTATTTGCAAGTTCAATTTTAAACTTGGATGCTTTCAAAAGAAAACTGGAGTGTAAAACAGAAACCTGACGGAAGCTATAACAGTCTGTCTTGTTCACTTTTTTCATTTTTCTTTGTTCTCCCTGAATTGCGCAGTTGGTTTACGTTCATTATCTGTTTACAGGTCTAGTTGTTTACAGTGTGTACAGTTTTTTTTTTGCATTACCAATAAGTTGCGCCCACAGGAAAAAGGAATCTCAGGGTTGTATGTGATGCCATGTATGGACTCTGACAACAAATCTCGAAATCTGAATGTGGAGAGGCCTATTCCATGAGCCGTGACTGATGGGGTGGGGGGGGATTAGAAAAATCAGAGGGAGGGTTGTCTCCAGACCATTGCAGTGAAGGGCACCAGCAGCCTATTAGTAGAGATGTGTGGCAAGATCGAGCCTGACAAGTAGTTTGCTGCAAGGAGCAAGAAGGGTCGCCGTGCCGAGGTCTAGTGAGACTCAGGCATGAGGACTACCTCTTCTTTAGATTTGTATTGCCACCTGTTTGTCAGATCTTGTACTAAGGAAGAAGCAAATAATTCTTTCATACAGCTACAACCACAGCACTGTATGTTTGAAATCGCCCTTATGTAAAATGCCACATCACTACATTCCAGAACATGAAACTGTCATCTGTGCATGCATTCCGAAGGAGGAGTTGGAAAATAATTGTTTTGATTTTGTACTTCTCCCGTGTATTTTGAGAGAGAGAATTTTATTCCGCATCTCAAATTTTGGGTAGTGATTTGTGAATCGTGTGAGGAGGTGTTTCTGTTCCCAAACAACCTGGGAGGTGGCCTGTCTCAACAGCACAAAGAGTAACACCAGCTTCAGACATTCCGCTCGTTATCACCATTAGTAACCACGACCATTTTGAACAACCCTGCATAAAAGCAGGCAGTGACGACTTCTTGTTCCACAACACCTTTTAATGCAGTTAATCAGCCATAGGTGCTTCATAGGAATGTAAGGATCTGGGAAACATTCATGTTTTTTTTTACACAGCAATCCCGCAATATTTCTGTAACGTAGACCTTCTAATATGCCAGCATTTGGTCATTCACACTGAAACGAACAAAGCCGTCATTTTCCCCAGCCAGTGCATCTTTTTGCACCACAAGCCGGCTTTCTGCGAAGAAAAGAGGCAGGACATATAACCCCACAGCATCGACATCTACGTCTAGTGTCACAAATAACATACTGTATTTGACAGCATGTAGTTATTTTTGCCAGGTTGAAATTAGGGTGAGTAACACCGACAGTAATGCATTGGTCCCTGCCCTGGTCATTGTGTTGAGAAAGTGTCAGATTCGAGAGAGACAAGTCCAGACACAAGTGTTTGCAGTCAAATGTTACTTATATTAACACACAATTAATAAAAGATATGGAAAATGGTAATGGAAATAAAACACAAACATGCACAATGTATAAAAGAGAGTGGGGATTAAACATGCACAATTTAATAAAATGTGCACATGCAATTTACAAAAGAGCATGGGAAAATCTACTGCAAGTATTGATCTATAGAAGTGGCTTTCAAACTTTTTCTTTCCACTCACATGCCATCTTGTTGATCCCTTACTAATCACCACTACCTATCATAGGGGGCTGATGGGGGAGTAGGGCGCTGGGGTTTGGACTGTTCAAACTGAGGACAAACCCACAGACCATCTTGCTCACAATCTGGTAGACCTAGTCTCAAATCTTGGGTTAGGGCTCAGGTTGGGTTAGGGCTCAGGCTGGGTTGGGGCTCAGGCTGGGTTGGGGCTCAGGCTGGGTTGGGGCTCAGGCTGGGTTGGGGCTCAGGCTGGGTTGGGGCTCAGGCTGGGTTGGGGCTCAGGCTGGGTTGGGGCTCAGGCTGGGTTGGGGCTCAGGCTGGGTTGGGGCTCAGGCTGGGTTGGGGCTCAGGCTGGGTTGGGGCTCAGGTTGGGTTAGGGCCCAGGCTTAGCAGCCCACAGCAACAGAGAGCAGGCAGCAGACTGCCAGCACAGCAGGCCGAGGTACAGAGGGGACTGTGGAAGAGAGCAGGCAGCACTTTTTTAAAAAAAGTATTATGGCTTACATGTCCAAAGCTGAATTATTTCGTTTTAATGTGGATGTATCTCCTTGTTGTGATATTTGGAACAAAGGAGATGTTTCATTAATTCATATATTTTGGACATGCCGGAGCCTTGAGATCTACTGAAATGTAGTATTTCAAACACTCTCTGTACTTTTTAAAGTTAGTTTTAAGCCTAATCCTTTATCTTCCTTATTTGATATTGTTGGAGAGAGTGGCATAACTCTCATGGCACCTGATTTGCACGTTTTAGCTTTTTACTTCCGTTAAGGCTTGGCGTGTGCTGTTGCTCAGATGGAGAGGTGTGGCTCTGCACACTCAATGGCTGAGTGATGTTTGCTTAAATTGAGAGAAGATTAGATGCTCAATTTCTGATTTGAATTTAAATTTTCCATCGCTGAAATTATTTTCCAAATCTCTGATTTAATATGAATGCAGAAGTGTTGACTAATAAGATAATTATCACTTTGAGAAGGAATTCTTTTTTTCCTCTCTTTGCCAAACAGCCTCATTTTTGGTAGTGAGTTTAAATCTTTTTATAATAATAAAATATTACTGTAATATAATTTGTCTAATTGACAATGCGGGGTGCCTTGGATCAATTGGTATGATCTAAGTGTAATGTACTATTTTTTTGACCTCGCGTCTATCCATGGTCTTGTGTGCTATCCCACCCAGACCACCCACAGATTGGAGGAACCAACCCTTATTTTCTGTGTGGGCACCCTCCAGGCAGATGGCATTAGCATTGACTTTACTGCTTTCCATTAAACGTGCTCGCATTTTCATTCACCTCCCGTTTTCCTGTCTTTCCAGTTCTCCCCTCCCTTCCCACTTACCCACCCAGCCACTCCCCCTCCACCTCATTTCTGCTGTCCCCTCCCTTCTTCCTCCACCCATCATCTCCTGCCTTTGCCACCCCTCTTTCTCCCCCCCCCCCCACTCTTTTGTTCGGATGCCTGCCAGCATTTTATCAAGACTTTGATGAAGAGCTCAAGCCTGAAATGTCGGTTATGTCTCTTTACCTTTCCTATGTAAAGGGCACAGCTTGACCTGCTGAACTTCTCCAGCATTTCGTGTTTTTATTTTTGACTTTTAATATGTATTCTTGTGTACTTTTTATTTTTCAATGTGGAATTTCAATAAAAATATTGAAAAAGAAAAAAATTATAGTACACAATATACTAAGAAAATTACTCAGCACACAATGCAGATCGTGGCCTGATTGGTCCTGGAACGGCAGAAGTACAGATTACATTGCAGGCAGTTCAGGAATTGTACTAGATTTCATGGTGGAAAAAGGACAGGACTGGAATGGCACCCCCAATTCTGGTTCTGGGTTTTGTTTTTACACAGAACACGTTCTAGAAAAAAGGGAATAATGTCCTGGAATTAAGTGGCTGTGTAAAAAGCATAGTCGAGATACACAAACATGCTGGAGAAACTCAGCAGGTCATGCAGCATCCATAGGAAGTGCTGTAAAGGGGAACCAACGTTTCAGGCCTGCCTGTTTTTTGCACAGAGCTCAGGGCTCGACGCAGTTAGTGCAACGCTGTTACAGCACCAGCAACTGGGGTTCAAATCTGGCGTTGTCTGTAAGGAGTCTATACCAGAGCACCCAAAGGAAACCCACGCAGACACCAGGATAATGTACAAACTCCTTATAGACAGCGCCAGAATTGAATCTGGGTTGCTGGCGCTGTTACAGAGCTGCACTAATGGTGCCTGGGAGAGAAAGGTTTGAATCAAGAAGTCCAGAACTTTCTATCTAGCTGGGGTAGATACAGCAGCTAAAGCAAGGAGAGGCTCTGAAGGTGGAGGTGACTGGGATTCTGAAAGGGGTTATGGGGGTGGGAAAGGGCAAGACAATGGGGCAAAGAGAAGCTGGGATGTTGGGGGACTTGAGGGTATGTGAGCACAGGGATGATGATTGATTTGGCAAATATTACTGAATATTTTGTGTACTAATGCTGTGGTAGGTGTGACTCGTGCCTTTCAGACCAGATCTGCATCTTTTCTAATCCTTGTTATTTCAAGTTTATTGTCCTACTCCTCTGAGCTCCCCCTTTCTTCCCAACTCACCTGTCTCTTGGATCCACTGATCTTCCCCCCGATTTTCCCCCACCCAAAGTTTCTCTGACCTCCCCTGTCTGCCACCTCCCGTCTGCCACCTCCCCTCTCTCCGACTTCCAGTCTGCCACTTCCCCTCTCTCCAGCCTCCCTTGTCTGCCACCTTGTCCCTGCCACCTCGTCCCCTGACCCCCCCACCCTCAATTCACCCCTCCCCCATTGGGCTTCCCCTGCCCCCACTTCATCCTTACCCCGTCCCCCATCCCCCCAACACCCTTCCTCCCATATCCAATTATGACCTTGTGACTGTGACCCTGTGCTCCTGCCCCTCCTCCATCATTTTATTCAGGTGCCACCAACATTTCTGTGTTTCTACTACAATCACAGCCTCTGTGAAGTGATAGGTGGTGACTGCAGCTCACACATCACATTCCTTCCCCTCCATCAACTCTACACCAGCTGCAGTGGTCAAAAGGACCCATCCCACCCTGACGCATTCTCTCTCCCCCTCGACCCCTCAGAGAGAAGGTTCAACACTGAAATTGAACATTAACGGGCTTAAAGTCAATTTCTTCCCTTCGACCATCAGGCTCCTGAATACACCTCTCAGTAGTGTTTTCCTACTGCCCTTATTCCGACCTACTCGATCTTTTCGGTGTAACAGCAATATGAATGTTAGAGTTGATTCGCAAGACTGCTCATGGACCGAACATCTTTTGTGAGGGGTTGGTGGAGATTTAGTATGTCACTGAAGAATCTCAGAAATTTCTACAGTTGTACCGTGGAGAGATTGTTCGGATAATAAAGAAATTTCTTTAAGCAGACCAGAAGCATCGGCATAGATATGTTTTTGGGAGATAAAATGGGGCAGGTTTGTTAGTGTAGGTCACATACAAACACTTCAAAACAGATCTGATTTAAAATACTGGAACTCTGCTAATGCTAGACATTTCGGGGCCTCAGAGCTTTTGCAAAAGCTTTGGAGAGTGCCCAAGAGACTTCACTAATGGATTGTTGTTTACAAAAAGGCAACATATGAAAGAGCTTGTCGGAGCTGCAGATTGTCTGGAGCTGTTCTAAGAGGTTCGTGTGGTTTTGTAAGCAGAGAGAGTCATACAGTCTCTCTCTCTCTCTCTCTCTCTCTCTCTCTCTCTCTCTCTCTCTCTCAGAGAGAGAGATCAGTTTTACACTCAGCAACTGGGATTGGAACAGAACAAGCTGGCAAGCTTGTGGAAAACCCCATTTGGAAGATAGGTTGTGAGTGCTTAGTTCAGCCTGGTCAAAGGCCTTGTGGTTCATGCAAGAGGAGAGGACTGGCCGCATAATATTTCACTTGGAATAAGAGAAACTAAAGGCACTCTGTGATGTCCTGAAAGACAGAGGTTATCATCTGGAGAACCCTGAGGGGGCAAGTTTCTTTAGCAAGACACTGAAATGGCTGATTTTTAAAAAAAAAGAATTAGTTGTGGGTGTCGGCGTACAACAAATCTCTCTCTGAAAACCGACAAGAACCTTCATGAGCAGTAACCATTTACCTTTCAAGTGTCAAAGTCTGGTGAACTTTATAAATGTTAAATTTTGTGCACAGTATAAGAATTGCCTGCGACCAGTGAACTTGGAGGAATGAGAATTGAGATTGGACTGTGAATCCAAGAACTTTTCTGAACTTGCACACACATTACATACATGTGCACTTAGAATTAGAAGGGAGTTAAGTTAGGCTAGTTAAGTCAATAGTGATAAGTTAAAGGTGATTCTGTTTTCATGTTTAAAGATGATTAAAAGCAATTTTTGTTCAAATAACCATTTGTCTTGGTGAATACCTTTTCCTGAAGGGTTTATGGGTTCTCTGGGCTTGTAACAAGCAGAACACTTGTATCTGTGGTTAAACAATAACAAATAACAGCAGAAGGTTTTTCAAGCATGAAATAATGTTTAATTCTCATTTTAAAAAAAAGTGATCTCTGCTTACAAAATGCAGCAACACTAGAATTTCTGCGCGATGGTTTTTCCCTATGTTTCCTCCACTGTTATCTGCCTCATTAACAATGGATTTTGCTTCCAAAGGTGGCAAAGCCCCACTTGAGCAGTTGGGTGAGATCTTGCCCTTGCAGCTGTATCTTAGACCAGTACACGAGAGCTCCGTTGATTCAAAATGGGGCTAACCGCGTGTCAGACCCCCACTTGAGCACAGCAGATAAAACACTACTTCAACTTTTCTCAAATTGTGACGTCATGTCTCACCCGTAAAGAAAAATTCAGATATTCGAGAATTTTGGTGGATCAGTTTCCAGATAATCTGAAATGTACCGTAGTAGATCGCAACCTCTTGTCACCACTTGACTACAGATCACCTATTACAAACCCCCAGACCACTGAGCCCTGTAAGTGCGAACCCATTACCAATTCTCCAATATTTTTAAAAATGTTATTTCAAAGATGCAGTATGGTAGAAGGCGCTTCAACATCACAGGGAGAACGTACAAACTCCTTACAGACAGCACCGGATGCAAACCTAGGTCGCTGCCACTGTAATAACATTACGCTAACTGTCTGTCCCTCTGGGGAAATTTTTTGTCACCAAATTTACATTTTTCATAATATTGGTTTATTATATCAGCAATATTTGTCTTCACTGTGCCACCGCAGGTCACCCAAAGTCTGTGGTGACCACAACTCGTGTAGCCTCTGTATAAAAGGCATGCACCTGCAGTAGCAATCGTCTGCTGTGTGTGGGGTGTGAACTTAGTAAGTTCATTTAGTTTGAGGTGAGTGACCACAGTGCTTGCCTTTTCCTTCATAAATTAGATCACCCATGATCGTATTGAATGGCGGAGCAGGCTCGATGGGCCATTTTTGACCTACTCCTGTTCCTCCTTCCTATGTTCAATCACTGGTTGGTAAGTGTGGTAAACTGTGTCCAATCGACCTCACTTGTGATCATAACCGTATGATGTGTTTTTTTTTTTGGGTTTACATTGGTAGTGAATGAATATTTAATGGTTTCCCTGAATGCAGCACTTTGGATAATGCACATCTTGCATTCCCAACACTATTACCTGATGAAAGTCTTACCCTTGCCTTCATTCAAGTGATCTTAGCTGAATGAGGTCTTGTCACCTAGTGATATACCTACCACAGGTCAAAGTTCAAGTTAATTATCATCTGACTGTACATATACAACCAGTCAGATCAGTTTTACCGGACCACATTGCACACATAATACATAGCACCTAATAATCACTTGTATACATAAAAATATAATTTAAAATAAATATAAATATTTTGGGATGATTTACTTGGTTACAGGAGACTGTTCATCGATATCTCCGCCTGCGGGAAGAAGCTATTTCCCAGCCTGGCAATCCTGATTTTGATATTCCTTGACGGTCGTGATCAAAGGTGCTGTGTGCTGGATGGAAAGGGTCTCTATATTCTTTGAGCCCTGTATAAGCGATCCCTGTAGGTCCTTCCATGCCAAGCTTCTGCCTAGAGGCTGGCTATGAGTGCGGAGGGAAAAATATAAACACCTTTCATGGAGCAACCCTAAAAAGTTGCTTTGCATTCATGTAGAGCAGCACCTCGTGGCACCCTCTGGAGCCAATGGAGGCGGGGCGACTGGTGCTGTAGAGCCAACTGTCATAAATACGCGGCAGAGCAATGGCAGTCTTCCCTACCCACAATCCTCCATGCAGTTGGAAACACTGTTTCCCAGAACAATTCCAGCTGTGAGGGGGTTTATGGGTAGGGAAGACCGCCATTGTCCTGCCGCATTTTGAGCCGCCGACGAGCAGCCCCAAAGGCCGCACTGGCCCCCGGCCTGATGGCACCCGCTGGCGGCCCCTGACCAGACGCCCCCTGAGCTGACGGCTCCTGCCCTGATGGCCCTTGCCCTGATGGCTCCCACCCGCTGCCTCTGCCCTGAGGGGGTCATGGAGGAAGAGGGGTGAGTGAGTGGGAGAGAGGGGGAGATGGGTCGTTGTCTGACTGCGTAATTGCGACATCATCAGCCGGCCCCTAACCAGCCGCTTGAAGCAGCTGTATATTCACGTGAGGCGGCAGGGCGCAGCACTTCTCCAATGATCTTCCCCGAGAGGGATTGAAGTTGGCGCCTTGGCGCATCCATAGAGGCAAGTCGCCCGACATGAGGGCGGAGAATAT
This sequence comes from Narcine bancroftii, assembly GCF_036971445.1. Taxonomy (NCBI): domain Eukaryota; kingdom Metazoa; phylum Chordata; class Chondrichthyes; order Torpediniformes; family Narcinidae; genus Narcine; species Narcine bancroftii. Next base: position 141,988,260 of record NC_091473.1, on the reverse strand, counting down.
CTGCCTTTACACTTGGGCTTTTTCACTGCGCGAAAGAGCCGTTTGAAAGTTGTCAATCGAGGAAAGCTTGATCTTCTTGGCCGTCTTGATGATCCTCTGTATCGACGCAGTCCAATGCTCTACAGCTACTCTACCACACAATGAGCATTGCTGTGAAAGATGGAAGTCTCCAGATGCTGAGACTAGGAAAAACCCACAGTAAATGCTGGAGGAACTCGGCCAGTCTCTCGGCATCCATAGGTGGTAAAGATATATTACTGACATTTCGGGCCTGAGCCCTTCTTCAAGGTATAAGCAAAAGGCAGACAGGCAGCAGAATGTGAGAGAAAGGGGGAAGAATTATTGGCGGGGATGGCGGGGGTTGGTGGGGGGGGGGGGGAGTCCAGACCACCAGACCAACAGACAAAATGTGTTGGATATGATAAGAGGTGAGAATTGATTTTGGCTCTGTGAAAGGAGACGGGGGGGGGGGTGGGGAGGAAGAGAGAGAACACTACAGGAAAGAATATAGGGGTAGAAGATGGGAGTGGGGTAGATTTTCAACGGAAACTGGAGAAGATGTTAATGTCATCTGGTTGGATGGTGGCCAGACAGAAGATGAAGTGTTGTTCCTCCAATTTGACCAGACTTTTTTGGTTTAATTCCTTTCGCCCTCAGCCATCCAGCTTCCAGATGCAATGTAACATGTACAGCTGACCTATATACATATATAAAAAGCAACCAATCACCTCCCTCCCTGCTCAGTTTCGGGGTGTTCCCATGCGCAGCTCCTTGCAGACTTGTCTATCCTCTCTTCACGTGAACCATTTGAGAGCATCTCAGAACTACTTTGCCCCAGCGAGTGTGAGATTCTAGCTGGCAGCACCAATCCGCTTCACTCTCTGAAGGAGATCCCCTAATGCTGCTGCAACCCCCCCCCCCCCCCCCCCCCTTGACAATTTCCACCACCCCACTGCCACCATTAACTCATTGAATCAGAGGTACTGGTGAAATGTTGGCCAGGATAAGTTGCCCCAGAAACTGAGTGATGTCAAATCAACACCCCTTCGTCATCAGTGGTAACAAGCCACGAGACGATGAACGTCCATTGTCTCATGGACTGACAGACTGAGACCCCCTGCAAATTGGAGGAACAACGCTTCACTTTCTGTCTGGGCACCCTTCAACCGGGTGGCATTAAAAAAGACTCCTGTATCCATTAAAACCCTCCAGCCCATATTCATCTCCATGTCTCCTTTTCCCCCAGCTGTCTTCTCTTTCTGTCTTCCCTTTTCCCCCTGTCTCTTTCTTTCCCCAGGCGCTTGTATTTTCTTTTTGCTTGTACCTCAAGGAAAGGCTCAGGCCCAAAATGTTGGTCACGTATCTTTACCTCCTATGGACAGTGCGAGACCGGCTGAGTTCCTCCGGCATTTCTGTGTTTAAGCTGAGTGGTGAAAAATGCTCAGCTGGTCGGAGATGGGGGCGGCTCGATTAGCGTAGCGCTTAGCACAACGCTGTTACAGCGCCAGCGAACGGGACCGGGGTTTGAATCCTGTGCTGTCTGTAAGGAGTTTGTACATGTCTGCATGGGTTTCCTCCTGGTGCTCTGGTTTCCTCCCACCCTTTAACATACGGGGGATTGTAGGTCAATTGGGCAGCGTGGGCTTGTGAGCTGAAAGGGCCTGCTCCCCTACTGTATGTCTAAATCTAGAAAAAATTCTAAAGACTATATCTTTAAGCCTGGGTGGTCACAGGGTTGTTTTTTTTTAAATCCTTGGTTCATTCTTATTTGCTTTTGCTTTCCCATTCAGAGAATGCATTGTTTTTGAGAAGCAGCCTTGATTCACAATCAATCCTGGTCCGCAATTCACTCGACAAACAAAGCAAAGCGCTTTCATTGATCAGTAACTAGGTCAGCGTTTTGACGGTTTGCATCTTGGGAGCTGAGTGACACCTTAATTCATGCCTTTCCAGCAGAGGAAGGTCCTGTTGTCACCCGTTATTCCCTGTGTTGCGCACTTCCCTGTGTAAGGCTGTTCATGTGATGTTTACCCACGATCTGTGTGTATTCTCCAACTACACCATGATTTAGGCACAACAGCTGTTCCATCTTTCTCGGCATTATTTAGAGGTTGGCACAGTAAGAGGACTTTCAGCTTTGGAGTTAAACTCAAGCTGTAATGAGAGCTCACCAGGGCAGGCACCAAGGGACTGTTGTGCAGCTGGCCTTTTGAATGAGGCATTGAAACAAAGGCCAAGGAACCTGTTCAGATAAAGGTAGAAGATTCCACACACTGTTCCTGGATGAGTGCGGCTCCTAGGCACTCGAGGCTTGACTCCACCTGGGATAGAGAAGTCCCTTGATGGTGTGCATCACCATAACCATTTCCCCGTCCCCCACCAGCACACTGTGGCTGCAGAGTACTTCGTCCCCACAGTTGCTATTATGGAGTCAGTGACCCGAGTTTGAATTCGGCGCTGTCTATAAGGAATTTGTACGTTCTCCCTTTGTCTGTGTGGATTTCCTCTGGGTGCTCCAGTTTCCTCCCACCCTTCATAATGTACAAGGGTTGTAGGTTAATTTGGGTGTAATTAGGTGGCACGGGTTTTAATGGCTATAATCAGCTTCTACCTTGCTGTAAATAAAATCTAAAATGCAGTGCAGTTTCTCAGGCCAGTTCCCCAAACCCACGATCACCAACGTCAGCGAGGAAGCGTGGCTCCCGCTCCAACTTTCCCCATTGGGAATGGGTTACCTTTAGTTCATCGGCTCCGAGTTCGAACCCTGCATCTCCCCCATTTTCACTAAAGCTGCAGTGGTTCAAGGAGGCAGCTCCCTCCCTCTCTGAGAGGCAGATGGAGGTGCCTTGCCACGTTCTTTATCTTCGGGGAGAAGATAAATCATATTGAGGCTGTATTGTAGAGCCTTGGGAGATTACAGGAGCTATCCAACTGAGGTACTTTGAGGTGATTTAACAAGGTTGATAGAGTGAGTGTTTTCCTTGTCCAGAAATGTTGGTTATTCATTTTAATTTAGAGGCAAGCACACCTCTGCGCAAAGGATAGCAGAACCCTGCAACTGGTGAGACCAGGGGAAGGGGGTCAGTTGAAATTTCAGGTCAATTGTTTTTCTTAGAACCAAGTGAAGAGTTGAGATGAACCCTGTTGTAATGGAATATCTGAACAGGCAAGTAGAAAGAGAATGTAATACTTTGTTTATTGGATTTAAACGAGTCTTTAAACATTCAAAAGAAAAAGAAAAATTCAGACAGCCACATGGGTGGGAGGGGTATGAAGGGATATAGACTGGGTGCAGGTCATCAAAGGTAGGGGCGGAGATCAAGGAGTTTATTGAAAGTCCACCCAGAGGAGTGGGAAGACTCGAGTAAAAGGAGCCGAATGGAAGAGGAGGAAAACCAGTTGAAGCAAAGGCGATGTGCCAGAGAGCCGGGGGCAGGGGTGATGTGAGATGACTGTCTCAGATGTGCTGGTCAGTAACACTCGACAAGAGTGAGTATCCCAAGACGCATGGAGAACGTTGAAGTCGCACCACCGGAAAACAACCTAGCACCATAGTGGGAGCGAGACACCGGGTCAGAAGGACATTGCGGCAGAGGATGCAGTGACTTGGAAAGGCGGAGCACAGCAGCAAGCCGGCCTGCAAGAGGAGACCAGAGTGGGATGTCCTAAGATGGAGAGCTGTCTGCTTTAAGCACACTATGGGGGCGGGGGGGGGGGGGTGGGGGGGAACGGACAGAGAATCCAACAGAAAAAAGGTTGAACTGAGCTTTCACAATTCTTCAATAGCAAGCAGCACAGAGAATGAGGCCGTAATCTATTTGGACGACACAAGGTCAGGACTGGCTGTGCCATTGCAAGCATCCACAGGCAAGGTCACAGGGAAAAAAAGTTCAGCCGAGGATTCTGTAACAAAAGAATCTCAATGAATTTAGATGCTGGTGTGGATGAGGCTACACAAGCCGTGTAGTCTGATGTCTACAAGGCATCGTTATTGAATGGATGCCTTAAAGGGGGAAAGTATTACACTGGAGATGTGATTTAAGTTTCCTTTTATTGTCATAATACAAAAAAATGTAATATATACAATATGCATCAACTTTTACCTGCTGTAAAGGCAAACAAAAAGTGGCCATTAGCATTGCCCAGCGCCTCCAGAGAGAAACAAAGGAGTCCCTTCGGAAACACTGACTGAGTGTCTGTGGATTTGTCTCCAGAGCATCTGTAGCTGCACAGACTCCTGTTCGATCCATTGACACCCCAAGCTCCAGATCCAAACCTTCAATACGATCAGGAGGCTTTCTTCCCCTGAGAGCCCTTATTACCCTCAGCACCCTTTCAAATCCTGGTTTAGACACCTGGTCCCCATGAACCAGTCACCAGCAGCCCAAAGACTGGTAGGAAGTCCTTCCACCACGTCACTAATGGCCCAGAGCCTGGGTGGCTCCTTCAGCTGCTGAGCCCGTTACTGCTCCGCTGCCATGGTCACCATCCCCGTAGAGTTGACATGAGTGATGTTCCCCTTGGCCTGGAAGCCTCTGATCTCGGTGTAATAAAGAGCAGAGTGTAGCGAGTCGGGGTGAAAATGTCCACAGCCACAAGGAAATTATCCATGGGGGAAGGTCTGATGAGATGACTTTCTAACTTCAACAGGGAGAGCAGGAAAGTGAAGAAGATTCAGCACCTTGGGGAAGAGGAGCAGGAAGGTAGGGCAAGAGCAGAGGCGCAAAGATGAATACAAATCCAAGTGGAAAATGATTGGCGTGTGTTTCTGGTATTTATCAATACCCTGATAATTTGTGATTGTTTGCCCGTATCTAGTTTAGTGTTATAACTGGTGTTGAGGATGATATGTTTGTGATTTTAAGGTACAGGATGGGAGTTTAATTACTTTCCAAGATATTTGGAAACATGAACAATCAGGATTATCAGCGTGGGGATACTGCAGAGATATCATGCTTAATTAGTAACACGAAGTTAGTTGAAGAGAAGACAAGAAATTGGTATTTGGATCTCTGGAAGTAATTAAGTGGAGAATTTCATGATACAATTTATAGCTGTCAGCAGCTGTTTTTTTTAGCTTATCTTTTGAGCGGAAGGAGTATAGTTTTTGAGTGTGCCTTTATGGACTGTGTACTGCTAGCACGTTGTTGTAGGTAAGGTGTTGATTGCCTTCAAAACTGTATGTGTTAATAATTATCCGTGTTGGTTGCCTTGGTGACTTGTGACGCCAAATAACTTCTGGACTCTGTCGGGCCAAGTGGCGTAGCAGTTAGCGCAAAGCCTTTACAGCGTCAATGACTGGGACTGTGGTTTGAATCCTGCACTGTCTGTAAGGAGTTTGTACGTTTTCCCCATGTCTGCGTGGGTTTTCTCCGGGGGCTTCAGTTTCCTCCCACCGTTCAAAGCATATCAGGGGTGTAGGTTAATGGGGTATGAATTGGACAGCAGAGACTAGTGGGCCAAAATGACCTGTTACCGTGCTGTATATCTAAAATTTTAAAAATTGAAATTTAATCTCTAGTGCTCCTTTCCGGCAGAGGAAGAGAATGCCAGGATGTGACTGCCAGCTGTGTGGTGAATGACCTGTCAGGGCCCTGGAAAGAAGCAGTAGAGGCTGTCCTCTGAACATTGAACTGCACCAAAGCTTCTCCTGTACAAAAAAAATCGTTCTCCAGTCCTCGGTGCAAAACATGCAGACACACAACCAGACAAAAACACACATACAGATAACAATACATATGCAGGACAAATATTTCACCTATGCAAACGAATAAATAAATATTGGGAGTCTCAGGTGGTTAGTGTCCGCAATTCCTTTGGTCGATCAGCGTTCTCACTGCACGTAGGAAGAAGCTGTTCCTCAGCCTGGTGGTGCTGGCTCTGATCTCTGGAGCTGAACCTGTATCCCTTTCCTGATGGGAAAAGTTGAAAGATGCTGTGTGCAGGGAGGAAGGGGTCCTCAGGGATTTTGCGCACCCTCTTCAGACAATGATGTTGATGGGGGGGCGTGGCTGGGTGTGGTAGGGGAGGGAGACTCCAGTGATCCTCTCTGCCACTCTTATAGTCCTGCGGATTGAACTCCGATCCATTTCTCTGCACCAACTGTATCACACTGTGATGCAGCCGGCCAGGATGCTCTCGATGGAGCTCCTGCAGAAAGTTGACAGGATGGTGGCTGGTAGCCTTACCCTAGCCTTCAGTCTTCTCAGAACAATGGTCGGGGACAAATGAGGAGCTGTCCCTCTCCTCAAAACAATTGATTTCAAATTCAAAAGAGAGCTTGCTTGTTGGTCGAGGTGTTTGGGGATAGGGAACTCCTGTGAGCTAAGCAAATTTAAGGCAGAGATCAGCAGCGTTCTAGTTGAATTGCAAATCAGTTGCAGGGAGCTGAAAACTTGGCTCTTCTCCCTGTCCTGAGCAGCCAGCAGAAGTGGACTCTGCTCCTCACATGCCGCCTGGTGGCAGAGTCTCGAACAGCAGGTCCAGAGTTTCAGGGTAGCACCCAGCGCTGTCAACATGTTCAAGCCAACACCAACAAAAAAAGGGGGCTCAGACTTTCAGTGGACCGTCAAAAGAAATGTATGTCTGGAAAGGATGATGAGGTTGCCTTAACTTTTAAAAATTTACACATGCTGCACGTTAACATGTCCTTCTGGCCCTCGAGCTTGTGCCGCCCAAATACCCCAATTATTATACAACCCCTGGACATTTTGAATGGTGGGAGGAAACCCACGCAGACACAGGGAGAACGTACATATGGTGCCAGATTCTAACCTGGATCGCTGGTGCTTTGTTAAAGGGGTGACTGAAATTTGCCTAATGTGAGGCTGAATCCGGGAGACTGGGTCCCAGCCACACAGTGACAGCACGCTGCTGAGGACAGGCTGACGCAGTGCCAAATGTTGACTGGAAATCTCTCCAACTCGATTTTAAAAGCAAGAATATAAATAGCCATGCATGAAATCTCCCCAACCTCCTCTGGCCAAATGTAAGCTTAATTTCATTCCTGTACAAATGGAGAAACTTTTGGAGGAAGACGTTGGGTCTGCATAACGAGCAAACCCAAACATGCCAGCAATACTTGCTTGTTTTAATATTTGTCCACACTTTTATTCTTGCATCACTTGATGTGCCTTGGTTGACTTGCCTGGGTAGCATGCAAAACAAGTTTTTCCACAGTCTCTCTGTCAACATCACCGTAAATGGTTCAATTCATTTAATTTCCTTTCAAATCCATCTCTTCATGTTCATGTTGTGTAAAATCACTGCAGCCCAAAGACTCAGTGATTTGGTCATCTCACTCCTTTGCAGGAAGTAAACTGTGTAGAAAGTATTCCCAGAGTAATCCAGGCGCTCCACAGAGCGAGTTAGGAATTACTGTGCCATTCTTGTTTGTGAAATGTCTGGATATCTGTGCACAGAAAGAGCATAATCCTGCTTTTAAATGAGCCAACTATAATGTTATAAATATAGAACAAAAAATCCTTGGAGTATTTTTACCGAGAACATCTTGTGTTTAAAATGTTAACGTCTGCAGACTTTTGTGCCTCTCTACATTTTATTTTCTGTTTAATTCTCAAGAAAGCACACTCATATATTCTAAGGGATTTTGCAGCCTTAAAAACTGAGGACCAAAATAATTTGAGACAGTTTTCCATTTATGTACGTGTGTTTACCTCAACTTGCAGTCCATTGTAGTCTGATAGATTTGTAAGTGTAAGTGTATGTAAAAAAAAGTGAAAAAATTTTGGGAAGATCTAAACCAGATATTAAATAAAATCACAAAAAGCAATAAACAAAAAACCCAGAGATCTTCCTCCTAAGTAACATAACAAATAAAGAATTTGGACTCGATTTGGATGGAGCACAAAAAAGATTTGTTATGATAGTCCTAGCTGTAGCAAAAAAAATGTATTATGTCAACCTGGAAATTAGAAGACAACTTGAGAATACAACAATGGTACATAGAAATGAATAAATGTATTCCATTAGAAAAAATAACATATAATTTAAGAAATAACATCACAATATTCGAACAAATATGGGAACCATAAATGAAACACAATAGAGAAATCCTACCGTGGACTTCCACCACCTAAAATGACAGAAGGAGAAGGGAATGAAAAGAATTGACTCAGTGGAAATTCTTGTTTGTTTTTATTGAGTGACAACATTGTTTGATGGGTTTCATGTATCTTATAGATTGAACTTTGAATAAATGGAAGGAGGGAGGGGAGGGAGGGGGGGAAAAGGGAGAAAATGACACTGCATATATTCAAGAGAAAAATGTCAGTATGTATTTTGGTCAGTATGGTTTATAGTGTGAAAAATAAAATAAAAAATTTTAAATTCATTGTATGTTCTGTGAAGCCATTGTATATTTGGATTACAAAGTGCTGATTGATGCATGAAAGGGAAGGATACTGTAATTTTGTTTAAAAATGCTGCCAGATCTGACTTTGTCAATGTGTGTGAGATGAAATCTTTAACAGCGATTATTTTGTCTATCATTTTGATAGTGTGGTAACCAAACACTTCCTCTCGTCCACAGGGAAAAGCACATCACCGACTACACCCTAGAATACGTCAAGGTATGTGTAATGCTTCCTAAATATCATAGGTGCTTTGAATAGATTGACTATAAGCATGACTGACTTGGCTGCTCTGCTTTGGCACTGGAGTTGCTTTTCTACCCTCTAAAGATTATCCAGCTCTCCGCAACTTCAGTTCGCTTTTAGTGCCAACAATGGCTAAATTGTTTGTTAGGCTCTGCAGCTGCGACGAACTGGTCATGAAGCAACTTAAAGACAACAGCCCCCCGATGCATCCATGCACGCTGCGCTTGGGATGTGCGGCCTGACGTCGTTTGTTCCTTACAGTTGTTGGGAGCTGATCAAATAACATCCCACTGAAGTAGATCAGTTATTGTAAAAACACACAGAAATGCTGGAAGAACTCAGCCGGTCTCGCAGCGTCTGTAGGAGGTAAGAGATATTCCCGACGTTTCGGGCCTGGACCGAAGGTGGAAGCAAAGAATAGGAAGCCATCAGAATAAAGACTGAACACTGACTGGGGGAGGGGTCCAGACCAACAGAAGGTGTTCATTGGATATGAGGAGAGGTCTGGATTTTGGCTCTGTCAAAGGAGACAGGGAAAAGGCAGAGAGTCCGAGCTGGGGGGACAGGTGACAGGGGAAGAAGGACACAGACTGAATGAGTTCCTCCAGCATTTCTGTGAGTTTTTACCACAGTCACAGTGCCTGCAGACTTTTTTGTTTCACTTTGATCAATTATTGATCTGCTTGGTAGTTTAGCTTTCTGTAATAATCTGGGAAACCAAAACCATGCAAAGTGGAATTAACTGAGTCCTTGGATCAAGGTTCAAGATGTCAGGCGCTTAAGCTACAGAAAACTAACAAGCACCCTTGCTGAGACCAAACCATTCCAGCTGACTCCCACCTGACACTGGATCTGTGACCTTTTTAAAAGCTGTGTTTGTAGAATGGCTTCTTTGGGGAAATTTGCAGACTTGGTTGCTCTGGGCAAGGTCAAACGGTCAACAAATCAGACAGGAATATTACAAGCACAAGGAGCTGCTTTATGTTGGGCCATGGGATTCAGGGAGACCCCGTGGACTAAATCATAGACAGGACTGGTCACTCAATCTGAGGGGGAAACTGAGGCGCTCCTGCCTGCTGGAACTGTGGGTGAGCTGGGGGGTGGGGATGGGGGGCGTGTCAGTTGACTGCTGGTTCATGGCCAGGCCACACTGGACCCTTTTGAACCACAAGCTCCAACGGGCCTGTAAAAATGTTGGCAGCACTGCCGTTCCTAACTCTCTCCAGTTATGCTTTGATGCAAGGAGCAAGAGGGAAAAAAGGCAACAAGAACTACAAAGTGTTTGTTTATGGTGATTACAGAGAGTGGAATAACATAAGTGGTAGAGCAATTAGTGCAGATTGCAACATGAAACAGGAAGAAACAACATAATGATTTAGAGCAACTTAGTCCAGTAATTCCTCACTGTGAATTACTTCCCTGTTCCATGCTTTCATCAGTCTGCCCACGATTTAAACTCTGGATTTTTTTAAAAATGCCGGTGAAACCGTGTCCTTCTATATAACAAAGGTAAAAATACATAATTCTACCTTTGCTATATAAAGATTGCTGACCCATTGAGTTTCTCCAGCTTTTTGTGTTTTTACTTCAACCACAGTGGCTACAGATTTTCATGTTTTACTTCCATTTAAACTCTGGAATTCTTTCCCTAAACCCTTCAGTCCCACTCTCCTTGTTAGAGATTCTCCTTCAAACCTCCCAGTCTCCCTCCCTCCTGTATTGCTTCTCCATTGCCCTGTGAAGCAATTGGGGTCTCATTTCTCCACAAAGGAACTGAGCTAAGTCCCAAACATGTCTGCATGGGGTTTGCGTGCCCTCTCGTGGGTTTCCTCTGGGCCCTAGTTTCAAGATTCCTTTATTGTCATGTAATAAAAATAATGCATTCTTGCACGGAATTTGCTCTCGTCTGCTGTAAGGCAGGCAGATTTGCCATCGGCAGAAATTACCTGAAGCAAAAGGGAGTTCCCTTAGAGCCACCGAGTGTCCATGGATTCTCCTCTAGCATGGCCACAGCCATGCGGAGTCCAGACCAAACCATCAGCAGCCCGAGCTCTAGATCCAAATCTCCAACGCAGTCAGGAAACCCTCAGGGCCCTCAGCACCCTTGCGCATCCCCGTTCCGATACCTGGTACCCCTCAAGCTGGTCACCAGAAGTCCGCGGCCTGGTGCGAATCACTCGACCGCAGTCGCCAGCAGCTCGCAGCCTGCGCAGGTTCTCCATCTTGAGTTGCCAACGGCCCACTGCCTGTGTGTTCTTCAGCCGCTGAATCCCCTCATTGGTCCGCTGCTGTAGTCGTCGTCCGGTGGGTCATCTCCTCTGCTTCTCCTTCTCAAAATGGGAGTGGCCTTCCCATTTTATGATGCCCTGTGCCAGTCCTTCGCTTCCCCTGATCTAACGTCCTGATCTAATATGAGTTTCTGTACAGTTTGTTCTGTCCTGTTGGGGGCCGATGTCTATTTGAGGGTGGTAGCCACCCCAGGCACTTCCCCCTCCCCCACCCCCTCCTCTAGGGAATGAGACCCAGGCCTGTAGTCATCCTCTGAGGGCGTAATTTTGAGAGTACAATGTTTGTGTGTTCCTCCATGCTGGGCACTTCCACCAAACAGGGAGGGTTTTCCACCTTCCCATCGCCTCTCACCCTGGAGTCCAAGTTGTATCTATATTACCTATTGTGTCCAGCCTTGTGCTCTTGTTCCAAAAACATAAGCCATTGTTAATGATCATGCTTTGAGAATCTCGAAGAATTTTGGGTGTCACCAGCTCATCAGAGAGCTGACAAGAGTATTGAAATAATGTCTGCCTTTGGATTGTTGGTGCACAGATCATTCTGTATAGAAAATTAAATTGGAGGAAATGGTGCAAGTTGCTGCACTCTAGTGGTAGCGACCAGACACTGTGCTCCCTGTTTAAGGTCACATTCATAACCTTCGGATAGATCAGTCAGGCTGTCCTCGAATATCAGTCAGTGAGGGAAAAAGCTCTTCCACTTGTAAAAGTTAAATCCGGGTAGTTTCCATCTCTAAATTAACTGTTCCTCATTACTGTCTGGAGATTAGACTAATCCAAGAATAAGTGGGGTGTGATTTGGAGAGAGGAGAAAGAGATGATTAACAAAGTGGAGATCTTTTAAGGGAATGAAAGAGTCTGGAGTCTGTGCAGGCAACAACTCTCTCCATTTCAAAATCAAAGTTCCCAAAGTTTCTTTGCAGTTGTCAGTACAAAGAAAGTTTAATCTAAAATCCAAAACTTTAAGGCAGTCAGGTCCTATGGACATTGACGTGTAACATTACAGCACAGTACAGGCCCTTCGGCCCTAGATGTTGTGCCGACCTATATCCCTACCTTGTAACCCTCTATTTTTCTTTCATCCATGTGCCTGTCTAAGAGTCTATTAAATGCCCTTGATGGTTCAGCCTCCACCATCATCCCTGGCAAGACATTCCAGGCACCCACAACTCTGTATATTTTTTTAAAAAGTGACCCCCTGATGTCTCCCCTAAACTTTCCTCCCTTCATTTTGTACAGAAGTCCTCTGGTGTTGGCTACTCCCGCTCTGGGAAAAAGATGCTGCCCTTCTACCTTATCTATTCCTCTCAGAATCTTATAGACCCCTATTAAGACACTTCTCATCCTTCATCGCTCCAAGGAGAAACATCCCAGCTCTGCTCACCTTGCTTCATAAGGTTTATTTTCTACTCCAGCTAACATCCTGGTGAATCTCCTCTACACCCTCTCCATAGCTTCCACATCCTTCCTGTAATGAGGTGACCAGAACTGAACAACAATTCTCTAAGTGTGGTCTTGCCAGAGATTTGTAGAGTTGCAACATGATCTCTCGACTCAAATTTAAATCCCCAACTAATGAAGCCCAGCATCCCATAGGCTTTCTTAACTATCAACCTTGTGACAGAATATAGATATGTTTTTGGGAGATAAATTGGGGCAGGGTTTGTTAGTGTAGGTCACATGCAAACACTTTAAAACAGATCTTATTTAAAATAATGCTAGACATGTCGGGGCCTCGGAGCCTTTGCAAAAGCCTTGGAGAGTGCCCATGAGACTTCACTAATGGATTGTTGTTTACAAAAAGGCAAGAGATGAAAGAGCTTGCCGGAGCTGCATTCTGTCTGGAGGGGAACTTGCTGTTCTAAGAGGGTCCTGTAATTTTGCAAGCAGAGAGAGTCAAAGAGGTTTGTCTCTGAGAGAGGGAGAGAGATCAATTCTACAGTTTTACAGTCAGCAGCAAAAACTGGAACTAGAACAGGACAAGCTGGAAAGCTTGTGGAAAACCCCATTTGGAAGATGGGTTGTGAGTGCTTAGTTCAGCCTGGTCAAAGCCCTTGTGATTCATGCAAAAGAGGACTGGCTGTCTAATGTTTCACTTGGAATAAGTGAAACAAGAAGGAACTCTGGTGACCTGGAGAACCCTGAGGGGGCAAGTTTTTTCGGCAAGACACTCAAGTGGCTGATGGAAGTAAATCATTTGTGGATGTCCTGGAACAACAAATCTCTCTTTGAAAACTGATAAGGACCTTCTTGAGCAGTAACCATTTACCTTACAAGCACCAAAGCCTGGCGAAATTCAGAAATTTTAAATTCTGTGCACTTTATAAGAATTGCCTGCAACCAGTGAACTTGGAGGAATGAGAAGTGAGATTGGACTGTGAATCAAAAAACTTTTCTGAACTTACACACACATTACATACACGTGCGCTTAGAATTAGAAAGGGGTTAAGTTAGGCTAGTTAAGTCAATGGTGATGAGTTAAATTTTGATTCTATTTTCATGTTTAAAAATAATTAAAAGCATTTTTTTTAAAGTAACCATTTGTCTTAGTGAATGTCTATTGCTGCTGGGTTTTGGAGTCCTCTGGGCTTGTAACAGAAATTTTGAGAAATATGTGGATTTGGACGCCAAGGAGTCCACACCTGTGCCCCACACACAAAGCTGAGCTGCTTTCTCGCCCACCTCCAGGGGAACACACCCAACCTCTGGCAGGTGGATGTCCTTTAATTGATGGTTTATCATTATGTGGACCAAGATACAGTGAAACGCTTTGTTTTGCATCCAGGTGAGTCAACATAATGTGAAGTCTGCATCCAACCTCCAAAGCAGACGTACACAGACTATCCCTCTCTGCTACTCTCTCTTCCTCTTCTCTCACTCCCCCTCCCCTGAATCAGTCTAACACTTTCACATCACCTCTCACTCAGGGGTGCAGACTGGGGTGAAGAGGTCGCGTGGACAGGGGTGCTTCACTGTGGGGAAGGGCTGGCCAATGAGCAGACCACACCCAGCATGCTGAGCAGAGACAGGAGGGGGGGGTCAGGAAGGACCTCCAGCTGGAATGTATGATTGTGCCTGTAAATTCATTAATGGGCAATTGAGACATTGTGTAACAGCATTGTAATGGCCGTTTGTGACTGCAGATAATGATCTTGCTCCTGGGTTGTGTTCTGAGGACTCTTTTGTGTATGAAGGCACTATGATTTCCTGTGGAGTAGATGCTTTTTCACGGGGAAGGATGATGGCCCTGACCATGCTGTACTCCAGCAAACGTTTTATGTTCTGGAAATGTTTCGAGCTATTTTTCCACTCATGACAAAGTTCTGAGGTGCCACAAGGGAAGGATTGACAGCCACTGTGGAAGCTCTCTCAAGTAGATGTTGAAGCCCTTGCTCTTTAAAATGGTGCCAGGGAATCACTTCCACCCACCTGAGAGAGCAAGCGGCTCGACTTGGGATCCGACGGTTCAGCATCACCTTGGGAATGGGTTAGGATGTCAGCCGGACGCTTGAGCTCAGGGCATCTGGTGTGGGACCTGAACTGGCGAGTGTGCTGCCATTCCATAACTGGAAACTTTCAGCCGAGGCTACTTCCTCCCAGGCCTCTTCTAGTAGCAGACCCTTGGTCAGACCTGGCACTTGGTTCCTGGTCATGGGGGGCAGGTCGGAATTGAGGCTGGGGATTTGGGCAGTGTCCAAGGCCTTACTTCCGAGTCTTCCACTGATAGTTTGGACCAATGTGCAGTAATTGTTTAAACCCTCCTCCTTCCCCACTCATGTTCTATTCCATTCTGCACAAATAAATGAGTCACTTGAAAATCTATTTACATAATCAAAATATTTCAAAAAAAATCTATTTACATGTGGGATATTTGGAGCTAAATATTCTGTCTGACTAAGTTTTAAGGGACTGAGTCACTTGGAGACAGAAAACCACTTGTGGCAAAAGTTCCACATGATGGAAGTGCTCCACTTAGTAGCCTTTAAATAACTGGTGGACTGACTCTGTCATGCACTCGGAGCAAGGAGCGGGGGGTGCTGACAAAAGGTGAACTAAACACATAACTCTACAGTATATCATTGGTGCTTTATATGGTTCAGTTGCGTTAGTTAGTGAAATACAAGCCAGTAGAATGCATGGTTGAATTATCTTTATGGTTAAAATGTAGCTGAGGAGCTTAGTCATCTGTACTTAGGCCTTGGGTTCAAGGGGAACACAAGTCATTGGTGGGGTGGGGGGTTGGGGTGTGTGTTATATATCAGTTCCTGTTTATTTATCATCAGATTTGAACCAGTACAATTTGACAAAACAGCGTTCTTTGGTCCTCAGTGCAAACGCCCAGACAGAAGACAAGTATAGTACATGTATACATATACAGTAACATCCTCTTATTATCCAGCATCTATGGGGATTGGTAGATGATGGATGAGGGAATTTTCTGGTTGCTTGAGATTGCGTGATCGGTGAACTAACGGCAAGGCGTGCTAATTTTAAACTTCCATATTTTTAACCTGTTTATTTTCCCCTTTTTGTTTTGGCCAGTTGCTTGAATTCTGGATAATGGGGGTTTTACTGCATTTAAATATTATTAAGAAATTGTGGAGTTGTTTCAGCAGACATTCAGAATTCTCACTGCCCATGGGAGGAAGCTGGTTCCTCACTCTGATTCTGATGCTCCTGTCCTGACGGGAGTAGCTGAAAGAAGTGCTGTAGCTGTGTGCAGGGTGTACGGGTCCTCAACGATTTTATGAGCCCTCTTTAAACAGTGATCCCAATAAATCACATCGATTGGAGGACGGGAGGGGGAGGGAGACCTAGCTGCTTTTATTGGTCCTGTGAGTTGATCTCCCATCCAGTGCTCTACCACAACCATTCTTATAATCCGAATCCGGTTGATTGTCATGAACATGTCCCACAAAATTTGTTGTTTTGTGGTCGCAATATCGTGTATTATAGCAATGTAATTTATAGCAATTGTTGCACTGTAAATACACTATTTAAAAAGAAATAATTAGTGCAAAATAGGAGGTAGTGTCTGAGATGCATAGTCCATTCAGAAATCCAATGACTGTTTTTGCAATGTTGGGTGTTTGGCATCAGGCTCCTGTGCCTCCTTCCTGATGATAGCAGTGAGAAGAGGGCAGGGGCTGGGTGGTGAGGGTCCTTGAGGATAGAGGCTGCTTTCTTGAGAAACCATCTCTTGTGGATGTCCTTAATGGAGTGAAGACAAATGACATGATGGTGTTGGCCAAGCGTACAATCCTCTGTAGCCTTTTCCTGTCCTGGGTATTGCATCACTGTCTGGTATGGAGGTGCCAATCAGTCAGAAAGCTCTCCATGGTACACCTGTAGAAGTTTGCAAGAGTCTTTGGTGACTCTTCAAATCTCCTCAAACTCCTAACAATATATAGTCGCTGGCGAGCCTCATTCATGATTCCATCGACATTAAGGTCCCAGGATAGATCTTCAGAGATGTTGACACCTAGGGATTTGAATTTCTTTACCCTTTCCACTGCTGACCCCTCAATGAGGAATGGTTTGTGTTCCACTCGTTTCTCCTCCCTGACGTCCTCAATCAGTTCCTTAGTTTTGCTAACATTGAATGCAAGGTTGTTATTGTGACACCCTTCAACAAGCCGATCTAGCTCACTCCTACCTCCTCCTCTACCATCTGTGATTCTGCACACAACCATGGTTCTATTACCCAATTTGTAGATGGCACTTAAATTGTGCCCCGCCACACAGTCATGGGCGTGGAGAGGGTAGAGCAGTGGGCTAAGCACGATTCCCTGAGGTGCACCTGTGTTGATTGTCAGTGAGGAGGAGACAATGTTACTGATCCACACTGTGGTCTCCTGATGAGGAAGTCAAGGATCCGGTTGCAGGGGGAGGTGCAGAGGCCGGGTTTTGAAGCTTGCTGACCAGTACTGAGGGGATGATGGTATTTTGACTATGAGCCCTTTGCCCTGTGAAGCAGTCAAATTTTGCTTTCTTCCATATTTCTCTCCAACTGACGACATAAAAAAAAGTAAAATATTTGTTATGTGAGGGGGAACAAAAACGAGAAAGGCTGTTCCTCAGTAATTGTACCGCACAGTGAGGCAGCCGGCTCTCGATAGAGCTCCTGTAGAAAGTTGACAGTATGGTGGCCCACCTCCACCTTCGCAGGAAGTGCAGTCACTGTTGCCCCTTCCTGACAAGTGAGGAGGTGTTGTGTGCCCACGCTAGGTCACTTCTGAAGTGGACTCCAAGGAACTCTCTCTCCTACTGAGCTATTAATGTGTAATGGAGGGTGGATGGTATTCCTGAAGACCATAATCCTTTCTTTTTCTTGTCCACCTTGAAACTTGGGTGGTTATTCTCGAATCATATCTCAAGATTTTCCACCTCTTCTCTGAGATGCGACTTGTTGTTGCTGAGGCCTGATACTTGTAGAAAATAAACAGTTCTTGAGCCAAGAGGCGGTGATCTTCAGGCTTCTGTACTCCTGGCCGAAGGGAGCAGTGTCCAGGGCAGTGGGGACACAATTGCCTAGGCAGGTGTTTTGTGAAGAGGTGACTTTATGGCCATGTCTGAAGCAATGCCCTTGCATCAGGAGGGGAATACTCAGTTTCTCTGACACTTTTTTTCTATGTTCTTGAAAGGCACTCTACCTTAATCAACTTTTTATCCAGCAACTTGCTATGAACCATCAGAATGAGTGATAATACTATTATAGATTGGATCTTTAGTTGATTTTGTAGATGGTTATTGATAACTAGAGTCTCTGTTTGGACTTGAACTCATGACTGTAATTGAAAATTTATTTGAAATATTCTGTTGGGGTCCATTGTTTGAGAGCAATGTTCTTTATTGTTATAGTTTTCTCCAGCACAAATTATTTTATTAACTTGTTTTGCCCAGTTAGTTGGCACACTGCCAGCCATTTCAGTCCCACTTGAAATCAGGAAAGACGTGCTGTTATGGGACCCTGGACAATTTTATGGACCAGACTGAACCTACCTTGGGAGAGCGAGAGAATCGTGTGCTACTGTGAAGCGCTGGGAAAACTGACAGCCGCGTGGGAAGCGCTGAAACAGCGCTGGGAAACCGACAGCTGTCAGAGGCGCAAGAGCCATGGACTGGAAGCTGGCGGGCTCGAAGAGAGCACGCCCACTGTAGATAACCTCTTTCCACCAATCGGGAGAGCTTAAGGCACATGCTGGGACGGTCGAAGAGCCCAGTGCACTGAGTTTTGAACAGGTTGGTCGATTTAGTTGGTCAGAGGGCAGTCAGACGATCGGTCTGTGTGTGCGAGCTCACCCGGCAGCTTCAGCAAACAAGAGGCTGAGCTGCTTCGTTCATGGGTGTTTGCACTGCCGTCCGTAACTGTCTGTCAGTGTGCTCACGTAGTAGTTCCAGTGGGAAAAAGGAAACTGAGCTACTCTGTCTGCGGGTGCCAGCGCTGTTGTCCTGACAGCAGTTTGCTCCACTCTGATACCCAGAGTGTGTGTGTGTGGTTGTCTAACCTGGGCTTCCCCAGTCACCTTCCAAGAGGAGGACTTTGTGTGACAGGAGTCGCTTGATGATCCAAGACATGGGAAAACTTGTGTGACACAAGGTCACATTAACCCTAGAGTCAGCTTCGGAGGCGTGAACCTCGAGTAGTGACTAGGAAGGTCACTGGGTGAAAATTTCCATGTGAAAACATCAAAGGCGGTCATGCCACATTTAGAACTCAGGAAAGTCGTAAGTCTACAGTGATCACGGCCATCAGTCTCCACGTCCAACTAGAAGTCCAGCATGCAACCAAACTAAGAATCCTAAGCCAGGAGACCAGACTCTGTGAGCTGCTCCTTTTTGACTGACGGACTTGACATGACTGACTTGAGGTTTTTATTTTGGGAGTTTTCTTTGGGGGCATTTTGAGCTTGGACTGTAACGGTCTGGGATTTTTTCCCCACATACATCTTGTTAATGTAGAGTTGCCATAAAGGCTTATGTTCGGGGGTTAAGTTTATTGAGGAAATTCTATTATTGTTAATCTGTTTATGTATCTCAATTGCTGCTGGTGAGGTGTAAGGGCATTGCTTCAGACACGACCAGAGTCTGTCCTGATGGAAGCCTTTTTGATCAGTGAAGGACTTTTTGAACTGCATCAGCATTATAGGGAATAGAGTGTGCTCACACCTATATCCACAATCGGGATCGCCACCAATTTTGAAGTGGGATATTGCATTGACTGCATTCTGAAGCATTTCCGAACTGGCCATGACCTGTGTTAGTAGGTTATGAAGATGCCATCCTGTTCATTTGAACTTTCCCTACTCTATATAGAATGTTTGCAGTATCGCACTGAAGTGGAAAGCTTTTGGCAACTTGCCATTGCCCCGAGACACAAATAACATTCCTGCAACGTTAATTAAATCAGAAATTTTCCTTCAACCAGAACTGTTCTCATTTTCCTCTATTACTGGGTGAATTGCTTCCTAGCACGAAACTCCCTGAAATTATTTAACCTTGCTTGCCCCCACCCACCTCCCATCCCAGTCAGACAACTTTCTCTGTTCTGGAGCCATGTTGACGCTGGATCAGAGATTTTTTCTTGATTTCCCAGAGGGCTGTTCCCATGAGCTGAGGTATGGAGTGATGCAGACATTGGCCACATGCTCCTGGAAGTTGGAGTTAAAGGATGCTTTGCCTGGCTGGATAGTTCTAAAACCTGAGAACTTAAGAGGCATCATGAAGGTTATTCTGCAGGAGAACACACATTAAGTCAAGTTTATTGTCATCTGTTTGCATAAGTACAACCCAACAAGACATCGTTCTCTGGTCCTCTATGCAAAACATGCAGGCATACAACCAGACATAACACATAGACAAACAATATACTTGCAAGACAAGTATTCATCTATACAAATAGATAAATAAATATTGTTTCATGAATACAAGAGTCTTGGTGGTTAGTGTGAGCAGTATCTTTGGTTATTCAGCATTCTCACTGCCCGTGGGAAGAAACTGTGACCTCAGCCTGATGGGAGCAGCTGAAAGATGCTGTGTGCAGGGTGGTAGGGATCTTCAATGATTTTGCACGCCCTCTTCAAACAACGATCCCAGTAGATCACGTCAATGGGGGGTGGGGGGGGGGGAGACTCCACTGATCCTCTCTGCCACCCTTATGGTCCTGTGGATTGACCTTCAATCCATTTCTCTGCCACAACCATACCACACTGTGATGCAGCTGGCCAGGACACTTGAAGGAGCTCCTATAGAAGGTTGACATAATGGCGGCTGGCAGCCTTTCCCGCCTCAGTCTCAGGAAGTAAAGTTGATGTTGCATCTTCCTGACAAGTAGAGAGATGTTGAGTATCCATGAAAGGTCACTAATTAAGTGAACTTGGTGCTCTCCACTCTCTCCACTACAGAATTGTTATTCTCGCACCATTTCACAAGTTTTCCAACTCTTCTCTGTAGAGTTAACACATGATATTTAAATACTAAATATTTAAATACTAAATATAAATTGCTTTTGCAATTTGTACACCTTTAGTATTTTCCACAAGCCTATTATCTCAACTTGTGTGTGATGATGTTTTTATGAGCATTTTGGGCCCCTATTGCTCCTGGTGTAAGAGCAGCAGGGAAGTCCAGGCAACTGGAGGATGAGAACTTGTCAACCTCATCAAACACAAAGGCAGAATAGGGTCTAACCCATATCTCCAAACAATGGCCAATGAACCAAAAGGCTGCCCTCTTCATTATTGATTCCTTTGTTACCAGTGCAGTCAGCCTCTTCTGTGAAGTTCAGGGAGCACATGTGTAGATGATCGATTGCACATTTTAAGAATTCCAGGAGATAGAGGCTTGCTCTTGCCTGCTTGAATTGCAGGTAAATCCTTGCGTTCCAGGGTCTGATCTGGTGATGGTATGCAAGGGTAGGATTATCTTATCTTTGGCTTGGGTTCGCGGATGAAGATTTATGGAGGGGTAATGTCCACGTCAGCTGCAGGCTCGTTTGTGGCTGACAAGTCCGATGCGGGACAGGCAGACACGGTTGCAGCGGTTGCAGGGGAAAATTGGTGGGTTGGGGTTGGGTGTTGGGTTTTTCCTCCTTTGTCTTTTGTCAGTGAGGTGGGCTCTGCGGTCTTCTTCAAAGGAGGTTGCTGCCCGCCGAACTGTGAGGCGCCAAGATGCACGGTTTGAGGCGGTATCAGCCCACTGGCGGTGGTCAATGTGGCAGGCACCAAGAGATTTCTTTAGGCAGTCCTTGTACCTCTTCTTTGGTGCACCTCTGTCTCGGTGGCCAGTGGAGAGCTCGCCAGATAACACAATCTTGGGAAGGCGATGGTCCTCCATTCTGGAGACGTGACCTACCCAGTGCAGTTTGATCTTCAGCAGCGTGGATTCGATGCTGTCGGCCTCTGCCATCTCGAGTACTTCGATGTTGGAGATGAAGTCGCTCCAATGAATGTTGAGGATGGAACGGAGACAACGCTGGTGGAAGCGTTCTAGGAGCCGTAGGTGATGCCGGTAAAGGACCCATGAACAGGAGTGTGGGTAGGATTAATGACACTTTAAATCCCAGAGGAATCCTCCCTGCAGGAGAAGCAGTTAGTACTTTAAGTGAATTAAATTGAGACATTGTATTCCCCCACCCGTCCCAAAGACACACTTACCACTAATGAGCACCTTGAATGATTGGGCACACCAGTGTGTTAGTATTTCATACAAGCCAGCTGCCATTTCACATTGAAATGTAATTTCCCTGCTCTGGTCCAAAGGTCACATCTGATGGCCTGTTTAATGGAAATTAACGCTTGTACACAAACTCTTATAAAAGCTCCACACTTCAAACATGTACTGAAATGTGTTACTTCTCTCCCTCTGTGCCATGCCCCCAGTTACTATTGATACCTCTGGACAGCAATTTTTTCTCCCCCAGAGGTTTGCTTCTTGTAAGAGAATTGGGGATTATAATAGACAACTTCAAGATGAACACACAGATAGTTTCAGATTTTCTGTATCATGTAGGAAGTTGGAGAAACATTAAATTAACTTCTACTGAATTTAACCTGTTTAATTACATAATGACGCTGACACGTTATGTTAGTTCAGTTGACCTAAAAATGTTCTGGTTGGTGCTTCTCGTGTCGGTGTTCTGATGGATTCCAGTTGCCTTTTTCACGTTTGCAATGTCTGGTGAAATCTTTCACCATGTTCATCACCCGGATCAGTAGGGATGTATTTCAGCTTGTTTTGTGGGCAGTAGACTTAAAATGTGACAGGAAATCGCACAAATAGGTTCTACCTTTAAAAAATCAGTACACGATAGGAAGATTTTCGTGATCAGCCCAAAATCCATAAAATACACCCAAAGGTGTTCAGGAAACAAAATCTTTATTGTCATTGGTCCACCTGCTGCTCTTTGACGGCTCACCAATGTATTAACTTTTTTTAAAAGCTCTGCTCCCAGTTACACTTAAATAATGATGAGTGGTTATTTTACCGGATGCTTTACTCAGTAAATTTGGTTTCCTGAATGAGAATGGAATCCTGTGTCTTGCAGGAATGAGGCAATTGGGGATTGTGAGTATCAGCTGAGGAGCAGATTGCAGGGGTGGGATGTAAAACTTCCTGCTGCACCAGCTATGCATGATCTGGGTGCGTCCCCCTTCCTAATTACTTATCACAGTTTATGTTATGCCATTCATAGGGAGGCACAGAATGAGGGCTGTCATTATCTTGAGTGCAGGCGTTTCTAAACTTGGATCCTCTTTGAGATGCTAATAAAGATGGTGATTGCAACTTGTTTAGGAACAGGGACTGGTTGGTGTATGGAGCAAACATTGTTGCCAATACTATAAGCTGGAAAAGGTCAACAGCTGCAAAGGAACACAAGACCAGCAGTCAGATCCATAGATAGATGTAAGTTTGTAAACCACCATGGCATTTAAATTCAAGTAATTAAGAAAGGAGGATCAAAAGTGAGTGGTGTCACAACAACAACCTTGCACTCAATGCCAATAAAGCTAAGGAACTGATTGCCGGACTTCTGGAAGTGGAAACCAGGAGAACACAAACCAGTCCTCCTCGCAGGTTAAGAACATCACATTTCTGGGTGTCAAGATGTCTGAAGATCTGTCCTGGGGCCTGCATGGTGATGTCATCCTAAAGAAGGCTCACCAGCAGCCATTCTTTGTGAAGAGTTTGAGGAGAATTGGTACGTCACCAAAGATTCTTGCAAATTTCTACAGATGGACCGTGGAGAGCATTCTGACTGGTTACATCACTGTCTGGTATGGAGGTGCCAATGCACAGGACAGGAAAAGACTACAGAGAGCTGTGAAGTTGGCCAGCACCATTCTTCACTTCACTGAGGGCATCTACAAGAGATGATGCCTTAAGAAAGCAGCCTCTGCACTCAAGAACCCCCACCACCCAGGCCATGCCCTCTTCACTCTGCTACCATCTAGGAGGAGGTACAGGAGCACGAAGATAAACACCCAGCAGCAAAAAAAAAGCAGTTTCTTCCTCTCTACAATCCGATTTCTGAATGGACAATGAACCACAGACTCTACCTCACTTTCTTGTATTTTGCACTAATTGTTTTCACCTGTAATACTACCACAAAACAACGAATTTTGTGACGTGTTCGTGACAATAAATTCAGATCGAGTGTGAAATCGCACACGAGCAGGTTCAAAGACTGTTTCTTCCCTGCAGCTATCAGGCTCCTGAAGGCCCATTCTATATATATCAGTGTGTGTGTGTATAGATATATAGATAGATATAGATATATAGATATAGATATAGGTATCTATAGATATATATCTATATATACTGATAGATATTCTCACTGTAACCCTGCAGAGTGTAAATTGCGGGTGCTCTTTTTTGTATGGCTGCATATACATTAGAGTTGACTTGCTGGACTGCTTGCAAAGCAAACCCTTCTCTGCAGATGAGCTGCCTCCATGTAAATCTATGTTAAATCGTGAAACACTGAATTTCATCACTTGTCATTGACAATAAATTCTGATTCTGAGATGGCTCAAAGCAGAAATTGACAGGATCTGCCCCTCACATGCTCACAGAGGACCATACCAGCTGATGGCCACATGGTCAGATTTGAAAAGCTACAGTGCCATTGTTCCCTGTGCCTGTACTGTAAATTCTGAAATCACATCTCATTCTGTCACTACTGCAATGTTCCTTCCTGCTTTCCTGTGCAGAATTACACCATTAATGTGGGAACTTGCTGTGCTCAAAATGCCTGCTGCATTTTCCACATGATAGTGTTACGAGCCCAGAGGACCCCAAACCCCAGCAGCAATAGATATTCACCAAGACAAATAGTTACTTAAACAAAAGTTGCTTTTAATTATCTTTAAACATGAAAATAGAATCAAATTCTAACTTATCTCTATTGACTTACTTAACTCAACCTCTTTCTAATTCTAAGCACACGTAAGTTCAGAAAAGTTCTTTGGTTCACAGTACAATCTCACTTCTCATTCCTCGAAGTTGGCAATTTTTATATTGTGCACAGAATTTAACATTTATAAAGTTCACCAGGCTTTGGTGCTTGAAAGGTAAATGGTTACTTTACTGCTCAGGAAGGTGCTTGTCGGTTTTCAGAGATATGTTGTTCCAGGACATCCACAACTGATTCCATTTTAATCAGCCACTTGCTGAAGAAACTTGCCCCTTCAGGGTTCTCCAGATAATAATCTCTTTCTTTCAGGTCACCACAGAGGGCCTTTTTGTTTCTTTTATTCCAAGTGAAAGATTAGACAGCCAGTCCTCTCCTCTTGCATGAACCACAAGGGCTTTGACCAAGCCGTCTTCAGAAAATGGGGATTTCCATAAGCTTGCCAGCTTGTCCTTTTCCAGTCCCAGCTGTTGTCTGCTGGCTGTAACACTGTACAAGTGATCTCTTTCTCTCTCTCTCTCACTCAGAGAAAACCTGTTTGACTCTCTCTGCTTGCAAAACCATGACCCTCTCAGAACATCAAGCTCGCTTCCAGACAGCAGTGGCTCTGACATGCCCTTTCATCTGTTGCCTTTTGTAAACAACAATCTATCAGCGAAGTCTCTTGAGCACTCTTCAAAGCTCTTGAAAAAGGTCTGAGGCCTCGATATGTCTAGCATTTGGCAGAGCTCCAGTATTTTAAATATCTGTTTTAAAGTGTTTGTATGTAACCTACTCTACAAAACTTCCCCAATTTATCTCCCAAAAACTCATCTATGTACTCTGTCACAATAGCATCTCAAAAGCATGAGTTCCCAATGATAGGTTTCAGCCCAAAACATAAACAGTCTCTATGCCCAAACGCCCCCCCCCCACATCTTCATCCCATCTCCTTTCCTCTAGTGTTCTCGTTCTCTCTTTCCCCCCTCAACCCTTTGCCCCCTGTTCTCCTTTCACAGAGCTGCAATCAATTCTCACCTTTCCTCTTATCATATCGTCAACACCTTTTTGTTGGTCTGGACTCTTCCCCCTCCCATTTTTCTATCTTTCTCTCTGAATCTCTATTGAGACGTCTGCCTGCTTTTTTGCTTTGAAATAGGACTCAAGACCTGAAATGTCGGTAATGTCTCCCATGGTGAGAGTGGCTGACTTCCTCCTGCATTTACTGTGTGTTTTTAATACTACCCGAGTTCCTCCAGCATTTGGGGTGTGGCTCCAGTTCTTCAGCATCCACAGTTTCTCCTGTTTATCTCAGAAACACTTAATTGACTGTGAGATGTGTTGAGGTGTCTGAAGTAGTGCGAGAAATGCAGGTTTTCTATTTCCATTGGCCTGCCAGACAATTTATTTCCTGAGAAAGCATCTCTTCCGCCAGTAATTTTAGAGTATTATTCATTGGGGTTTTTGTACAGTTCATAGGTCTATGCTATTTAATATCTGGGCTCCACACCTTGCATGTTAATAACATTCCTTTCCCACTGCTCGCCGACATTTACTTCAACAGATTAATTTTTAAAGTTTAATTGAGTCACACAGCACGGTAACAGGCCAATTCCGTGCCGCCCAATTCAGACCCCATTAACCTATATGTTTTGAACGGTGGGAAGAAAACCATGCAGACAGGGGGAGACCGTACAAACTCCTAAAGACAGCGCGGGATTCGAACCCAGATCTAGTCCCAATCACCAGTATTATAAAGGCATTATAAAGAAACTGAGCATCAATTTCTTTAACGGTCTATTTTTTTTTACTGTTTGTTGTCAATTGTGAATTTCACACAGCTGCTGCGTAATGGGAAATTTTCACAAAATTCCCACAATGCAGGCTGTGTAAAAAGTTTGGAACAGAAATGAGTCACTCATTCCCATTGTGAAATAATTCCTGCAGCAGCCTGAGAGAATTTTGCGGACTGCCCGGGGTCTGCAGTGGTCCACAACAATGGGCTAATTAATGCGACGTAGATGATGAGGCGCTCCGCTCACAACATTGCAACACGTTTAAGTGTGAAGCAAAGTGACATTTACTTACCAGCCAACCATTATGTTGAATTATTGGAGTGATGTTGACATTAACAGGATCTGTGGATCTAGAGCCATTTTGCTCTTCTGTATTGGGGCTTTTTTGGATGCAGGTGAATAACATTAACACATTGCAAGCAGGGCCTACACCACAGTCGACGTCAGCTGACGTCCAGCCTCCGAAATTACTGTGATTCAAAACCTCCTTCCTATGAGAATACCCACTCCGGGAAATAAGTGTGAAAATGGTCAATGGGAAATTATCGCGACAGCTGTGTTAAAACCATAATTGAGAGAGAGAAATCACTGGTGCAGTAAAACCCCTAATATGCAGCACCTACAAAGATCGGAAGGTACTGGATAATCAAGTTTACCGGTTGCTTGAGGCTCACTCTTACAATGCCTAACTCATACACCTGCATTAAAAATAAACAGTTTAAAAGACAAAAAAAAATACAATACTGTACTTACATTGAACAAACTTCACTTGAATATGTAACCCTTAAAACATTTTGCTTTATTTTCAGTCACATTCCTTGAAAACTTTTAACCGTTGCTGCAGGTACCTCCCCCTTCACGGAGCTGCCTGAAAGAGGAACATAATAGTGAATTAAACCCCCTCCCCCCCCCACTCAGAATCGGAATTTATTGCTATGCCATGTCACCAAATTTGTTGTTTTACAACACCATCAACAGTGCAAAACATTCATCGAAACTAACTCACAAATTTAAAAAATGTGCAAGTAAAAATTAAAGTAAGGCAGTGTCTGTGGTTTATTGATCATTCAATGCCAGTGGAGAAGAAGCTGTCCTTGTGCCGTTGAGTGCTCGTCTTCAGGCTGCTGTGCCTTTTTCCATATGGTAGCAGAGTGAAGAGGGCATGGGCTGGGTGGAGGGGGTCTTTGAGGATAGAGGCTGCTTTCTTAAGACATCACCTCTTGTAGATGTCCTCGATGGAGTGAAGTTTGAGCCCATGATGGTGCTGGATGAGTTCACAACTCTCTGTAGTCTGTTCCTTGGCAACTCCATACCAGATAGTGATTCAACCAGTCAGAATGGTATACCTATAGAAATATGCAAGTCTACGGTGACGTACCGAATCTCCTCACAAAGTATAGCCACTCGTGAGCCTTCTTTATGATTGCATCAACATGGAGGCTCCAGGACAGATCCTCACAGATTTTGACACCAGGAATGGGAAGTTGTTGACCTTCCCCACTGCTGAGCCCTCGATGAAGACTGGGTCACGTTCCCCTGACTTTCTCCTGAAGTCCACAATCATATCCTTGGTTTTGCTAGCAGTAATGCAAGATTGTTGGTATGACACTGCCAACAAAGGTGGTGCCGTCGGCAAATTTGTAGATAGCATATGAAGAGCGCTTGGCCACACAGTCACGGGTATAGCGTGAACAGAGCAGTGGGCTGAGCTCGCATCCTTGGGGTGTGTCTATGTTGATTGTCAGTGAGGAGGAGACATTGTTTCCAATTCATACTGATTGTGGTCTTCCGATGAGGAAGTCAAGGGTTGAGTTGCAGAAGGGGAGTACAGAGGCCCAAGGTGTGAAGCTTGTTAACCGGCACTTTGGGAACAATGGTGTTGAAGGCTAAGCTGTCACCAATCAAGAGCAACTTGGGTATGAGTTGTCCTTTTCTAGATCCAGAGCTGAGTGGAGAGCCAGGGATAGTGCGTCTGCTGTGGAGCAATTGCAACGATAGGCAAATCCTTTGCTTAGGTCAGGGGTCCCCAACCTGGGGTACATGTACCCCCAGTGGTACATTTACACTTTTCAGGGGGTACATTGGGTCTGAGAGAATAACCACTACTGTACAATACACGGTATCGTAAGTTGCAGTCAGGTAGCACAATGTCATGTTTTTTTTAATCCTTAATTTTTAGAGTACACGGGAACCTATAAAAATGCCCAAAGGGTACAGAGGAACAAAAAGATTGGGAACACCAGGCTTAGGCACTTGTTAATTCTTTCAACCTTTCAAAGCATTTTGTTGTAGTAGATGTAGATGTCATTGAGGTGGCCCACCTTGGGCACTGGGATGATTGATGTCCTTTTGAAGCAGGTGGGAACCTCCAACTTCAGCTTGAGAACTTCCAACTTCAGCAGTAAGAGATTTAAAAAGTCCATGAACACTCCGGCTAGTTGGCACAGATTCTCAGTACCTTGCCAGATACGCCATCAGGGCCTGAAGCCTTCGAGCGTTCACCCTCTTGAGTAACGTTCTGACGTCAGCCTCAAAGACAGATATCACATGGCCCTCAGCCTTTGCAGGATTCTCATAGGTCCTGTTAAGTTCTCTTTCTCAAAGCAGGTATAGACTTAATAATATACTATTAAAGATAAAGACCCTTACTAAGCAAGGATAAGGAGACACTTTAAGAGAGTCACCCCAATAGCGAGTGGTATCAACCAGCTCTTCATCGTGGGCGACGCCATTGCTGTTTCACACAACTGATTCAAACAGCTGCTACGAGCAAAGCATGACTAAGGCCCTCCGCTGGCTGAATATTTGCTCCCATCTTCAAAGGTTTATGTGTTACTTCAGAGGACATTTACTTTTACTCTTTTAAATGTTTTTAAAACATTTTATTTCTTACTTATTTTCCATGATTTTATTTTGTAAGTTGCTTGAGGTTGCCAGTTACATGAATTCTGGATGACACGAGTTTTTACTCTACTTTGATTGTCCATCCGCAAAAGCAACTGAGTTTGGTCTCACTGATCGATGTAAACTGTGCTGCCAATTTCACGTTGCTGACCACCATCCCCAAACTTCTCTCCTGACTTTGCGTTATGAATCTCACACATTTTAAGTCGTTCGCACTTTTCCGTTGAAGAGAGAGTTTGGAACTCAAGGTCATCTATTGGCCAGTCTCTGATTTCATAGGGACTTTTATCCACGTGTCTCGCACGAGAGAATACCTGTCTCATTAACTAAACCAGTTGTAGTCGCTGGGTGATTTTGAACATCCCAAATGGTTTGGATATTTTTCCCAAGCAGATTATGATAAATATTGATCTTGACATTGGAATCCTTTTTGTTTTCTACTGAACTTTTCCTTGTTTACATACTACATGTTTTACTTAGTAATTTCATTTTTGTTATGACTTTTTGTGATTTTTGAACTGCAATGTTGGAAATGCTCCTTTTGACCAGTGGCTCTGAAGCCATTTACCATAAATAAGGTTCCATTTGACCATGAACTTGAAACCTTGTATCCACTGAATGTAGGATATTTTTCTCTCATAGTTAATGGTGCGAGAGACTTTGCTGTATGCAGATTTGCTCCCATTTCTTGTTCATGATAATACTCGTGTTGTGTGATGTTTCGCACAACAGTGAAGGAGGCCATTTGGCCCACCAAGTATATGCCAGCTCATGGAGCAATCACATTCTCCCACTTATTCTCCATGTCACCCATTCTCTCTCACACTCACACCTATTTAAGTCCATTCACCTCCAAGCTTGGAGAGGGAAGAAACTGGAGCTTGCTGCGAGGGGGAGAACTCATGTTGACAGCACTGGTGCCCAGTAGTTCACCTAGGGGATTGGAACTGTTGACTAGAAGCATTGACTATTCCACTTTGGAAAGAAAAATGGAACATCAGAATATTATTTAAATAGAAAGTGATTGTACCATGTTGCTGTGCAGAAGGACTTCGGAGCATTGGTGCATGAATTGCAAAAGGTGCAGCAGGCTGTCAAAAATGCAAATGTAATGTTGGCCTTCATTGCTATAGGGATTGAATTTAGAAGCAGGAAGGTTATGCTGCAACTGTTCAAGGTACTGGTGAGATCGCATCTGGAGTACTGCGTGTAGTTCTGGTCTCCTTACTTGAGGAAGGATGTAGTGGCTTTGGAGGCAGTGCAGAGGAGGTTCGCCAGGTTGATTCCAGAGATGAGGGGGTTAGCCTATGAGTAGAGATTGAGTCACCTTGGACTGTATTATGAAAGGCATAGATAAGATAGATCCAGGGTATAATCTTTAGGATGGAGATCAGGAGGAACTGCTTTTCCCAGGGAGAGGTGAATTTATGGAATTCACTGCCCATTGAACCAGTGGAGGGGTCCTCAGTAAATATATTTAAGACCAGGATAGAGAGATTTGTACATAGGGAATCAAGGGATATGGGGAAAAGACAAGTTGGTGGAGATGAGCCTATCATCAGATCAGCCATGATCTCATTGAATGGTGTAGCAGGCTCGATGGGCCAAATGGCTGACTCCTGCTCCTATTTCTTATGTTCATCTCCCCTCAAGGATGCTGCTGGACCCATTATGTTATTCCAACAGTTTGCATTTTGCGTTTACATGGAATTATCAATTAAAACCTGACAAAAGACGTGAGTCTGATTCATCACACAATGGAAGGGAAAGTCAAGAAGCACTGTAGGACTGTCACGGTTGTAGTGTGTGAAATGGCAGCGCATTGTAAACAGCTCTATTTTAAAAAAAATGCTCTTTAAGGGCTTGCTGCAAAATGTTTTTAACTGGCCTTCAGTTGCTGAGCAGAGAACAGGTATAGTTCCCAAATGGTAATGTTTCACAGTTAAGTGTCAGATGGAGTATACATGAAAGGAATTTGAATCTGAAATTTCCCAGTTACTGTTACCTCAAGGTGGGAATGTCCTGTCTTGTGGAGTATCTGTCTCACCCACATAAACCACATGTGCAGAAACTGATGGTCCAGAAGAATGATTCATCCTTTAATAATTTGCCAGAACACCTGAAGCAACCCATTTCTTTCCATTTTTAATTTTTTTTAAATTTAGAGACCCAGAATGGTAACAGGCCCTTCCAGCCCATGATCCTGTGGTGACCAATTGCATCGTGTGACCTATTAAACCTCTTTGGAGGGTGGGAGCAAAGCAGAGCACCTGGAATGAACCAACGCAGACATGGGGAGAACATACAAACTCCTTTTAGACAGCGGCAGATTCAAACCTGGGTCGCTGGCGCTGTACTAGCGTTGCGCTAACCATGCCACAAATTTATGTATTTCTATGGATTACTGTTACAGAAGTTCCAACTTGAAAACAGGCTATTAGTAGAGACAGCCCATTGACCTTGATACGCCATACAAGCAAACAATTGTAATTGCACTTGTCATTTCCTTCTGCCCTTTAATTCTTTTCCTTTATCCTAACCAATCAAGCCTTGAATTTGGGAGAAATTACCTACCTTGACAAATTTTCCTCAGCCCTTTAATCTTGAACCTTTATTCATAATACTGAACCCCTGGTCCTTATTTTTGGCCATTAGCTATTGGAAACCAGACCAACCCTGTCCCAACATTTTGCCATTTAAGATTTTGAATATATCACCAACAATTGTGTACTAATGCTACTGAGAGATCTCTCAAGATCAAGTTTGTTACCTAACTACATATATAACCAGAGGAAACAGTTTCTCCAGACACACAATACATAGCTCATCATAATCATGTACAGAATATAATAGAAAATAAATACAGGCCAAGTACCCCTTATCCGAATTGCATGGCACCAGACTTTTTTTTGGTTTTCGGAACAATGGGACTAAGCAGCGCTGTACCATCAGCAGTTAAACTGCAACAACAAACAATGACAGACTTTTTGAGCGCTGACATATCGCCACAAATGGAAAATTCACAAAAAAATAATGTTTAGTACTTATCAAAAAATCCTTGATCTCAGCTTACAAAAGAAGACCACCTCCTCCCCGCCGCCGCTGGTCCCGACACCTCCCTTCCACCACTTCCGGTCCCCAACACTTCCATGCCGCCACCACCAGTCCCCCACACCTCCCCGCCGTCGCCACCAGTCCCCCACACCTCCCCGCCGTTGCCGCCAGTCCCCCACACTTCCCCGCCGCCGCCACCAGTCCCCAACACCTCACCGCCGCTGCCAGTCTCCAAAACCTCCCCACCGCTGCCGCCAGTCCCCGCTCCTGCCCAGGAGCCCGAGGCAATTTTTTTGATGTGATGTTGAGCATGGAGTCACCTTTGCCAAATCTGGCTGCAGCCAGTTCTGAAGACTTGGACACAGCTCTTCCCGGCCAGTAGCAAAGATTTCATTTTTTTTCTGTTATTATAATCAAACAGAAGCTCAGAGCCCCACATGGGCAAGTCAGGTGTTGAAATTTTTTCCACTTGTGACCTCATGTCGGCGCTTTAAAAAAATTCAGTTTTTGGATCTTAGGATAAAGGGTACTCGGCCAGCATATGTATAAATATTTTGGAATAATTTATTTGGTTACAGGATGCCATTCATCAATATCACAGCCTGTGCAAAGTAGTTATTTCCCTGCCAGCTGTCCTGCTTTTTGATGCTCCTATATTAACATAAATATATATCACTTGTGTTAAACAAATTATTTATAGAACAAATTTATAAAAGGAACAGCGCAGAGTTTGTCACATTTGAGGGTGTTGATTATCTTTACGAACATGAGATGAATTAACAGCGAGAACACGGTGGATAATTTCGTAGCTCTTTGTATCAGTGTCTGATGGTTGTTTCCAAATAGATGTCAGAAAAAAATATCTTATGGCAAAGTGTTGTCTTTCAGGTGGACCCTCGCTCAATACAATAAAACATCAATAATCTACAGTCAGGACTTTGATCCTGGAGTGGTAGACATCCTGAACTGTTGAATTTTATTCCAATTAGTACTCCAATTTTCTTTTCATTCACTTTTTCATGTTACATAGCAGGACTGTAGATTAGTTTCCACAGTGAACTCAGTAAATTTCATGGGAGGGTGGGAAACTGACCTGGTGATTTTTTAAACGGGAACGTGGAAACCAGGGCCATGATACGTTCAGGAGAATGGGGCCCAGGTGAGTTTCATTGATTAGCAGTCAGTCAGCCAGTTGCCAAACCACGGGAGGTTTTTGAACAAGCAGATATTGGAGAACTGCATGGTATTGGCCTTTGTGTTTGTACCAGATTTCTGGAGCGAATCTTCAGTAACGGAGCAGAAATCCAGCTACTGAGAGACAGCTAGCACTCAATTTTAAAACAAAACGACATTGATCGAGCTCGTTCACTTCCTCAAGATGTCCTCAAGTACTTCCTCACCAGTGAACTAATTTTGAAATATAGTCATTGACCTTCTATCGGCAGAGCCTCGGTGTGTACACAGGAAGGATTTGATTGGGTTGATTGATGCTGAGTGGAGAGAGTTCCAGGAGAAGACTCCTGATTTAATTAAAATAAGATTCAGTGTCTCACCTCTGTAGCCAGGCAGGTTCTCAGTTTAAAATGCCATCTGAAACGAGGTACCGTTGACAGTGCAGCACCCTCCGCACTGAACCAAACACCCTGAAGATTAAGTGCCCAGACTAGATCATTCCATAGAATAAGGAAAGGAGCAGAAGATGGGAGGTAACTTCAGGTACCACGCAAGGAAGAAGCTCTGTGCAAAGTGTGACTTCAGTTGGAATGGCGACCCATCAAGAGAAAAACAAAATGATTGGAACGATAATAAGTTTGTCATATACATTGGACAACGTACATGTGCACTGAAATTCTTGCTGCAGCCGAACAGGTACTTGTGGGAGGCGGAGGTGAAGAGCAATAGTACAATGGTACAATGGTGTACAATAGTACACCATTTAATTAAAAAGGCAATAAATACAATAGGTAATATTCACAGTGATACTTTATGTAAAATGGTGTCTTGCCACACTGCAGACAGACCTTTTGTGGTGTCAGAGCAGTCAGTGATTATTGTACCAAGGGGAAGTTCAAGAGCCTGAAAACAGTTAGAAATAAACTGTTCTTGAACTTAGAGGGGGTGGCCTTCTGCCTGAAGGTAGCAGTGAGAAGGAGCACCCTGTGCCCAGGGTGATGGGGTCCATTATGCTGTTGGCTGCCTTCCTCAGGCAGCGCCTCACAGAATGTCTGGAGTGGGTGGAAGATCTGAGCGTGTGGCACTTTCTGGAGCAGTTTTGGTTAGATGGCTACTAAGAGGTGTTGTCCGTTTAATTTTGCGTGGGTGAATAATGAGTAGTTTCTTTCGACCATATTGACGCTGAGAGAGCAGTTGCTCTGTTCTGGGCCGACCTGAGGTCAGCCCTTCAGTGAGACTCCTAATGAATTGTTAGATGAAAATGTAAATCGAGCAAGGCAGCAGGTAATTATTTTTCCCAGATTGTAGTTGATTCGGAGGTTTGGGAGTTGGCACCTCGTACATTGAAGGTCCTTTTGGCAATTAGTCAGGAGTGGCTTCATGAATGGGGGAGTGCTATGGGGAAGGCATGGTCTGTATAATTTGATGAGTAAATCTGTATTCCAACCCAGCAGTTTTGATTGAACAAGGGGAGTATCAGTTGATTCAGAGCAGACTGTTGGACTGCAGAGAGGAGCTCATGGCAATGGTATGGTCTAGGTAAGGTCCGGACCAACTGGCAGCAGTGAACGTGGAACCTATAAAACCTATAGATATCTATCTCAAAACGCCTCTCTGCCGAAGTCTGTTCCCAGACGGTGGAGAGAGTGTGTCGAACAGCGGGGATTCACTGGAGGGGGGTGGGGAACCTCCCGCCCTGCCCATACATGGTCTGCTGAGGGAGCCTCCGCGTCTTATTCGTTAAGGGGGGCACCCCAAAGCGCCGAGTGGACGGAGGACCAGGCTGCCCGGGAGGAGTTGGGGTGTGGGCTCTCGGCTGCACGGCACTGCTTCAGACCCGTCTGCCAGGGTCCCTCTTAACATCAACGTCCTGGAACATGACGGAGAGATGCAGCGTGTTAAGAGCTCTTTCGGAAGCCCTGTGCTGCTTCTACCGGACCTCCTACATTGGATACAAGGTAGGCACTTGGGAGAGATGGGGGGGGGGAGGGGGTAGCGGGGAGGGGGTAGCGGGGAGGGGGTAGCGGGGAGGGGGTAGCGGGGAGGGGGTAGCGGGGAGGGGGTAGCGGGGAGGGGGTAGCGGGGAGGGGGTAGCGGGGAGGGGGTAGCGGGGAGGGGGTAGCGGGGAGGGGGTAGCGGGGAGGGGGTAGCGGGGAGGGGGTAGCGGGGAGGGGGTAGCGGGGAGGGGGTAGCGGGGAGGGGGTAGCGGGGAGGGGGTAGCGGGGAGGGGGTAGCGGGGAGGGGGTAGCGGGGAGGGGGTAGCGGGGAGGGGGTAGCGGGGAGGGGGTAGCGGGGAGGGGGTAGCGGGGAGGGGGTAGCGGGGAGGGGGTAGCGGGGAGGGGGTAGCGGGGAGGGGGTAGCGGGGAGGGGGTAGCGGGGAGGGGGTAGCGGGGAGGGGGTAGCGGGGAGGGGGTAGCGGGGAGGGGGTAGCGGGGGGGGACTGAACCGGGACCCTTGCACGGGGGCAGCTGTGACAACATTGGAATAGCCTGTGCCGCCCCTCCTTTCGGACGGGGACCCCCAACCCAACCCCCCCTCGGTGTTCCGCCCGAGTTACTCGCTCCTTTCTGGTGGCTCGCAGTTTTAAGACTGTAACTAACTCATGGGAACTTTGCTGGAGTTTCTGAGCCAACTCGGCTCTCTCGCGTTATGATTAGCTTGGAGCTGAGGGAATGCTCCAAAATAGCCCACCGCAAGTTCCACTCAGATCGCCTATATATATCTCTCTCTCTCTCAAAAGAAGCAGCAAATGATTCAGCGGAAAGGAATGGGTTCGCCCGTCGTTTGCCCTTTGAGAGAGAAACCATGGTCAGCCAGGTCCTCTGGATGGGGTGTCCGGCCAATGTATTGGTCACCGTGTGTCCAGCCTATGTATTGGTCACTGTGTGTCCGGCCAATGTATTGGTCACCGTGTGTCCGGCCAATGTATTGGTCACCGTGTGTCCGGCCAATGTATTGGTCACCGTGTGTCCGGCCAATGTATTGGTCACCGTGTGTCCGGCCAATGTATTGGTCACCGTGTGTCCGGCCAATGTATTGGTCACCGTGTGTCCGGCCAGTGTATTGGTCACCGTGTGTCCGGCCAGTGTATTGGTCACTGTGTGTCTGGCCAATGTATTGGTCACTGTGTGTCCGGCCAATGTATTCGTCACTGTGTGTCCAGCCAATGTATTGGTCACTGTGTGTCCAGGACAGTGTTCTTCTGCGAACAGACTCACCGGTTCTCTCTCACCCTGTAAAAAGCACAATTTGCAAAGTGTTGGGTTGCTTACTGTGTACTTTTGCGCGACCAATGAGTGGTAATTCTGCCTAAGAATCTCAGGGTTGTATGTGATGCATGTACTCCGACAATAAATCTGAAAAATCTGCAATGAAAAGGAAAATCAATTTGCACCAAGCAAGGGCAAGCTTGCGTGGGGTTCATTCAAGAGCTTGATGGTGTGTGCATTAACAGACTTAAACCTTCTCTCCCAAGGGGGAGGGAGAAGAGAGTGAGGGCTGTCATGCCTGTCTCTTCACTGGAGGCTGCTGGTCTTTAGAACCAACACACTGCTGGGGGAATCAGCTGGTCAGGGGGACTGGAGTGCCAGACCATGCTTTGGGCCTGAGGCAATCTCTTGGTAATAGTTTTGTGGTCTTGGCAGATCTCTGTCCTGCTGATCGGCAGGGAGGGGGGGAGATGTTAATGTGCTCAGGGTATGGCTCTGGTCTGGAGAGATGGTCCTGATCTCCACGTCCGGGCACTTCACTCTTGTCCCTGCAAGTACAGGATGCTGGAGGGTCTCAGTGGGTCATGGATGGAAATGGTCAGTTGCCCCACTGTGTCTCCTTCCTTCTAGTGCTGTGCCCGTGGTAATCGCGATCACTTTTTGGATTCAGAATCCAAAGTCTGGCCCCTCTTTTGCTTTTAATAATTTCGGAAGGATTGAAAATTGGAAGAGTTAGACAGCCTGGGGATCCTTCTCTAAAGCCAACAGACATTTCTGAGGGAGTTGGTAATAGTTTTGTGGTCTTGGCAGATCTCTGCCCTGCCGATCGGCAGGGGGTGGTGGGGGGGGGGGGGGGGGAGAGAGACACACAGTGTTAATGTGCTCAGGGTATGGCTCTGGTCTGGAGAGATGGTCCTGATCTTTTGGAGGAGCAGAGTCGCGGGTCAGAGGTGGGTGGCAGGTGCAGAGATGGAGCCAGGCAGGTCCTGATGTGAAACAAGGTGCCCCTGGGTACCGCAAGTGGGTGCAGGTTACACAGCCTGGGAAGTCTGGGAAGGGAAGTTGGAAGCTTTGACCCAGCACACACACTCCCTGATGATCATGGGAAGAGAGAAATGGGCAGAATACTTTTATTAGTGTTTCACAGTCATCCGGTACCGCACGGATGGCAGTCTCTTCAATCTGAGGCGCCTGCAAGCTCACACCAAGACACAAGAGAAACTTGTCCGTGAACTACTCTTTGCAGATGAGCCGCTTTAGTTGCCCATTCAGAGCCAGCTCTTCAGCGCTTGACGTCCTGCTTTGCGGAAACTGCCAAAATGTTTGGCCTGGAAGTCAGCCTGAAGAAAACTGAGGTCCTCCATCAGCCAGCTCCCCACCATGACTACCAGCCCCCCCACATCTCCATCGGGCACACAAAACTCAAAACGGTCAACCAGTTTACCTATCTCGGCTGCACCATTTCATCAGATGCAAGGATCGACAATGAGATAGACAACAGACTCGCCAAGGCAAATAGCGCCTTTGGAAGACTACACAAAAGAGTCTGGAAAAACAACCAACTGAAAAACCTCACAAAGATAAGCGTATACAGAGCCGTTGTCATACCCACACTCCTGTTCGGCTCCGAATCATGGGTCCTCTACCGGCACCACCTACGGCTCCTAGAACGCTTCCACCAGCGTTGTCTCCGCAACATCCTCAACATCCATTGGAGCGCTTACACCCCTAACGTCGAAGTACCCGAGATGGCAGAGGTCGACAGCATCGAGTCCACGCTGCTGAAGATCCAGCTGCGCTGGATGGGTCACGTCTCCAGAATGGAGGACCATCGCCTTCCCAAGATCGTGTTATATGGCGAGCTCTCCACTGGCCACCGTGACAGAGGTGCACCAAAGAAAAGGTACAAGGAATGCCTAAAGAAATCTCTTGGTGCCTGCCACATTGACCACCGCCAGTGGGCTGATAACGCCTCAAACCGTGCATCTTGGCGCCTCACAGTTTGGCGGGCAGCAACCTCCTTTGAAGAAGACCGCAGAGCCCACCTCACTGACAAAAGGCAAAGGAGGAAAAACCCAACACCCAACCCCAACCAACCAATTTTCCCTTGCAACCGCTGCAATCGTGTCTGCCTGTCCCGCATCGGACTTGTCAGCCACAAACGAGCCTGCAGCTGACGTGGACTTTTTACCCCCTCCATAAATCTTCGTCCGCGAAGCCAAGCCAAAGAAGACAGTCATACAGCATTGGAGATTGGTCCTACAGCCCAGTTCGTTTATGCTGGCCAAGTCGCCTGCCTCCTTTCTCCTTGCTAGCCCTCAATGCACCATAAAAAAAGTCCAGAGATATTGTTTGACTTAGTTATATTGTTGCTATTGAACTTGGATCCTGTTTACCTGGTTGGATTGTCCACATCCAATATAAAGTGAACTCAGAGCCTCCTGTGGTTAATGAATTTTGGTTAAAGGCACAGTTAGCCCATTCTTGAAACTAAATTCTATTTCTGGTTAATGGGGGCTGCCCTCAGCATGAAACATATTTGCCATTCCTAACTATCAACTGGCAGGCAGTGCTGGGGCACCGCTGCCAACATGGTGAAGGGGAGGGAATATGTTGCTCAGCTATTCCGAAAGAAACCCAGTGGAATTAGGGCATGGGTTTACTGGCATCTTGTGTCACAATAGGTCAGTCTAGACCAGCCATTCTCAACTCTGGCCAGGGGCCACAGAACATTTAAGTAAAACCTTTGTCTGTTTCCTTTCATTTTACATAACATGCATGTTGTCTGTTTTTTTAAAAAATTTCGTCGATAGGAGAAGCCAAAACTTGACTCCTTCACAGGGAAGGGGACCCATTACCCTTTGAGCAGAGTCCAGAACCAAAAAGAAAGGTTGAGAATGGCTAGTTTAGATGGATGGGGAGGGCGTGTGGGGAGAACTTTGAGGTGGTTCTCCCAGGTGTTTGGTTTGTCAAACGGCAGGGGTGGACTCTGTGAAGCTGCATTCTCTAGCCACCGTGCTTCTTGTTGCTGAGTCTGTATTTGTGCTGGTGATCCGACTGAGCAGATTTTAAATGAACACTGTTGGCCTCCCTGTCTCCAGTTAATCAGGGAAAATGTGGGTAAAGCAGTTGGGAATAGATATTAATCTTTGGCCGCGGATGTTGAACGGGGAATTAGCATGTTCTTCCACTGACTTTGTTACATTGCATTAGAGCATACAGCACTCCAGCTCATTACAGGCCCTTCAGCCCTCTATATATTCTTACCAAGAAACACTAAACCCTCCCTACCTCCTAACCCTCTATTTTTCTTTCATCTATGTACCTAAGAATCTCTTAAATGCCCCCTAATGATTCAGCCTCCACCACCACCTCTGGCAAAGTAATCCAGGCACCCACAACACCGTATAAAAATACTTATCCCTGATGTCTCCCCTAAACTTTCCTCCCTTCACTTCGTACAGTTGTCCTCTAGTGATTGCTATTCCTGCCCTGGTTAACGTGTATCGCTCGTTTAGGGCAGACACTTGGGATGAGTTTGCACTCTTGGACTCTCTGATCCTGAGTTCGGGAGGTATGCTGTCTAACTGCCATCCACCTGTGGATGGAAATAACAATAATTACAGGCAGCTGAAGCACCTTGAAAGCAGCACAGACAAGGACTGCTAACCCCATGTGGCCGTTAGTGCAGAAATACAGGGCAGTGGGCAGGAGGCTTTTGTTCAGATTGTAGCAGCCCAACAGCTATGACATTGCTTTGATTTCTCCACCCCCACCCATCCCCATCCCCACCTTGTTTTCCATTTGTAAGAGCGTTCTTCAAGTGATTTTTGATGATCCAGAAGTGCTTGTACACACCAGATGCTGACTGATTACAGGGGCGTGAGGATACATTTCCCTTCTAATACACATCAAGAGAGGGAAATAGGAGGAGAGGGGGAAGAAAGGCACATCTGCTTAGAGAGCATTTCCCTACCCAAATCTTTTCTATTTGTCCCTTAGATGTCTCTTTTAATTCAATTAGTTTACTATTTACAAGTATCTGTTCAGCTGCAGCAAGAATTTTGGTGCATATAAACATTACCATCATCAATCTCACTACCAACTACCAATGAAACCTGCCACTTGCTGCAGTCGTGGCTGTAACCTGAGGGCTGAGAGATTGAGTCAAGAACCAGAAAGTCCTGCTTTGCCTTTGGTCACCTGAAAGACCGGGTTTGGTCACAGAACATCAGGTTGGCCACCAAGTGTACAGGACCGTTGTCATGTCAGCCTTACTATATGGATGTGAGACGTGGTGCCCATATTGTCAGCTTGCAGCAGCGTCACCTACGTTCTCTGATGAAGATCACCTGGCGAGACC
Source organism: Narcine bancroftii (assembly GCF_036971445.1). Taxonomy (NCBI): domain Eukaryota; kingdom Metazoa; phylum Chordata; class Chondrichthyes; order Torpediniformes; family Narcinidae; genus Narcine; species Narcine bancroftii. Next base: position 141,947,465 of record NC_091473.1, on the reverse strand, counting down.
AGGCCTCCAAAATCGAGGTCCTTTCTCGAGCTGGGATGCCAGCAGTTTCAACCTTGGTGATGTCAGCCCAACTGCACTGATCAGAATGCCTGACGGAAGACTACCCAAGAACATCTCGAACGGCCAATTGTCTGTCGTACCTGAAAACGAGGAGGACAGTCACGGTCCAAGGATCTTCTGCACCGGAGCCTCAAGAAAGCTGACATCGCCCATCCACGTGGGAGGATCTGGCTCAAGATTGCTCACAGAGGAGGGAAGCCATCAGAAATGGTGTGGGCGCTGCTGAGAACAAGCTCAAAAGGGCCAGAGAGAAAAGGCACAGGGAGTGCCTCTGCTGCCCCTCCAGGCCTCACCTGCCAAGTGTGTGGCAAGCAATGCCTCCTGCCAAAGACCGGCCTGTAACAAGGAAATGCATTTGATTGACCACAAGGGGGTATTTAAATATTTAGGGATAAGGGCAGATGATAACCTATGGAATTTATATAAATTGAATTACCTCCCCGTGCCTGGAAAGATTGAGGAGGATTTATGTAGATGGAGGATCCTGCCCATTAGTTTGATGGACAAGGATCAGTTGTATTAAGATGAAAGTCATACCAAGACTTCAATATTTCTTTCAATCTTTGCACATTCTTACACCAACAAGTTTTTTTCTTAAAGTATGTCAGACAATTTATATGGAATTCTAAGATGCCAAGAGTCTCAATGAAAAAAATGCACTGTGGCGGTGAGAGCAGTGGAAGAAACACGGCCACCACGTTGAGGGTCGCTAATGTCTGTTTTTATTCAAATTCAGCGCACGCCCCTTTAAGGGCAGCAGGAGCTCAGTCACCTGGTGCATTGTGACGTCATCATCGCTGCCCAGGGTGGGCGCTGGAAGGGATGCTGGAGTCGGAGAGAAACCTCTGATGACGCCATTTCCCCATGGCTGCCCTGCCACGTGGCGATACAAGCGGGGCCGTTTCGCCATAAGGATGTGCGCCGCCACAGTACTTTGGATATTCGTTGGGTGGACTATGATTAACTGATTTTTAAAAATATTATTTAGCTGTCCAATCAAAATCTATAGCATTTTTTTTGAAGGAGGGGATGTTCCTAATTGAGGCTCAAATTGGTCAACATGTGGCAGGTGAAAAGATAGCAGAAGATCTTATTTACAAATGGAATATTAAATTATTGTCTGGAAAGACACATAACCCCTTCCAAAACACATAATTTGAACATGGCAACAAATTAATAAATGTGTAGGTGTAAAAGTGAGGTTATCTTCAAAAATAACCTTGAACCAAAATGAGTTAATACCAATGATATTAGGAAATAGAATCCTGGGCACTTGGCACCGTAAAGGGATCAAGTGTATCGAGGATTGTTAAGAAAGAGGACAATTTATGACCATGAGCAGCTTAAAAAAAGATATCAGAAAAACAAACAAAAAAAAGCAGTAAATCAATTGGAATGATTTACAAATAATAACATATGGTAACAGTAGCAATAAGACTTGATTCTAAATCCAATAAATGGTCATACATACAATATTGTGAGAGGCAAGTAAGAAAAAATGAAAAGAAAAAAACTCAAACTCGCAACGATCAAGGTTAAAATTCATATTGTAAGTCGTGTTAGATCCAAACAAGTGGCCTCAGGGGGTCCGAACAAGCATGCCCAGTGACATCCATCATTGCACCGAGTTAATCGAATTATGGAAGTGAGCTATAAATGGGCCCCAAGTCTTATCAAAAGAAATCTTGATTTTTGTGACATTTTGCCTAATTTTCTCCGGATTTAAAAAGGGCATAATATCTAATAGCCATTGATTAAGTGTAGGTGGGAGCTCACCTTTCCTTTACAATAGAATTGTTCTTCTTGCTAATAAAGTGGAGAATCCTATAGACAATAGGTGCTGGAATAGGCCATTCGGCCCATTGATCTAGCACTGCCATTCATTTAGATCATGGCTGATCTTCCACTATCAGTACCCTGTCCCTGGCTTCTCCCCATAACCCTTAATTCCCCTGTCCACAAGAACCTTATCTAACTATCTCTTGAACATATTCAGACCACCCTCTGCGGCAAAGCATTCCACAAACCAACTCTCTGGGTTAAAAAAAAATTCTCATCCGTTTACTAAAGGGCCTTCCCTGTATTCTTAAACTATGGCCTCTAGTCCTAGTCTCCTCCAACATTGGGAACATGTAATCAGTTTCTATCATGTCCAATCCTTTAATAATCTTATATAACTCAATCATTATCTCCCCTCATCCTTCTAAATTCTAACGTATACAACCCAATTTGTCCAACCTTTTGGCATACGTCGATCCCGCCAGCCGGGAGCTAACCTTGTTGAATCAACACTGCACTCCCTCAATAGCGAGAATGTCCTTCCTCAAATTAGAAGACTAGATTACTCCCTGTGCCACGTGACAGTGAGAATATAAATGGAATGAGGTGGAGGATTAACACGTGGCTGAAGGGGTGGAGTAAGGGGCAGGGTTTCAAGTTTCTGGATCACTGGGACCTTTTTTGGGGAAGATGTGACCTGTATAGTAAGGACGGGTTACACTTAAATCCTAGGGGGACCAGAATCCTGGCAGGGGTATTTGCTAGGGCTACTCAGGATCCTTTAAACTAGAATGGTTGGGGGGAGGGAACAAAATAGTACAGAGCAGTAAGGAGAAGGTTAGAATGCAAACAAAGAAAGTTTGTAGTAAGTATTTGAATATGGATGGGCAGGTGATAGAGAAAGGAAATGCTCTGGAAGAAGATGAAGGGCAATTGGCAGGAAAAGGAAATAATGTTGTTATTAAAGATGAGGGAAAACAGGGATTAAGAATTGGGAAATCTCTGAAATTCATATATTTTAATGCCAGGAGTATTGCAAAAAAGGTGGATGAGCTGAAGGTGTGGATTGATACTTGGAAGTATGATGTGGTAGCGATTAGTGAGACATGGTTGCAGGAGGGATGTGATTGGCAGCTGAATATCCCTGGGTTTCGTTGCTTTAGGTGTGATAGAGTCGGAGGGGCAAGAGGAGGTGGGGTTGCATTGCTTGTCAGGGAGAATATTACAGCGGTGCTTAGGCAGGATAGATTAGAGGGCTCGTCCACGGAGGCTATTTGGGTGGAACTGAGGAGTGGGAAAGGAGAGGTTACTCTTGTAGGGGTGTATTATAGACCACCCGGAGGGGACCGAGACCTAGAGGAGCAAATCTATAGGGAGATAGTGGATATTTGTGATAAGCACAGGGTTGTAATTATGGGAGATTTTAATTTTCCACATATAGATTGAGAAACACATTCTATGAAAGGGCTGGATGGGTTAGAGTTTGTGAAATGTGTGCAAGATAGTTTTTTACAACAATATGTAGAGGTGCCGACCAGAGAAGGAGCAGTGTTAGATCTACTGTTGGCAAATGGGATGGGTCAAGTGACGGAGGTTAGTGTTGGCGAGCGCTTCGGGTCCAGTGATCATAATGCCATCAGCTTCAATGTCATTATGGAAAGAGATAAGTCAGGGCCAAGGGTTGAGGTTTTTGATTGGGGAAAAGCTAGATTTGAGGAGATGCAAAAGGACTTACAGGGCGTGCATTGGGACAATTTGTTTTATAGGCAGGATGTAGTAGAGAGATGGAAGTCTTTTAAAGATCAGAGTTTGAGAGTGCAAAAGCTTTATGTTCCTGTTAGGTTAAAAGGAGGGGCAAAAGGTTTGAGAGAGCCGTGGTTTTCAAGGAATATTGGAAACTTGGTTCGAAGAAAAAGGGAGGCATACATTAGATATAAGAAGCATGGTGTTAAGGGGATGTTTGAAAGATACGTTGAATGTAAGAAAAATCTTAAGAGAGGAATTAGGAAAGCTAAAAGAAGGTACGAGGAGACTATAGCAAGCAGGGTGAAAATTAATCCAAAAGGGGTCTACAAATATGTTAATGGTAAAAGGAAAGCGAGAGACAAAATTGGTCCCTTAGAGAATCAGAGCGGAAAACTGTGTGTGGAGCCTAGAGAAATGGGGGAGATATTGAACAGTTTCTTTTCTTTGGTATTCACAAAGGAGAAGGATATTGGAATATGTGAGATAAAAAAAAAGCAAATTGGGTAAATATGGAGAATATAGTGATTACAAAAGATGTAGTGTTAAGGCTTTTGAGGAATATAAAGGTAGATAAGTCTCCGGGACCAGACGGGATCTTCCCCAGGACATTGAGAGAAGTAAAGGAGGAAATAGCAGAGGCTCTGACAGTAATTTTCCAAATGTCATTAGAGATGGGGATAGTGCCGGAGGATTGGCGTATTGCGCATGTGGTTCCGTTATTTAAAAAGGGTTCAAGGAGGAAGCCTGGCAATTATCGGCCTGTAAGTTTGACGTCTGTGGTAGGTAAATTAATGGAGAAAGTTCTTAGAGATAGTACTTATAAATATCTGGATAGACAGGGTCTGATCAGGAGCACTCAACACGGATTTGTGGGCGGAAGGTCCTATTTGACCAATCTGATTGAATTTTTTGAAGAGGTGACTAGGAATGTGGATGAGGGTAGCGCGGTGGATGTTGTCTATATGGACTTCAGTAAGGCCTTCGATAAGGTACCTCATGGAAGGTTAGTTAGGAAGGTGCAGACTTTAGGTATAAATTTTGAGATAGTCAAATGGATTGAACATTGGCTGAAAGGGAGAAGCCAGAGAGTGGTAGTGGAAAATTGTCTGTCAGGCTGGAGGCCGGTGACCAGTAGTATGCCTCAGGGATCTGTATTGGGCCCATTGTTGTTCGTTATATATATTAATGATCTAGATGATGGGGTGGTGAATTGGATTAGTAAATATGCAGACGATACTAAGATAGGTGGAATAGTGGATAATGAAGAAGGTTTTCAAGGATTGCAGAGGGATTTGGGCTGCTTAGAAAGGTGGGCTGAAAAATGGCAGATGGAATTTAATGCTGATAAGTGTGAGGTGCTTCATTTTGGTAAGAAGAATCAGAACAGGACATACGTAGTAAATGGGAGAGCATTGATGAATACAGAAGAGCAGAAGGATTTAGGAGTAACGGTACATCGTTCCCTGCAGGTAGAAACTCATGTGAATAGGGTGGTGAAGAAGGCTTTTAGTATGCTGGCCTTTATCAATCATTGCGTGGAATATAGGAGTTGGGAGGTGATGTTGAGATTGTATAAGACGTTGGTGCGCCCTAATTTGGAGTTCTGTGTGCAGTTCTGGTCGCCTAATTATAGGAAGGATATAAACAGAGTGGAGAGAGTGCAGAGAAGATTTACCAGAATGTTACCTGGGTTTAAGCATCTAGAGTATAGGGAGAGATTGGACAGATTAGGTCTTTATTCTTTGGAGCGCAGAAGGTTGAGAGGGGATTTGATAGAGGTATTTAAGATTATGAAAGGGATAGACAGAGTGGATGTGGATAGACTATTTCTGTTAAGAGTAGGAGAGATTGAAACAAGAGGAAATGAGTTAAGAGTTAAGGGGCAGAGGTTTAGAGGTAACATGAGGGGGAACTTCTTTACTCAGAGAGTGGTAGCGGTGTGGAATGAGCTTCCAGGAGAAATAGTGGCGGCAGAGTCAATTTTATTATTTAAGAAAAAGCTGGACAGGTATATGGATGAGAAGAAGGTGGAGGGTTATGGTCATTGTGCAGGGAGGTGGGACTAGAGAGGAGAGTTTGGTTCGGAGCGGACTAGAAGGGCCTAATGGCCTGTTTCCGTGCTGTAATTGTTATGTTATTATTATGTTAACTGGATACAATACTCCAGGTGTGGTCTCACCAAGGCCCTGTTCAACTGCAGAAGGACATCTTTACTCCTATACTCTATTCCCCTTTTTATGAAGGCCAACATGCCATTTGCCTTTTTCACAGCTTGTCAAACCTGCATGCTAGCTTGTAGTGACTGATGTACAAGGACACCTAGATTACGTTGCACTTTCCCACTCCCTAACTTTACTCCATTTAAAAAATAATCCTCCTTCCTGTTCCTGCCACTAAAGTGGATAACCTCATCTTTATCCACATTAAACTGCATCTTCCATGCATCTGCCCGCTCACCTGACCTGTCCAAGTCCCCCAGCATTTTCCTGACATCCTCCTCACACTTTACACTACCATCCAGTTCATGTCATCTGCAAATTTGCTAATGTTATTTATCCCCTTATCTAAATTATTAACATATATATATGATAAACAACTGAGGACCCAGCACAGAGCCCTGAGGGACCCCACTAGTAACATCCTGAAAGTGACCCCGTTAACCCCTACTCTTTGTTTCCTGTCTGTAAACCAATTTTCTATCCATGTCAGCACCTTACCCCCAATACCCTACTCTGTGATTTAGCCTACTAATCTCCTATGCGGGACTTTATCAAAAGCCTTCTGAAAGTAAGTACACCACATCCACTGGCTCTCCCATGTCCACCCTCCTCGTCACATCCTCGAAAAATTTCAGAAAATTAGTCAAGCATGATTTTCTCTTCAGAAATCCATGCTTAATTGTTCTGTTATTTTTTTTCTTTTGTAATAGATCCTAATATCCTCCCCACTACTGACGTCAAGCTAACCAGTCTGTAATTGCCTGTATTCTTTCACCCTCCCTTCTTAAAAAGCGGCACAACATTAACCACTCTCCCATCCACAGGCACCTCTCCCGAATCTATAGAACATTGGAAAATGTCGACCAATGCATCCACAATTTCAATTGCAACCTCCCTAAGCTCCCTGGGATGCAGTCCATCAGGCCCTGGGGACTTATCAGCCTTCAGTCCATTCAATTTACTCAAGACCTCATGCTTCCGAATCTAGATTTCCATAAATTCCTCCATTACTGTTGGAATTTCTATCAATTCCTTCAATACCGCAGGACCTCTATCTGACCGTTACTTGTCTCTTCCTTGGTGAAGATAGATCCAAAGTACCTGTTAAACTCGTCAGCCATTTCCTTGCTTCCTGTAATAACTTTGCCCATTTCTGTTTTTAAAGGGCCAAATTTTGGTCCTAACTATTTTTTTTCTCCTCTTTATACATACTTAAAGAAGCTTTTACTACCCCTTTTATATTATTGGCTCATTTTTTCCTCCCATATAGCTTTCTTAGTTATCTTCTGTTTCTCTTTGAAGGTTTCCCACACCTGTTTGCTATATTATACTTCCTCTCCATGTACTTGATGCTGTTCTTGACTTCCTTTCTCAGCCATGATTGCCCTTTACTCGCCTTAGAACCTTCCTTCCTCTTTGGAATGAACTGGTCCTGTACCTTCTGAAAAATGTCCAGAAATACCTGCCATTTTTGCTCCACTGTTCTCCCAGCCAGGGTATCCTTCCATTGCATCTTGACGAGCTCCTCCCTCATTCCCTTTATTCAACTGTAATTACTGATACTTCCAACTTCCTTTCCTCCTCCCTTTCAAATTACAAATGAAAACTTACCCTATTATGGCCACTATTATCTAATGGCTCCCCTACTTCAAGATCCCTTATCAAATCCTCATCATTACACAACACCAATTTCAGAATTGTCTTTCCCCCTGGTGGGGTCCATCACGAGCTGCTCTAAGAATATATACCGCAAACATTCTATAAACTCAGTTTCTTGCAGTCCCACACCAGCTAGATTTTCCCAGTCTACCTGCATGTTGAAATCCCCCATTACATCTGTATCATTACCATTCTGACATGCCAATCATAACTCCTGATTTATTCTGCCTCCTATATCTGAGCTACTGTTTGGGGGCCTGTATATGACTCCCATTATGGTCCTCTTGCCCTTGCAATTTCTCAGCTCTATCCAAACAGACTTTACTTCACCTGCTTTTATGTCACTCCTTTCAAGGGACTGAAAATCATTCCTCACCAACAGAGCTACCCAACCCCTTCTACCCATCTGTCTGTCCTTGCGAAAGGACGTATACAGTGGGATATTAATTTATACTCCGTGCGTTCATGTATAATACCTTTAATCTGTTACTCCCCACACCCCTCATCTTGTTACCTGATGCACTTGGCCATACTCTCCGATCCCTTTCTCCTCCTTCTGCCCATTAATTTCGGTGTCTATCTGAACTTATCCTGTCTTTAATTAGAAGATAAAATAATATTTATAATTTTAGAAAAACCAAACAGTGCAATGACTGGACATGGATCTAAAGTGATCCTAAATATGATTGAAAAAGTTCTAAAAATGTTGGGCCAATATTTTTGCAAATTAGGGCAAGTCCAAAACACATGTAACAAAGAGGCATTGAATATTTTACATTTGTCACTAAGTGAACTAATATCAGAATAAATTTGAGCAAGTTTGGCTTTGGAGAAATGTACACGATGTAGCACTTTGAATTGAATAAGACTATGCCCACCACACTGTGATGAATCGTAAATCAGGCCCAAAATTGAGGTCCATTCTTCTGAGAAAGAGATAATCAAATCATTCTCCCATTCAATTTTAAATCCACTTGAAGAAAATGCTTTTCACATTCAATCGTTTATAATATAAAGTAGATATCATGCCTTTATGAGTAAATTGTCAGATAGAACATTTTTCTGGTATCTTTAATTAAGATCTTTTTTAATTAGATGGTTTAGGATCAGCCATGACCCTGCCAATGTGTAGTGACCTGGAGACTTTTTTGAAAGGGGATGACAAGTAAATCTATATCGAAGACCAATAGCCTAAAAGCGGGTTTGCACAAATCGAGGGATTTGGGGAATCGGACTTGGGAGAAAAGCACTCAAGAACAATATTGGTAAAAGTCACTGTAAATGTGTGAAAAAGAAAAAGTGTATATCATGGCTATTGTGATTTATGGTGTGAAAAATAAAAAATTAAAAAAAAAACCAAAAAAACAATATTGGTCAAAATTGTGCTCTGATAAACATGACATTATTTATTAATGTCAGATATAGATCGGACAATGCAATTTTATGCACCAATTATACCTTACACCGCAAAAATTACACGGTTTAAAAATCTGAAATTTGGGACTCATGTTTTAGGTGCGGTGTAGAGGTTGAAACATTTAGACACTCAACTTGGCTATGTGTGACACTAAAATCCTTTTGGTATGATTTGGCAGAAATTTTGGCAAAAATTATAGAAGTGGATTTTCCATTGGAACCAGAACTGTATTTATTGAGGATCTTATGCCACAAAACTTTCAAAATATCAAATACAGTTCTTGAGGATTGTCCTCGGGGTGGCCAGGAAATGTATCGCTGTTACAGGGAATCTGACTCCTCCCTACTTATTACTCGTTGGAATATAGAAATGGAAAGTTGTCCCCCCGGAAAAGATCACTTATAATCTTCGAAAGAAATATGACATATTTGTTAAAATATGGCAACCTTATTTGAATCATACTGGTTTAAGGATCTAATTAACTTCCCAGAAAAGATTTAAATGATATAGTTAGGTTAATAGCGTTGAATTCCTGAAAATCAATGGACTAATTAATGAAGGCAGCTCAAACACCCCTTCTTTTTTGGATAGTTGTTTTTTTTAATGTTAGCAGTTAAGGCGTGAGATTTAGGCATATGAGACTCTGTCATTTTAAAATACTATTTATATGATGTATGAAATAATATTCTATATGGATCATGGAAAAATTAAAATATAATATTCAAAAACAAGGATCGGTCCACACATATCAAACCCCACAAAATGACCGAAAAGAACTATCATCATCCATGGGATGGATAGCCAGAATAACCTTGGGGCAAGCAGCGTGCCTGTAAACGGGGTGGAGGCAGCCAGTGTGATGTCACCTTATTTTACCTCACTGTCTGGCCAACCCTCACTTCTAGCCAATGTGACATAAAAATGTACAGAGAGGAAACTAAGATGAGTGGTTGCCTGTACCCTCTCTGCCTCCTGAAATCTAAAGAGTGCGAAGGTTGGAGGGACATGAGGCATGAAAAGGGTGCTAATGTTTTCCTCCATATTTTCCACATCACTCTTGGGTATGGCTACAGCTATAGGCAGCTCCGCTAACAACCAGTTCAGTCTCTTCCATTGGCGTTGTTGCGTTTGCGCCCCTTGTGTCAGTTTCCATGGGACCAAGTTGTATCCTGGCCTCTTCTACAAGTGGGAGGGAAGTGCACGAAAGAGCAATCTCTATAGAGTTGGCTCTGGACGCCCATGTGATGCTAGGTGTGTACAAGTGCAGCAGGGGACACAAAGGTCAGGTCTGTGCCCTGATTGATCGAGATTATTGGCAGATGAGCAAGGGAAGCAGTATCAGAGGCTGCAGCAGGCTTGTGTTCACTGACTTTGACAACGTTTGTGAGGCTGTGCAGTCTAGTGAAGCATTGCCTTTGTATCCTTGCTCTCTGACGTATCTCATCTGGCAAGACCTGACCATAGCAGACCAGGACCTGCTACTCGCAGGTGAGTGGAAACCATTCCAGGGTGACACTGTGAGAGCTCAAGGCCAACATGCTCCCTCGGAGGTGAGGATATGAACAAGTCCAAGGAATGCTACATGCTGAGTGATATCGAGGCTCTAAAAAAAGAGGAACTATCTGGCAGATATTTGAAGCTGAAAATGGGAGAGATCCTTCAGGACCACTGTTGTTTACACAGAGATACAGTGAAAAGCTTGGTTTTGCATGCTGTGCTGCCAGTGTAGGGTAGAGTTAAAAAAAGGCATGAAATATCACTCGGATACAAGATTAAGGAAATTTCCAAAGAATTTTAGAGATGTCAGAGGCAAGAAGGCCCACACTGTATAATTACAGTACTGCACACAAAAGCGTTGGCGAACTAGCAGATCACGCGGCATCCATTTACGTTGACTTTTACTTCCTGTGGATGCCGTGTGATCTGCCAACTTTCTCCAACTCTGTTGTGTGCTGTGTTTAACTCTGGCATCTGCAGAATTTCCTGTTTACCAGAGGTTGAGAGGCCACTGGTTGCAAAATCATTAGATTTCTCCAGGGGCTGATTCATCCTCTACAGCGCTAGCAATTGGGACTAGGGTTCAAGTCCCGCACTGTCTGTAAGGAGTTTGTACCAACAGTGGCCGATTCAAAGCGTGCCGAGCCATGGGAGTTGCTGGATGACAGAGCGCTGGACAATAGAGGTTCAACCCATGTAGGGGTGGGTGTTGATTATTAGAATAATCTTAGTGCCAAATGGCAAAATGTTGACTCCCTATCTGGAGTTATGAATTGCAGACAAATTGACTTCAGCTTGCATTTTCTCATGAGCCATTGTCTGACCCCAGTAAGTTTGTGTCCATCCCAAGATGGGCCAACTATGGACTCTGAGTGACAAATATTACCCTGGTCTTGTGCACAGAAGCATGAGCATCCACTGGTCCAATATGACCAAGAAAGGAGTTGACCCACTGCACCTAGTCTTGGCCACAAGGAGCGGTGAGGCATTGTTTCCCCAGACCACCACTCTCTTTTAAGAGATTCCTTATATTCTATCTCTTTGGCCAAACCATTGGTCATTTTTCTCTTGGCAGGGATACCTGACAGATTTTTGACATTTGGAAAGGCTTTACTAGAAAATGTTTCAACTTTGGGAGAAAACTAGAATAAATTAAATTAAACAAAATAGTCTGCAGATGCTGGAGTGCAATACCCAAAGGTGCTGGAGAAACTCAGCAGGTCACGCAGCATCCATGGGAAGTTAAAGGTAACCAATGTCCGGAAGGACCCAGGCCCAAAACGTTGGTTACCCTTTTACCTCCTATGGATGCTGCATGACCTACGGAATTTCTCCAGCATGTTTGCGTATACCCGCTTTCAGGTGGAATAGCTGGGAGAATGCGGCTCCGGAGCCGGCTGCGGGTGTGTGCAAAGCGACATTCAGGTGGCAGCGCTGAAGGCGCCGTTCTGGCACCTGAAAGGTCTGCAGTGGGGAGAGACGCTGCGGAGCAAACGCTGGCTCCTGTCGACTGTGGTTGTAGTCGCGCCTGCTTTCAAGGGGAGCGCTTGGAAGTGGAGAATACACCTACCTATGGAGGGTTGGGTAAGTGCTCCTCAGGTCAGGGTTCTCCACTTTCAGGTGGCCTCCCAACAGCCGCATTTTGGTATTTTAGGCGGCTTTACGTTGGGGTATTCTGGCCACCTGAAAGTGGCTTATGAAAGTATAATGAATAATGTCAAAGGAGGATTGAAGTGAGATATTGGATCCTGAATCTGGCCATCGCAGGGAGTATGTACGTAAGAAGTTGGGTAACCAAGCTTGATTTGGAGCGGATATTGTGTCATGATATTAAGATGAATAGCTTTCTCTCTGTGGTGTACATATTTGTTTCTGTCTGACAATACTTTGAAAAGAGCAGAGGCTGTTTATTCTTTAAATAGAACTTAATTATATTGAAGGAGGAGGGAATGAGTCAATAGCTGACATCAACATTCCATTTCTAGTCTCTGTTACTCAACTTGGAGTTGATGCAAAGCTGTGCCACTAAATCAGTAAACTGTTTGTTTTATTCTGCTATGGTCCTCATGGCTTCTATTTCGTGCACTTGAAAGTGGTGTGTTGCTAGAATTTTTTTAAAATTTAAATTTAGACGTATAGCACGGTAACGGGCCATTTCGGCCCACGAGTCAACACCGCCCAATTTACACCCAATTAACCTACACCCCCAGTACGTTTCAAACGGTGGGAGGAAACAGACAGCACAGGATTCAAACCCGTATCCTGATCGCTGGTGCTGTGAAGTTGTTGCACTAACCGCTACGCCAACTGTGCTGCCATGTTGTGGCAAAGGCACTCCCACAACTTTATTCAGACCTGGACTCTCTGCACCCGTCTTTATTCAGATGCTTTCCTGTCTTTTGCTTTGATAAGTGTCAGTAATATATCTTTTTTTTATTATTATATTTTAAAATTTTAAAAAATATTTTAACTGGCTGCCGGGCTCCCCTACAACCAAATCCCGTGGCGATCTGAACCAAATGGGCCTCGGGTTGGGATGGACCCGCAAAAATGGCGTCCCCCATCCCTTTCCAATCGGGCCTAAAACCCTCTCAAACCTCAGCTTCGAGACATCATCCCGTCCTAATTTCGGACTGTGGGTGGAACAGAAGGCCTGTCAATGGACGGCGGGAAACCAGAGAGTGGGACGAGGACAAGGCATGGCCAATGTCAGCGGATTATGAGGAGCCCACAGTAATCCACCACACTCACCATGGTGGGAGGGAAGCAAGAAAGCTTATTTATTTATTTTTTTAGTCAGTAATATATCTTTATCTCCTATGTATTGTTGCGAGACCAGATGAGTTCCTACAGCATTTCTGTGCCTTTTAACTATAATCTGCAGACTTTCATGTTTTACTCCCATAGCTTTTGAAAGGACATTTCTCCAGGGTGCAAGGAGCCATTGGAGTTATTGCATGGGAAAGACCTGGTTTAATGTTAGGAGCGCAACTTTGCGTTACTGTTGAAAGGTGTGGACAGGTTGCTTCCCCATGGAGGGAGAGTCTAGGACATGAGGGCACAACTTCAGGATTGAAGCGCATCCGCTTAGAACAGAGATATGTAGGAATTTCTGTGGTATATCTGTGGAATTTTTTGCCACAGGTGATTGTGGAGATCAGAACACTGACAAAGATTGATAGGTTCTTGAATATCCAGGCCATCAAAGGTTATGGAGAGAAGGCTGGGCAGTGGGGTTGATGGAGAATTGGATCAGCTCATGATTAAATGGCGGGGCAGACTTGATAGCTGATTTCTGCTCCTATGTCTCATGGACCTATGTCAGTTCCATTCTTGCTTCTAGAGGGTACACTGCTCTTTCAAAGAGAAAGGGTAAACATGATGGTTCAAATGGCCTCTTTCTTGCACCACTCTGCTTGTAATTAAAGCAAGGCACTGTGTTACTGGTTCAAATGGGGAAAATTGCCATGTCCTTCATGGTTCAAATTGGAGTGGGAAACTGGAGAGGAGTATGTTATCCAGACTTGAGAATTTCCTCCTCAAAAGAGTATCAGTCAACCAGATTGTTAGAACCGCAATCAGTTTGAACTCCCATCAGAAATCAGTCTAGACATTTGTCTTGCTGGTCCAATATCATTACCATAGCTCACAGTAGCTTTGTGGCTCAGCTAGTAAACCCAGGATCAGTCCACAGATGTGTAGGTGCCTTGGAGCTATTGCCATTTTAAGAGGAGAAAAAGTGACTGTATTAGAAAAGGAAAATGTTTTTGCTGATTTTTAAAAAAAAATCTTGGAGCTGCACGTATGTTTTGAGAAGGCACAGATACAGTGACGAGAGGACAGACAATGTACAGAAGCATTGCGTTATTGATATAAATTTTGTGTGAGAGTACAAATGAAACCAAAAGCTAAGATTGAGGCTGCAGTTGGATGCTCTGGGGCTTTGCTGGACTACTAAATAAACATAAATGATTTATCAGCTCATTTACACTGTCAGTAATGGAGGGGAGTTTGGATCAGGAATGAAAATCTACTCATCACGTTTAATATCAGGCTAGACCCCCATAAGCACGGGCAGTCAAAGGTTGAAACATGAGCACAAACCTCCTGTGTGTCTAATTACAGGTACCTATTTAAACACACACACAAATACAAATATACACTTGTATGTAAACACAGATAAATCACAAATACAATGTCACTTGCTTTTCCCCATTGCCAATTTCCGAGTTCTTAAGACTGACCTGAATGAAAGTCTTTACGGTTAATCATTCTTTGAATAAAAAAAGATGAGGTTATATATAATTATCAATTTTGTTACATCCCCTGGATAACATAATCCCACCTGCAACCCCAAAGAGGCGGGAACACCGCACACACTAACACCTAAAATCTATTGCAATGGAAATTCATTTAAAAAAAAAATCTATTATAATTGAGTGATCATTGCGCAAATAAAAGCATTGCGAGTCGTGCAGCCACAGATGCATCTTGTAAGGAGTGAAGCAGTTAGTTCCTGATCTGGTCGCATTCACTTCGCTGAAGTCGGGACATGTCCAGCTGCTAATCATTAACAGTGTGGCCCAGCAAAATCTCCCCCAGCTACCGATTTAACACTGAAAAATGCTGGGGAAAGCACCAGCTGGAAAATTGGAATTGTAACCGGTCAATTTAAAAAAAAGAATTCTCGAGCTTGATGAGGAAACCCTGCTTGAACTGAGGAACTGATTGAACTGATTAATTGATGAGCAAACCCTGATTGAACTGAGGAACTGTCACCTGCAAGCAGTGAAAGGGGAATTAATTGTATGAAATCTCACTCTTTGATGTTTCTTTCCTCATAGTTCTCAAAAGAGAGATATATAATGGATTCAACACCTGAGAAGCTGAGAAAGGAACTGGAGGAGGAGCTGAAATTGAATAGCGAGGACCTGCAAAGTCATGCCTGGTACCATGGTCGCATTCCCAGGAAGGTAGGCTCCCAAACATTGTTGTCTTTGATCGGCACTGTGCAGTTTACTTTCTGTTGAACTGAGATTTGTTTCACTTTCACATTTTGCTGAGGGGACTAGGAATTTCTGTAGCATTAAGAAGAAGGGCAATGCTTCCCATCCTAGACTGTTCCCAAATAGCTCCGAGTCAGTCTAGACAGTTATAGAGTCATTGACGTTGATTATTTCAATACAAATGATGAGATCATTTTCCTTGGAGCCCTGACTGTATAAAACTTGCGCTGGTAGAGCAATCAAGCTCAACCAAAATTACTCTTTCTTCTTAAAATATCAACTTAGAAATTATCCAGATGGGAAAGTTTGAGATTTAAATGGGTCTCTGCAAGGTAGGCAGCACAGAGGAAAGTTCTGTCTGTAATCCCATCATGGAACTCTGTTCCACGGGTTATCAGGCAGGAAGAATAATCTGCCAACAGTCAGGTCAATGCGACCACTGAGAGCACAATTCAGTGTCGTAGAGAGGTACCGGGCGGAAACCCACTGAGTAAACACCACCTATTTACACTAGTACTGCATTAATCAATCTCTTATTTTCCCCACAACACATTGAGTCCTCCCAGATTCTATCACTCAGGTCAAAGGACAGGAAGCCAAGGTTCATCAGTGGATCTGTGAACCACAAACAAATTAAATGGGGTAGGTTTGAGAAGTTGAATGGCTTCTTCTGCATCTAAGAATGTGTTTACTACTGTATATAGGTGCTCCTCTACCTAGGATTGCGCGACTTGTGATTTTTCAAAATTATGATGGTATGCTGGCACTATATTTTATGATTAAAAATTGTATTTTTCAATGTGGAATAAAAGGAATTCAGCATTTAATTATAAAATAGGCTTTGTTTTGGGTAAATTTTCCCAGCTGCAGGCTATGGTAAGTGGTCTCAGCACATTTAAGCTAGGCTTTGATGTTCAGTAGATGCTTTTTCAACTTTACGATGGGTTTATCGGAACGTAACCTGATTGTAAGTAGAGGAGCACCTGTACTGGATATGCTGGCAACTGCTGTGATGAAGGGAGATGTGATATTCTTCCTTAGATGTTTGGTATGACTTCGGAAAACCTGTCAAATTTCTACAGATGTGTGGAGGAAAGCGTGCTGACAATTTGCATCACAGTCTGGTGTTGGGATATCAATACCCCTGAGTGTAAAACCCTGCTAAAGGTGGTGGACACAGCCCAGGACATCACAGGCAAAACCCTCCCACCATCATCTATAGTAAGCGCTGCAGTCAGAGAGCAGCAGCAATCATCAAGGACCCACACCACCCACTCATTTCTCGCTGCTACCATGAGGAAAAAGGTATAAGTGTCACAAGACTTGCACCACCAGATTCAGGAGTACCAAATTTGCCGCTACCCCTCCATCATCAATCTCTTCAGCAACAAACTCAACCAGGGACTCCTTTAAGAACTCTTAAATGATTGGGAGCATCTAATAGCCTGAATACACCTGGGATTGTCTGATCTCGGAAGCTAAGCAGGTGCAGATCTGGTCAGTACTTGGAGGGGAGACCACCTAGGTGCTGTAGATTTCTGTGAGGGGTGATGGACAAAGTGGTGACTCTCTGTCTGCCCTACCATTGACAAAAGTTGAAGAATTTCATGTAGGTTATATTCTAAATGTGACAATAATGGAACCTTTTCCTTTATTTTTGCATTTTATAGATTTTATTTCTCTCTGCATTGTACAGCCAGATCATTTACATTTGTTTATTCATTTACATGTGTGCGTTACGTAGATTTTTTGCACGAGTAAATGGTAATACTGCCTCACCTGCAGGAAAAAGAATCTCAGGGTTGTATGCGATATCATGTATGTACTCTGACAATAAATGTGAAATCTGATATTGAATGCCAGTGGCATGGTTAGATCAGCTTGAGCTTGGTGTGGCCACGAGTAGATCAGCATAATGTTGCTCCTTGTGCTTTCAGGTGGCAGAGTCTCTAATTCAGAGAGATGGAGACTTTCTTGTTCGTGACTCCCTCTCTAGCCCTGGAAACCACGTCTTGACCTGCCAGTGGAAAAACACTCCTCACCATTTCAAGATCAACCGCGTGGTCGTTTGGCTAAATGAAAGCTACTCCCGGCTGCAGTACCAGTTTGAGTGGGAGAGCTTTGACAGCATCCCCGCTCTGGTCAGATGCTACGTAGGAAATCGCAGGCCGATCTTTCAGCAGGTCGGGGCCATCATTTTCCAGCCCATAAATCGGATGCTTCCACTGAGGTGCATGGAGGAAAAATACGCCCCAGCGGTGGTGGTGAAGGAGCAGTTCTGTCAAGGGCCAGCTGGGAAGTCAGACACGCCAAAGCGACTGAGCTTGAACATGTCCAATGGCTCCGGGCAACAGGACACTCTATCACCGGGCAATCTTTTGAGGTGGGTTTGTCAGAAAGAACTGATCCCTTATTTTAAATTTAGAGGTATAGCATGGTCAGAAGCCCTTCTAGCCCACAAGCCCATGCCATCTAATTAATCTACAACCCCATTCATTTTGAAAGGTGGGAGGACCCCAGACCACCCAGAGGAAGCGCACGCAGACACTAGGAGAGCATAAAAACTCCTTAACAGAAGCACCAGATTCAAATCCGGGTCACTGGTGCTGTAATAGTGTCGTGCTAACCACGTCACCCAAATCTGCACACAAGGTCTGAGTTAAGGAAGTTATCTGAATAACAGGTTAATTTTAAAACCATTCTTTGTTTTGTCAATGCATTTGTCTGGAACTCCCTCATTTTCTTTGCTACTAACTTTTCACGCATATCGACAGTTCATGAGAGGTAAATTTTTTTAGGTTCTGGCCTTGCAAACACTACATAAAAATAACTGCGTTTTTAAAAAAAATCCTGATTTAAAAATAGTTAGTTAGTCGGTCATCTTTTAATGAGTGGATATTTGATTGGCTTCTGTTATGGTTGAGCACTTGGACGACACGGATGATGTGGTGGTTAGCACAATGCCTTTACAGCCCCAGCGATCGGGACCAGGGTTTGAATCCCACCCTGTCTGTAAGGAGTTTGTACATTCTCCCCATGTCTGTGTGGGTTTTTCCCGGGGGCTCCGGTTTCCTCCCACTGTGCAAAAAAGTACCGGGGGTGTTGTTTAATTGGGTGTAAATTGGGCAGAACAGACTTGTGGGGCAAAATGGCCTGTAACCGTGCAGTATGTCTAAATGTAAAGTTTAAATTATTTTTTTTTAATGAAAGCCTGAAAAGTCCCTGAACACATTGTATCGGCTGTGATTACTGTCCTAAGCTACTGTCCCCCTCTGCTTTTGTCCATGAAGCCAATTTTCTATCCATTCTGCTATCACACATTTGATCCCATGCGATTCAACCTTCCAGAGCAACCTACCATGCAGAATATTATTGAATGCCTTTCTGAGATCCACACATACAACATCCGCAGCTCTGCCCTCATCTTGGTCACATCTTCAAAGTAAAACTATCAGATTTGTAAGTTACAAAACCCTAATCAGCCCTTATCCATCCAAGTGCATGCATATCTCCCCCCTCAGAATGCCCTCTGGTCACCAACCACAAATGTTAGGCTCACTAGCCTGTAGTTGCCAGACTTATCCCTGCAGCCCTTCTTGAATAGAGGCAGTAGTCATCTAAGACCCTCACCACCCTGCACACGCTATGTTCCCGCTGCTGCCATCAGGAAAGGGGTACAGTTGCCACAAGACTCACCCCACCAGGTTCAGGAACAGCTGCTCCCCCTCCACCATCAGACTCCTCAACAACAAACTCAATCAGAGACTCATTTAAGGATTTGCACTTGTGCACTTTATTGATTTCCTTTTTTGAATCCTCTCTGTATTGCAGTTTGTTCACATTTGTTATCTGTTTATATTCCTTTATCAGTTTACCTGTTACAGTGTGTACAGATTTTTTTTGCATGACCAATAAGTGATAATTCTGCCTCGCCCGCAGGAAAAAGAATCTCAGGGTTGTATGTGATGTTATGTGTGTACTCTGACAATAAATCTGAACATGTGCCACCCTCCAGTCTTTGGGTACCTCACCCCTACTTAATGATGACACAAAAATCTCACCCATTTCATCTCTAGCTTTCCACCATGTCCCTCCATATATCTGATCAGGTCTATCTTCAGGCGCATCAGGACCTTTAGCCCCTCCTCTATTGGATCAAGCCACGGTTGTCTGTTCTCAGGACACTACCATTGACTGCCCCATGTTCCCTAGTCCTTGTGTCTTTCTCCAGAGGTCAAGTACTCATTGATGACCTTGCCCATCTCCCAATGACTCACAAAGTCAATCAAAGGATATGGATTGTTCAGTTACAAAACGATGAGATAGTCAACGTCAGAACAAGTCTAATGGGGGAGGGGGGCACCAACTGACATTTGAAGACTCACTCACCAGGGGGGAGCGTGTGCCATATCTGCCATGAACCTCCTCTGTGCACCACCATCACACATCCCCCTCCCTCCAACATAACAGACAAACATGGGTGGTTATAGCGCGTGGAGACGAGACCACGTAGCACTAGTGCTGCAGGTGGGTGGGGGGGGCGCAATAACTCATTTGGGGTGACGTGGCCTGCGAATGACTCCCCGCCCCCCCCATGATGTCTAGCCTGCGGCCAAGTTTAAAAAAAAGCGTGATCTCATTGAATGGCAAATTAAGGTGGGGACGATAACCTATTTCTTACCACAATGAGATTATTGTCATATATATTTTACAATTTACACATACACCAAATTTCTTGCTTGCTGCAGCTGAGCAGGTAAAAACACACAGAAGTGATGGAGGAATTCAGCCAGCCTCACTGCGTCCTTAGGAGGTGAAGTGACATTTCGGGCAGGCATCCAAATAAAGGCAGGTAGAAAGGTGGAAAAATGGGAAGGAGAGGAGTCCAGACCAACAAACAAACAAATTGATGTGATAAGACGAAAGGGGAGAATTGATTTTGGCCCTGTGAAAGGAAACAGAGGGAAGAAAGAGAAAGAGAGAGAGAGAGACAGAGCTGGATGAAAGGAAATGAGGGGCGGGTGATTTCAGTGGAAACCGGAGATATTAATGCCATCCGGTTGGAGGGTGCCCAGATAGAAGATGAGGTATTGTTCCTCCAATTTGTGGTGTTTTGACTATAAGCAAAGTGCATGCATACTTTTTGGTTTCATTCTTTTCACCCTCAGCCATCCAGCTCCAAGATGCAATGTAATATGTGTAGCTGACCTAAAAATAACCAACCAATCACCTCACTCCCTACTCAGTTTCGGGGAGTTCCCATGCGCAGCACCTTGCAGACTTGTCCACCCACGTGAATGCAGACTTGTCTATCCACGTGAAACATTTGAGAACATCTCAGAACTACTTTGCCCCAGCGCGTGTGAGCTTCTAACTGGCAGCACCAATCTGCTTCACACTCTGAAGGAGATCCCCTAATGCTGCTGCAACACCCCCCCCCCTCACCCCCCCCCACCACCACCACTTTTGCCAATTTCCACAACTCTGCTCCCACCATCTTCTCATTAATGGATAGCCAAGACAAGCTACCTCAAAACTGAGTGATGTCAAATCAACACCACTCTTCATCAGTGCCACCATGCTTTTACCCTCTGGGCTGCATCACTGCCTGGTACGCCAGCTGGGAAAAAAAGGGAGACAGACAGAGAGAGAGAGAGAGAGAGACAGCACCAGATAGCGTGAGAGGAAAGGAAATGGGGGGGGGGGACAAAGATGGGGGTGGGGTTATAATGGAAACCAGAGTAGTCAATATTAATGCCATCCGGTTGCAAGGTGTCCAAATGGAAGACGAGGTATTGTTCCTCTAATTTGGTCTCAGTCTGGCAGTACAAGAGGCCATGGACAGACATGTCAGGAAGGGAATGGGATGGGGAATTGAAATGGGCGGCCACTGGGAGATCTACGGTATTGCAGCGGACAGAGCTGAGATGCTGAAATGAAGCGATCTCCCAGTCTGCGCCCAGTCTCTCCAATGTATAGGGGTCCTGAACAGGTACTTTGTTTTAAAAAAAACTACAACCATATACTTAATTGAGTTAAAAAGAGTCAATGAATACAAAAGCCAGGTAGATAATAAATATTTAATTATCCTTGTAGAAAAAGTGACTTAACAGCAGTGCAAGCAGTCCTTTTGTGTTGTCAGCAATCCCTGATAGTGTAACAAGGGGAGGTTCAATAGCCTGATAGCCTTGTGCAAGTCAGATGAAGTTTATTGGAGAGAAACCTTGTTGCCTTCTCTCCCACCGGATGACATTAACATTGACATCTCTGGTTTCTGCTAACCTACTCTCCGTTTTCCCTCCTTTCGTTTTCCCCTTGACTTCTTTCCTCCAGCTCTCCACTCCCTTCCCTCTCCATTCAGAGCCATCTCACCTCCCCCTGTGTGCTGCTGTGCCCTCCCTCCCTGTCCTGGGTAAACTTATACCTCTCATTTTGTTCGTTTTAGATTGGTCACAGTGTTTGAACTACCGAAAGAAAATAGACACACACACTGAGAGCAGTTCAGTTTATACAAATGTTTATTACAAATTCGAAAGCTGATTTCAAACTACAATATGCTAGCCCTTCCCAACTATACTTATCAACGCCTGGACTAGTCCCAACTGCCGAAGTGAGGCAACGACTGCACACTTGTAGTAGGTTGTCGAGGCGCCGGTAGCAGCTTCTCCACCTCCCTCGACCGGGACGTTAGCTGGACTCTAGAAGTTCTTTTTCTTGCTGAGAGATTTTGCCACCTCTCAGAGAGTCTCAAACCTCAGCAGTGGGATCATGGCTTATATTACCCAAAAGTTGTTTACTTCATAGCTTATCTCTTTGAACAAATGATTTAATTACCTTCAAGGTCTCCTGACAGTCTGCGACCAACAAAAGAAAACTGCATCCCTGGGCCCCATGGTGGAATTTAGGTGTATCTACTAATTCATATCCATCCCTGGGCCCCATAGTGTAAATTAGATTATGTCTTCTGATTCTAAAAAAACAAGC
Organism: Narcine bancroftii; assembly: GCF_036971445.1. Lineage (NCBI taxonomy): Eukaryota > Metazoa > Chordata > Chondrichthyes > Torpediniformes > Narcinidae > Narcine > Narcine bancroftii. The sequence goes on along the minus strand of NC_091473.1, from coordinate 141,925,098 downwards.
AGGTTCTCAGCCTTGCAGAAGCAAAGGGAGCAAAAGTAAAAAAAACACAGTTTATATCTTCCATTACACTCCCTTATCACCTCCTGCCTTTGGGACTGTGCTCCCCACCGTGCTCTTTCCCTTCACTATTTTGTTCGGGTGTCTGTCTACATTTTGTCCAGACCTTGATGAAGAAGTCAAGCCTGAAACATCAGTTATGTATTTTTACCTTTGCTCCATAAAGGACACTGTTTGACCGGCTGAGTTTGTCCAGCTTTGTGTTTTTACTTCAACCACGGTGTTTGCAGACTTTTGTGTTTTACTTTTGCCTTTGGTATTGCCTTGAATTCGTTATTTTGACCCATCGAATAGGAAAAGGATTTTTCCCTGGACCCATGCCACGTTCTTCTTTATCTGGTGTAACTAGTTCTTTGTGCAGGAAAACACTTACATAACTTGCTGCCGTAAATCTCCGCATAGCTGGTTAAAGGAAAACATTTCTTTAATTATTCCATTTTTTAACTTTCTGACACAATCCACATGACCTGTGTCCTTGGTTTGTTTTTCTGTATCAGTTTAAAGAGCATCAAGTTCCTATCCTTGATCTTGAACATTTGTCTTTGTTGCTGTTTGAGACCAGCATGTTCAACAGGTTGTTGTTTCTTCCATAACTGAAATTGTTTGTCACCCTTGTGCTCAATTCTTTCGGCAACGTTATGGAGATTCAGTACATTTACATTTTCGTTGGCAGTTTAACAGCTCCTTTCATCTTCAGCTGCCTGTACTCTGTCCTCTACCACTGTGTGAGGTGTGAGCAAGAGAAAGCTTTTCAGAAAAAGTACTCGAGTTTGGATGTGCGGCCTCTGGAGTTTTGAAGTATCATTTGGCTGCAGAGTTACAGGTTTTATAAAGCTTTCTTTCCATTGTCGCTACAGGAACAAAGACAAGAGCGGGAGCCAGCCTGCAAGTCTCGACTATGTGCAGGATAGACGACACCCCTTGAAGTCTCATCAGTCTGAGAGTTACCTCCCTTTGGGTGAGTTTTGATGTAGTCACGGGGTTGGACACAGCAATGGGAGAGAATGCGTGTAATGCTTTAGTTCAGTGGGAAGACCACAATGTCACCGTCATATGCTAAATGATACAGACATTTAATAATCCTTTATTGCGGCTCTAACTTGGGGGATTTGCTGCTTGTTCTCCAGGAAAACTACAAGCAATTGATGTTTTCTTCTTATTTTTTACACCACCCTGTGTCTAAAGAGTGTAGCAATCAGCATGACACTATTACAGCGCCAGCAATCTGGGTTCAAAACTAGCGCTGTCTGTAAGGAGATTGTGGGTTCTCCCCGTGACCTGCGTGGGTTTCCTCCGGGTGCACTGGTTTTCTCCCATCTTCCAAAATGTACGGAGCAGCACTGTTTGGGAATTTCTTCAGCCAGAGGGTGGTAAATCTGTGGAATTTGTTGCGTGGAAGCCAGGTCATTGGGTGTATTTAAGACAGAGTTTGATGGATTCTTGATTAACCAGGGCATCAAATGTTATGGGGAAAGGGCCGGGCAGGGGGGTAAAAAATGGATCAGCTTATGATTAAATGACAGGGCAGACTCGATGGGCTGAACAGCCTATTTCTGCTCTTATGGGTTTCAGTGGTCAGAATCACCTTCTACTGTGCTTTAAATAAAATTTAAACATTTAAAGCTTAAGTAGCTGTGAAGCAGTTAATGGCTGCTTAAAGAGTTGTTGAGCTTTGCCCATTTATATCAGAAAACCATTAACTTGGCTGTAGTTTTTAAATATTCTCAAAGGGTAAAAGAACCCACATTAATGCAGAAGCTTCCATGATTTCATAAAGTACAGACAATTGTTTAAATCTTTTTGTATGAAATATCGACACAATTGCATGAAATGCAATTAACACACAGCAAAGCTCCCACAAATAGCAATGTGAGAATACCAGGTTTGTTTTTTTTTAAAAAGGGATAAATATTGACTAGAACACTGGCAAAAATCTCCTTGCTTTGTTTACTTTGTAAAAGACCTTGATTTACTATCCAAGAGATGACTTATCCTGACAGTGCAATGGTTCACCTGGGTTATAACCTGACGGGGAGATGTGTAATTTTAATTGATTGGTTCAAGGGATCACTAGTGATGGCAAAAATGATTGTCGATTGGTGTTGCATTGAGGTAGTGTTAGAATCGACCACCTAGAGCAGTAGTTTTCATCCTTTTTCTCCCACTCATAGGTGCTCTATGTTTAGTAAGGGATTATGTTTGTGGGGGGGGGGGGGGAGGAGGAAAAAGGTTGAGAACCATTGACCAAGAAGCTAAGCAACGGTAATGGATTTCCTATTTTGCAGGAATAAATAGAACCAAACGGGGTGGGTGGTAGGTTTATGGTAATCTCGTGGTTTCATGGTTACAGCCACCAAGACTAGCTTTTTATGACCCTAGTAACAAACTAGGATGTTGACTGAGAATTGGTTCCTCAGACCTGTATCTCTGTGGTGGAATTTGAATCCCTGACTTGCTGAACACTCCTCTAGTGATTTTTGATTCGATGCCACCTTGATTTTATTCACAGGAATGAGGTCTCCACCACCACAGCCACACTCGCCCCAGCAGCAGCAGCTCAATGGGACAGAAGTCGCAGCTCAGAAGAAGTCACCAGTGTTTCGAACTGGCAGCGAGCCTGCTCTCAGCCCGACGTACTTCCGACTGCCTGGCCTGAAATCGCAAGCTGGAGAAGCTCTGAGAGGCTCTGACAGTCAACTGTATCCAAAACCCCCCCCAAAACCCAGCAAGGTGCCCTCGTTGAGGGTACCTAATAAGCTTTCCGCAATGAACAATCCTGAGAAGGGCAAGCACGAGACAAATGCTGACGCCCTAGAAAAGAGATATGGCTACTGTAGGCCTGATTCTCCAGTGGATGGATTACCCACAGCGCCCTGTTTCCCCCAGCCTGACAGTTTTGTAGAAAGAGTTAAAACTGAGGAAGCATCGACGAGCACCTTTCAAAGTTCCAACTCTGCCCTCAGTGCGCTGGGCAACAGTCCCATCCTGTGCACAGTTTCTCCCGAAGAAGACGAGGAATGGGCGAGAGGGCCGACCATTCTTAGGCCCGTCTTTGAAAATGTCTCCTGCTTCAAGCCAAATGAATTCCACTCCAAGCTGCTGCCCCCTGACAATAAGCCCCTGGACACTTCCGTCATCAAGTATGTGAAGGAACTGTTTACCAAAACTGATTCTACAACTATCGCCAAGCACATCCTCCAAGTGGACAGCCAGGTAAGAAAAATGGTGTTAACTTTACAAACTGTAGCATGAACCGTGGCTTGATCCTATAAAACATAGAGGCAGAAATCAGCTACTCAGCCCATCGAGTCTGCCCTGCCATTTAATCATGAGGTGATCCATTTCCCCACTCAGCCTTCTCCTGATAACCTTGATGCCCTGGCCAATGAAGAATCTCTCAATCTCTGCCTTAAATACACCCAATGATCTGGCCTTCACAACTGCCTGTGGCCACAGATTTACCACCCTCTGGCTGAAGAAATTCCTACATATTTCTGTTCCGAGCATTTTGAGAGTACAGGATCTTTATGTTCCAGTCAGGCCGAAAGGGAAGACCAAAGGTTCAAGCGAGCTGTGGTTTTCTGGTAAAATTAAGAAGTAGGTTCAGGACAAGAGGGAGGCCCATACTAAATATAAAAAAAACAGGGGGTATGATCGTTACTTAGATTGCAGGAAGAACCTTAAGAGGGAAATTAGAAAGTAAAAAAGAAGGTATGAGGAGTCCATAGCTAATAAGGCGAAGGTGAATCCTATGGGTTTGTACAGATACATGAACAGTAAAAGGAGGATTAAGGATAGAGTAGATCCACTGGATGATGGGACCGGTGAACTATGTAAGGAACCGTATGAGATGGGAGAAATATTGAAGGATAGAGTAGGTCCACTGGATGATGGGACCAGTGAACTATGTAAGGAACCATATGAGATGGGAGAAATATTGAACAATTTTTTTTCGTCTGTATTCACGAGGGAAAGGGACATTGGGCTATACGAGATAAGAGAGGCAAAGTGTTTAGTTATGGATAGGATAGGGATTAGTAAATGAGGGTTTTGGAACTTCTAGGGTCAATTAAGGTAGATAAGTCTCCTGGTCCTAATGGCATTTTTCCCAGAACTTTAAGGGAGGTCAGGAAGCAAATAGTGGGGGCACAGACAGTGATTTTTCAAAGATCACTGGAGGAGGGTGTGGTACCACGGGATTGGAGGATTGCGAATGGAGTTCCATTGTTTAAAAAAGACATTAGGTGTAGGCCAAGTAATTATCGGCCAGTAAGTTTGACTTCGGTGGTGGGGAAGATTATATTCTTCAAGATAGTATTTATGCATATCTGGATAGGCAGGGATTGATTAGGGGCACCCAGCATGGGTTTGTAAAAGGAAAGTCATGTTTGACGAACCTTGTTGAGGTTTTTGAGGAGGTGACAAAAAAAGTGGATGATGTGATGTGATCTATTTGGATTTTAGTTAGGCTTTTGATAAGGTTCTGCATGGAAGGTTAATAAGGAAGGTTCAATCACTAGGAATTAGTAGAAAGATTGTGACATGGGTTCAGAGGTGGCTAGAAGATAGACAGCAGAGAGTCATGGAGGTCAACTGTATGTCAGGTTGGAAGCCTGTAACAAGTGGGGTCCCTTGTTTTATCATTTATATTAATGATTTAGAGGAAGGTGTGGTTAACTGGGTAAGCAAATATACGGATAATACGAAAATAGGGAGAATGAGGAAAGTTTCCTTGGATTACAGAAGGATTTGGTTTGTTTGGAAGAGTGGGCTGAAAGATGGCAGATGGAATTTAATGTAGACAAGTGCGAGGTGTTGCATTTTGGTAAAAATAACCAGAATAGGAGATATACAGTTAAGGGGAGGGCATTGAGGCACCCAGAGGAGCAGAGAGACCTGGGAGTTATGGTACAGAGTTTACTGAAGGTGGATTCCCATGTAAACAGAGTGGTTAAGAAGACATATGGTATGCTGGCCTTCATAAATCATGGTATAGGAGCTGGGAAGTGATGCTGTGTCTGTTTAAGGCATTGGTGAGGCCTGGTTTGGAGTACTGTGCTCAGTTCTGGTCTCCAAATTATAGAAAGGATATAGATAAGGTGGAGAGGGTGCAGAGAAGGTTTACAAGGATGTTACCTGGCTTACAGCATCTAGATCACAGGGAGAGATTAAAGAGACTGGGACTTTATTGGAACGTAGACGGCTGAGGGGATTTGATAGAGGTATTTAAATTATGAAAGGAATAAATAGACTAGACATAAACAAACTCTTTCCCCTGAGAGCAGGGGAGGTTGGAACAAGAGGCCATAAGTTAAGGGTCAGGGGGCAAAACTTTAGGAGAAATATTAGAGGATGCTTTTTCACTCAGCGAGTGGTGGCAGACGGAATGATCTTTCAAAAGAGATAGTTGCGGCAGGGTCCTTCTGTCATTTAATAGAAGGTTGGATGTGTACATGGAGGTGAGGGAGTTGGAGGGTCCTGGGCAGAGAGCAGGAGGGTTGAGCTAGTGGAGTTGTTCAAGTGAACCCGTGCGGACTCGAAGGGCCGACATGGCCTGTTTCCGCGCTGTAAACGGTTATATGGTTATATTTGCCCTTCAATCCTGAAGTTGTGCCCTCTTGTCCTAGACTCTTCCACCATGGGAAACATCAACTCTGTCCATGGCCTTTCAACATTCAAAATGTTTCAATGAGATGCCTCCTCATTCTCCTAATTTCCAAAGTATACAGAGACCAAGAGCTGTCAAACGCTCCTCATATAATGACCCTTTCATTTCCTGAATCATCCTTGTGAACCTCCTGAAACCTCCCCACTGTGCTTTGCTCTTGTATACTGGGAATCAGTTTAAAGTAATGGTTTGCTTGAGTTATAACTTGAAGGCGAGATTTGTGTTTATTTATTAGTTCAAGAGATGTAAGATTATTAGTTACCTTTGCATTCAGGAGGTAGTTTGGAATCAAACCAAGAAAACAGATTTCTTTCATTGCAGGAATAAATGAACTCGTGGCGGGGGGGTGGGGAGCAGTTATGATGATCTTGTGGTTTGATAATTTCAGCGAATATGACTAGCTTTTTATTCTAAGTTTATTTTTAAAAATCTCCAGGTTTTATCATGAGGTTCAAGCATTTGTCCCTGAAAATTGAAGTCTAGTTTTTAATCCAATATTCATGAATCAAAAGGATTCAAGGTGTGTTTGTTTCAGTAACATGGACTGTTTTTGCATATCTGTTCTGTTAAACTTGGTTAAAAATGAATGTGCAACTGTGAAAAACATGAAGCAGTGGAAACAAAATAGCAGAAAGTGTCTTAATTAAGAGATTATACCTCTTCAGAAAGATTGAACCATTTGAGGCTCTACAATTCTAAACAAAAGTGTTGAAGCAATGGTATTAACAGCAGGAATGATTGGGGTCCTGTGTTATTTGTGATATAATTAGCAAGCACCTGTGTACACAAAATGAGCCATTTAATCGAAGAGCAATTTCTTGGTGGCAAGTAATAAATTTGAACATGATCTCCCCAGGTTGCTAGGATACTGAACGTCTCTGAAGAAATGAAGCAGCAAATGCAAGTGAGCTCGGGTCTGGAGCTTATTACTTTGCCTCATGGCCATCAACTGCGTTTGGATTTAATTGAGAGGTAAACACTACTATTCCACTGTTATAAATTATAACAGCAACCTCTCCTCTGAACATTACTGTGTTGGAGAAAGGAACAGGGGAGATGAGCACAAACCCAATTGCCCCGGTAGACCCATTGCTTCCAGGTGCTCCTGCCCCACCACTCAGCTTGACTCAATTTTTGTTCCCCCAGTCCAGTCCCTCCCCACCTACATACTTTATATGCCCTCCATCACTTCAACAGTTTTCATTTCCCTGAACTCAACCGCTACATCTTCACCACAGACATCCAATCACTATACACCTCCATCCCCCATACCGAAGACCTCCAAGTCCTTTGTTTCTTCCTCGACAACAGACCCAACCAATCCCTCTCCACCACCACCCTCCTCCTCCAGCTTTGACTCATCCCACTTTCGCCAAGCCAGAGCAGTAGCCATGAGTACATGCGTGGACCCCAGCTATGCCTGCCTTTTTGTTGGCTACGTGGATCCCACTTCACTGACTTTGCTATTGCTTCATGTACCCATGATAGCCTCATCGCCTTTATCCACTTTGCAGCCAGTTTCCACCCCAACCTCAAACTCACTTGGTCTATCTCTAGCAACATTCCTCCATTTCTCAGTCTCCATCTCAGGAAAAAAGCTTTTAACAGACATTTTCTCCAAACCTGCCAACTCCTACAGCTGCTTCAACTACACCACACCCTGTCACCTGTAAGGATTCCATTCCTTTCTCACAATTCCTCTGTCTCCTAGGACGGTGTCTTCCATGCCAGATCTTCTGAGATGTCCTCCTGCTTCAATGGGTAGAGAATCCCATAGGTTCACCAGTCTCTGGGAAAAGCCGATATCAGTCCTAAATTTACTACCCTGAATCTTGAGGCGAAGACTCTTCATTCTAGTCTCACCAACCGGTGGAAACAACTTGCATACCTCGATCTTATTTACGCTGTTCATAATTTTATTTTTCTATAAGGTCCCCTCTCATTCTGAATTCCAGTGAGTACAGTCCAAGACGGCTCAATCTCTCCTCATAGGTTAACCCCTTCATCTCTCAAATCAACCTGGTGAATCTCCTCTGCACTGTCTCCAAAGCCAGTGTATTCTTCCTCAAGTAAGGAGACCAGAACTGCATGCAGTCCTCCAGATGCTGATCTGCCTGATGGATCCATTTTGTTCCAGATGCGTCATTATTTCTCCCTTTAATGATAAATACGCATGGCCATCAACTGCGTAAATAAGATCGAGGTACGCAAGTTGTTTCCACCGGTTGGTGAGACTAGAATGAAGAGACTTCGCCTCAAGATACCTCTATCAACATTTTTCCTGAGATCAGATGTTGAACTTTCAAGTTCTCTGATACAAAGCGAGGTGGGATTGAGTGTAGGAGGGGAAGGATGCGGAAGCTTCTGGAAAAATAGAGAAGCTGAGTGAATGGATAAGGTGGGAGACGGAGCAGAATGCAGAAAAATGTGCGGTCATTTTCTAGGCCTCACACAGAAAAGCATTTTTTTTTAAAAAAAGGCATCAGGCAACTGCTGCTCGAAGGACTAAGGTGGCCTTGTACACAAGTCACTAAACAGCATTATGCAGTGCAGTAAACGATTCAGGGAGCAAATAGTAGGTTGGCCTTTATTATGAGGATTTAAGTGCAGAGAAAATACGTTACTGCCATTTTATAGGGATTTGTTGAGACCACTCCTGAAGTTTTTCTTTGGTAAATGGTTTTATGTCCATTGCCAATACAGTGAAGATTCACAGGTGATTCCAGGGATGGTGAATCCCTGGTAGAATTGTACTGAGTTAGTAGAGATAGAAACTGGGGTTTGGGGAACACTGCAGGCAAGAATTGGCTATGATTATCTTGTGAAATTAGATTAGATTGATTGATTCTCCCAAGGAAACATCAAGGAGTCTTTGTAAAATTGAATCTTTATATAGGATAGTGCCATCATGATGTAGAAAAGGAGAGCACCTTGTGATGTCTTGGTGCCTAGAGCATTGGGTAGACTAATGTAGGCAGGGGTGCACCATTGGTCCCATGCTCATCTTATCGTAGTTGTAAACTCTTCCTCCATAGTTTTATTGTACACTTCAATTTCCTTGATCATATAAATCCATGATAAGCTCATAATATAATGAATTTATTGCGAGGAACACCAGAGAAAGTGACGACTCTCTGTCTGCCTCACAGTAGACAAAAGTTAAAGAAATTCATGTAGTTAGATGTGGCAATTATGGAACCTTTACATACATTTTGACATTAGACATTTGCAGTAACATTCTAACAGGTAATTCATTAAAGAAAAAAATACAACCACAATGGAATATATTAAATTAAAAACAGAATAAATGTAAAAGATAGAAAATATTCAAATGACCGAGATGCTAGAAAAAAAAATGTTTCAATAGCACAGGCAGATCTTTCTGTGGTCCACGATCAGTGTGAGGAGAAGGTGCTTGAACCTGGAGGTGCTGGCCCACAATTATGCCACTCAAGGATGAATTAAGACAGTAAATTATTTTATTGTTACACAGAAATGTACTTCAATTCTAATCTGGAATAAATACATCTCTTATAGGTTAAGAAACAGGTTACTAATAACGTGCCATGACATCAGTACTAGAGAATTCATATTTTAAAAAAAAAAGATTTGGACAAAAAGGGCAGAAACCTATTTGTGAATGCTCCTGCCGAGCTAGAATGGAAAGTGAGTAATGATTAGGATGCAGGGTCCAAAAATTGAAACAGATTAAAGGAAAAGTTGCCAGAATATGTCAAATGAGAGATTATTAAAAAGAAAAATATATTTGTTAAATGCTGTGAAATTAGTAACTGGTGTACAGAAGGATATTGGAATGCTGGTGAATGAAGTGGAGAATATAAGCAAGCAATTAGATTAACTTTTTTTTGTGCAAGCAGAATAGAGAGAAGAGGAAGGAAGTATTTGCTGATACTGTACAGAGCTTTGGTCTCTCTCTACCCAGAGGAGAAGATATTTGCCTTAAAATTAGGCAGTGTGAATTCACTAGCTCAATCCCAAGATGAGCTTTGACCTTTTATAGATTAGAAAGGTTTATATTTTCTGCAATTTAGAAGAAAAAGACATGGTGTTATCGAGACTCAAGGTTTTGAATGACATTAACAGCTTTGAGATCTGATTTTCTAAGGCTGAGAACCTTGTATTTATGGGCCCAGTCTTAGGCAAGGTGTGACTCTTTTAGGGCTGAGATGAGAAGTTTCTTCACTCAAGAGTTGCAAAACTGAAATTTTCTACAGCAGTAGGCCTGCTGTTTTCCAGAGCTTTTTGAATACCGAGGGAATCAGGTTAAGTGGGAATCGTGGAAAAACTGATGCAAGCCATAATTTCATGGAAAAGCCAAGAGCTGAGGCCCATTACTACTCCAATTTTAACCATCAAATTGTAGAAACATTAAAAGCAGTAGACCCATTTAAAGACTGGACAATGAAGTCGACCACTTCTATTTTCTCAGGTACAATACTTTGACCATCGGGATTGCAGTGGATATCCTGGGTTGCACAGGAAGTCTTGAAGAAAGAGCTGCAGTGTTGGCCAAGATTATCCAACTGGCCCTGGAGCTGAAATATTCCATGGGGGATCTGTATGCCTTCTCTGCTATAATGAAGTCCTTGGACATGCCGCAGGTATGTTCTTCCTCACTGCCCTGGCCAAACTGTGTCAATTGTGTTTCTTAGCAGTCATGTTGAGCACCTTGTCAATTAAGCCAGCAAATGAATCAACATTTTATTTAAATAAACTATCCTGTGCATATATTGAATGCAGTTAAATAAATCAGAATCTGAATGATTTTTTTAAAGATATACCGCATGATAACAGGTCCTTTGGCCCCTGATCCAATACTGCCTAAATATCCCAATTAACTTACAACCCTGGTACATTTTGAAGGGTGGGAGGAAACCAGAGCACCTGGAAGAAACCCATGAAGAAATGGGGAGAACGTACAAACTCCTCAGAGACAGCACTGGATTCGAACTTGGGTCACTAATGCTGTAACGGTGTTGTGCTAACCACGCTACCGTGGCAGAAAAAGGCCTTCCAATGGCAGATATAAGAGAAGCACAAAGCCATACAACAATATGGTTCTACAGTAGTCTCTTGGAACAAAGAGAACAGCCATGATGGATGGATGTGGGGGTAACTTCAGTAGCAAGGAATAAGGGAAGTGGGGAACATTTTTCTTGTTGAATTATTGTCACCCTTTAGTATGATGGGCTCTGCCCATTTTTCTAACATCTAACATCATTGTTTGCATAGATTACACGATTAGAACAAACCTGGACTACACTACGTCGCAAGCACACTCAAAGTGCCATTGTCTATGAGAAAACTCTTAAACCATGTATCAAAGCTTTAAATGAAGGAAGAGGTACGTCTTTTTTGAATTGTTCACATAAATAACACTGCTACACTTAAAAAAGGAATGCGTCGTTTGAGATTTTACTTTAAAACAGAGAGACCTGGGAATACAGGTATATAGATCCCTGAAAGTGTTGACTTAGGTGGGCAAGGTGGTTAGGAAGGTGTTTGACTCGCTTGCCTTAATTGGGCACAGAATTATATATAAAAGTTGGGACTTCATGATCAGCGTTGATGAGCCACACTTGGAGAACTGTGTGCACCCAGCGATAGGAAGGAAAGGATGGAGAGGAGATTCATGAGGATGTTGCTAGGATGGAGGACTTGAGGTTATAGGGAGAGATTAGATAGGCTAGGTCTGTATTCCGTAGAGGGATGACCTTACAGATGTTTATAAAATCTTAAGGGGCATGGATAAAGAAAATGTTCAAATCTTCCTATCAGGATAGGTGATTCTAAACCAGAGAACATGCGTTTAAGGTGCGAGATTTAAATAGGGCCTGTGGTCCAGCTTTTCCATGATCCTTATTGAGAAGTTGTTGCCAGAGGAAACTATGGAAACAGGTACAATTTCAACATTGAAAACACTTTTGGACAAACGTGGATAGAATGGCTATAGAAGGAAATGGACCAAATGCAGAAAAATGTGACTGGCCCAGAATGCCAAATGGGTTGGCGTGGACTGTTAGGCTGAAGGATCTCTTCTGCCCTCTATGACTCCATTCCTGTTTGAATTCATCTCATTACGTGAGGGGGAAAGTAGTCCAAAATAGTATTAGTAAGATGAATGCTGGTTCTTTCCTGATGAGCAAAGCCAGCCATTCCCTCATCCATGTGACTCACTAATCAATGGACCTCACAGAGGTTGAATGTCTATAGATGACCTCAGGATCGTCACAGGAGAGGTTAACCTGGTTTACAAGACTAATTGAAAATACTAAAATTAACATGTGGTCAAGGCCTGCAGATAGAACATTTTCATCTGTAGACGGTTTTGAAAGATCCGGACCCATGACAGCTGTTGGCCCTCTAGCCTCTATTCATGATACAGCCTCAGTTGAATAGCAGATTCATGAATGTGTCTGATTTCAGTGGAGACTGACCTACCAAAGGTGGTCAGCATGAGGAAATTCAAGAATCTTCAGAAAATAGCAATGGATAAAATATTTACAATTCTGGGTCCTGCAGTGGAATCTTCCGCATAATCGACATGGAAGCAAGGTGTTCCAATTACACTGGACAGCAATTCCCCCCCCCCCCCCCCCAGGTTTCCTTCTTGAAAAAAATGGTGGATTATGAGAGACAGCTTCAAGCTGAACACAGAGATAATTTCAGATTTGCTGTATCACGTAGGAAGTTGGAGAAACTTTCATTGAATTTAGCCTGTTTAATTGCAAAATGATGCTGACATTTAGTTAAACTGACTTAAAAATAGTTGGCCAGCAATGATGGATTTCAGTTGCCCTGATACCACTTTTTCACCATGTTTGTCACTGTCTGCACCAAGATCAGTGGGGACGAAGTCCAAGTGCGAATGCAGGAAATTAATTTTCAATGATGTGTTGCACTTCAGGGTTTTGTGTGCTTGAAGTAGACTTAAAATATGACAGGAAATCACAAAAATATGTTGCATCTAAAAAAGGTATGTGATAGGAACATTTTAATTTTGTGATCAGCAGACCAAAATCCAAAAAATACACCCAAAAGCGTTCAGGAAGAAAATTTTTCATTGTCCAGTGTAATCACTGAAGGAAATTTAAAAACTAACTGAACATGTTATTTAATGTGTAAGTAGATGACACGTCTTGTTTGTTTTCCTTTTGTATAAAGATGTTGTTTTATTGTATTTTATATGTTCAATATTTACTGTTTTAGAGGGGGAGGGAAAGAGAAAATCTCACTGTGTATATTTAAAGAGATGCATCTGTGAATACTTTGGTTGATATGGTTCATAATGCGATAAATAAAGAATTTTTAAAAAAACATGTTATTTAATGTGATTGATCAGATTTGTTATTGTTTTTTCCTCCTGTAACATCTCAGAGGAAGTTCCACTCAGTAAGACGACAATTCCACATCTTATGCCTCTCATTACTGTAATGGAACGGCAGTTCGTCATCTTTGAAAGCACGGAGTTGTGGGAAACCATTGATCAGGGCTGTGAAATAATGCTCAAACATTTGGAAGACGCACGAGCCATTGCACACAATGCTGCTGTGTACAACGCAAACTCAAGACGGATTCTTGAAGGTGAGGAATGATGAGCACGTCAGCCAGTCAGTTTTAGCCTAATCTGGGAGCTCACAGAGTGGACACTGGTGAAATGCAATACTAGGCTCATAATAATGTTGCTTTGGAGGTCTTTTTTTGCCGGGGTGGGAAGGTGGTCGTGAGTTCTCATTTACTTATTTAATGGTGAGAAATGTCAGCAATTTTCAAGGGGAAAATCCCAAAACTGGAGTCAGCTGTCCAGTGGTAAATATGCAAATATATGCACCATTTCATCAGATGCAAGGATCGACAATGAGATAGACAACAGACTCGCCAAGGCAAATAGCGCCTTTGGAAGACTACACAAAAGAGTCTGGAAAAACAACCAACTGAAAAACCTCACAAAGATAAGCGTATACAGAGCCGTTGTCATACCCACACTCCTGTTCGGCTCCGAATCATGGGTCCTCTACCGGCATCACCTACGGCTCCTAGAACGCTTCCACCAGCGTTGTCTCTGCTCCATCCTCAACATCCATTGGAGCGCTTTCATCCCTAACGTCGAAGTACTCGAGATGGCAGAGGTCGACAGCATCGAGTCCACACTGCTGAAGATCCAGCTGCGCTGGATGGGTCACGTCTCCAGAATGGAGGACCATCGCCTTCCCAAGATCGTGTTATATGGCGAGCTCTCCACTGGCCACCATGACAGAGGTGCACCAAAGAAAAGGTACAAGGACTGCCTAAAGAAATCTCGTGGTGCCTGCCACATTGACCACCGCCAGTGGGCTGATATCGCCTCAAACCGGGCATCTTGGCGCCTCACAGTTTGGCGGGCAGCAACCTCCTTTGAAGAAGACCGCAGAGCTCACCTCACTGACAAAAGGCAAAGGAGGAAAAACCCAACACCCAACCCCAACCAACCAATTTTCCCCTGCAGCCGCTGCAACCATGTCTGCCTGTCCCGCATCGGACTTGTCAGCCACAAACGAGCCTGCAGCTGACGTGGACTTTTACCCCCTCCATAAATCTTCGTCCGCGAAGCCAAGCCAAAGAAGAAGAGAGTCTGCACTGGGACAAGAGTTAAATTCTCCCAAATTAGTCAAATCAGTCTCGATAAAAAGTGTCCTGACCGAAACAATAACTGACTGTTTCTACTCATGGATGTTGCGAAGTCTCCTCTGCAGATTCTCGTCTGCAGTTTTTGTTTCGTTCAATTATTTTTTTTTCTTAAATTATTTGAATTTTGAGAGATCTGTAACAACTAATTGAAACAAAAGACATTATCTAACTGTCTTAAAGTTCATTACAGTTAATAAAAGTACAACTAAATGTTCCATTGAACTGCTAACTGCACTTCACTGGTCGGATGGGCTAACCTCTGAAATTTCAGTGGGCAATCCACTGCAGTACCATTTTATCTGCTTTTTCAGTGTTGGTGATGTAAGCAGGTTGGTATGTGAAAGAGCAGGTTATTTGCCAAAAAAGAAAAAAGGAAGAATCCAAATAGAAGAGCAACAATTGCAGTGAAAAATGGTATTTTGGGAAGGATCATGTACATAATTTATGCATAATTAATCTTACTTGCATGTCTGGTCAGCTGGCTGCAATTAAAATTAAGCATCAAAAACCACTAATGATAATAAGTAACTTATAGGGAAGAAAGAATGTTAATTGCCAGAAATTGCTTGGCCCTCTGGACATGACAACAACTTATTTTTAATGATGTAGTTGCCAGTTGAGCAACAGACCGTCTTTTAACTATGTATTTATCATTAAAATTGCAAATTTTATTTTAAGATGGTGGTTTATGTGACTAATATGATGATAGATGTGAAGTTAGTTGATATTTGGTGAAGGTTTATTTCTATAGAGAAAGTTTTTTTCATCTTTTTTTTCATGCTACACTTTTTTTTAGAATTGATTATTGTTTAAGAATTTTTTATATTAATTTTACTAATTTTTTATATTAAGTTTGAGTTAAATACGTTTCTTAAGTGTGATATTTTAGATTGGATAGTATTTTTATTTGTAATGTTTTATCTTGACTCCGTTTGTTAAATATATGCATTTAAGTTTAATTTAAATGTTTTTAAGTGTGATATCTTAGTATTAATTACTTTTCTTTTTGTTAGTATTTTAATCTGTTATGTTTTTGTAAGTGGTTTTTTTTCTTACATATATTACTAACTTTATTAATTCTTCACTCTTTATTTTGGGGGAAGGGGGGGTTGGACTAATTTGAGTTGGGTTATTAATGTTGTGTAATAATTATTGGGGGGATATAGTTTATTTAGATTACTGATGCTGTATTGTAATTTCATTATCTTAATGTTGTGTAATAATTATTGGGGGGATATAGTTTATTTAGATTACTGATGCTGTATTGTAATTTCATTATCTTATTCTTAATTTTTTTTAAAATGAAATATATTTTATTCATGTTATAAAATCTTAAATAAAGTTTTTTTTAAAAATTGCAAATTTTAGATTTTAAAAATATCCCACATTATGCTTTTTCACTTTTTCTTTCTCTCTATTATTCTGTGCCTGATACAAAATTTACTTCACCCTCCTTCAGCTCTTTCCATTTCTCAAACCATAAATCTTGTTGGTTCGGGAGTTTGTCTTGTTGGCCATCAAAGATCCAGCTGCTCCAGTGCCTTTGCTCTTTCATTATCAGCTTATAGTTGGTTCTAATTTTGCCCACAAAGTTTAACATGTGGGAGTCCAATGATATATCATCGAGCCTCATTAAAGCTCTGTATGATTCTCCAATCGCATAACGTGTTACAATTTTCACTACTTTTTCTGAAATTGTTCTATAATATGGGTACATTTATTAACACTTGTTTATTTCTTGTAGATTTTAAGCCAAATGAAGAAATGCTTGAGGCATTTCAGACCGAGTTTGCAATGAGGTTATTGTGGGGAAGCAAGGGAGCACAAGTTAACCAAGCAGATCGATATGAAAAGTTCACGATGATTTTGACTGCTTTATCACGAAAACTTGAACCACCATTGTGGCATCTGGACCACTAGCAGATTCTGGAAATGCAACACAGAAGACGGCGTGTTGTTAAAGCACACTTTGTACAATATCCAACGTGAACCAAGAAATTACCTTCCCTTCCACATGTCGGTGTTTTAGCCACCTGCTGTCGTGTCTCATCAGTTTATACTTGCACACCTTTAACATTCCAAGTGATTTATTTTTTTAATTGCAGCTAACTCCAGGGTTCAGAAATGCTGGAGGTGTTTTTAACCTTGTTAGAAATCCATTTTTTGATGGTTTACTTTGTGTATCGAAGTGTTACACCACCATGATATTAAAGATGGTGGTAGGTGGTTCTGGCCTGAGTGATGGCCAGTAATTTCCAGCAGTCTGACTGTTGGGTCATTGTAAATACAAAATATGAAGGCAACCTTTTTTTGTCTGAAGGCTTCAGCCATTTAATATATTTTTCTGTAAAATTAATTGTAAATAGAATTCTGTCAAAACAATTAGTGGTATTTTATGTAGTAATGCAAATTACTGTGCAGATGATGTATTTCTGTGGCCCAATAAAATTGCACCATTCCTTAGCTTTAAATATTCTCATATTTTACCACACAGGGGTAGTAACCAATTGAATCAGCATTAGCTGGAGGTCATTGAACCAAAGCATAGTAGCAAATTTAGTTTTGTATTTTCTTATTGAAAGTTTTAAGATGGGGTATGCAATACTTTAGTCCCTAAAGAAAAGGGAACTTGGACAACATTGTATTGTTAATGCCTACAAGGGAACATTTTCAAGACAGGATTAGAATGTTGAACTGATCCTTGCTCTCCGATTAAACATTTCATTATGCACGTGATTGTTGATTTTTTTCTATTAGAAACTGATACCCAAACACCCATCAACAAGCAGCCAAATAGCATCTTTGACAAGAAAGTCCCACTCGTATTTAACTAATAGCTACAAGTGGCTTGCACAAGAGCATAGATGGTGAAATAAAGGGTAAGTGTTGCACATGTGCAAGCTATTAGCCACTTTCAGGTGGCCACAATACCCGACTGTAAAGCCACCTATTGTACTCCTATGCTACTGTCGGGTAGCTACCTGAAAGTGGAGAACCCGGCCGGGAGGTTTACCTACCTAACCCTTCTCCGGTAGGTATAATATCCTGCTCCGAGACTCCCCCGTTGCACCTGAAAGCAGCACCAGGCAAAGCTGCTAGCAACTTTCAGGTGCTTAGCAGAGGGCAGGCTGATGACAGTCAGCTGGTGACCCAACTTCGCGTTGCCTGACAGTCCCCTGCAGTTCCGTGCCGGGGGACTGTCAGGCGGTTGTCCCTGCCCGACTCAGAAGCCGGCGTTTGCTGTTGCGTTCCTCTCCTCACTTCAGACCTTTCAGGTGGCAGAACACCTCCTTCAGTGTTGCCACCTGAACGTCCCTTCGCAGACACCTACAGCCGCTCCGGAGCCACATTCTCCAGGCGATTCCACCTGAAAGCAGCTATTGCTATAATTCTCCGCACCTCTGGTAAAATACATTAAGGATTTTCCAACAAATACATGAAGCATTTGGATGAACACAGTTTTACATAAATTTTATAAAACTGGAAGCCATTATTAATTCCAAATCACAATTCAGTATTTGCACATTTGCTCAAGTTATGCAGGCAGATGAACCAACTGCCATACAGCGAGGCACAATTTAGGACTTTGACATGGGGATTTGCAGAAATTGCTGGTTTGTGGCACTGAGAACTTTAGCAAGTTTACTGATTTAATTCTAATAGATTTCCACATAAAACATTAAAATAAACACTTTAACATCCTGGGAGGTCAGGAATGGATTTTTTTATGAGAACAGATCATTGCTGTGTTAGCCCATGCAACATTTCATGTTCCTACAGCTTTGGGACATGTTGAAATTGTGAAAGTTGCTGGATATAAATAGTAATACAGTGGAATCCCCATTATCCAGAATTCAAGCAAATGACAAAAAAAAAAATTGTGGAAAATAAATAGGTTAAAAAATATGAAAGATTAAAATTGGCCAATCAAGCAACACACCATTTCAAGCAATCCCCATAGGTGTTTTTTTTTACTGTACTAAAGTTATAGAATTTCTTTCAGGGACAGTTCAATGAACATCACCTCCACTTGCAAACGAGCTCACATTCTTTCACCAACCACATAATTCCACTTAGGTGCTGGTTTGGAAAGGCAAAGAATCTGCTGAGATTAACTTGGAGATCGTCTTGTGAGTGGCTCTAGCTTACAAACCTTTAGCATGAACAAGATCAAGTACGCACTATTTAACTCACTTTAAAAATTAACAAATGATTAATAATTTAACAAGATAAATAATTTGCGTAATGAGCTGCTCTTGGAATGAGTACCAGGAAGAATCTGACTCCATTCTTAAACTATTACAGGGCTTAAATTTCAAAAAGGTATTGCTTAACTTCAGAGTCCATTGGAACATCAAGGTCAAGATCAATATTATATAAAGTCTTTGCAATGGATAGCCAAAAACTGAATGACCTCTTCTAAACTCTCAGCAAACGCACACCTCTCATTACAGTCACTATACCAACTTAATGAACTGTTTCTCACAAGTACACTATTCTTCTCAATTACACCAAAAAGTCAGTATGTAGTCTTGCTTTCAATTAAACAAGTCTATTTTTATATTATTCAATGCGAGACCAGGAGCAGGAAATTTGATCTCTCAAGCTTGTCCTGCCATTTAATGAGTTAGAAACACAGAAAACTGGAGAAGGTTATGTCTTCAGTACCCTGCTTTCTTTCCATCCCCCTTGATCCCTTAAGCCATAAGATTGCATCCAACTCCCTTTAGAATATATCTAAGGAACTGACTTTTACTGCTTGCTGTGGTAGGGAGTCCAACAAGTTCACAGCTCTCAAATGAAAAGTTCCTTCTTAGTACAAGATGACTTACCCCTTATTCTCATACTGTGACCCCCCTCCCCCCTTTTGTTCTGGACATCCACATAGGCTAGATGCAGGAAGAGCATTCCCTGTCTAGTTCTATCAGAATTTTATGTCTCAATGAGTTTCAGACATCTTGGGACTGTTACTGAAAGAGGAGTGTGGGACTCGAGAGAGCTGGGCTTGTGAGGATCCAGCTGGAGGTGTGTGTGCCTTTAAAAAGCAAGTAAAAGGTTAAACAGAATGGTGATTGGTGGGAGGAGTAATTAAGATAAGGAGTAGTGACAAATAAAAAGAGGTTAATTCGACCAGAGTAGCCAGTGTGTGAATGGCTCAGGTTAGGAGTGGGACTTGGCTCATGAGGTTTCAGACGAGCTTGATTCAAATAAGGTTAGATCTTTGAAATTAAATAAGGAAGAATTAATAGACACAGCAACTAGGGCAGTCAAATACTCTGATTGCAGGATGTGGGAAATCTGAGATGGCATAATGTCCCTGACGATGCATCCAGCTGCAGCTCCTGAGTCACTGTTAAAGAGCTGGATAAACTCGGGATCATTTGGGAGTCAGAAAAAGTGATAGAGGAGCTTCAGGGAGCCAGTCACCACTAAATGTCAGGAGACAGGTGACTGTTAAGAGAGGGAAGGGGAAGAGACAGACAGTGCAGAGCACCTCAGAGGCTGTTCCCCTCAACAAGTACACTGTTGGGGTGGGGGAAATGATTTACCAGGGTCATCATGGTAGTGACATCTCTGGCACAGAGGTTGACCCCTCGGCTCAGAAGGGAAAGTGGGGGGGGAAGAGGAGAGCTATGGTAATTGGGGATTTATATCTCAGATCGAGTTCACGGGATTCGAGAGAGGGAGAGTGAGCAGCCAGATGTTGTGGACTACATGGGGACCAATGACATAGATAGGAATAGGGATGAGGTCCTGAAGAGGGAATAGGGAGTTAGGAAAGAAGTTAAAAAGCAGGAGCTCAAGGATGGTAATCTCAGGATTACTGCCTTTGCCACTCACCAGAGAGGGGAGGAACAGGAAGTTGTGACAAATGAATGAGTGACTGAAGAGTTGGTGCTGGGGGGCAGGGGTTCAGAATTCTGAATCATTGAGATCTCTTCTGGGGAAGGTCTGACCTGTACAGAAAAGACGGGCCTGCTCCTGAACTAGTGGGGGACCAATATCCTGGCGGGGAGGTTTGCTAGTAAGAGATGGGGCAGTAGCTATGGTCTTTGAATCTTGTTTGGCCACAGGAGAAGTGCTGGAGGATCGGAGAATGGCAAATGTAGTCCCCTTGTTTTAAAAAAAAGGTAATAGAGGGAATCCTGGAAATTGGAGACCGATGAATCTTACGTCAATGATGTGCAAACTATTGGAGAAGATTCTTAAGGATAGAATCTATAAGTACGGAAGGTCCAGATTTGATTCATTTCTTCCAAGTATGGATACCCAGAATTCTGGGGGCAGAAACGGTTGGATAAAATATTGAAATTGAAAGGGCACGCAGATCCCTTGTACTGCGACCAGCACCAGATCAAAAAACATGTTCTATGTTGATTAAATGCCTAAAGCATCAAGACAGGGGAAAAATTGCTGGTTAAAAAGTCTCTCTTTGCAGAAAGGCTACAAGTTTGTGCAACTTTGAAAATCATTCTGCTGAGTGGTGGAAATAAACTTTTTTCAGACTTCAAAGCTTGCAGCAAAGTTTGTGGAAACATTGCAGAATGTTAGACCAGTGGAGTGATTAATTCATGACAACTTTGTATTTTTCTGTTTTATTTTGATTAAAGATTGAGTAATTATCATATGGAGAATTTTCCAGGGTTGGGGCAGGGGGGGGGGGAATCAAGGTGATGGGAACCTGATCCCTATCATATCATGTGTATATGTGTGGCATTTGCCACAACCCATAAAATGGAGGCAGTAGCATTGTATACTATATTAACAACACTAGAGGGAGGGGGGTTTGCTTAATTATTATGGACACAGTATACATTATTTTAAGTTTATTTTAACTATTTTCTTTCTTTTCCTACTTGGTTTACTGGTCTCACTACGGAAGAAAAAGAATAAGCAATTTTTGGAGAAGGCACATGGGGGACCATAAGGAGAGTATAATGAGCTTTTAATACAGTCAGGTTTATAAGTTTTAATGAAAATGGTTTGAATGGGAGGGTGAATGGAAAGAGAGTGTAAGCACATATTAAAAATATAGGAGCTGATCAACAAGAAACTTATTTTGTTAAAAAAGAGCATCAAAAATTAAAAATGGACTGCGTTAGCCATGTATTTGCCTCCTTGTTCAATTCAAAAGCAAAAGGAGTGGTGATCTTGATGCAGAAAAACTTCAGTTAGAATACAGGATGTAGTAATAAATCCAGCAGGTAGGTATGTAATAGATATATTTTGACTCCTGGACCCTTATGAATTGATATGCGCCAAATTATGATGATGAGAAATTCATCCACAAAGCAGTTCTTAATTTGGCAGATGCCTATAAAAATATTTTAGTGGGAGGAGATTTCAATTTTTGTCCAGACCAAGTTCTAGATAGAACAAAGGCAGTGATAAATGCAAAAGCTACTTTGAGAATAATGAGAGAGTTGAACTTAGTGGACGTCTGGAGAAGGATTCATCCAAGGAGATTATTCTTTTTATCCAAATAGACATGATTCCTGTTCTAGGATAGATTTATTTTTGATATCATCCCAATTGCAGGGTAAGATCATGGTTTATGAATATAAAGCAAGAATTTTATCAGATCACTCACCTCTTATATTGACTATCATGATGTCAGATAAAGAAAAATCAGTCTCTAGATGGCGTCTTTATTCTTTGCTGTTTAAAAAGATCAGACATTTGTGATTTTATTAGACAAATTCATATATTTTGTGAGACCAACTGCAATTCAACTACCGATAAATTTATTATATGGGACATTCTGAAAGATATTTAAGAAGGCAAATGATAAGCTATACTTCTACGATCAACTGGAAAGAGAAATACTTTATTTGGAAAAGGACCTTAAAATGAAGAGGTATAGACAACTTATTAATTAAAAAAAACTTTGGGTCCTACAAATTGCAAACATATAAAATAAAATAAACAATAACAAGAACTAAACAGAGGTATTATGAACTCCGTGAAAGAGCCCATAGAGCACTTTATTGGCAGTTGAGAGCAGAACAGGTCTCGAGAATGATGCGAATACAACCAGTTACAACCCTCAAGAAAATAATGAGGCTTTTAGGCAATTTTATTTCAAGTTATACCAATCAGAATCTCAAGGAGATGTTAATAAGATAGAGGAGCTTCCAAGGTTAGACCTGGAAGAAAAGGTAGAACTTAATGCCTCCTTTATCCATATAGAGGTGAAGAAGGCCCTGGGTTCTTTGAAATCTCTGGGAGAGGATGCTTCCCCTCTGAATTTTAAAAAGAATTTAAAGATTTGCTGATTCCTCTTTTTATGGAGATTTTAGATCAGGCATCGGAAACACATACCCTCACATTCTCAGTGGTGACAATTACAGTAATACAAAAAAAAGAGATTGGCTAAAACCATCATCCTGTAGACCTATTTCACTGTTAATTTCAGATTATAAGATCATTGCCAAAGCCTTGGCAAATAATTAGCAAAATTTGCCAAAATTAATAAACATGGACTGAACAGACTTTGCAAAAAAGTGGCAATATGCTGATAATGAAAGTAGATTGCTTAGTATAATTCATCTGGCACAAAAGGGAGGTGATCTGAGGATAGCTGTGGCCTTGGATGGAGAAAAAGCATTTGATAGACTGGAGTGGGACTTTCTATTTAAAGAATTGGAAAGATTTGGATTAGGGAAATTTTTTATAAATTGGATTAAGGCACTGTGCAATCATCCTAAAGCCAAAATAGTAACAAATGGACAAGTCTCTGCACCATTCCAGTTGACAAGATCTTGTAGACAAGAATGTCCAATATCTCTGACTCTTTTCATTCTAGCTACAGAAGCAATCTGGTGAGATCCAGACATTAAGGGATTCAGGGTCAATGAGGAGGAATATAAATGTTTTCACTGATGATGTATTGATATATTTGACAGAACCAGTAACTTTGTGACAGAAGCTGTATTGAAACTGGAAGATTATGAGAAATATCGGGTTACAAAATAAATTGGGATAAGACTGAAATTATGCCACTAACAGAAGGGGATTAAGCTCAGTGCCAAAGAGACACCCAATTTAAGTGGCTGTTTAATGGGACAAAATATTTAGCAATAAGTACAAATAACAATTTAAAGAATTTATAAAAATTAAATTACTCACCTTTGCATAAAAAGGTTGAAGAAGACTTGAACCAATAACATTAGTTGGAAGAGTTAATTGTGTCAAAATGAATATATTTCAAAGAGTTTAGTTTCTATTTCTAACATCGCCAATTCTACTAACTGATAGTTTTTTTTCCAGGAGTTAAATAAATGTCAGAAAATTCCTTTGGAAGGGTAAGAAGTCCAGAGTCTCCATAGAAAAATACACATGGAAATATAATTTGGGAAGTTTAAAGCTCCCAAATTTAAAAAAAATTATTACCAAGCAGCCCAGATAAGGTTTCTTACTTCCTTTTTTTTTGAGGAAGGAGACAGACCAATATGGTTGAAAATAGAAATTTTAAAAGTAGGAGAGACAATATGTACAAATATCTGGATAGGCAGGGATCGATTAGGGGCACCCAGCATGGGTTTGTGAAGGGAAAGTCATGTTTGACAAATCTTGTTGAGTTTTTTGAAGAGGTGACAAGAAAAGTGGATGAAGGTAGGGCGGTTGACCTGATCTATTTGGATTTTAGTAAGGCTTTTGATAAGGTTCCGCATGTAAGGTTAGTAAGGAAGGTTCAGTCACTAGGGATTAATGGAGAGATAGTGAGAAGGGTTCACAGGTGGCTGGAAGATAGACAGCAGTGAGTCATGGTGGACAACTGTCTGTCAGGATGGAAGCCTGTGACAAGCGGGGTGCCTCAGGGATCAGTGCTGGGTCCCCTGTTTATCATTTATATTAATGATTTGGAGGAGGGGTGATTAACTGGGTAAGCAAACATGCAGATGATACGAAAATAGGGAAAGTGATGGATAATGAGGAAGTTTTCTTGGATTGCAGAAGGATTTGGTTTGTTTGGAAAAGTGGGCTGAAAGATGCTACTGTCGGGTAGCTACCTGAAAGTGGAGAACCCGGCCGGGAGGTTTACCTACCTAACCTTTCTCCGGTAGGTATAATATCCTGCTCCGAGACTCCCCCGTTGCACCTGAAAGCAGCACCAGGCAAAGCTGCTAGCAACTTTCCCCTGAGGGCAGGGGAGGTTGGAAGAAGAGGGCATAAATTAAAGGTAAAGGGGCAAAACTTCAGGAGAAATGTTAGATGATGCTTTTTCACTCAGCGAGTGGTGGCAGAATGGAATGATCTTCCAGAGGAGATAGTTGTGGCAGGGTCCTTTCTGTCATTTAAGAGAAGGTTGGATGTGTACATGGATATGAGGGGGTTAGAGGGTTATGGGAAGGGGGAACTAGTGGAGCTGTTCAAGTGAACCGGCGCAAACTCTAAGGGCCGATATGGCCTGTTTCCGCTGTAATGGATAAATATTGGGAGGAATTTTGGTAACATTAGAGTAGGTTACATACATACACACATTTTAAAACAGAATTTATTTGCTCAACTGAAGAATTCATATCAGTAACATTGCAGGATCATTGGAGACTTTTTTTATTTTAATTTTTATAAATTTTTTTTATTTTTCATAGTATGAACCATATTAACCAAAATACACTCAAACGTTTCCCTCTTGAATATACACAGTGTCATTTTCTCCCCTCTCTTCCCTTCCTACCCACTAAACATTCAACATATACAATACAATAAACCCATTAAACAATGTCATCACACAATGAAAATAAACAAGAAAATTGTGTCATCTACTTTTACACACTGGGTCAGTTCATTTTGTCTTCCTCTCATTCTATCATTTTAGGGGGTGGAGGTCCGCGGTAGGCCCTCTCTGTTATGTTCCATGTACGGTTCCCAAATTTGTTCGAATACTGTGACGTTATTCTTTTAAATTATATGTTATTTTTATCCAATGGAATACATTTATTCATTTCTATGTATCATTGCTGTACTCTCAGGCTCTCTTCTGATTTCCAGGTTGACATTATACATTTTTTTTGCTACAGCTAAGGCTGTAATAAATCTTTTTTTGTGCTTCATCCAATTTGAGGCCTAGTTCCTAACTTCTTATATTACTTAGAAGAAAGATCTCTGGGTTTTTTGGTATGTTGCTTTTTGTGATTTTATTTAATACCTGATTTAAATCTTCCCAAAACTTTTCCACTTTCTCACAGGCCCAAATTGCATTTACTGTTGTTCCTGTTTCCTTCTTACAGCAAAAACATCTATCTGATACTATTGGGTCCCATTTATTTAACTTTTGGGGCGTGATATATAGTCTGTGTAACCAATTATATTATATCATGTGTAACCTCGTGTTTATTGTATTTCTCATAGTTCCAGAGCATAGCTTTTCCCATATTTCATTTTTTATCTTTATGTTTATATCTTTTTCCAACTTTTGTTTGCGTTTACAGCTTGTTTCCTCGTTCTCTTTCTCTTGCAGCTTGATATACATGTTTGTTATAAATCTTTTAAATATCATTGTGTCTGTAATCACATATTCAAAGCTTCTTCCTTTTGGTAACCTCAGCCTGCTTCCCAATTTGTCCTTTAAGTAGATTTTCAGTTGGTGGTATGCAAACATTGTACCATGAGTTATTCCATATTTGTACTTCATTTGTTCAAAAGATAATAAATTATTTCCCCCCCAAAAATTTTCTATTCTTTTGTTCCCTTTTCTCTCCCATTCTCTAAAGGAAAGGTTATCTATTATGAAAGGGATTAGTTGATTTTGCGTCAATAATAATTTTGGTAGAGGAGTCACGTGATGGAGTAGTGGCCGGACGGAGAACTCCAGCCCTCTCCAGAAAAGTCGGGAAAAACAAGAGAAAATACAAAGGCACAGAAATTTATACTGAAGCATCCTGCGGTATTGAAAATATTTATTCCAGGACAACAAAACAGACTATTCTCGGATCCAGAAGAAGCACGAAAATTTGCAGAACAATTACAAAAATAGACTGAGGTATGAAGACGGGTAATGAGGGTAAAAATGACCACGATTGATATATATGCGGGTAAAGAGGTATAAGAGTGAATAGAGACAATATGCATACGTGAAAGTATCTGTAATTAGAGGAAAATATAGATAGTATAGACAAGAATTAATAAGGGAAGGTAATGGAATAGAGAGAATAAGGAGGGAATTAAAAGAGTGACCTTTGTGACATATGAAAAGTGAAATCTTTTCTGGGGGGGGCTGGGTGGGGGGAAAGAGCGGTCACTGCAAAATCAGTTGACGCTTGCGAGTGGATTCGCAAATCCAAATGGAGAGGGGAGATGTGGTTGTCCGACAAGGGATAAAGGACAACTCAGGAGGGGAAGGGGAGATTGGGGATAAAGAAAATAGAAATAGGAGAATAAGGAAAATGTTGGATGTTGTAGGAATGTTGTCTGGTAAAGAGTTGAAAATAAGAAAACAGAAATGGAAAAGGAGGAAAGGTAATGATGTAAAAACGGAAAGAGAAGATAAACAAAATATAAAATGGCTACGCTGAACTAAATGACTTTAAATATTAATGGAATACATAACCAAATTAAAAGGAAGAAACTACTAAATTTACTGAAAAAGGAAAAAATAGATATAGCATTTGTCCAAGAAACACACTTAACTGAATTGGAGCACAAGAAATTAAAGAGAGATTGGGTAGGACATGTAACAGCAGCATCGTATAATTCAAAAGCAAGAGGAGTGGCTATATTAATTAGCAAAAATGTGCCATTTAAAATAGAAGAGGAAATAATAGATCCAGCAGGGAGATATGTTATGATAAAATGTCAGATATATTCGGAGCTTTGGAATCTACTTAATATATATTCACCTAACGAAGAAGATCAAAAGTTTATGCAAGATATCTTTTTGAAGGTAGCTAATACGCAAGGGAACATACTAATAGGAGGGGATTTCAATCTGAATTTGGATCCAAATATGGATAAAACGGGGAAAAAAATTAACAGGAAGAACAAAGTAACCAAATTTATAATTAAATCAATCCAAGAAATGAAACTTGTGGACATATGGAGGAAACAAAACCCAAAAGAAAAGGAATACTCATACTACTCGACTAGACATAAAACATACTCAAGAATAGACCTATTTTTGTTATCAGCTAGTATGCAGGATAGAGTAAGAAAAACAGAATATAAAGCGAGAATGCTATCGGACCATTCACCCTTAATACTGACAGTAAAGCTAGAGGACATCCCTCCAAGAATGTATAGATGGAGATTAAACCCCATGCTACTTAAAAGACAGGATTTTAGAGAATTTATTGAAAAACAATTAAAAATGTATTTTGAAGTAAATACAGAATCAGTGGAAGATAAGTTTATACTATGGGACGCAATGAAAGCATTCATTAGAGGGCAAATAATAAGTTATGTAACCAAGATGAAGAAGGACTATAATCAGGAAACAGAGCAGTTGGAAAGGGAAATAGTAAACCTAGAAAAAAAATTTGCAATAAAGGAAGATACAACCAAAAGAAGAGAATTGGCGGATAAAAAAATAAAATATGAAACATTACAAACATATAAGGTGGAGAAGAATATAATGAAGACAAAACAGAAATATTATGAACTAGGTGAAAAAACACACAAAATCTTAGCATGGCAGCTTAAGACAGAGCAAACTAAGAAAATGGTATTGGCAACAAGGAAAAAAGACAAACAAATTACATATAATCCAAAAGAAATTAAGGAAAACTTCAGAGAATTCTATGAACAATTATACCGAACTGAAAACGAAGGGAAAGAAGGGAAAATGGATGAATTTTTGACTAAAATTGAACTACCAAAACTACAAATAGAGGAACAAAATAAATTAACAGAACCATTTGGAACAGTAGAAATACAAGAGATAATAAAAAAATTACCAAATAATAAGACACCAGGAGAGGATGGACTCCCAATAGAATTCTACAAAACATTTAAAGACCTATTAATACCGCCCCTCCTGGATGTAATCAACCAGATTGATGAGACACAAAACTTACCAGATTCATGTAAAACAGCAATAATTACAGTGATACTAAAACAAGGGAAAGATCCACTCTCACCAGCGTCATATAGACCAATATCTTTGCTAAACACAGATTATAAGATAATAGCTAAACTATTAGCAAACAGATTTGCAGAACAGGTACCGAAAATGGTAAATTTAGACCAAACTGGATTTATCAAAAAAAGACGCACAACAGACAATATTTGTAAATTTATTAACTTAATTCATGCAGTAGAAGGAAATAAAGCACCTGCAGTAGCAGTTGCTTTAGACGCAGAGAAGGCCTTCGACAGAGTAGAATGAAATTATTTGTTCAAAGTATTGCAAAAATTCAGTTTACCGGAGAAGTATATTAATTGGATTAAAGCATTATATAAGGGACCGTTAGCGAAAGTGACAGTAAATGGACATGTATCAAAGCAATTTAACTTAAGCAGGTCAACGCGGCAGGGATGCCCACTATCACCATTATTGTTTGCGCTAGCTATAGAACCTCTAGCAGAATCGATAAGAATAGATAATAATATAAAAGGAATAAAAATAAAAGACAGGGAATATAAAATCAGTCTATTTGCGGATGATGTTATAGTGTACTTAACAGAACCAGAACTATCAATAAAAGAACTATATAAGAAATTGAAGGAATATGGAGAAGTGTCGGGATACAAGATAAACGTAAATAAAAGTGAAGCAATGCCTATGAATAACGCGGATTTCTCAAAATTTAAGAAGGAATCCCCATTCAGATGGCAAATGCAGGCAATAAGATACCTAGGTGTACAAATAAACAAAAATCTAGGCCAATTATATAAAGTCAATTACAATCCACTAATGAAAAAATTACAGGACGATTTAGAGCATTGGAAAGAGCTACCACTAACACTGATAGGAAGGATAAACTGTATTAAAATCAACAATTTTCCAAGGATACTATACTTATTTCAGGCATTGCCAATACAACTGACAGAAAAATACTTCAAAGAGTTAAAGAAAATAATAAGGAAATTTTTATGGAGAGGGGGGAAAACGAGGATAGCACTAGATAAATTAACAGAATGGTATAAACAAGGAGGCTTACAATTGCCAAACTTCAAAAATTATTATAGAGCCGCACAATTAAGGTACCTATCAGATTTTTATCAAACAAGGGAAAAAGCAGACTGGACGAGATTAGAATTAGATAAAATAGGGGAAAAGATACCTGAACACATATTATATAAATGGGACGAAAAATTGGTACAACATAGAACTTCTCCAGTATTACACCATCTCCTCAATATATGGAGGAAGATTCATGTAGAAAGAAATAAAACAAATTATCAATTACCAAAACTAATATTGACGCAAAATAAGCTACTCCCTTTTACAATAGACAACCTTTCCTTTAGAAAATGGGAAAAAAAAGGAATTAAAAGAATAGAAAATTGTTTTTCAGGAAGTAGATTCTTATCCTTTGAACAAATGAGAGATAAGTACAGTATAACTGGAGATACAGCGCTGGCATATTACCAACTGAGATCCTACTTGAAAGATAAATTAGGAAGCAATTTGAGTTTACCAGAGGGAAGTAACCTTGAATATGTGATTACAGATACAATGTTAATCAAAAGATTTATAAAAAATATGTATATTAAACTGCAAGAAAAGGAGAATGAGGAAACAAATGGTAAAACTAAACAAAAATGGGAACAAGATTTAAATATAAAGATAAAAAAGGAAACATGGGAGAAATTATGTTCTGGAACGATGAGAAATACAATAAATACGAGGCTGCGTATGATACAATATAATTGGTTACACAGACTATACATTACACCGCAAAAGTTAAATAAATGGGACCCAACAGTATCTGATAGATGTTTTCGATGTAAAAAAGAAATGGGAACAACAATTCATGCAATCTGGACATGTGAGAGAGTAGAAAAATTTTGGGATGATCTCAATCAGATATTAAATAAAATAACAGAAAACAATATACCAAAGAATCCAGAGATCTTTCTCCTAAGTAACATAAAAAATAAAGAATTTGGAATTGACTTGGAAGATGCACAAAAAAGATTTGTTAAGATAGCCCTAGCCGTAGCAAAAAAATGTATTATGTCAACCTGGAAATTGGAAGATAATTTGAAAATACAACAATGGTATATAGAAATGAATAAATGTATTCCATTAGAAAAAATAACATATAGTTTAAGAAATAATATTGAAATATTCGAACAAGTATGGGAGCCTTACATTAAATACAATAGCGAAAACCTACCGGGAACAAACATTACCTAAGTTGATGGAAGGAGAAGAAAAGAAAAGAATGGACTCAGTAGAATTTCTGGTGTATTTTTGTTGAATGACAACATTGTCTGACTGGCTTAATGCAACCTAGATTGTATACCTAAAATGGATGAGGGGGGGGGGTGGGGGGGTGGCTTGGGAGGAGGGAGGGGGGGGGAGAAAAAGTCACTGTATATGTGTGAAAAAGAAAAAGTGTATATCATGGCTAACATGATTTATGGTGTGAAAAATAAAAAATTTAAAAAAAAAAATTTTGGTAGTTGGTAATTTGTTTTTTTCCTTTCTACGTGAATCTTCTTCCAAATGTTGAGCAGATGGTGCAGTACTGGTGAACTTCTATGTTGCACCAGTTTTTCATCCCACTTATAAAGTATATGTTCTGGTACCTTCTCCCCTATTTTATCTAGCTCTAACCTGGTCCAATCTGGTTTTTCCCTTGTTTGATAAAAATCTGACAGATATCTTAATTGTGCTGGTCTATAATAATTCTTAAAGTTTGGTAGCTGCAAACCCGCTTGGTTTGTACCATTCTGTTAATTTATCTAGCGCTATCCTCAGTTTCCCCCCCTTTCCATAAGAATTTCCTTATTATTTTCTTTAGCTCATTGAAGAATTTCTCTGTTAAGGGAATTGGTAACGATTGAAATAGGTATTCTATCCTTGGGAAGATATTCATTTTAATGCAATTTACCCTTCCTATCAGTGTTAGTGGTAAATTTTTCCAATGTTCTAAGTCATCTTGTAATTTCTTCATTAATGGCTGATAATTTAATTTGTATAGATGGCCTAGATTATTATCTAGTCTAATACCTAAGTATCGGATTGCTTGTGTTTGCCATTTAAATGGTGATTCTTTCTTAAACTTTGTGAAATCCACATTATTCATTGGCATCGCTTCACTTTTATTTGTGTTGATCTTGTACCCCGATATTTCTCCATATTCCTTCAATTTCTTATGTAATTCTTTTATTGATAATTCTGGTTCTGTTAAGTATACTATGACGTCATCTGCAAATAGACTGATTTTATATTCCTTCTCTTTTATTTTTATCCCTTTTATTTTATTTTCTGTTCTTATCAGTTCTGCTAAGGGTTCTATAGCTAAAGCGAACAGTGAGGGAGATAGTGGACATCCCTGCCTAGTTGACCTGCTTAATTTAAATTGGTTCGATATATATCCATTTACTGTCACTTTCGCCAATGGTCCCTTATATAATGCTTTAATCCAATTAATATATTTCTCTGGTAGGTTGAACTTGTAGTACTTTGAATAAATAATTCCATTCTACCGTGTCAAAGGCTTTCTCTGTGTCTAAAGCAACCACCACTGTTGCATTTATTTCCTTGTACTGCATGGATTAAGTTAATGAACTTACAGATATTGTCCATTGTTCGTCTTATCTTAATAAATCCAGTTTTATCTAGTTTTACTATTTTTGGTACACAGTCGGCCAATTTTTTTTCCTAATAGTTTTGGTATTATCTTACAACCTGAGTTAAGTAGAGATATTGGTCTATACGATGCTGGTGTTAGTGGATCTTTCCCTATCTTTGGTATTACTGTAATTATTGATGTTTTACATGAATCTGGCATGTTTTGTGTTTCTTCAATCTGGTTCATTACTTCCAGGAGAGGAGGAATTAATAAGTCTTTAAATGTTTTATAGAATTCTATTGTGAGTCCGTCCTCTCCCGGCTTTTTATTGTTCGGTAGTTTTAATATATCCTGTATTTCCTCTATTTCAAATGGTTTTATCAGTTTGTTTTGTTCCTCTTCTTGCAATTTTGGTAGTTTAATTTTAGTTAGAAACTCATCTATTTTGTCTTCTTTCCCTTCGTTCTCAGTTCGGAATAATTGCTCGTAGAATTCCTTGAAGTTTTCATTGATCTCTGTTGGGTTATATGTAATTTGTTTGTTCTTTTTCATTGATGCCAATACCATTCTTTTAGCTTGTTCTGTTTTAAGCTGCCAAGCTAGTATTTTGTGCATTTTTTCTCCTAGCTCATAATACTTCTGCTTTGTCTTCATTATGTTCTTCTCCAGCTTATGCGTTCGTAGTGTTTCGTATTTTATTTTTTTGTCCGCCAATTCTCTTGTTGTTGTATCTTCCCTTGTTGCTAGTTCTTTTTCTGTACTTACTATTTCCCTTTCCAGCTGTTCTATTTCCTGATTGTAGACCTTCTTCATCGTAGTTACATAACTTAGTATCTGCCCTCTGATGAAGGCTTTCATTGCATCCCATAATATAAATTTATCTTTCACTGATTCTGTATTTATTTCAAAGTACATTTTAATTTGGCGCTCAATGAATTCTCTAAAATCCTGTCTTTTAAGTAGCATGGAGTTTAATCTCCATCTATACGTTCTTCTCCAGCTCTCTTGCTAATAACGGGTGAGTGATCTGATAACAATCTAGCTTTATATTCCATTTTCCTAACTCTCCCTTGGATATGGGCTGACAACAGGAACAGGTCAATCCTTGAGTATGTTTTATGTCTACTTGAATAATATGAGTATTCCTTCTTCTTTGGGTGTTGTCTACTACATATATCCTAAAGGTGCATTTCCTGCATTGATTTAACCATAAATTTGGCTACTTTCTGCTAGTCTTTTGTCCAATTTTATCCATCTTTGAATCCATATTAAAGTTAAAGTCCCCTCCTATCAATATATTCCCCTGTGTATCTACAATCTTCAAAAAGATATCTTGGATAAACTTTTGATCCTCTTCATTAGATGCTTATACATTGATCAAATTCCAGAATTCAGAATATATCTGACACTTTATCATTACATACCTCCCTGCTGGATCTATTATTTCCTCCTCTATTTTGATTGGTACATTTTTATTGATTAATATAGCTACTCCTCTGGCTTTTGAATTATATGATGCTGCCATTACGTGCCCTACCAGTCTCTCCTTCATTTCTTGTGTTCCACTTCAATTAGATGCGTTTCCTGCACGAATGCTATATCAATTTTTTTCTTTTTTCAGTAAATTTAATAGTCTCTTCCTTTTGATTTGGTTATGTATTCTGTTAATATTTATAGTCATATAGTTCAACATGGCCATATCATACTCTGTTTACATCTCATTTCTGCTTCCTCACCACCACCTTTCCCCTTTTCCCCATTTCCATTTCTCAGTTTTCTTTTTTTGAATGCACTGCATGACAACACTTCTAAAACATAAAATATTTCAACTATTCCCACATCTAAAATTCCCTTAACCCCAAGTGTTCCCCCCCCCCCCACCTCTCTGAGTCACCCCTTGTCCCTTGCTGGTCAACCACAACTCCCCTCTCCATTCGGACTGCGAACCCGTTTGCAAGTGTCAACTGATTTCACAGTGACTGTTATTCTCTCCCACCCAACCCCCTCCAGAAAAGACTTTTTTCTTCACATTACAACAAAGCTCCCTCTCATTTCTTCTCTTTCTCTTTTTTATGTTTTATTTATTTATTAATTTTTTAACCCCTCCTCTTTTCTCCCCTTCTCCCTTACTTCCCTTTTCTTCCCTCCTTTAGTTCTTACTTATACATTATTTTTACTTCTTTATATGTAGTTTGCCATCGTTCTTGGTTCTTGTTACATCTCTTCATCTCTCTTTCTGTCTTGCAGGTGTTCTGCAAATTCTCATGCTTTCTCAGGATCCGAGAACAGTCTGTTTTGCTCCCCTGGGATAACTATTTTAAGCACCGCTGGATATCTTAACATCTCTCTTTCATAGGATTGATTTTGCTGCGTTAAACTCCTTCCTCTTCTTTTGGAGCTCAAAACTTTTGTCTGGGTAGAAAAAAAAATTTTGACCTTTGTATTCCAGGGCTGGTCTTCTCTAATTTTATTCATTGCCTTCTCCAATATATTTTCTCTTGTCGTGTATCTCAGGAATTTTACTAAAATGGATCTTGGTTTTTGTTGTGACTATGGTTTCGGGGCTAATGTGCTTTGTGCCCTTTCTATTTCCATTCCTTCCTGTATTTCTGGCATTCTTAGGACCCTGGG
Organism: Narcine bancroftii; assembly: GCF_036971445.1. Taxonomy (NCBI): domain Eukaryota; kingdom Metazoa; phylum Chordata; class Chondrichthyes; order Torpediniformes; family Narcinidae; genus Narcine; species Narcine bancroftii. The sequence continues at coordinate 141,890,367 of NC_091473.1, read as the reverse complement.
GATCTATTCTTTTATAAATTCTTTCATATATTTGCCTTCTTCATCTTCATTAAGGCCCACTATCTTTATATTGTTTCACCTACTATAGTTTTCCATTATATCCATCTTCTGAGCTAACAACTCCTGTGTTTCTTTAACTTTTTGTCACTTTCTTCCAATTTTCTTTAAGTCGTTCACTTCCATGTCTACTGCTATTACACGTTCTTCCACATTTTCTAATAATTTTCCTACCTGTTATGACTAGCTCTTTTCTACTCACTTTTTCTTCTGTACTTTTCATTTTTCTTTTTATTTCACTAAATTCTAGTGTCAGCCATTCTTTTAATGCTTTCATCTGTTCTTGAAATTTTTTAAAATCCATTCATTTTACCTCCTATTCCTCTGTGCAGAGCTTGGTGTTCTCCTTCTTCTTCTGTGTCTGCTCTTCGGTTTGTATCTTCTATTTCTCTTCCTTGTATCTCTGTCTCTTCTGACTTTCTTGTTGGGTTGATTGTCTCAGTTTGTTGCATTTTTTTTCCATGGTGTCTTGATGTTGGTCTTGTTCTTCTGGGCTGGTTATCTGTTGTGTCTCTAGTTTCTCATTCTCACCCCTTCCGTTCTTTTCTGTATCTTCCCGCTGGGAGCCCTGCTGTCAGGCATCTCTCAGCTGTTTGTGCTGAGGAGTTTCGCTCCACAGCTGGTCCCCCCTCCAGTCGGTGTTCTCCTTGTCGTGCGCATCATGCATGCGTGATTCCTAGCGCATGCACAGTTGTACACCCCTGTTTGGCTCCGTGAGCCATTTTTGCAGTCCTGTGGTTAGTGGGTCGCGATCCTGCGGGGTCTTCACTAACCTCGGGGAGTGGGCTCCTCTTTCCACACTGGGTCCCTGCTTTTTCTTGCAGGTAAGGCCTTCACCATTCTCTTCCTGCGTCTTTCTTTTATCTTTTCTTCCCGTTGTTTATGGCTTTTCTTTCTTAGGTGCCATTTTCTCCACGCCTTTATTTTTTATTTGTTGTGATTTGTGTGTCTGGGGCTTTGCTTTTTCTTCACTTTTTTCCTCTTTTCTGGAGAGGGCTGGTATTCTCCTTCCAGCCACTACTCCATCACGTGACTCTGGGCGATCTTTGGAGACTTTTATGCACATTTCACAAGTAGGTGCTAACTGAAATGACGTCATGAAATGAATAGACCATTGTTTGGAATTGGAGACAGGTTGGATAACTACAAAGCTTCTGACATTTCTGCAAAGTGCTGACCACTCCTGGGTTTTGTTTATCTAAGACAACAGCTTGACCAAGAGAGGAGAACTCCTGTTGTTTGCTGAAGAAGGTGGGGGTTTTTGCAAGTGAGAGAGTCACATGAACTTCCTCATGAGAGAGAGAGAGAGAGAGAGAGAGAGAGGTGAGACCTAGCTCAACAAGCTCTCTCAGGTTGTGTGTGTGAGACACTGAACAGTACAAGCCAGGAAGTTGGTTGAAACTGATGAAAAGCTCCAGAGCGGCGGATGGCTGGAAGTGCTATCTGTCTGATGTTTCTCTTGGAATAAGAGGAATAGAAAGGAACTATGTGGTAGCCTGAAGAAAGAGGTTACCATCTGGAAAACCTTGATGGGGCAAGTTTCATCACCGAGACCTTGAGGTGACTGATGGTGATACCTCAGTTGTGGAAATCCTGGAACAACAAATCTCTCTCTGCAAACCCTACAAGAACCTTTCTGAGCAGTAGAAAATTACCCTTCGAGCACCAAAACCTGGTGAGCATTAAATTCTGTACACAGTATAAGAATTGCCTGCATCCAGAGAACTTGGAAGAAGGAGAAGTGAGATTGAACTGTGAACCAAATAACATTTCTTAAATTTACACACACATCAGACACTTGTGCTTAGAATTAGAAGGGGGTTCATTTGGGTTAGTTAAGTATAGAGATAAGTTAAAGTTTGATTCTGTTTTCATGTTTAAAGTTGATTTAAAAATAACTTTTGTTTGAAAAACTACTTGCCTTGGTAAATGTCTATTGCTGCTGGGTTTTGGGGTCCTTTGGGCTTGTAACACCACGCTGTAAATTGTTATATGGTTATATAGTTATATAAATGGGAAGCAAAATTAATATCTGGTGAGAAAGAAGCTCCCTTGTTAAAACAATTTATTTTATACCAAATATTAATTATGAGATTAGAACAAAAGAGGGTCTTTCTCCTAAAACACCTCTGATTCAAAACAGGCTTATCCCTTTTACAATGGGGTAATTAAATTTTAGAAACTTGGTCTCGTAAAGGGATCAGATATATTGAGGATTATTATGAGCAGGGGCCACTTATGTTATTTGAACAATTAAAAAAGTAAATATGAAATCCTTAACAAATCAATCTTCTGCTATTTTCAATTAAGAGCATTTCTAAGGGAAAAATTTGGGCCAACAATATTTTAAATCAAAGTGTAGTGATGAAGAGACTCTGATTCGAAAGGGAAACACAAAGAAATTCACTGCAGCAATGTATTTCTTACTTAAAACAGGAGCCCCTAAACAGGGGGTTGACAAGTCTAGACAGATGGAAATCAGACTTAAAACATAAGGATTGATGAGCAAAACTGGTTTGATTTATGTAAGGACAGGATGACAAATACAATAAATGTAAGGTATAGATCAGTACAATACAATTTTTTTGCATCAGTTATATTTTACGCCATAGAAATTAAATACATTTAAGTCAAACTTATCAGATAAATGTTTTAGATGTAGTGAGGAGAAAGGAACTTTCTTACACTCGACTTGGTCATGTTCCAAAGTGAGACCTTTTTGGGTGGATTTAGGACATTTTTTAGAACAGATTATTGGAATTCCCTTTCCACAAAACCCAGAATCGTTTTACTGGGAAATATAATGCGGATAAAACCAAAATTGAAATGATCTAAATATCAAGTTGAATTTGTTAAAATTGCAATGGCAGTGGCCAGAAAGTATATTGCAGTTACTTGGAAGTCTGACTTCCATCTAGGTATGGCACACTGGAACGCAGAAATGCATAGCTGTGTTCCCCTTGAGAAAATTACTTACAAACTAAGAAATAATTATGACATATTTCTGCAAGTATAGAGACCATATTTACAGATCTCATGTGTAAATCTTTAGTTTGAATCCACATTAACCTTCTCCAAAGAAAAAGACTAATTAAATAATGAATTGTAATCCGAGGAGTGAATAGGGCTTTCCAGCAACCTGTCTTATTTTTCCACTTTCTTTTTCTCTTCTTACATACTTTCCTTCAAGGTCTTTTGGGTGTGTGGGTGGGGGGGGGGGGTGTGGATGTGGAAGGTTCGAGGGTTTGGGTTACAACCATCAGACAGCATAAATTTATGTATTCGTAGTTTTTAATTTTGTATTTGACTATATGTATGGTCTAAAAAATGTTAAATTAAATATTCAAAAAAGAGGATAGGATCTATAAGCATTTAGAGAAGTACAGTTTACTCAAGGATGGTTAGCATGGCTTTGTGAAGGGAAGATTGTGCCTCCCAAGCCTAATTGAGTTTTTTGAGGAGGTCACAAAAGAAATTGATGAGGGTTGGGCAGTAGATGTGATCTATATGGATCTTAGCAAGAAATTTGACAAGGTCCCCCACAAAAGACTCATCCAGAAAGTTATGAGGCATGTGATCATGGAACCTTGGCCGTGTGGATTTAAAAAATTGGCTTGCAGGAAGAAATAAGTGAGAAGTAGTGGAAGGAAAGTTTTCTGCCTGGAGGTAGATGACTGCAAGGTTCTGTTCTGGGACCCCTGCTCTTTGTGATTTTTTAAAATAAATGACCTGGATGAAGAGGCAGAAGGATGGGTCAGTTAAGTTTGCAGATGACACAAAGTTTGGAGGAGTTGTGGGTGGAGCTGAAGGTTGTCGAAGGTTACGAGAGGATGCAGAGTTGGGTAGAAAAGTGGCGGATGGACTTCAATCCGGATAAGTGTGAGGTGATGCATTTTGAAAGGACAAACTAGAAAGCAGAGTACAGGGTTAATGGCTGGTTACTTAAGAGTGTGGATGAACAGACGGACCTTAGGGGTGCAAATCCATACATCCCTCAAGGCCGCCGCACAGGTTGATAGGATAGTTAAGAAGGTCTATGGGAGGCTGGGCTTCATTAATTGAGTTCAGAAGTAGGAAGGCCCTGTTGCAACTCTACAAATCTCTGGTAAGACCACGGAGTATTGTGTTCAGTTCTGGTCACCTCATTATTGGAAGGATGTGGAAGCTATGGTGCAGAGGAGATTTACCAGGATGTTGCCTGGATTGGAAAACAAGCCTTATGAGGCAAAATTAGCAGAGTTGGGACTTTTCTCTTTGGCATGTAGAAGGATGATAGGAGATGACAGATGCCTACAAGATTGAGAGGCATAGACAGGGTGGACAGCGAGCACCCATTTCTCAGGGCAGGAATAGCAAACACCAAAGGACACGTACAAAATTAAGGGAGGGAAGTTTAGGGGAGACATCAGGGGTTAGTTTTAAAAAAAAACACAGTTGTGGGTGCCTGGAATGCCTTGCCAAGGATGATGATGGAGGCTGAAACATTAGGGGCATTTAAGAGATGAAAGAAAAATAGAGAGATAAGGGGTAGGGTGGGTTTAGTATTTTTCTAAGTAATAAATGGGTCGGCACAATATCGAGGGCTGCAGTGTTGCATCTTTTACATTTTCCCCCCAATTCTTCTCAATTTTGATGAATATAATTTGGACTTTTGTCATACGTCAGTCCTGCCAGCCCAGGACTCAGTCTGGTGAACCTACTTGGTTCGGCTGTGAGTCGGAGGAGGAGCTTGGAGAGAGTCGGGCTGTGAGTCAGAGGAGGAGGAGCTTGCTGAAAGTGACAGGGTTAATTGGTCAAGGGGCCAATAAAAGGAGTGAAAGGGGAAGGAACGGCCAGCGAGGAGCAACTCAGTGAAGGAGTGGCGCAGTGAAGGAGTGGCGCAGTGAAGGAGTGGCGCAGTGAAGGAGTGGCGCAGTGAAGGAGTGGCGCAGTGAAGGAGTGGCGCAGTGAAGGAGTGGCGCAGTGAAGGAGTGGCGCAGTGAAGGAGTGGCGCAGTGAAGGAGTGGCGCAGTGAAGGAGTGGCGCAGTGAAGGAGTGGCGCAGTGAAGGAGTGGCGCAGTGAAGGAGTGGCGCAGTGAAGGAGTGGCGCAGTGAAGGAGTGGCGCAGTGAAGGAGTGGCGCAGTGAAGGAGTGGCGCAGTGAAGGAGTGGCGCAGTGAAGGAGTGGCGCAGTGAAGGAGTGGAGCAGTGAAGGAGTGGAGCAGTGAAGGAGTGAGACTTCCTGGCTTTGGCTTATCAGGCTTCGGCGAAAGCAGGCAAGGAGAAAAGGTAAGCTGAGTTATTTGCCTTTGTATTCAGAGTCATGCCAATAGGGTTAGTGCTCTGTACTGGGTGTCCGATGTGGGAACAATGGGTGACCTCCACCCTCCCAAATGGCCACATCTGCACCAGGTGTACCGAGATGCAGTTACTAAGGAAGCGAATTAGGGATATGGAGTTGCAGATTGATGACCTGCGGCTTGTAAGGGAGAGTGAGGAGTTAATCGACTCAACTTTCAGGCCGATAAATACTCCAGAACCCATGTCAGGCAAGTGGGAAACCGTCAGGGGGGGCGAAAGAAAAAAAGCAAGAAAAACAGAGAGCACACCAGTGACTATCCCACTCAGCAACAGTTATGTTGTGTTGGATTCTGTTGAGGGAGATGGCCGGACAGAAGATGGCAATGAGCCTGGAAGAGTGGTGCAAAAGAAAAGGAAAAGGAGAAATGCAGTAGTTATTGGGGACTCCATTGTCAGGGGTACAGACAGGAGGTTGTGTGAGCCAGATAAGTATACCCGCATGGTGTGCTGCCTCCCTGGTGCAAGGGTACGAGATATCACAAATCGGGTCCAAAATATTCTGAGAGGAGAGGGAGAGCAGCCTGATGTCTTGGTACATGTGGGTACAAACGACATTGACAAGAAAAGGGGGAGGTAATGAAAAGGGATTACAGTGAGCTGGGACGAATGCTGAAAGACAGGAACGCTAGGGTGGTGATCTCGGGATTACTACCTGTTCCAAATGCAAGTGGTGGAAAGAATGTAAGGATAAGGAAAATGAACGTGTGGGTGAGGTGCTGGTGTACAAGGCAAGGAATTGGCTTCTTGGATCATTGGGATCTCTTTTGGGGAAGGCATGATCTTTACAAGAGGGACGGGTTGCACCTAAATCCAAAAGGTGTCAACATTTTGGCAAGTATGTTTGGTACAGCAGTGGGGCAAGGTTTAAACTAATTTGGCAGGGGTATGGGAACCAGAGTGATAGGAAAAAGGGTAAGGAAGATAAAGTAATGGCCAGGAAAAGTAAAATAGGAAAAGTAATGTTGGGAGGAGAAAGTAAAAAATCAGATGGTGCAGTGAGTTTTCGGGTCAATGACAGTGTTAAGAAAATTACAAAGAAAATTAGTGGGCAGAAAAATCAAAAGAAAAGGTTACAGAAGTCACTAGATATTAAAAGGATAAAGAGCATAAGGCACCTTATCTGAATGCCCGCAGTATTAGAAATAAGGTTAGTGAACTTGAGGTGCATATCGGTACACATGCCTATGATTTGGTCACCATCATGGAAACATGGCTACAAGGTGACCCTAAATGGGAATTAAACTTTCAAGGTATCAGGTGGTGCAAAGAGATAGACAGGATGGTAAGGGAGGTGGAGTTGCACTCTTAATCAAAGATGAGCTCCAGGCAGTAGTGAGGAATGATATAAGATCTAAAGAGCATAATGTTGAGTCCATTTGGGTAGAGATAAAGAATAACAAAGGGAAAGAATTATTGGTGGGTGTTATCTATCGCCCACCAAATAACAATACTTTAGTGGCACAGGAAATAAATAGAGAGATAAGTGAGGCATGTAATAATGATATGGCAGTAGTCATGGGGGACTTTAACTTCCACATAGATTGGGAAAATCAAGTTGGTCGTGGGAGTCTGGAAGAGGACTTCATAGAATGCATCCGCGATAGCTTTCTTGAGCAGCATGTGAAGGAACCCACAAGAGAAAATGCTCTCCTGGATCTAGTGTTGTGCAATGAGATAGGTAGAGTAAATGATGTAATAGTCAGAGACCATCTGGGAAATAGCGATCATAGTATGATTGAATTTCTCATTCAGATGGAAGGGGAAATAGTTAGATCTAAAACTAATATATTATGCTTAAACAGGGGTGAGTACCATAGGATGAGGGAGGAATTGGGCAGAGTGGACTGGGAGCACAGGTTCATTGATGAAACAGTTGAGGAACAGTGGAAGATTTTCAAAGAAATATTTTGTAATGCTCAACAAAAATATATTTCGGTCAGGAAAAAGGGCAACAAGGGAGGGAAAAATCAACCGTGGTTAACAAAGGAAATAGAGGAGAGTATAAAATTGAAGGCGCACGTGTACAAAGCTGCAAAGAGCAGTGGGAAACTGGAAGATTGGGAAAATTTAAGAGACAACAAGGGGTTACAAAGCGAGTAATAAGAAATGGGAAAAAGGATTATGAAAGTAAATTGGCACAAAATATAAAAACAGAAAGCAAAAAATCTTATAAATATATAAAATGGAAGAGGATGGCCAGAGTTAACATAGGACCCTTGGGGGATGAGAAACGAAAACTGGTAGCAAAAAATGAGGAAAATGGTCGAGGCATTAAACAAATATTTTGTGTCAATCTTCACGGTGGAAGACATGTCCAGCATGCCCAATTGTGGAGTTAAGGATACGAATGTTGGGGATAAAATAGTTGTTACAAAGGAAGTAGTGATGGAGAAACTAATGGGACTAAAGCCAGACAAATCACCTGGTCCTGATGATATGCATCCAAGGGTTCTGAAGGAAATGGCAGAAGTTATAGTTGATGCATTGGTGGTCATAGACCAAAATTCCTTGGATTCTGGGCAGGTCCTGGCAGACTGGAAGACAGCAAATGTCACGCCACTTTTTAAGAAGGGATGTAGGCAGAAGACTGGAAATTATCGGCCGATTAGCTTGACGTCTGTAGTTGGAAAAATGCTTGAAGCCGTCATTAAAGACGAAATAGTGAAACTTTTGGAACGTAAGGGTTCAATCAGGCAGACGCAGCATGGTTTTAGAAAGGGAAGATCTTGTTTGACAAACTTGTTAGGATTCTTTGAGGATATAATGGGTGCAGTGGATAGAGGGGAACAGGTTGATGTTGTCTATTTGGATTTCCAGAAAGCGTTTGATAAGGTGCCACACAAGAGACTTCTCAGTAAATTACAGGAAAGTGGAGTCCGGGGAAGTATATTGGCCTGGATTGAAAATTGGTTATCTGACAGGAGGCAGAGAGTCGGGATAAGTGGGAGTTTTTCAGGTTGGCAGAGAGTGGTAAGTGGGGTGCTGCAGGGGTCAGTGTTAGGCCCACAACTGTTCATCATTTACATTGATGACTTGGAGGAGGGGACAAAATGTGGTGTAGCCAAGTTTGCGGATGACACCAAATTGAGTGGAAGAGCGAATTGTAATGAGGATGTGGAGAGTCTGCAGAGGGATAGAGTTAAGCTGGATGAGTGGGCAAAGGTCTGGCAGATGGAGTACAATGTTAGTAAGTCTGATGTTTTCCACTTTGGCAAGAAAAATAAAAGAGCTGAATATTATTTAAAGCGTGAAAAACTACAGCATGGTGTTGTGCAGAGGGACTTGGGAGTGCTTGTGCATGAATCGCAAAAAGTTAGGTTGCAGGTAAAGCAGGTTATTAAGAAGGCAAATGGAATGTTGGCCTTCATCGCTAGAGGAATTGAATTCAGGAGTAGGGAGGTAATGTTGCAACTGTATAAGGTACTGATGAGACCGCACCTGGAGTACTGTGTCCAGTTCTGGTCTCCATATTTGAGGCTTTGGAGACGGTCCAGAGGAGGTTTACTAGGTTGATCCCTGGGATGAAGGGGTTGACTTATGATGAAGGATTAAATCATCTAGGATTGTATTTGCTCGAGTTCAGAAGAATGAGAGGAGATCTTATAGAAACATATAGGATTATGAAGGGTATGGATAGGATAGGTGTAGGAAGGTTTTTTGAGCTGGCCGGGGAAACTAAAACGAGAGGACACAGTCTCAAGATTCGGGGAAGTAGATTTAGGACAGAGATGAGTAAAAATAGTTTTTCCCAGAGAGTAGTGAATGTTTGGAATTCTCTAACCAGGGAAGTGGTTGAGGCTGCCTCATTAAACATATTTAAAATTCAGTTAGATAAATTTTTACATTATAGAGGAATTAGGGGATATGGGGAGAAGGCAGGTAGGTGGAGTTAGGTCATAAATTAGATCAGCCATGATCGTATTGAATGGCGGAGCAGGCTCGATGGGCCATTTTTGGCCTACTTCCTATGTAACCTTTGCACCTGTCCCTCAAGGGCAAGTTTATGGCTGATTTTCCATCTCAACTTCACATTCTACACTATTCCCTATAATATTATATTGAGGACAAAGCCTGAGGGAATTGATGCTGGGCTATCAAGTGAGAATACTTTTCCACATCTCAGTCATAACTGACTAGCATTATATTCTGCGACCAGCTCTAGTTATTGGCTTGTCAACCCATGGACTATTCTCCTTCCATTAACTGTCAAAGTCCTTAAGCATTTTATGGAGCTCATTAGAATTGCCCTTCAAAGGGAAATTCCCTCACCCTAGTGATCAGGCTGACTAACCTTTGCTAAATTGACACATTTTGTCTTGTGAAATAGGGGGCAATTCAAGCTAGCTGAATCCACGCTGAATCTCTGAGCCATACCATCAATCCCACTTCATTGCAACCGAGATGTCCTGCTCTCTACCAGTGAATGCAAGTAGTTATTCCATGGTGTTGGGTACCGTCTCTAATTTTAACCCTGTTAGTATATAAGGCCATGGCCTGTTTCCGCTCCGTAAATGGTTATATGGTTATGTGCAACTTCATAAGGAATAGAAACCCCATTCTATTTTCCTGTTCAACCAATCCCTTAAAAGCCATAATTGTCATCCCCTGCCATAGACGTGGCATTCATATATTTACTTCCATTCTACTTCTCTATTGTTTCAGATTTTCTATACAAATCCAAACTGAGCTCTCATTCCTCTTTTACACCAACTTACTTCCAGCTGTAAAACATTCATGCCCCACATTTTAAGTCATTACAATAATTACTTATAAAGTAGATGAAAGACAAAGTTACCACCTGGAGGAGTTCTAAAAACTCACCTGCTTTCACATGCAGACAAATGAGAAACAAACAGCTCAGCCAATAATTAATAGAAGTATCTTGGTGTTGTACATCTGTGAAAGAGTATTTGTACTGTAGATTATAAAAAACCCTTTCTTTATATTTTGGCAGACTAACTTTTTTTTAAGTACACCAAAATTTAGGTTTAATGATTAGGTTGAAACAGGATTCTTTAACTCTTCTACTGCAAAACACATCAATGAATATCCTGTGGCCTTCCCGAAGGCAGATGCTCGGACTTTGTGTGTGGTGGTCATTTTGATTTTAGACAAATGTTAATTGCATGATGTCAGCTCTGTTAAATGTTTCTTAAGGCCGATTTTTGCTTTAATTGTACAAGGAAAACCAAAAATAATTTTATTTAAAATGAGGGTTAGTATGATGAGATAATACAATTTGTTTACATTATCATCTAGTAGTCTAATTGAAATGATTCCCCTTTGGTTTACCATGCAATGCATAATCCTGCAACTCTGATCTATAAGGCACTGTTCATTTATAAAGTATACTTTCCCTTAACATATTCAGAGCAATCTATTCAGACTCCCTCCCTGCATTTCATGGATGCCTTTATCTATCGCTACCCATGTAGGCCTTGTATAAACATAAAAATGCCAGAGGAATTCAGCAGGTCTCACAGCATCCACCAGAGGTAAAGATGTATAACCGATGTTTCAGGCCTGAGCCCGTCTTCAAGGTATAGTGCTCGGGCCTGAAACGTTGGTTATGCATCTTTACCTCCTATGAATGCTGCAAGATCTGCTGAATTCCTCCAGTATCTTTGTGCATTTACTACAATTAAAGAGTCTGCAGAATTTTGTTTCACTCTGTAGACCCTGGTGTTTATTTTTGTTTGCTCAACCTCCCACGGTCTCAGTGCTCAAGTTGTTTGATCACATCTATTTTGGCACTTCTTTGTATTCCAATATTTTTGCCTCTGTTTTTAATTTTCTTTTTCATACAAATGTATGTTTCTTTGGTACTTAGCCAATTACTCAGATACTCTCCAGAATGGAGGACCATCGCCTTCCCAAGATCGTGTTATATGGCAAGCTCTCCACTGGCCACCGTGACAGAGGTGCACCAAAGAAGAGGTACAAGGACTGCTTAAAGAAAGCTCTTGGTACCTGCCACATTGACCATCGCCAGTGGGCTGATATCGCCTCAAACTGTGCATCTTGGCGCCTCACAGTTCGGCGGGCAGCAACCTCCTTTGAAGAAGACCGCAGAGCCCACCTCACTGACAAAAGACAAAGGAGGAAAAACCCAACACCCAACCCCAACCCACCAATTTTCCCCTGCAACCGCTGTAACCGTGTCTGCCTGTCCCGCATCGGACTTGTCAGCCATAAACAAGCCTGCAGCAGACGTGGACATACCCCTCCATAAATCTTCGTCTGCGAAGCCAAGCCAAAGAAGCCAATTACCCAGATACTATTGACTTTTTTTGTATGTTGCTCTCAGTTTTTACCTCTCACTTGCCTGTTCCCATGGGATCAAGATGATTTACTTTCACCAGGTCTGAAGGCTAAACAACTGAGTTCTACGCACTATCCACAGATTTTCCTCCAGGTGGAACATGTCATGCTTGAAACAACAAGTGTGTCGATGGCTCTGGGACACAAGAAACAGAACCATCTGACACGTCAAGCCCGATTCGCAATTCTAAGAATGCAGTCTTCAGTGAAATCACCCCTCATTCTTCTAAACTTTGGATAATAGAGACTGAACTAACTTAATAGCCCTTTTTTTTTACACTGAAACCCCATATTATAGCTGGCTCAAGTTTTAAAAAAAGCGAATTTACCTTTTATGGTGAAGACCTACAATGTGGATCCTGTGGTCACAGCTGAGTTGGGGGGGTGCCTTCCAGATCTGAAGGAGGTGGGGCAAGTGGTGCAGTAGCTCCACCTGCCACTGTCACCTCAAACTTACGCGCCAAGAAGGGAAAGCGGCCTATACTCGAAAATGGCAACCGAAGAACAGGTAAGAGTGCTAATGGAGATTTGTGCAAGCAGTCTTAGGAATCAGGCAGATCTCCTGGACAACAATAATAGCCTCTTTTAACCATATGCGATTTTAAAAATTCATGCTCCTGGGTCACAGGCTGATAGCGTCATCATGGCATCATCAGCCCTTCTCTTAAAGAGCTGCTTTCAGCGGCATTCCTTTTACGGAGGAGGTGGAGAGACTTCACTCTACCTCCGAGTTTAGCCCCCAAGGGGATGGAAGATGAAGCGAGTTCGACCAGTCAATCCACCTATGGACCTTTTATGGAGGCAAGTGAAGCGATTTTAAAGACCGAGAATATCTGTCTTTACAATCACTTTGCCCCCTCCCCCCCCCCCCACTATCCCACTATATAAAGGGGTTATTCTCTCACACGAGCCCACATCACAGGAACAAGTCTCAAAGTTCAAATTTATTGTCAGAGTACATACAACCCTGAGATTCTTTTTTCTGTAGACAAGCAGAATTTCTAATCACTGGCAACTGTAAACCATACTCGAGAATAAAGAAATGTAAAGAAACTGACAGTGAAATAAATATTCATGGATAAATAATGAGCAATGTAAGAGTCCTTAAATGAGTCGCTGAAGGAGTCTGGAGGGGCAGCAACTGTTCCTGAACCTGGTGGTGTGACTCTTGAGGCACCTATACCTCTTTCCTGAGGGTAGCAGTGAGAACAGAGCATGTGCTCGGTGACGTGGATCCTTGCTGCTTTCCAACGGCAGCTTTCCAACGGCAGCTTTCCAACGGCAGCTTTCCAACGGCAGCTTTCCAACGGCAGCTTTCCAACGGCAGCTTTCCCTGCAGATGTTTTCGATGGTGGGGATGGTTTTACCTGTGATGTACTGGGCTTTTAGTCTAATAATATTTCACTACATTTCTTCTAAAGCAACCCAAATGCTTTTTTTTTAAAGCTAAGATGACCAAATATGTACACATTACAAGTGCAGTTTCACAAAGGCCTGTAGACATTACTCTTGTTTACCTTTACAGTTGCACCCATTTCTTCTTGTAATAAAGATTAGCTTCCACTTGCCTTCCTAACTACCTGTTAAACCTGTCGGAGAGCGTTGAGTGACCTCCAGTATATACAAGGCCCCTTTCAACATTATCTCCCAGTTGCTGTGTTACAGTCCATCTACTGTGTGTTGTGACCAACTCATTTACCTTATCTGCATCCCATTAAGCTGTTTTTTAAAAAAGTCACTATACATGTTGCCACTCAACTTCAGCAAGTGTCATACTGATGTAAATTTATCCAAATTACTGCTATACAGTAAAACCCCCTGGCATCCAGAATTAAAGCAACCACAGCCTCAAGCAACCAGAAAAAAAATATATTGTTAAAAACAAAAATAAAAATAATAGGTGATAGACACAAGTTTAAAATGGTAAAAGTAAATGTTCTCTAAAGTAACACAAACCTTTGGTGGAGATGGAAGCAAATATTCAGCCAGCAGAGCACCATGGTCGTGCTTTGCTCGTAGCAGCTGTTTGAATAAAAATGTGTGAAACAGCAATGGCGTCGTCCAGGGTGAAGAGTTGGTCGATGTCGCTCACTGTTGGGGTGATTCTCTTAAAGTGTCTCCTTATCCCTGCCTAGTAAGAGTCATCCTGGTCAAAGACTTTCTCTGTAAACTTAGGGGAGGCGGGGAGAGGTTAATTATCTATAATATTATTGTTTATCTTTTGGGTGACTTTATGGATGGGGAGGAACCTGCAGATGTAGCGATGGTTAAATGTTTTCAAAGAATATGACTAAAAATAAAGTAAAATGCTTTAAAGGTTTATCTATTCATGAAGTTTGTTCAGTGCAAGTACAGTGTTGTATTTTTGTCTTTTAAACTGTCTATTTTTAATGCAAGTGTATTAGTTAGGCATAAGCCTAAGGCAACTGGAAAATACACTTATCCAGAATCTACCCATCCCAATAGGTGGCAGATACCAGGGGTGTTACTGCAAATTGTGAATAGTAGGGATCCAAGGATTGATTTTGCAGTACCCCACTAATCACAGTCTTCCAACCTGAGGAAGTCCCACTGTTTTTGATTAAGAGTCTCTCACCACATGGAAGTATATTATCCCCAGGTCTACAGGATCTAAATAATGTTCACTAAATTCCAAGGTGGGACCCAGTTGTGAACCTTTAGGAAATACAAATACACCATATACTCTCAATAATTCTACCTCATATCCCCAGAGAACTGCTAACTGATGGTGGAACATGATTTCCTTTCATAACTCCATGTTGCCACTTATCACTGTTATTAATAAAGGTAGCTTGATGTCACATTCTTTGTTAGAGATTCCCAGCATTTTCTCAATTACTAATATTGGGATAATAGGTCATAGCTCCCTGTTATTTCCTTAATATCTTTAACAGTAGGATTACAATGCCATCCCTGACCTGTTGCCATTCACACGTTTTCAGATTCATCAACTTCTCCGGCAGTATTTCTTTACTAATATTACATTTAGTTCCATCTTTTTGCAGGACCCTTGATTTTCAAGTAATTCTGCGAGGATGGTTTTGTCCCCCATGCTGACAGTGGCAAATGCATATATTAAATTCCTCTGCCACTTCCTTTTACCTCTCCATACAAATTCTCTCATTTTTATCTGTGAAGCACCCATATTAGCTGTGCTGGTCAGTTTTTTTCCTACATTTTGGTAGCACTTACCTTGGATGAAAGTAGAAAATGATTAAAACACTCAGCAGGTCAAGCTGCATCTGTGGAGAGAGGAACACAGATTTAACATTTCAGGCCAACAACTTTTCTTCAGAACGGGAAGCAAGTTTCAATTTGCAGAGAAGTGCAGTGAATTCAAAGAACAAGTGTCATAGATCCCAAGACATCTATGGGTGGTAGAGCGGTTTGTGCAATGCCTTTACAGGGCTAATGATGGGGACGTGGGTTCGAATCCCGAGCTGTCTGTAAAGAGTTTGTACGTTCTCCCTGTCTCTGCATGGGTTTTCCCCGGGGGCCCCAGATTCTCCCCCCCCCCACACCAATCGAAATGTACCGGGGGATGTAGGTTATTTGGGCGGACTCGTGCGCCGAAATGGCCTGTTACCGTGCTCTGCATGTCTAAATGCAAAATTTTAAAAAGAACAAATTATGCATACAATAGCATTGCCAGCTGAAACATGGTGCTAACGGGTTGCTAGTTGTATATGATTAGTCTGGAGCATCCATAGGGAATGACTTGTGAAATTGCTCAGAAATATTTCCGTGCATCACAAACTCATATTGAATGCATTTTTAAATATCGGTCCGTTTGCTGAACTATTTGCTCTCCTTTATTAAAAAAAATCTACAGCTTAAAAACATTGTTAAGGCTACGCAGGATTGATGCAACATCCTTTAAAAATTCAAATGATCGATTGTACTCACCATCACATAACATCAGAGGATATTGTTGCTCATCAGTCTATGACTGCACGGCCCTCGTGCACAATCTCTATCAGCACTGGAGCATCGCGGCTGCTTTCTTAGCACCCTACTCTATGCACTTTATATTTATGACTGTGTGGCTCGGTAGAACATGCACCATTTATAAATTTGCTGACGATAAAAGGGGGCAATCAGTCGGCATACTGGATGTGTACCAACAAGATCCTCGCTCTCAATGTCACCAAAGGCAAGAAGCTAGTTGTGGACCAGGAGGAGAAAACCAGAGGTGAATGATCCAGTGATCACACATAGATCGCAGGTGGAGAGGGTGAGAAAATTTAATTCCTGGGAGTGTCACTATTTGAGAAGACCTTCCCTGGAACCAACACACAACTGTCATCGTGAAGAAAGCATGTTAGCACCTCTACTTTCTCAGGAGTTTGCAGAGGTTTGGTTGGACATTTCAGGATCGGCACCAGAACATATGTTAGAGGAGGGCATTAGCAAGTTAGAGGTTGGGGATTCATTCAGCCTGGGGTGGGGTGGGGAATGGGTGCTAGTAGGGACCTAATTGCCATTAACACCATCCGCCCCTCCAACGTGGTACACAAGGCGATCCTTGTATTGTATCAAGGGTCACTAGAAGCTACTGACATGACACACGCTAGTGACGCGGCCGGGGGCGGGTGGAGAGTCGCTAGTGGGCATCAACCTAGGCGCTAGTGATGAGGGAAGGAGTGGGGGCGGGTCTGATGACCCAGGGATGGCTGCAACCATATGGAGGGCACAGCACCTTGTTTTGGGGGGGCATTTCCCCCCCCCGCCACCCAGCGCCGATCCTGGACATTGGAGTATTGAGTGAAAAAGCTGAGACGTCATGTTGCAACTGTATAAGAGTTCGGTTAAGCCACATTGGGAGTTCTAGTCACCACATTACAGGAAGGACAGAGGCTTTGGAGAAGGCACTTGGATGTTGGCTGGATTTCAGCATATCAGCTATAAAGCAGAAGTTTTGATAAATTTGTATTTTCTCTGGGGCATCAGATGCTGAGAGAAGTATATAAAATTAATCTCCGGAACATTCAAAATCTCATAAATCTTCCAATCATGATTGTAATCGATGAAAGGGCCCCAAATCTTTTCAAATTGAAACTTTCTACCTTTAATGTTGTATCTAATTTTCTTCAAGCTTAAATAGGACATGACATCATGTATTCACTGTGCATGGGTAGGAGAAGAGTCATCTTTCCATTTCAATAAGATTGCTCGTCTGGCTCTCAACGTGATAAAGGCTAATACTTTCTCCCGAGTTGCAGACAGAGGTAAATATGCCTCACGTGAAAAAACAAACAGAACAATTAATGGTCCTGGTTCTATTTTGATCTTAAATATCGTTGACAAAGTTTGGAAAACTTTTTTCCAAAATCTCTCTAATTTTGGGCACTCTCAAAACATGGATGGGTCAGTGAAGTTCCAAAAATTTTACACTTCTCACCTAATGGATCAATATCTGCATAAAAATGAGATAATTTAACTTTGGACATGGGTATTCTATGTACCACCTTAAATTGTAATAAGCAATGCCTTGCACAAAATGAAGAACCATTTATCAAGCTGAGAGTAGAGAACCAATCTTCATCTGAAAATGTTGTATTGAGATCATGTTCCCAATCATTTTTAATCCCAGCCACTGAGGCTGATCTGAAATCCATATAAGATATTAATCCACCATGAATAAAACCACAATTTAATAAATGAATCAAAAATATTAGTTTTTGAGATTCGAGGGAAATCAGAAAGCTTGGACTGAACAAAATATCTAACTTGTAAATATCATTTTTTCAACTACTAATATTGGAATACTAGGTCATAGCTCCCTGTTATTTCCTTACTTTAATAGTGGGGTTACATTGCCATCCCTGACCCTTTGCCGTTTATCTGTTTTCAGATTCACCAACTTCTCCAGCAGTATTTCTTTACTATTTAGTTCCATCTTCCCAGCCTTGATTTTCAAGCATTTCTGAGAGGTTGTGTTTTGTTGCCCAATGCTGACAGATAGAAAGTATTTGTTCCATTTCTTTGTTATTTCATTTTTCCTCCATACAAATTCCCTCAACTTATCTGCAAAGCACCTACATTTGCCTTGCTGGTGATTTTCTTTTGTATGTATAGAAAGGGCGTCACGGTGAGAGTAGCGGTTAACACAATGCTATTACTTCACCAGTGAACTTTGTTCAAATCTGGCGCAGTCTGTAAGGAGTTTGTACGTTCTTCCCAGGTCTGCATGGGCTTCTTCCGGCCACTCCGGTTTTCTCTCACCTTTCAAAACCTATTGGGGAATTTGGGTGGCACAGGCTCTTGGGCCAGAAGGGCTGAATCTCTCATTTTAAAATTGAACCTACCTTGGATGAAAGTAGAAAACGATGGAAATACTCAGCAGGACTAGCTGAATCTGTGGAAAGAAAGAGAGTTAACATGTCAACAACTTTCCTTCAGAATGGAAAGTAAGAAAACAGAACATGTTTCAATTTGTAGAGTGAATTCAAAGAATGAATGTCTTAGCTTCCAAGAGAGGACAAACAATGCATACATAAGTGTTGCCAGCTGAAACAATGCTGACGACCTGCAATACAATGCTCAATAAAGGTGTTTGTTTAAAATGCCAATCATTCTTTTTATCCCTCTGATGTTGTATGACATACAATCCCCCACCTCCCCACCGATGTGATCTACCGGGATCGTTGTCTGAAGAGGGCGCACAAAATCAATGAGGACCCCTGCCTCCCTGCACACTGCACCTTTCAGCCGCTCCTGTCGGGGAAGAGATACAGAAGTATCAGAACCAGTACCATCAGGCTGAGGAACAGCTTCTTCCCCACAGGCAGTAAGAATGCTGAGCATCCAAAGGAACTACTCACAATAACCATCTGAGATTCTCATTAGTACAACAGTATTTATTTATTTTTATAGATATATTTGTCCTGGATGTGTATAATGTCTGGTAGTATCTGCATGTTTTACACTGAGGACCAGAGAAGGCTGTTTCATCTGGTTATACATATACAATTAGATGTCATGGACCATGGACTAACCTTCTGGAATGTGGACTGTAATTTTAAAGAATTGCATCTCTGAAGAACTGGAGAGAGAGAGAAGCCAGAAAGAAATGCAACACTCTGTGTTGAGAACAGTTTTCTGGCTGACTGAATTCGAGAGTGTGACAAAGAAGGGTCACTTGGTTGACTGCTGCAAAGAAGGAAATTGTACAAAAGCTGTATTAAAGGCACAGGCTTCCTAAGCAAGGTGCTTAATCCAAACCAACCTTGAAGAACCAGGAAAAGTCTATGGTGAAGAAACCTGTAAAGGATTTGTAAGTTTACCGCCAAGCAATATCAGCCATCTCTCTCTTCACCCCCCCCCCCCCCCCCACTTTCATATGGAGTCTTTCTGTATTCTGAATTGGGATATTGAACTTGAGTGAATTCTGTGAACTGTTTTTATGGACTGATTTACATGACCAGACTGACCTGGGATTTTGGGGATTTTTTATTCCTACTGTGGTTTTTCATTCATGGGCACAGACCATTTTGATTTTTTTTTCCATACACAAACTTTTCATAATTTCTGTATTATTGTGAAGAGTCAAATAAATGGGGGTAATTTGGTTATTAATTAGAGTTAGAATTAACCCTCTTTTGTATTGTGTCCACTATTGTTACTGGTTTGGGGTCATAACAAAGATGACTTTGGCACCTGATGGAAGCAGTGAGAACAGAGCATGAACTAGGTAGTGTGGATCCTTGATAATTGCTGCTGCTCTCAGACAGCAGGATTCCCTGTAGATGATCTCAATGGTGGGGAGAATATTGCCTGTGATGTACTGAGCTGTGTCTACACTTTTTACTGGGGCTTTCCATTCAGAGATATTGGTGCCTCCATACCAGACTGTGATGCCGCCAGTCAGCACACTTTCCATGACACATCTGTAGAAGTTTGCCAAGGTTTGTGAAGACACTTGAACCTCTGCAAACTCTGATGTCATTTTTCATGATGACATTTGTATGTTGGGTCCAGGAAAGGTTCACTGATCATTGGATCGTACATCTCTGGTTTTCCCTTCCTAAAGTCTACAATCAGCTCCTTAGTTTTGGTGACATTCAGTGAGATATTGTCGTTAGTACACAATTCATCCAAATTTTCAATCTCCCTCCTGACCTATCGCCCCTTTTTATACAGCCCACCACTGTGGTATTGTCAACAAATTTATAAATGGTGATGTTGTACTGAGCTAATGTAGGTGTAAAGCGAGAAGAGCAGGGGACTAAGAACGCAACCCTGTGGTGCTCCAGAGCTGATGGAGATTGTAGAGGAGATATTCTTGCCAACCTACACTGCCTGAGATCTGAAGGCGTGAAAATCCAGAATCTAATTTCACAGTGGGGTATTGAAACCCAGGTCTTGGAGTTTGCTTATTAGTTTTGAGGGGATGATGGTGTTGAATGCTGAACTGTAGACAATAAAGAGGATCTTGATATATGCAAATTTGCTGTCCAGGTGTTCCATATAGAGCTGTGAGGTGTCATCTTACATCTTGCAGCAAGCAAATTAGAACAGATCCACGTCACTATTGAGACAAGAGTTCCTCTCGAGGAACTGGTCTTCAGGCTTCCATACTTTTTGCCTGGATGTGTGCGCCACTGGTTGATCACCATGTAGGCAAGTTACCCCACTCTTCTTGGACACTGGTACAATTGAAGCCTGTTTGAAACAGATGGGTACCATACCCTGTCAGAGTGAGGTGATGATATCCATCAATACATTGGCCAGTTGGTTAACCCAGGTTTTCAGTATTCAGCAGTAGAACTCCATCTGGACCATATGCTTTCCTGAAGGCAGTTCACCATTCATCTTCAATAGTGACAGTAGGGGATCATCAGGGGACATGGGGGTGCACAGTGTTTCTTCCTTGTTCTGGGTGGTCATATCAGGCATAGAAAACATTGAGCTCATCTGGGAGTGAAGCTTTGATGTATCCTATTTCCCCAGATTTGATTTTGTAGCAAATTATGTAATTTAGGTCCTGCCACAGCTGTCCTCTATCCTTCGTTGTTTACGCTGGGATTCTGTGCCACCCTGATGCTTGAACAAGGTAGCCAGTGGTCATCCCCAATTATTCTTCTCCATTTTAGCATTCGGGGATAGGGTTTCCCAGGAGTCAGTGTGGATGTTGAATTTTTTGAAGAAGCCTTGTGAAATATCTTTGAGTTATTGCCTCATCAAGAGGCAAAGTCTCATAAAGGACCCCCCCATCACCAAGGTCACAACCTCCTCACAGTTATTTTCAGGCAGCAGGTATGGAAGCTTGAAGTCCAGCTCCTCAAGATTCCAAAACAGTTTCCTTCCAACAGGTCTCAGGCTCTTGAAACTCCCCTTGCTACACTAATCAGGGGCTGCACCGACACCACAAAAGGACTGTCTGCACTATTGCTAAGTCACTTTTCTTTTTGCACCAGGTCAAAACGTTTTTTCAAAAGGGTTACTACTACATGAAAAAAAGATAGTGGATTATGAGAGACAACTTCACGCTGAACATAAAAGATAATTTCAGATTTGCTGCATCGTATAGGACTTTGGTGAAACATTAAATTAACTTTTATTGAATTTATCCTGTTTAATAACATAATGATGCTGACAAATTGCATTTGTTCAACTGACCTAAAAATGTTTTGCCTCTGATTTTGTTTGTACTCAGCATCTGATGCCTCTCACGTCAGTGCCCAACAATAATTGGCCAGCATTGATGGATTCCAGTTGCTCTGACACCATTTTTCCATGGTCGCAATGTCCTGGTGAAACCTTTCACCATGTTCGTCACTGACTGCACCAAGATCAGCGGGGAAGACGTCCAAGTGCGAACGCAGAAAGTGAATTTTCAACGACACGTTGCACTTCATGGTTTTGTCTGGTTGAAGTGGACTTAAAAAATGACAGGGAAAAAAAAAAATCACAAAAATAGGTTATATCTAAAAAATGGTACACAATGGGAAAATTTTAAGTGATCTTCATGATCAGCAGCTCAAAATCCATAAAAATACATCCAAAAGTGTTCAGGAAGCACAATTTTCTTTGTCCAGTGATTTTATTTTGTATTTATTGTCTCTTTTTAATTCAACAAACCATTCCGTTAAAGTATATTTTTTTTAAGAACCTGTTCAGCTGCAGGAAACAAGAATTTCCATGAATATGTACATTGTACGGAGGATTCACGTGATGGAGTAGTGGCCGGACGGTGAACTCCAGCCCTCTCCAGAAAAGTCGGGAAAAACAAGAGAAAATACAAAGGCACAGAAATAAAAGTTAAAGAAAAGTGAGTATAAAGGTGGAAAGAAGATGGCGACAAAAAAAGAAAAATCAAAATCAACGGTAAGAAGAGAGGAAGAGAAGACAACGGAGGAAGAAGGAGAAGGCCTTACCTGTCCGAAGAGGCCCGCTGTGGAGAGAGAAGCCCGCTTCCTCAGGTCGGTAGAAATAGGACTACAAAAATGGCTCGCAGAGCCGAGTAAAAGTGCGCAACCGCGCATCCGTGACTCCTCGCGCGTGCGCGATGTGCATGAAAAAAAACACACCGACGGGAGGGGGGACCAGCTGGGGAGTCGATCTCCACAGCCGGCAACGACAGCTGCAGAACACCTGCAGCAAGAAGAGACCACAGAAGACAATGAAAACAAGAAAGAAGAGAAGAAAAGGGCAACAAAGAAACAACAGATGGCCAACCCAGAGGAAGAAGAAGAGGAAGAGTACAGTGAAATAGAAGAAGGGAAAGGCAAGGTAAAGGATATACTTTCTCTTGTTAGAGGATACATGGAGTCATTTAAAGAATGGCAAACACAGGAATTTAATGATTTAAGAAGAAGAATAAACAACACAGAAGAGAAAGTGAATAAAATAGATATGACCTTAACAGAAATGGGAAAGAAAATGGACAAGATGGAAGAGCGGGCAGTAGCAGCAGAAATGGAGGTAGAAGACTTAAAAAAGAAATTGGAGGAATCTAATAAAAAAACTAAAGAGACACAAGAACTACTAGCTCAAAAAATAGATATAATGGAAAATTATAACAGAAGAAATAACATAAAGATAGTGGGCCTTAAGGAAGATGAAGAAGGCAAGAATATGAGGGAGTTTATAAAAGAGTGGATCCCTAAGACCCTAGGATGTCCAGAACTACAGCAAGAAATGGAAATAGAAAGGGCACATAGAGCATTGGCCTCTAAACCACAACCACAACAAAAACCAAGATCTATTTTAGTAAAATTCCTAAGATATACTACAAGAGAAAAGGTACTGGAGAAGACAATGGAAAAAGTAAGAGAGGGCAACAAACCACTGGAGTATAAAGGGCAAAAAATCTTCATTTATCCAGATATAAGTTTTGAACTCCTAAAGAAGAGAAAAGAGTTCAATACAGCAAAGGCGATTTTATGGAAGAAAGGGTATAAATTTATACTAAAGCATCCAGCGGTATTGAAAATATTTATTCCAGGACAACAAAACAGACTATTCTCGGATCCAGAAGAAGCACGAAAATTTGCAGAACAATTACAAAAATAGACTGAGGGAGGAAGACGGGTAATGAGAGTTAAAATGATCACGATTGTTATGTATGTGGGTAAAGACAAAAATAGACTGAGGGATGAAGACGGGTAATGAGAGTAAAAATGATCACGATTGATATGTATGCGGGTAAAGAGGTATAAGAGTGAATAGAGACAATGTGCATACGTGAATGTATCTGTACTTAGAGGAAAATATAGATAGTATAGACAAGAATTAATAAGGGAAGGTAATGGAATAGAGAGAATAAGGAGGGAATTAAAAGAGTGACCTTTGTGACATATGAAAAGTGAAATCTTTTCTGGGGGGGGCTGGGTGGGGGGAAATAGCGGTCACTGCAAAATCAGTTGACGCTTGCGAGTGGATTCGCAAATCCAAATGGAGAGGGGAGATGTGGTTGTCCGACAAGGGATAAAGGACAACTCAGGAGGGGAAGAGGAGATTGGGGATAAAGAAGATAGAAATAGGAGAATAAGGAAAATGTTGGATGTTGTAGGAATGTTGTCTTATAAAGAGTTGAAAATAAGAAAACAGAAATGGAAAAGGAGGAAAGGTAATGATGGAAAAACGGAAAGAGAATATAAACAAAATATAAAATGGCTACGCTGAACTATATGACTTTAAATATTAATGGAATACATAACCAAATTAAAAGGAAGAAACTACTAAATTTACTGAAAAAGGAAAAAATTGATATAGCATTTGTCCAAGAAACACACTGAACTGAATTGGAGCACAAGAAATTAAAGAGAGATTGGGTAGGACATGTAACAGCAGCATCGTATAATTCAAAAGCAAGAGGAGTGGCTATATTAATTAGTAAAAATGTGCCATTTAAAATAGAAGAGGAAATAATAGATCCAGCAGGGAGATATGTTATGATAAAATGTCAGATATATTCGGAGTTTTGGAATCTACTTAATATATATTCACCTAACGAAGAAGATCAAAAGTTTATGCAAGATATCTTTTTGAAGGTAGTTAATACGCAAGGGAACATACTAATAGGAGGGGATTTTAACCTGAATTTGGATCCAAATATGGATAAAACGGGGAAAAAAATTAACAGGAAGAACAAAGTAACCAAATTTATAATTAAATCAATGCAAGAAATGAAAATTTTGGATATATGGAGGAAACAAAACCCAAAGGAAAAGGAATACTCATACTACTCGGCTAGACATAAAACATACTCAAGAATAGACCTATTTTTGTTATCAGCTAGTATGCAGGATAGAGTAAGAAAAACAGAATATAAAGCGAGAATGCTATCGGACCATTCACCCTTAATATTGACAGTAAAGCTAGAGGACATCCCTCCAAGAATGTATAGATGGAGATTAAACCCCATGCTACTTAAAAGACAGGATTTTAGAGAATTTATTGAAAAACAATTAAAAATGTATTTTGAAGTAAATACGGAATCAGTGGAAGATAAGTTTATACTATGGGACGCAATGAAAGCATTCATTAGAGGGCAAATAATAAGTTATGTAACCAAGATGAAGAAGGACTATAATCAGGAAACAGAGCAGTTGGAAAGGGAAATAGTAAACATAGAAAAAAAATTAGCAATGAAGGAAGATACAACTAAAAGAAGAGAATTGGCGGATAAAAAAATAAAATATGAAACATTACAAACATATAAGGTAGAGAAGAATATAATGAAGACAAAACAGAAATATTATGAACTAGGTGAAAAAACGCACAAAATCCTAGCATGGCAGCTTAAGACAGAGCAAGCTAAGAAAATGGTATTGGCATCAAGGAAAAAAGACAAACAAATTACATATAATCCAAAAGAAATTAAGGAAAACTTCAGAGAATTCTATGAACAATTATACCGAACAGAAAATGAAGGGAAAGAAGGGAAAATAGATGAATTTTTGACTAAAATTGAACTACCAAAACTACAAATAGAGGAACAAAATAAATTAACAGAACCATTTGGAACAGTAGAAATACAAGAGATAATTAAAAAATTACCAAATAATAAGACACCAGGAGAGGATGGATTTCCAATAGAATTCTACAAAACATTTGAAGACTTATTAATACCGCCCCTCCTGGATGTAATCAACCAGATTGATGAGACACAAAACTTACCAGATTCATGTAAAACAGCAATAATTACAGTAATACTAAAACAAGAGAAAGATCCACTCTCACCAGCGTCATATAGACCAATATCTTTGCTAAACACAGATTATAAGATAATAGCTAAACTATTAGCAAACAGATTAGCAGAACAGGTACCGAAAATGGTAAATTTAGACCAAACTGGATTTATCAAAAAAAGACGCACAACAGACAATATTTGTAAATTTATTAACTTAATTCATGCAGTAGAAGGAAATAAAGCACCTACAGTAGCAGTTGCTTTAGACGCAGAGAAGGCCTTCGACAGAGTAGAATGGAATTATTTGTTCAAAGTATTGCAAAAATTCAGTTTACCGGAGAAGTATATTAATTGGATTAAAGCATTATATAAGGGACCGTTAGCGAAAGTGACAGTAAATGGACATGTATCAAAGCAATTTAACTTAAGCAGGTCAACGTGGCAGGGATGCCCACTATCACCTTTATTGTTTGCGCTAGCTATAGAACCACTAGCAGAATTAATAAGAATAGATAATAACATAAAAGGAATAAAAATAAAAGACAGGGAATATAAAATCAGTCTATTTGCGGATGATGTTATAGTGTACTTAACAGAACCAGAACTATCAATAAAAGAATTATATAAGAAATTGAAGGAATATGGAGAAGTGTCGGGTTACAAGATAAACCTAAATAAAAGTGAAGCAATGCCTATGAATAATGCGGATTTCTCAAAATTTAAGAAGGAATCTCCATTCAGATGGAAAATGCAGGCAATAAGATACCTAGGTGTACAAATAAACAAAAATCTAGGCCAATTATATAAACTCAATTACAATCCACTAATGAAAAAATTACAGGACGATTTAGAGCATTGGAAAGATCTACCACTAACACTGATAGGAAGGATAAACTGTATTAAAATGAACATTTTTCCAAGGATATTATACTTATTTCAGGCATTGCCAATACAACTGACAGAAAAATACTTCAAAGAGTTAAAGAAAATAATAAGGAAATTTTTATGGAGAGGGGGGAAAACGAGGATAGCACTAGATAAATTAACAGAATGGTATAAACAAGGAGGCTTACATTTGCCAAACTTCAAAAATTATTATAGAGCCGCACAATTAAGATACCTATCAGATTTTTATCAAACAAGGGAAAAACCAGACTGGACGAGATTAGAATTAGATAAAATAGGGGAAAAGATACCTGAACACATATTATATAAATGGGACGAAAAATTGGTACAACATAGAACTTCTCCAGTATTACATCATCTCCTCAATATTTGGAAGAAGATTCATGTAGAAAGAAATAAAACAAATGATCAATTACCAAAACTAATATTGACGCAAAATAAGCTACTCCCTTTTACAATAGATAACCTTTCCTTTAGAGAATGGGAAAAAAAAGGGATTAAAAGAATAGAAAATTGTTTTTCAGGAAGTAGATTCTTATTCTTTGAACAAATGAGAGATAAGTACAATATAACTGGAGATACAGCGCTGGCATATTACCAACTGAGATCCTACTTGAAAGATAAATTAGGAAGCAATTTGAGTTTACCAGAGGGAAGTAACCTTGAATATGTGATTACAGATACAATGTTAATCAAAAGATTTATAACAAATATGTATATTAAACTGCAAGAAAAGGAGAATGAGGAAACAAATGGTAAAACTAAACAAAAATGGAAACAAGATTTAAATATAAAGGTAAAAAAGGAAACATGGGAGAAATGATGTTCTGGAACGATGAGAAATACAATAAATACGAGGCTACGTATGATACAATATAATTGGTTACACAGACTATACATTACACCGCAAAAGTTAAATAAATGGGACCCAACAGTATCTGATAGATGTTTTCGATGTTAAAAAAAAAATGGGAACAACAATTCATACAATCTGGACATGTGAGAGAGTAGAAAAATTTTAGGATGATCTCAATCAGATATTAAATAAAATAACAGAAAACAATATACCAAAGAATCCAGAGATCTTTCTCCTAAGTAACATAAAAAACAAAGAATTTGAATTCATTTGGAGGATGCACAAAAAAGATTTGTTAAGATAGCCCTAGCCATAGCAAAAAAATGTATTATGTCAACCTGGAAATTGGAAGATAATTTGAAAATACAACAATGGTATATAGAAATGAATAAATGTATTCCATTAGAAATAATAACATATAGTTTAAGAAATAATATTGAAATATTCGAACAAGTATGGGAGCCTTACATTAAATACAACAGCGAAAACCTACCGGGGACAAACATTGCCTAAGTTGATGGAAGGAGAAGGAAAGAAAAGAATGGACTCAGTAGAATTTCTGGTGTATTTTTGTTGAATGACAACATTGTCTGACTGGTTTAATGCAACCTAGATTGTATACCTAAAATGGATGAGGGGGGGGGGGGTGGAGGGGTGGCTTGGGAGGAGGGGGGGGGGGAGAAAAAGTCACTGTATATGTGTGAAAAAGAAAAAATGTATATCATGGCTAATGTGATTTATGGTGTGAAAAATAAAAAATTTTAAAAAAAAATATGTACATTGTACAATGTGTACGACAATAAACTCAATATCATTTGCTGGTGGTTATGATTGAGAATTGGCCAGGTTTGCTTAGTCCATCAGGAGGAGCTCTTCATACTTTTTTTTAAGAAACAGATCCTGGGAAAAATTTATTGGCAGCAAAGAAAAGGGGAAACTGTACAGTCTACAGATAAAACAAACAGCATTTATAAAAATAATAGCCTCAACTACAAACGTCAACTTATGCTGGTAATACAGTAAAATCCTCATTATTTGGCACTCAAGCAACTGGCAAAAAAATGAGCAAATAAATAATTTAAAATAAATAAGAATAACATTTTAAATAAACGTTTAAAATTGTAGGTGTTCTCCGAAGAAACAATCCCTCAGGAGTGAACATTCAGCCAGGAGCGCCCCGGTCGTGCTCCACCTGCAGTGGCTGTTTAAATAGTTTCAATAAAATGGCGGCATCAAGGAGGAGGATTGGGTCGATGGTGCTCACCATTGAGGCTCCCTATCCTTGCCTAGTACGAGTCATGATCTTTATTAATATATAGTAAGGCATTATGTGTATACTTAGGGGAAGGGGGTTAATTATGATGGCAGCCTGGTTAGTGTAACAGTTGGAGGTGAGTCAGGTTTCACTGAGGGCCTGACCGGGACACCAGGATGAAGAGCTGGGGCGACTCTCCCGAAGTGTCTCCCTGTCTCTGCTTAGTAAGTCTATATTAATATAATGTATATTACTGCAGTAAGGTTTTATTTGTAAATTTGGGGTGGGGAGTGTTAATTATGACACCAGCAGTTAGTGTAGCGGTTAGCACAAGGCTGTTACATTGCCAGTGACATGGATTTGGATTTAAATTTTGTAATTCACGGGAATTACTTGATTAATGTAATTAAAGACAACAATACTGATTTTTTTTTCCAAATTACATTTTGCACTGTCTTTTAAAAGCGTATGTTTAATGCCAGTGTATTAGTTAGGTCCTCTACCGGCACCACCTACGGCTCCAAGAAGGCTTCCACCAGCGTTGTCTCCGCTCCATCCTCAACATCCATTGGAGCGCTTTCATCCCTAACATCGAAGTACTCGAGATGGCAGAGGTCGACAGCATCGAGTCCACGCTGCTGAAGATCCAGCTGCGCTGGATGGGTCACGTCTCCAGAATGGAGGACCATCGCCTTCCCAAGATCGTGTTATATGGCGAGCTCTCCACTGGCCACCGTGACAGAGGTGCACCAAAGAAAAGGTACAAGGACTGCCTAAAGAAATCTCTTGGTGCCTGCCACATTGACCACCGCCAGTGGGCTGATAACGCCTCAAACCGTGCATCTTGGCGCCTCACAGTTTGGCGGGCAGCAACCTCCTTTGAAGAAGACCGCAGAGCCCACCTCACTGACAAAAGGCAAAGGAGGAAAAACCCAACACCCAACCCCAACCAACCAATTTTCCCCTGCAGCCGCTGCAACCGTGTCTGCCTGTCCCGCATCGGACTTGTCAGCCACAAACGAGCCTGCAGCTGACGTGGACTTTTTACCCCCTCCATAAATCTTCGTCCGCGAAGCCAAGCCAAAGAAAAAAAAAGAATTAGTTAGGCATTTTAAGAGTGAGCCTCAGTCCAATGGAAAATTTACATGTCTGGCATCCGTAGTCCTGGGGATTTTACTGTATGACAATTGTGCGCTAATGAATGGCTGCTTTGCAAAGATAAAAAATCATAGCACTTGATTACTTTGTAGAGGTAAAGCCAATGTTAGTTTCCATATTAAAAAACAGATTTTGTGGAGCAGTAATTATGCAATGAATGACTGAGAAAGGACATGTTGCAGTGCTACACCAGGCAAGTCATCTGCCACCCCACAGTCCAGCTTTGCCCTCCCAAACCACCATTTTAAAAGAGCTATTATTTTGCAAGCAGGCCTTCTTGATGTGCAACTTCTGAGCAGTCAAGGCTTGCTTGCAAAATAATTTAATGAATGAACAATGATTTAAGTAAAAAAATGCATTTGTTTGCATGATGCACCTTTGACTGCCTTTGAACATCCCAAATCTTTGAAATGTAGTTACTGTTTGATCCCATTTGTACAAAGCAAGATCACCCAAAGAGCAAACCACAATCAGAAAATTGGGTTTTAATTGGCTAAAATGTAAACATTAGCTCTTCCTTACTCTTCTTTAAATAGTATTGGGGGAGGGGTTGGGTTTACAACAATTGGTCGTCACACTACTCATTCCAGCACTCCTTTGTACACAAATAAAATAGCCTGAAACTAAATATCTTGGAATTCATCTCACAATCTTCCGATTCAGTGATACCACAAAACAGTGGATGACATCTATGGTTTTCCCTTCCTAACCTGACAACTAAGCTTTGTTGAAATGACAGAACTGTTGCAATTTGCTCGCCATCTGTGAAATAGGTAACCAATGTTCCTTGCCATTTAGTGTCACCAAGTATCAACCAGGAAGATTGCAGTGTGAATTGCTTTGACAGGAATGTTTTTTTTAAACTCTGCGTTCCAGGAAAAGATTCCCATTTTCCTGGAACTCAAGCTGTGTAAAAAGCTCAGAACAGGAATGAGGGTGCCATTCCCGTTCCAATATTTTACCTCTCGACCCCTAGTTATTTTCCTGTAACAGTAGTCTAAATGAACTGCAGGCATTCTGTGACCAAGGGGCTAATGAATACTAAGTAGCAATGACACCCTGCTGGTATGCTCTCTAAACTTGGGGACAGAAACGGAGATTTACAGTTTTGGTCATTCCTGTGTGATGACCACAGCTGGGATGTCAGGAGACTCTTCCTCAAGGCAAAGTCTACGTTAAAAAAAACATAAGGAATACAAAATAGCACAACCAAAACTCATACAAACACAGTGACTGCCGTCAAGAGTGCTTCCACGAGTATTATCAAAACGGATTTAATTTTGAAAAGGAAACAGAAACAGTTAATATAACAGGTACTTAAATATGACAAAACTCTTTGGAATACATTAATTTATTTAACAGTTCTCAACAAAAGAAGTATTTTTTAAACAGCATCTTAACAATTAAAAAAAACAATCAAAAAGTAACATGTGCATAAAGGTCATTAATTCAAAAGCTTGACTGCTTTTCATTCTACTTTGCCTGACAAGTTATCAGTGACAATTTAAACCAGATCTTCACACTGTATACAACTTGAACTTTTTTTTTTAAAGATAATGTGCAAGAAAAAAAAACCCCTTCAATTGTTCACCTCTTTATAATTTTGCTCACAAAAAAAAACAGCATCTAAAATTACATACAAAGCAAAAGCATCACGACATTACAAACTAGATAACTGCTCCAGTTTACCTAAATGCAGATTTACAGCTATGGAAAGATTATATTTTCTATCACATTCTAGCACTTTCACAGTTAATTTGCCATATAAATTAAGACAACTCAGATTATGCACTGCCTGCTTGGGAGATTATGTACCATTGCCAATATTTTCAGGGGTTTACTTAATGTACAATTTAAAAAAAATGTGCCACTAGGTTGCAGGGAATTCATCTTGCAACTTGATAGAAGGAAGCATGAATATGCTTTTCTTTAAATACAGCTTTTGAGATTCATTTACACCAAGTTTTCCTCAACATTTTAAAGTCATCACAGCTGATATTTGGGTGCAATCAGTCTGAAACATTTCATAGTTATTTTGCATGAACTCAGCGTAAAAGCAAGAATAATTTTCTGCTGCGCTTTTTTTTATTGGTAATGAAAAGGTTCCTCATATTCATGAAGTTTAGAAAAATGGGTATTCTTAATTATTGTAAATATTGGGTAATAGATATTGCTTTACGTGGTTGGCATGTGCAATCTGATCTAGAAACATTGTCAAATATTGTTTAACTGAAGCTTTAAAGTCAATAGGTTTCTAGCAAATTATACATTTTTTTGGAACAGAGGAGTTTCACATTTGCAATTTCTATACAACAACATTAATTAATAAAGTACTAAATCATATTTCCAGTCTATACAATTGCTCAATTATACCTAACATTCAGTTTTTTGCAATAATGGTTTTTTTTTTGCAGCATAGATTAAATTGGACTCTAAATCACCAAACCTTTAATTTCATTTCCAAAGGTGTCGCTGAAAACATTTCTTCCTCCGTTAGAGGAATAGAGTCATAGAATTGTTAAAGAAATTCCATTTCAAGTAGTCCAAAAATGAAAAATTCAAATTTGATGAATATTCCTTAGTTGGATTTGAATTAGGCAGAAATTGCATATGACTATGAACTTCAGCAAAATAAAAAAGTTTCCTATTCAAGCAGTCTTGAGTATTCTGAGTATTGTGTTACTGAACAGATAAAAGTGTGTATGGGTTAAATTATCCACACTATCTGCAAGTCAACAAATCCATACAATGACTTGCAGAATGGAACATCTGAGCAGCTGTTATGATTAAATTAGAGCTTCGCATGAAATAAAAGTTATTCCGAACAGTTGACGAGAATGAAAAATTACAAACTCTAATTAAAAATAGCACATTAATTTCAAATCAATTTAGTTATAACCAATACAAATCTTTAGTATTTAAAACAATATATAAATATTGACTGAAAGATTAGTTTGAACACTCCCTCTGGCACCTTACTATCATACATTTGTATTTTAGGTATGACTACATCAGTAGCTGGAGTACCAAGAGGATATACAAGTCAGTCAAAGTTGATGAGCTGCCAAATGCTTGCAACACATGCAAGCCTTGAGTGATACGATTGGAAACAACGGCAGTCAGCAGATTTAGGCACTCTTCTGTAAAATAGTTGATTTAAGGCAGCTGGACTGTGAGATAACGGTAAAGTAAGTGGCTAGCATGTCTTCAAAGAGCTCACGATGTACATCTCACAAGGGTTCTGCTCCAATGTCTCTTTTCACAGTGGGCCATTTTGTTTTCCTGGAGCCACATACTGTTTTCATTTGCATTTCCATTGACTCTGAATCATCAATTAATCCAATTCTCAAAACAAATTGCAGGCCAAAAGCATGGAGGGAGGAGAATTCCTAAACTGTACACTAACAATGAAACATTGCACCTACTGCTTTGTCAGAGATTTTCAACACGCCATTACTTCCATGCAGAACGGATAGCAGCACAAATGAAAAATGAGATGGAACTACAAATGTGAAACGTTTAGAAGGGATGACAGGGACTGCACATCAACAAAACAGGCCAACCACAGTACAGTCTAGATATCTCTAAAATCAATATTTAGTGTGATTTACAAAAGCATGCAACAGCACATTAGGGCGAGCATATAGGATGGCACAGGCAGGCAATGTTTTTTAAAAAAAACCATTTGATGATGAAGCCAATTGGCAAATACTTCACCTGGGTGATAAACCTTTGGCATTGATAAAGACTATGAAATACTGTACTGTTGTTTCACCAGGTACCATATGAACTTTATTAGAACAATGTTAATTTTGTTAGTGGCAAAAATCAACCATTATCAAACATGCAGTGTCCTCCTCCCTCCTGAATCTACCAGCCTCAATCTTTTAACAATTGCACTTTTCCCACCCCAGAAAACAGCTGCATGCAACCTCCTTCAATGCCTCGCCCAAAGTTTCAAGAACCCAAAGACCAATTCACGAACCTGTAGTCCAGGGAGAAAAAGAAAGCACCATTACTAAATTTGGCGGGGTCAAACAAAAGATAATTAATTAAAAGGTAACAGGGAAAATTCTTGCAAGTATTAGGTAGAACTCTAACTCCAGAATTACGACAAAATGGATCAGAAAGACGTTACATTAAATCAGCCATAATCAGATTTTCATTTTGGTAAATGGCAAAATAATTCACAAGCACATTTAAAATGCAGATTAAGTTCCATTTAAAAAAAATGAAAACAGGAATGTAATGAACACTTTAATGTGCCGTAGCATCACTGCTCTAACATTATTTATTTTGGATCACTTATAAAATGCTTTGCTTAAAATAATAAAGAAAAGTACCTTTTAGTTTATAAATCCACTTACTTCTAAAGCTAAAACTTTGTATTATAATAAAACTCCAAAAAGCTTCATCTCCAATAATCAATTTTAAAAAAGTAGAAAATACCCAAACCCTTCAACTATGTACATATTTACAAAGGTTAAGGCAACATGAATAAAAGAAAGGATTAATAGTACCACGTAACAATACTAGAGTTTAACAGTTTCCAAATACTATATCATGGAATCTCAGTGTCTGCATTCGTGCACAAAATTAAACTTTTAAGAAAACAGCAATTAATTAGCTCAGCTCACATGGTGAACAAAGAATGACATAATAGGAACGCGTCAGTATAAGAATTCATACTCTTAATGTTCCTTCGCTATTTCTTTAATTTTAAATTAATTTTGTCCCCCCACGACAAAAACTAGACTTCAGCAGCTTATATTTATATGTAAGTCACTGCACCTTTACTGCTTTTCTCTAGTGTAATGTCTATATATGATGTTGGCACGTAGCCTTCTTGTCCATTCTGTTTCCGTGCCCGAGTCCAGCCATCGCCTTTGTCTTCTTCAATAACGTACAATACCTCTCCTTCATGCATTCCTAACGTCCCTTCATTTTGTCCTACATGAGGAAAAAAAGATATGACTTCAGTACACTTCATTTACAGAAGCCCGCATCTCAGAGAGAGATGCAGGCCTCCCTCACCTGCTCCACAGTAGCTGTGATGGCTCCTTGGAAGAACCATCCAATTAAGTTCTCATCTATGATCTTGTTCAAAGGATTTGTCCTTTGTGATTGTATCATGGCAATCATTAGAATGAAATCCAGCTATATTTGCAGCAACGCACCAAACAATAAAGCTAATGCAGCTGTCATAGTAATTTTACAATAAAATAATGAGCAAGGGCCAAATGTAAAAAACACTGTAGATGCTTGAAAACATTGGCAGAAAACACAGGAATCACTGGTTAAGTCAAGTCTATGACCATAATATGAGATTTCACATCCAAAGTACAGATTATAAAATTCTCAAAGATACACTACACTTAAAATCACCAATGCCTGAAGAGGGTGCACAAAATCAGTGAACCGGTGCGGACTTGAAAGGCCAACGTGGCCTGTTTCCGCTCCGTAAATGGTTAGATGGTTATATCAAATTATTCTAGACATTTATCCTACAGACTTGGACCCTGATACTGATTATCAAATGACATGAGATTTTTAATCTTCACATTGAAAAAGGACAGATGTGGTGGAGAGCTCTGTCCATTATGGTGGATGTCTCAAGGAAAAAGAAAGACGTCTTGAAAGCACTTATGAAAATTAGAATATGCAATGGTGCCAGACAAACTGGGAAAATGCAATGAAGTGCATTTGTTGGAGGATATGCATGTCATTACAGGTGTGACAGAATATGTTGTGTTTTATATTGTATATAGATATGATTTTGGGAGTTAAAGTGTGGCAAGTATTTTTTTAAGTGTAGGTCACATACAAACATTTCAAAACAGATCACATTTAAAATACTGGAGCTCTGCTCAAGACAGACAGGCTGGCTCCGAGGGTCTTTGCAAAAGCTGTGGGGAGTACATATAGAGACTTCACTAACGGATTGTTGTTTTGATAAGCAACAGGTAAAAGAACTCGTCAGAGCTGCAGTCTGTTTGAGTGCTGCTTGCTGTTCTAAGAGGGTCAGGTGGTTTTGGAAGCAGAGAGAGTAAAACAGGCTTTTCTCACAGAGAGAGAGAGAGAGAGAGAGAGAGAGAGAGAGAAAGAAAGAGAGAGAGAGAAAAAATTCAGTTCTGCAGTTCCACCGTCAGCAACAGAAGCTGGGACTGGAACAGGACAAGCTGACAAGCTTGTGGAAAAAAACATTTTGAAGCTGGATTATGAGTTCTTAGTTCAGCCTGTTCAAAGCCCTTAAGGTCCATATACAGGAGGAGAGGACTGGCTGCCTAATGTTTCATTTGAAATAATAGAAACAAAAAGGAACACTGTGGTGACCTGAAAGAAAGAGGCTATCATCTGGAAAACCCTGATGGGGCAAGTTTCTTCGGAAAGATACTGATGTGGCTGATTAAAACAGATCAGTTTATGTCCAGGAACAACAAATCTCTCTCTGAAAACCAACAAGATGCTTCCTGAGTGGTAACCATTCACTATCAAACACCAAAGCCTGGTGAACTTCATAAATGTTAAATTCTGTGCACAGTATAAGAATTGCCCGCAACTTGGAGGAATGAGAAGTGAGATTGAACTGTGAATTAAATAACTTTTCTAAACTTACATACACATTATGTACATGAGCACTTAGAATTAGAAGGGGGGGGTTAAGTTAGGTTAGTTAAGTTGATAGTGATAAGTTAAAGTGTGATCCTAATTTCATGTTTAAAGATAATTAAAAGCAACTTTTGTTTAAGTAGCCATTTATCTTGGTGAATATCCATTGATGCTGGGTTTTGGGATCCTCTGGGCTCGTAACACAGGCTATAAATCAAAACCGAGCTAAATAGCAAAGAGCGTCACACTCCCAGATGAGTTTGATGCATTCTATAGTCACTGAGTAGAAGGCCAGTGAGCCAGTGGAACACCACCACATCAACCTCAGAGAGATGCACTCACCACTGAAGATGGCATATTAACCTTCCTGACAGTGAACACACAGAAACTGATTGTCCCAGATGGAGTAGATGGACCTGTCCTCCGTATTTGCATAGACCTGCTAGGAGCTGTATTAATTTAATTTAATCTAGACGTACAGCATGGTAACAGGCCATTTCAGCCCACAAGTCTGTGCTGCCCAATTTACACCTCATTAACCTACACCCCAGTACATTATGAACAGAGGGAGAAAACCAGAACCCCTGGAGAAAACCCATGCAGACATGGAGAATGTACAAACTCCTTACAGACAGTGTGGGATTCAAACACTGGTCCCGGTCCCAATCGCTGGTGCTGTAAAGGTATTGCACTAACCACTACACCAACAATGCATTCTCCCAGTTTCTGTGGCACCATCACATATTCTAATAATTCATGTCTTTGACCTCTCTCCTCCAGGCTAAGGTACCCACTTGTGTAAAGAAGCTATCATAATCCCAATGCTGAAGAATGTAATGAGAAGCCTAAATGTTACTGGCCGGTGGCTCTGACATCTGCCATCATGGAGTGCTTCAAGAGGTTGGTCATAGCCCACATCAACTTCAGCTGACTTGACAGCCTCAACCCACTCCAATTTGTAAACCACCACCGAGCCATACACTCAGCCTCCAAGCATCTGGACAGAAAGGGCACTCATATCAGACAAAAGTGCAGCCTTTGATACAATAGTACCAAACAAATTGATCTGAAGGGACAGGTACCGTGCCGGATGTCCAAATTTTAAAAAAAACACTAGGATTCCAAAACGCTGTGCACTCTGTCTCCCACTGTACTCCCTATACACCCACAACCATGTAGGCAAACACTTCTCCAATTCCACCTATAAATTTACAGATGACACCACTGTCATCAAGGATGAAAAGGAAGGACTTGTGGTTTGGTGCCTGGACAATGTATTATGTTTGTGCACCATTGTCCAGAGAAATTGTTTTGTCTGGTTGTATATGTATAGTCAGCTGATAATAAACTTGAGCATCCTCTCCCTCACTGTCAGCAAGACTATTTAGCTGGTTAGAGATGCCCTGAAAAATAATGAAGCTCACTCCCCTCCCCTTAGTAATTTAAGCATCTCGGAGTAAACATCTCCAGCATCTCATCTTGGTCTGTGCCAAAAGGTGCACAAGTCTTCAGCTTCCTCAGAAGCTTGAGGAAATTTGCCATGTCAGCAACATCTCTAGAAGCACCATTATTCCTTTCACACTTGCATCCCACTAAATTGGCCGCTCAGTGTCCGGGGATAGGAATGGGGGTTTGGCTTTTCACACCTGACCACTCCTAACTGGGACACTGAATGCTTTCATACTTGCAAGAAGCCATCCCCAGGGCTAGGACTATTCTACCTTCTACTGGTGACACCATGAACCATCGAACGATAGTGGACCTGCCCTAAATCCTGGACAATATATTATGATCTTATATTTGAACAAAATTAATCATACCTAATTATAAGATGATTAAGTTTTATGTACAGCACAGTATGAGCCCATCAGCCCCTGTTGTTATAAACCTTTATAAGGGACTGTGGGAAAGTGCTCACAATAAATAGCAATAGTGGACAATTTTTAAACAGGGTGGGAAAGTTGGTACTAAATGTGCACAATTTATACAGCATTGGAAAGCTTGTAGGACTATAGCGCACAGTTTATATAGCATGGGAAAGTTGGTAGCACTATCGCATATAATTCAAACTGTGGGGAAGTTGGTAGCATTATTGCATAAAATTTATAAAGACCGTGGGAAAAAGCAATGGCAGATCTGCCCTCCCAGAATGCTGTGCAGCAGAGAAAGGGCTGTATTCAAGACTGCATGCATGGATTCATAGAGGGGTTTCTCTGTCGCACAGCATTCTAGGAAGTTAGGTTCTCCACGGTCTTTATAAATTGTGCGCTATAGTATTACAAACTTTCCCAAGCTGTTTAAAAATGGTCTATTATTGCTATTTATTTCTATTTCCTCTCTCTCTTTCTCTCTCTCTCCCACTGCAAAGTTTCTACCTTCATTTTAATCTTTTCTTCCTGCACTCACGCAAAAACTTGGATCATTTCAACCTCATAATGCAATTGTCCATTTCACACTTGCCCGATTGCAATGCCGTGTCTGCAGATGCTGGGGATTATATTAGGGGTCGAGACCATCTATCCCCAGCATGAGATGTTGTCAACTGACACTGACCTCCATTGAACTGATTTTGCTTTCACACTTGGCACTTTAAAGGCCAATTGGCCATTAATTCCTGGGATCAATGCATCACTGCATTGTACAGGTGGATCCTTACTTATGAGGGGGTTCTGTCCTGGGATTCTCATCGTAAATTGAAATGATCTTAAGGTGATATGATAGCGCCCTCTACTGTTTTATAATTTAAATTTAATTTAAACGCTGAAAACCTTTTATACAACACAATTGAAACTGAAAAAAATTACAAGAACTGCTCCATCCAAGCAAAAATCTGAAAATGGTGGCGAGCACAACTTGGTCTATCATACAGAACCCTCTCCCATCCATCGATTTCACAATAGGCCCGTTCATGCCCGTTCAGCTATAAAATGTGGAGAGAAAACATAAACTTACCTTTCATGGAGCAGCCTTCATGTTGAGAGGCACCTTGTAGCACCCTCTGGAGCCAATGGAGACAGGGCAACTGGTGCCATAGCGCCACCTGTCATAAATACGCGGCAGAGCAATGGCCATCTCACTACTTATCCCCCATGCAGCTGTTTCCCAGAACAGTTCCAGCTGCGTGAGGGATTATAGGTAGGGAAAACGGCCATTGCTCTGCAGCATTTTGAGCCACTGAAAAGCGGCTCCAAAGGCCAAAAAAGCCTAGTGAGATGCCAGAGCAGATGGCGGGGCTGTCTCAGCTGACCCCTGATGGCCCCCGTTGGCTACCTCTGTCCTGACAGCCCCCGGCCAGGACCCCCTCCCCCCCCGATTTGACAGCCTCTGATGGCTCCCACAGGCCCCCTGTTGGGGTAATGAAGGGAGAGGGGTGAGTGGGTGGGAGAGAGAGGGGAGATGGGTCGCGGGTTGAGGGCATCAGTGACATCGTCAGCCCATCCCTAGCTAACCACTTGCAGTGGCTGTACATTCATGTGAGGTGGTGGAATGCTACACTCTGCCAATTTTCCATCCCCAAGAGAGATTGCAGGCAGCACCTTGGAGCCAGCCACTGCGCATTCATCGAGGTAAGTCTCCCAATGCAAGGGCGGAGAATCTCCACCTTTACTGTTGAGCGTTTTCACTGCATGAAAGGGCCTAATGATACAAAAAATAACCACCATATTAAAAGACACAACCCACCCAGCTATAAAATTTCACAACTATGAGATCACAAAACACCAGATTCAAAGTTAGTTTCTTTCCTGCTGTTATCAGACTCCTGAATTAACCTTACAATAATAAAATTATATTGCTTTTGCTTTGTGACAACTGATCTCTCTCTGTAACTCTACACCTTTGTATTGTGTCTTGCTGTATTATGCACAAGATGTCAGCTGGAATGCTTCACTGCATCTTAGTACATAGAACATGGAAATCTACAGCACATTGAAGCTCCTTCAGCCCAGTGTTGTGCCGACCCAATAACCTAAAACAAATGCCTTGAATTTCCCTTCAGTTTTCTCAGTTGTGACATTAAATTTGATCTTGAAGTCCTCACATGAAGCAGGGATGGAGGAGGTAAAGCCTAGATTGCTGAGAAGATTTGCGAGTTTGAAATAGATGTCAGTTGGTAATCGGCTCCTAATCCTCAGAGGCATATCGAGCTGTCAATTAAAGGAAAAGTCAGAAATAGACCGTGGGGAGAGAGGAGGGGTGGGGGAGGGGGCGTCGTGGAGAGGCCATGGGGCAAGGGGGGAGGCCGCGGGGCCAGACGGCGGGGAGCGGAGGCCGCGGGGCCAGACGGCGGGGAGCGGAGGCCGCGGGGCCAGACGGCGGGGAGCGGAGGCCGCGGGGCCAGACGGCGGGGAGCGGAGGCCGCGGGGCCAGACGAGCGGAGGCCGCGGGGCCAGACGGCGGGGAGCGGAGGCCGCGGGGCCAGACGGCGGGGAGCGGAGGCCGCGGGGCCAGGCGGCGGGGAGCGGAGGCCGCGGGGCCAGGCGGCGGGGAGCGGAGGCCGCGGGGCCAGGCGGGGAGTGGAGGCTGCAGAATCTGGGGAGGGGAGGCCACAGTGGAGGGGGGGAGGTGGCAGAAGGCATTGGGGGTGGGAGCAGAGTACAGGATAGAAATAGGCAGCGACAGGGGAACTTAATGCAGGAAGTGGTGAGTTTCAGGATCTACCAGCATGTGGATGAACAGGGACTGATTAGAAGTGGTGTGTGGGCGTTTGTGGGTGGGAGATCGTGTTATGAATCTGACACTTTTTTTGAAGAGGTGACCAAGTGGATTGATGAGGGCATGGCAATGGACGCTGTATACACAGACTTTAGCAGGCCTATGACAAGGTCCCATAGAACAGAGGTTCTCAACCTTTTTTTCCCCCACTCACATGCCACCTTACGTTATCCCTTACTAACTAGAAAGCACATCTGGCATCATGTGCCCTTGGTGCTCTGTGGTTAGTAAGGAATTACTTGTTATGTGAGTGAGAGAAAAAAAGGTTGAGAACCCCTGGTCTCGAAAGTAAAATCACATTGGATCCAATGCCAGCTGATGAAATGGATTCAAAACTGGGTTAGTGGAAGTAGGCAGAATGCAGTAATAGAGGATTACTTTTCAGATTGCAGGCTTCTGGGAAGTGGTGTGCCACAGGGGTCGATGCTGGTTGTTTGTTATCTAATGTTAATAATTTGGATGAAAATGTACTCAACTTCCTAGGAGCACGACTATAATGTGGACCATCATGTCTCGCTGCCCTACCTTACCCATCTATTCCTCAGTCTGTGTGGCTGGTGGGTTGAGGGCGGGGGGGGTGGTGTGGGGTTCCATCCCATCCCAACCAGGAAAAGTCAAGAAAAGAAAGCAACCCAAGCTCTGGCTGCCATGCCGTAAATTGTAGTCAACGCTGATAATATTAACATTGACACTGATAAATGTTGATAATTGTTTGAGTTTATGTTTGGAAAATCATAAAATATTTCTTAAAATGTAGTTAACTCAACTAGCAAATTTGCAGCTGACACCAAAAAATGGTGGTGTATTGGACAGTGAGGAAGGATTAGATCAATTGGCTTGGCTTGGCTTCACGGACGAAGATTTATGGAGGGGGTAAAAGTCCACGTCAGCTGCAGGCTCGTTTGTGGCTGACAAGTCCGATGCGGGACAAGCAGACACGGTTGCAGCGGCTGCAGGGGAAAATTGGTTGGTTGGGGTTGGGTGTTGGGCTTTTCCTCCTTTGCCTTTTGTCAGTGAGGTGGGCTCTGCGGTCTTCTTCAAAGGAGGTTGCTGCCCGCCAAACTGTGAGGCGCCAAGATGCACGGTTTGAGGCGATATCAGCCCACTGGCGGTGGTCAATGTGGCAGGCACCACGAGATTTCTTTAGGCAGTCCTTGTACCTTTTCTTTGGTGCACCTCTGTCACGGTGGCCAGTGGAGAGCTCGCCATATAACACGATCTTGGGAAGGCGATGGTCCTCC
Source organism: Narcine bancroftii (assembly GCF_036971445.1). Lineage (NCBI taxonomy): Eukaryota > Metazoa > Chordata > Chondrichthyes > Torpediniformes > Narcinidae > Narcine > Narcine bancroftii. The sequence goes on along the minus strand of NC_091473.1, from coordinate 141,848,252 downwards.
ATTCTGGAGACGTGACCCATCCAGCGCAGCTGGATCTTCAGCAGCGTGGACTCGATGCTGTCGACCTCTGCCATCTCGAGTACTTCGACGTTAGGGATGAAAGCGCTCCAATGGATGTTGAGGATGGAGCGGAGACAACGCTGGTGGAAGCGTTCTAGGTGGTGCCGGTAGAGGATCCATGATTCAGAGCCGAACAGGAGTGTGTTAATTACAAGGAATGACAAATGGAAGTGGTGACTTGGGTGGACAGGATAGTGAAGAGGGCATTTGGCACATTGAACTTCAAGCGCAGAGTATTGAGTACAAAGGTTGGGACTTTGTGATACAGCTGGATAAGGTGTTGGTGATATCATAGTGTGCTCTTCCGGTCACTCTCTGATAATAAGGGTAGTAGGGTTGAGCCAGGAAACTACAAACCAGTGAGTCCATTATCAGTAGAAGGGACAGGATAAGCAGCGATTAATTAGTGGGAGTCAACATCTTTTTGTGTGGAGGAAATCCTGTCAAACAAATCCAATTGAAATTTTTGAGGAAGCTAAAATATTGACAAAGACAGGCTGGTAGATAGAGAGACCTTTAGCAAGGTTTTCGACAAGGTCCTGGATGGTAAACTAGTCCAGAATGTTGAAGTACATGGGACATGAGGTGTACTGGAAAACGCGATCCAAAATTAGCTTGGTGATACGAGGCTATGGTGATACAACTGCATCTCTGGGTCACGCACCCACTAAGTATACTGCAGGAAGACCACCTGGGAGGCTGACTCCACCTGGCTGGCTGTCAATCACCGACCTGTATATAGATTTGACGGCCCCTCCCAGGCCAGTCACACATGGAGCCATCGAGACTACTACTGGCGTACAACAGAGTTTAAGTGGATTAAAGCCTGTAGTACAGTCTTTTCTGTGTTTTGTGTCTGCTTGCTGCACCACAATTTAATCCACTTAAAATTTAAAGACTATGGAGAAGTTCCTCACCATCGGTAAATTGACCCCCGACACCTGGATGCCCCAGCGTCCTTCGAGATCTGGAAGCATGCAATTGAGGCGATCATCCAGACACAGGCTAAAGTGTTTAACATGAACCAAAAGAGACTTATGGTACTTCGCACCAAACTGGGCCTCAGGGCTTTCCAGGCCATCACAGACTGCTCGGACTACAAACCTGTGATGGCCAGCCCGGAAAGCAAGTACAGGACCCCAACGAATATGCTTTATGCCCGGTACCTGCTCAGGATCAGGTGCAACAGCCAGGTAAGACGGCAGATGCCTATCTGGGTACTCTGCATGAGCTAACTCTTGCTTGACCAAGACTGGGGTGACTGAAGGGGAGATGGAGCACCTCATCCGAGATGCCTGCATGCAAGGGTAAGCAGAGACTGCTGGAGGACAGTACTGCCACCCTTACCAGAAACATGGAGTTAGTCTGCTCTCTGGAAGCTGCAGCTCACCATGTATAAGTTTTAGATGCCCGACTCCCCCAACCTTCAACCTGGCAGATACCAACGACTGCTGTCGCTGTGGGGCCCCTTCGGGGAAGAGACTATTGCAGCCGCCGACATAACCCGCTTCTGTAAGTACTGCGGGTCCTGGTGTGGGTTGGATGGATGCTTCCGAAAGAGCTGCCTGGTGAGGAACTTGCGTTGCTCCTGATGCAGTAAGAAAGGCCACTTCGCTAATGTGTGCCCCTCTAGACCCACCAGGAGTGCAGCCGGGAAGCCCCCCGGATGCCGCCTCGAGGACGAGGCAGCACTATTACTCGGCCCACCACTTCCAACCGCAACGCCGACCGCCACTGTGTGCTCACCATGGACACCACCATCTTCCTCCACCCAACTTCCACCTGCACCAATGACGCCACCTCTGGCTGGGTCGCCCGACCACACCGATGCCATGTGTGTCGACAGGGCGCCACCGTCATGAGTTGGCCAGCCCCCGACCACGCATACTCACTCACCTTGCCGACGGGATGACATGGTCAACATGTGCGTGCACACAATCGTGCACCTTTTGCACCCCACACCCCAGAGGAAAGCCACTGGCTGCTATTCACAACCATCAGGGAGCAGAGACTCAGACCTCGAGGTGGTCCTAGCATCCACTATGCTAAAGAAGGGTATTCCCAATGGACTCGGGCGCTCAATGATGGACATCGCTGTCAACGGGAAGGTAACAAAACATCTGTTTGATAGCGGAAGTACTGAGAGCTTTGTGCACCCAAACGAGGCACGGATGCTGAAATTAAAGGTATACCCCATGAACTTCTCCATCGCCTTCGGTGCCCAGGACTGCTATCATGGCACTTGGGCGCTGCTCAACAGATCTGACAGTGGGTGGGGAAACATATCAAGGGTTCAGACTCCTGGTCATGCACAAGTTCTGTGCCCGTGTCATCTTAGGGCTGGACTTCCAGTGCCACTCCAAAGCTTCACCCTTGCCACTCCCCCCACTCACCACCCCCAGCCCATCTGCTGCCTCTCCAAACTAAGGGTCCCTCCCCATCCCTCTTCAATTACTTAACGGCAGACTGCAAGCCCATAGCTGCCAAGAGCAGGTGCTATTGTGCGGCTGACAGGACCTTTATCAAGACAGAGGTGAGGCAGCTTCTGGCGGAAGGTATCATAGAGCGCAGCGCCAGCCCCTGGAGAGCCCAGGTCCTGGTTGTAAAAGGGGGCAGCAAACGGAGGATGGTCATCGACTATAGCCAGATCAACTGGTACACCCAGCTGGACACCTACCCCCCTACCCCGAATAGCTGACATGGTCAACAAGATAGCCCACTATAAATCTTCATGATTAACCTGAAATTGACCTACCACCAGCTCCCCATCCATGCCTGGATAAACCTTATACTGCCTTTGAGGCAGATGGGCACCTCTATCACTTCCGCCGGGTTCCCTTTGGGGTCACAAATGGAGTCTCTGTGTTCCAGTGCCAGATGGACCACATGGTAGACTGGCACAATCTAAGAGTAACTTTCCCATATCTGGATCACGTCACCACCTGCGGCCATGTCCAGGAGGACCACGATGCCAACCTGGAGAGATTTCTCCAGACGGCTGAGGAGCTGGGCCTCAATTACAACAAGGAAAAGTGCATGTTCTGCGGCCATGACCAGGAGGACCACGATGCCAACCTGGAGAGATTTCTCCGGGCGGCTGAGGAGCTGGACCTCAATTACAACAAGGAAAAGTGCATGTTCAGCACCACCCGCCTCGCCATCCTGGGGTACACTGTGGAACATGGTGCCATTGGCCTCCTATTGGAACTGCCCCTCGCTCACACGTTTAAGGCCCTCCGCAATGCCTAGGACTCTTCTGTTACTGCTCCCAGTGGGTTCCCTCCTTCTCAGACAAGGTCTGCTCACTGGCCCAACTCACTATCCTCCCCTCCCCCTAGAGGCGCAAGCAGCATTCGCCCACATAAGACATCACCAATGCCACGATTTATGCCATGGATGAGACACCCCATTCCAGGTGGGGTGCGATGCCTCTGATGTTGCCCTCGTGGTCACCCTCAACCAAGGGGGCAGATCTGTGGCCTTCTTTTCCAGGACCCTCTACAGTTCAGAGGTTGGGCACTCCGTCATTGAAAAGGAGCCCCAGGCAATCGTGGAAGCAGTCTGCCACTGGTGCCACTACCTGGCAGGCTGGAGGTTTACCCCTCTCATCAACTAGTGCACAGTGGCATTCATGTTCAGCAGCACCCACAGGGGCAAAATCAAGAACGACAAGATCTTGCACTGAGTCGAGATGACCATGTTCAGCTACGACATTCAGTACAGACCGTGGAAGTTCAATGACTCCATGATGCTCTGTTCTGGACCTGCACCAGCGTGCAGTCCGACCAACTGCAGGCGCTGCACAATACCCTCTGCCACCCAGGTGTCATGCACCTGTACCATTTCATTAAATCCCAGAACCTTCCCTTCACAGTCCAAGAGGTCCGGACCGTGACCAAGTCATGCAGGGTCTGTGCAGAGTGCAAACCGCGCTTCTTCTGCACACCACAGGCTCATGTCATCAATGTCATTCGGCCCATCGAGCAGCTCAGCCTCGACTTCAAGTGCCCCCTGCCTTCCACGTACAAGAACGTCTACTTACTCTCAGTCGAAGACGATTACTCCCACTTTCCCTTCGCTATCTCTTGCCCTGACACCTCCACTGCCACTGTTCACTGATGCAGATCTTTAACACATTTGAATACCCTGCCTTCATCCACAGAGACTGGGGGTCTGGATTTATGAGTGAGAAGCTGTGCCAATACCTGATTGCGCGAGGCATTGCAGCTAATCGCATGACTAGCTACAACCCCTGGGGAAACGGACAGGTGGAGCGTGAAAAAGGGGTGATCTGGAAGGCAGTCCACCTGGCCCTGAGGTCCAAAGGCTGGTCCGTTGACTAGTGGTAAGAGGCCCTCCCCGAGGCACTCCATGCCACACGGGGTCACTCTTGTGCACAGCTACCAATCAGACCCCTCCTGAGTGCTTTTTCTCGTTCCCTAGGAAATCAGTGACTGGTGTCTCCCTCCCAACAGGACTAACGTCTCAGGGACCTGTGCTCGTTTGCAAGCACATGCAGACCCACAAGTCCAACCCCCTGTTCGAGCAGTTCCAACCCCTTGGTCGAGCAGGTGATCCTTCTCCATTTGAACCTGAACTACGCCTACATCAGGTACCCCAATGGATGTGAGGACACTGTCTCAACTATGGATCTGGCACCAGCAGGGCCCCCCCCCTCCCCACCATGAGTACCCTGCCAACCTCCCCACCACGGGTACCCTTGGCCCACCCAGGATTCACCGGGAGCTGATCTCCTTCCCCTGCCTCTTCAGAGGGCCCCACTCCTCACAGACCAGACTCACCTACAAATCCCCTCATTGCCAGACACCGCCCTGCCATACCACCAGTCGCACCAGCCACCCCAGACCCGGCCGACCCTCAAGCAACCCTGCCCTCACTGACCATTTACCAGAAGCCGACCCTGCGACGGTCACAGAGGCACAGACTGCTGCCGGACCGCCTGAACTTGTAAATACTACCTGGCACCAAGACATCCCCTTGGGCTCATTTTAAGAATGGGTGAATATGGTGGTACAACCACAGCACTGGGCCGCATGCCCACCAGCCTACTGCAGGAAGATCATCTGGGAGGCTGACTCCACCTGGTTGGCTGTCAATCACCGACCTGTATATAGACTTGAGCCGGCCCCTCCTGGGCTAGTCACACATGGAGCCACTGAGACTACAACAGAGTTTAACTGGATTAAAGTCTGTAGTACAGTCTTTTCTGTGTTTTATGTCTGCACCACAGAGGCAGATGGCAGAGTTAGAATGTAGTCATTCTGACTGAAAATATTTATTGAGTGGTGCTCCACAGGCATTGGTGCTGGAATCTTTGTTGCTCATCATATATGTAAATAACATGGATGAGAAGATTGTCCAAGGATGTTGTGGGTCTTGGATCAGCAGGAAATGTTGTGCAGGGCAGTGGTGGATGGCATTTAATCCAGAAACGTGAGAGAACATGCATTATTGGATGTCAAATACTGGTAGGGGCCTTACACTATTGCTGCACAGAGAGACCTTGGGGTGAGAACTTTTAGTTACCCAAAATTGACAACCTGGGTAGATATGGTAGAGAAGACATCAGTTGGCATGTTTGCCTTCACAGGGCTGAGGCATTAAGGACAAGAGGGGCATGTCATATCACAGCTCTACAAAACATCGGTTTGGCAATACTTGGGAGTATTGTGTAGTTCTGATCATTACACTACTGAAGGTGAATGCAATTGTTTGGATTGCGGGTTGTTGAACAGAAAGGTACATAAAATAGTACTAGAAATCAAATTGTGAATTTCCATAAATAACGTAGACCAAATAAATGTTATCTATTCTAGAGAGAAAAAACATTTTGGTTTAACAATAAAGGTCACATAAAATTCAGATCACACTGAAGATTTTACCATCAAATGGGTACAAAGCTTTGCAGTGGCCAATAGCAGGTAAAGGCTCATCATCTTCAAATTCATCATCAAATTCGACAGAACGGTGTGGCTCTGGATATCTCTGATGTCCTTTCTGCTCTTGGCTTGGATCATCTGTATAACTCCCATCAGGGCTGGTGTAAACAAAAGTCAGACAAGAATTACTCACAATAAACTTGCTTATCAAAATTGATGCCTTGTAATACTTAGATAAATTTATTTATCTATGATTTTTTTTAATAATGGAGGCTTTACAGAAAAAAACCTTAACTACCCTAATGGTTAACCTCAAGATTAAATCGGTGGTGAAGAAAGCTAATGCAATGTGGCATTCACACATAATGGAATAGGATACAAGAGCAGAGATGTGATATTAAGGCTTTTTAAGGTAATGGTGAGAATGCACTTGGAGTACAGTGTACAGTTTTGGGTTCCTTGTTTAAGAAAGGATGAGGTGGCATTGGAGAGAGTTCAGAGAAGATTCACAAGAATGATTCCTGAAATGAAGGGATTAGCAATATGGACTGTACTCCTTGGAAGAGAGACCTCATAGAAGCATTTTGAATGTTGAAAGGCCTGGACAAAGTAGATGTGGCAAAATGTTTTCCCATGGTAGATCAATGGGGCACAACTGGTCTTGGACAGAGGAATTTCTTCACTTAGAGAGAGGTGAACATGTGCAAGGGAGGCTGCTGAATAGTCAGAATGGCGGAGCGGACTCAATGGGGCAAATAGCCTACTTCTGCTCCAATATCTTATGGTCTAAATTAACATGCTAGAATTTTAAACTAGTTTCACCTTGAAGTGAGCGACTCCAAGATACGGGCTAACTTCGGAGAGCATTTTGCTCATATCTTGATAAAGGTATCTTTATTTTTGCTATATAAAATATACTGTTTGACCTGCTGAGTTTCTCTGGCATTGTGTTTTTAGGGGTCTCATTTGTCAGTTTTAAAGTATGGGTATAACTTGTCAATCTTTTACTGAGCCTTTGCTCAAGCATCAACTTCCATGTGAAAAACTGTACAATGGCAGTAACTATAATATAGCTTCAAATAAATGGACCTGATTCAGCAAGCTAATCTCATTCAATCTCAAAGTAGTACATCAAATTTTTTGAAGAGTATTCTTTATAAAAGATTATTCTCTGGTCCTGACATCACTTACATGAAACCATAGTGAATGGAAAGATTCAGAGGATATTATTTATAAACTCTAAGGATTAGCAGCCATTGTAACAGATTACCCTTTTTTTTTTATTTTGGAAACACCAGAAATGGTCATAATAGTTGACGGAAAAGAGACCAAAACTTAATCAATTTTACAAATTGCATCACTAATAACTGGTTCCATTTATTCGGGATATAGTACATCAGTCATCCTGCCATAATATAGACATATTCAATGCAAGAAGTAGAAGGCTTGAATGTTTTACAAAATCTATCAGCTAGTAAGTATTAAGTGTTTTAAAAAATTACATTCTTTGATAAAATGCAATTTCTTCTTCAATAGTGTTTTATTTAAATCTATTGATTTGGAGAACGTTGCAAGCCTGTAACCAGCACAAGATCAGAATTTAAAGCACAATTTTTTGTTGAAACACAGTAAAACCTTGTTAGAACGCGGTAGTTGTGGTCCAAAATTTCATAGAGCCTAGTAACGGAACAGATGCATATATGTCAGAGTGCGAGGTTGCCAGCGCGGGATGTTGAGGCCGGGGCGGCCGCGCCTGCCCCGAAGTCCTATGCCGGGGGCAGGGGCAACGGGATGGGGGGATTGTCAGATAGTGGGGAGGGGTGCTGTCAGGTGTGGGGAGTTTGGTCGCTGGCTGATTGTCATCAGCCCACCCCTTACCAGTTTGGGGTCCACAGACACCCGCGCTATAAGTGATTCCGCGGATTAACGAATCGTGTTCTAACGAGGTTTCACTGTAGTTTTCTTTTCATATTGAATTGAAATACTAGTTTTGTATTTAGTTGATCTCGTTGGAGTAGTTTACAGTAAAGGACAAGAAAATAAATACTTCCTCAAAGAAACCTTGTGAATTTTGTGTTGATTAATTGTCAAATTTTTGAGAAAAACTAGCTCATATTCTTTAACTAGTGAATGGCGTTCCAAAGCGATTAACAATTAGTGGTTGAATACATACCTTTCTCTCCCAGGAGTTCCATGATGGTTAGTTTCAGTAGGACGTTCAAATGTGGCACCAGCACTTAATCGTCTATCTCCCCTTCCTGAAGCTTTTTCAACCTCAACAAGCCATGCCTTAAAGAGATTAACATAGTATCAGTTAACTTTCAGAGGAATTAACACAAGGGTTTACAGTAAAATATAGGTCATAATAAAAACTGATGTAGCCAAATACCACTCCAAGCCCATTTATAAATTCACAGATGAAGTCAATATTGTCAGCCAGGTATCCAGTGCCTGATGAAACAGAATATAGTGGCTTGGTGCTCCTTCAACGTCAGCAAGATAAAAGGAGCTGGTCACTGACTTCCAGGAGAAAGGCAGGACTTCCCCCAGTTCAGATCAATGAAACAAATTTAGAGATTGTAGACAGCTTAAGCACAAATAGATGTGGAAGAACTGCTTCTTTCAGAGAATAGTGAATCTGTGGAATTTTCTGCTCAAGGAAGTTGCAGAGGCTGCTCATTGAATATACAGTATTTAAGACTGATAAATAGATTTTGAAGTATGGAGGAATTAGGATGATGGGGAATAAGCTGGGGAATGAATCCAAGGCCAGATTAGCGATGCTCTTATTGAATGCTAAAGTAGTCTGACAGGCCAGATGGCCTACTCTTCATGTTCTCAAACAGTTCTGATGAAGTATAGAGCTGAAGCAAAGGCCTCGTTTGCATCTTCCAGAGTCAACTGATCCATAGAATCAGCCATGCAATATCAGTCATGGTACCAATGACATAGCCTGCCCTTACCCTTCCAACTCCACCATACCCTCATCCCAACAAGTCATGAAATCACCTTGCACTGGTAAAATACTCAGCATTCACTCACTCTTTAATTCAGAACATTAACCCATCTTGGTTTATGACTGACTGTCTTAATGCCAGTAGTGGCTACATCTTTAACAGTCTTCTAGAGCAGGAGTTCCACACTTTAAGATATATTGGTTATATCTGAATTGCCAATGTGTCAGAGTTGCACAGCATTGAAACAGGTCCTTATCCCAATTTGTCCATGCGAACCATCAATCGACTTTTCTGCATTAATTCCATACCTCTCTATGTCCTGCTCATTCAAATGTCCAAATGTCTCTTAATGCTCTTCCTGTTCCTGCCTCCATCACCTCCTCTGGCATCTTATTCCAGATACCAATTGCTCTGTCTGGAAAATTTATGTCTTAAGATTCTCACCAAAGAGCTTTGACCTTTAGTTTTAGACGTACCTATCATGTCACATCTCAGCCTCCTTTGCTCCAGAGAAAACACATTTTTGTCTGCACCCTGTCTATCTTAATCATATCCTTCCTGTGGTGTCCAGAACTGCATACAAGACTCCAATCACAGCCTAGCATATATTTGGTACAACTGTAACATGATGTCCCAACACCTGTACTCAATGCCTCAGAAAATGCCATATGACATTTTCACCATCCTACCTACCTGTGTTGATACTTTCAGTAAACTATTTGTTTGTAATCCAAGGACTCCCTATCCATAAGACTCCCAGGGCCCTGCCATTCACACTTGTCCAGTTAAATTCCATTTGTCATTCCTTTGTACATTTTCCCAGATGATCTATATCCTTTTATGTCCTTGGATAATTTCTTCACTGTCCATTCTCCCAACAATTTAGTTGTCATCCGCACATTTATTAACATCCAAACATTCTCATCCAAATCAGTGATATATATGACAGACGACAAGGACTCTGCAACAATCAGTGGCATACTGCCAGTCACAGATTTTCAATCTGAAAAAAACAACCATCCATTACCATCAAACACAAAGGCAATGTTATATCCAGACAAGCCTACCATTCAGTACCTGGTCATAAGCCTTGCTAAAGACTTGGGACAACATGTCCAAACCGTCATCGATCTTATTGGTTACCACTTCAAAAAAATAAACTAAGTCAAATTTGAGAGACGTAGTTTCTCATCTGCACATACTGACCATCCCTAATCAGTCCTTCCTTGCCAAATAAAAACTCGGTCCCTCAGAAGCCCATTCAATAATTTTCTTAATAATAATAATACAAGATCTACCGTTCTGTTTCTCCCTGAACTTCATTTGTGTGGCTAATGAAATTACAAAAATCTCTGCCAAGGTGTCAGAAACCTTATTACACAACATCTACCACATCTCCTTTATCTAGACTGCTTGTCACTTCTTTAAAGAATTCCTATAGGTTTGTCAAGCAAGATTTTTCCTTAAGGAAATCATACTGGCTTTGGCCTGTCTTGTCATGAACTTCCAAGTACTTGTAACTTCATCCTTGATAATTATCAACTCCAAGATCTTCCCAACCACTCACATGAGACTAACCAGTCTATAATATGCTTTCTGCTGCCACCCTCCCTTCTTGAATAGTGGGTGACCTGTCCATCTACTGTGGGTCCATACATAGATTAACACACTGACTCCCCGTATCGAAAATACTTTAGTGAAAGATATCATCTATCCCAAAATACCTTCTAGTAATCTGACATTGTAAGGAGGACATTAAATTCTTACTTTTTCTTTAGAACTTGCTTCGACCTACCTCATCTTTTTCAACTACTCCAACATCCTAGAAGAGAACACAAGTACAAGATGGTCCTGCTATTTAATATCTGATCTCTTTTCTGCCAGTTCCCCATAATCCTCAAATATTAATCTTTCAGTAGAGTTCAGAAGAATGAGAGGATTGTATTCGCTCGAGTTCAGAAGAATGAGAGGAGATCTTTTAGAAACATATAGGATTATGAAGGGTATGGATAGGATGGATGTAGGAAGGTTTTTTGAGCTGGCCGGGGAAACTAAAACAAGAGGACACAGTCTCAAGATTCAGGGGAGTAGATTTAGGACAGAGATGAGGAAAAATAGTTTTTCCCAGAGAGAAGTGAATCTTTGGAATTCTCTAACCAGGGAAGTGGTTGAGGCTGCCTCATTAAACATATTTAAAATTCGGTTAGATAAATTTTTACATGATAGAAGAATTAGGGGATATGGGGAGAAGGCAGGTAGGTGGAGTTAGGTCATAAATTAGATCAGCCATGATCGTATTGAATGGCGGAGCAGGCTCGATGGGCCATTTTTGGCCTACTCCTGTTCCTCCTTCCTACGTTCCTAAATATTTATCCCTCTCCCTAACTCTTTGACTCTCACCACCCTTAGTGAAACATGACAGACTGCAGATGCTGTGATTGTAGGAAACACACCAAAATGCTGGAGGAACTCAGCAGGTCTTTTCAGCATCTAAAGGAGACAAAGCTACCATATATGGCTGATGTTTCAGGCCTGAGACCTTCTTCAAGGAAAAAAAATCAGAAAAGGCAGAAGAGCAGGAGGTATCAGAAAGTCTCAGATGTCGACAATGGAGGAGGAATCCAGTCCAACAAAAAGTGTTAATTGGATAAGAGACTAGGTAAAAATTTATCTAGTTTGTGCAAAAGGAGACAGGGAATGGAGAGATGATGGGGGAAGTAAGGGGTTGGGGGGGGGGGTTAACGAAAGCCAGAGAAATTGATATTAATGCCATCCAGTTGGAGGGTGCCCAATTAGAAGATGAGGTGTTATTCCTCCAATTTATGGGTGGTCTCAGTCTGGCAGTGCATGAGACCATGGACAGGAAAGTCAGCAAGGGAATGGGATGGAGAATTGAAATGGGTGGCCACTGGGAGATCAACACTATTGCGGCGGATAGAACCGAGGTGGTCAATAAAAGCGATCTCTCAATTTGTGACCAGTCTCTCTGACGTAGAAGAGACGAAAGTGGGAGTACCAGATGCAGTAGATGGCCCCTGCAGATTCACAAGTGAAATGTTGATTCAATTGGAAGGACTGTTTGGGGCCCTAAATGGTGCTGAGGGAGGTGGTGTAGGCGCAAGGGGAGCATCACCTATAATCACAGGTGACAAATGGGTTTGTGGATCTTGGGTGGGAGGTAGAAATGGGTGGTACGCGATTGAGAAACAATAAGGTTGGTGGCCGTGCCAGGAAGGTGACAGAAAGTGATGAGTTCAGAGTTGGTGCGTGATGGAGGGGTAAGTAAGAGGAAGTGTGATAGAGTGATTTGATGAGTTTTGGTGGTGATACAGGGGTTTGATGAGTTTTGGAGGAGGTCTCACCACCCTCAAAACAGAATATTCCAGATTCACTACTCCCCGAGCAAAAAAAAATGTCTAAACACCTCTGTTTTAAGTAACCAGCCTTTTATTGCCAGAAATATTACAACTGTCGATTTACATCTTCACTTCTGTTACATCAGAATATAAGAACTCTCAACAAACTGAAGCAACAGAAAGTTGTCCTGCCCATTAGGGCCTTTTCTGCGATCTAACAAGATCATGGCTAAACTTTTATTTCTGTGCCACTCCTCTGCACTGAGCTAAATCTCTTGATTGGCTTAATACCCTAAAATGAGGAAGGATACAGAAGACTTTGGACCAGCATGTTCCTTAGGCAACCAAAAATTCCAGTGGGTTGAAATTAGTTAATGTCCATCCATCTACTCTACTCTAAATGTGCCTTATCTGTAATCATCACAGGCTTCCATTAGCTTATTGAACTAATTTTTCAAGGAAAATATTATTTAACCAATTCAGGACAACTTTACTTTCGAGTGAGTTCACCAGGTGGCAATCAACAGTGGGAACTTTTAATGTTTTCCCTCCTCTTTCCAGAAACACTATTTCCAAATGCCTACAGAGTGGAGTTAACTCAGCTCGCCTACAATGCACGCCACATCTGTAAGCCACACCATTCAACCTAAGCGAGCTGAATAGCATATTAATACCCAAATAAACAAAAAGCACAGATGTGCCACATAATTTCCAGCATATCCTTTTTCTAGGTCTGTGCAGTGAATGTGCACACCAGGTTTCCAAGTTACCTCATTCTTTTGAATCTCATAGCGTAGTTTATCAATGTTGCTCATGGTCTCTGATATCTTTGGGTGCAAACTACCAGAATCACCCATCTGTGGATTTCGCTCATAAACATCTTTCATTTTGTTTAAGGCATCTCTGGAAAAATGAAACATAGTTCTACATTATTGAATTATCCCATGTAAAATGCATTAAAACTAAATGTCGGTCCTACACGAATGGCCATTTTTGAATGATTTTAAACCTAAACATTTCATTTTATTCTTCAAATCTATAGTGCCGTTCATAATTTCTAAAGGCAACTCTGGTATGTTAAATAGTTATTTTAGCATCTTAACCAAGTGAAGCTTCTATATCTACAGCAAAGCATTTATGGAGGCTGATTCCACCATGTACATTTTGATCAATAATGACACATTTTTCAAATTGTTTAACACAATGCTTGTTAGCATGTCAGGAAGACCTGATACTACTTTAGCAGATGATAAAGAATAAAATATTTTAAAATACATCAGATTGTTTTGCACATTTAAATTAAACTAGCTTTTCTGTTTTTAGTTAAAATTCATGCTGAACTTCATCTCTCCACTACTGAAATCGGATCGATTTAGTGAGGTATAATTTTTCTGTGTTTAAAACAAGCTAAAAGTAAAATACAAATCCTGCAAATATTCAACATTTCATGCATGAATTTTTTTTAAAAAATAAACAGGGCTGGCATTTCATCAGCATGATCGGAAATATTCACAGTATCTCCCTCCCATGACACTAACGGTTGTGCAGTTCCAGCATTTTCTATTTTTACTTCAAATTTCCTCAAGAAAATGCTGCTTGTTTTACCCTCCAGACTGGCAGGGAAGATCACCTTTGTCGACACTGAAGACAAAAGTGGGTTTCAAAAAAATCCAAGAGTTTCAAAAAATAAATTTACTTAGCTTTACTTGCGATCACACTGCAGCAAGGTCAAAGTGCAGCAAAAGCTACCATGACAGAATCTGAATGACTTACCCACCCAAACCATAGTACATGGATATCATTTTGCTCTCCCAACTCCAGTAGGATCAGCCTATTAATCCAATTACTAAATGGATAAATTATTTAATATTATGACTATAGAAAGAGAGGGTGCTGCAGAGGAGTGTCTACTGAGATGGTGTGGGTGGAAATCAGAAACAGAAAGGGAGCTACCACTGTACTAGGAGAAGTCTACGGGGCCCCAAATAGCCCTCGGGACACCGAGCAGCAGATAAGCAGGCAGATTTTGGAAAGGTGCAGGAAATACAGGGTTGTTGTTATGGGAGACTTCAACTTCCCTAAGGGGACCACAACTCCCTGAGTGATAGATGAGGCTGAGTTTGTCAGGTGTTATCAAGAAGGATTCCTGACACAGATGTGGACTAGCCGATGAGAGAAGAGGCCATACTGGATCTAACTCTGGGTATTGAACCTGGTCAGGTGGCGGGCCTCTCGCTGGGGGAGCATTTTGGTGAGAGAGACCTCAACTCCCTGAGCTTTAGCATAGTTATGGATAAGGATAAAACCAGACAAAATGGGAAAGTATTCAATTGGGGAAGGGATAACTATGATGGGATGAGATAGGAACTAGCGAGAGTAAATTGGACACAGATGTTCAAAGGTGAAAGCACATCACTAATGTGGAGGAAGTTTAGGGACCACATGGGTTCAGGATAGGTTTATCCCACTGGCTCACACTAAAAATGATAAGGGAGCCATGGTTAATGAAACAGGTGAGGTAGCTAGTCAAAAGAACGAAGAAAGGATACATTAGATATAGGAAGCAGGAAACAGGAAGGCTCGTGAGAAGTATATGGTAGCCAGGAAGGATCTTAAGAAAGGAATTAAGGGAGCACGAAGGGAGCATAAGAAGGCTTTGGCATGTAGGATTAAGGAGAACCCCATGGCGTCCTATATGTATGTGAAAAGCAGAAGCATGACGAGAATGAAGATGGAGGCAGAGGTAGTTGGGGAGGGCCTAAATGAATACTTTGCTTCAATATTCACAAGAGAAAAGGACCTTGATCATGGTGATGTTGGAATAGAACAGGCTTGAGCACTGGACTATGTTGAGATTAAGGAAGAGGAAGTGTTGGATCTTCTTAAAGACATCAAGATTGATAAACCGCGGGACGTGATATACACCAGGATGCTGTGGGAAATGAGGGAAGAGATAGCAGAGGCAGTGGCTATGATCTCTTTGGCCACGGGAGGTGCCGGAGGATTGGAGAATGGCAAATGTAGTCCTATTGTTTAAAAAAGATAATGGGGAGAATCCAGGTAATTATAGACAGGTGAGTCTTATGTGATGTGCAAACTATTAGAGAGGATTCTTAAGGATAGGTCTGGGAAAAAGTTATCTTGTAAACTTTTAGTCAACTGATAGTAAACTTTTTGTAAACTGATAGTCAACATGGCTTTGTGAAGGGAAGGTTGTGCCTCACGAGCCTAATTGAGTTTTTTGAGGAAGTAACAAAAAATAAATTGATGTGGGTAGGCGGTATATGGATTTTAGTCAGGCATTTGATAAGGTCCTCCATGAGAGACTTGTTCAGAAAGTCATGAGGCATGGGATCCATGGAACCGTGACTATGCGGATGTAAATTTGGCTTGCATGTAGAAAGCAGCGTAGGAAATCATTCCGCCTGGTGGTCAGTGACTAGTAGAATTCCACAAGAATTTGTTCTGGGACCCCTGCTCTTTGTGATTTTTCTCCATGACTTAGATGGAGAGCCAAAAGGATGGGTCAGCAATTTGCAGATGATACAAAGGTTGGAGGAGTTGTGGATGATGTTGAAGGTTATCATAGGTTACAAAAGGATATAGACGCAATGCAGAGTTGGGTGGAAAATTGGCAGATGGAGTTCCATATGGATAAGTGTGAGGTGAAGCATTTTGGAAGGACAAACCAGAAGGCTGAGTACAGGGTTAATGGTCGGTTACTTAAGAGAGTGGATGAACAGAGGGACCTTGTGGTCCAAATCCATACATCCCTCAAGGTCTCCACACAGGTTGATAGGATAGTTAAGGTGGTCTATGAGATATTGGGCTTCATTAATATGGGGATTGAGTTCAAAGATCAAGAGGTCATGCTGCAATTCTACAAATCTCTGGTGTAAGAATATCATGTTCAGTTCTGGTCACCTCATTATAGGAAGCTAGAGGAGCAGAGGAGATTTACCAGGATATTGCCTGGATTGGAAAATAAATTTGATGAGTCAAGGTTAGCAGAGGTGGGACTTTGAAATGTAGAAGGATGAGAGGAAACTAAATAAGGTTTACAAGATAACTTTTTCCCAGAGCAGGAATAGCAAACACCAGAGGACACAAGTACAAAGAGAAGGGTGGGAAGTTTAGGCGAGGCATCAGGGTTAAGTGTTTTTTTTATTATTACACAGAGTTGTTGGTGCCTGGAATGCCTTGCCAGGATAGTGGTGCAGGCTGAAACATTAGAGACATTTATGAGACTCTTAGACAGGCACATGCATGGAAGCAAAATCAAGCGTTATGGTGTAGGGAGGACTTAGTACTTTTTTAAAGGAATATATGGACCAGCACAACATCAAGGGCTGAAGGGCCTGTACTGTGGTGTAGTGTTTTATGTTCTAAACGAGCTCAAAATTTTATTTTTAAGAATATAAAATGATTTCATTGATGTTTAACTTGAAGTAATCTGCTTGTTTATTTTCTAAAAAAATAAATTCCTGCAAGAACCTTGAAACCAATTGCAGAAAGTGAATTAATGCTTGAGCTATTTGCCATTAATCAACACCCCCAAAGTGAGAAATCTTTTGGGCTGCGTCCTGTTCTAGCACTGGCCCCATTGAAGAGAAGGTGACAAGGCAAATCAACTCCTGTTGTTCTGCTGTTTAAAAAAGGCTCCAAAAATAAACCTGGTAATTACAGGCCTTTGAGTCTGTCATCAGTGGTGGGTAAATTAATGGAGAGTGTTCTTACAGATGGCATATACAATTATTTGGAAAGACAGGGATTGATTAGGAGTAGTCAACATGATTTTGTACATCAAAGATTATGTTTAACAAATCTTAGTTTTTCAAGGAGATTACTAAGAAGATTGACAAGGGGAATGCTATGGATGTTGTGTATAGGCTTTACTAAGGCCTTTGACAAGGTTCCAGAAAAGAGGTTAATTAGGAAGGTTCAATCATTAGGTATTAATGTTGAAGTAGTGAAATGGATTCAACAATAGTTGGATGGGTGTGTAGTGGTGGAAAATTGTTTTTCAAATTGGAGGCTGGTGACTAGTGGAGTGCCTTAGGGATCGGTACTGGGTCCACCCTAGAGGATAGGGTGGTAAATTGGATTAGTGAGTATGTAGATCATACTAAGATTGGTGGTGTTGTGGACAGTGAAGAAGGTCATCAAAGCTTGCAGTGGGATATAGGACAGTTAGAAGAGCGGGGTGAAAGTTGGCAGATGGAGTTTAATACTGATAAATGTGAGATGCTACATTTTGGTAGGACTAATCAGCAAAGATCATACACATTAAATGGTAGACAACTTGAGTGCAGAAGAACAAAGGGATTTAGGAATTCTGCCACATAATTCCCTGAAAGTTGAGTCACATGTAGATAGGGTGGTGAAGAAAGCATTTGGTATGTTGGCCTTCATAAGTCATATTTCTGTGCTGTATTTGTTATATGGTTATATGGGTGGAAGAGTTGAGCTACTTTAAGTGACTTCCTTCTGGAACACAATGACTTTCTGAAAGAATGAACACCATAAAATAGAGATCTTTTTGAGGCTAGCCCAACTGGAAAAAAATATTCAAATTAATTCTTGGAAACATTTAGACACAAAATATGATTTAACAGGAAATACAATTTTACTCAAACAAGTAGCATAGTGCAACTTTATCATTGCAACAGTGACCGCTGAACGACACTAAGAACTAATGTAATAAAGACAAGTATCAAGTTCAGATGGTTAAAAATTAGTATTTGTTGCCATCTTAGCACTAATACCATTCTTCTTCTTCCTTTCGAATAATTTTCACACTACATATAAATTCCAATTACTCAACAGATCAGTGTGGCGAGGGAATCAGTTATAATAAGTCAGGTTAAAGTTTTTAATTCCAGATTCTGAGCACCTGCACTATTTTATCTTTAATTCTGAGTTGCTCATCTTTTCTGCAAAACCCAGATTTTATTCCGCAAATCCATTTACCATGCCCCATGCAATACCACCAAAGAAGACGAGCTATTATGATGTTTGCTTGTTTTTTTTCCCCCCTCACACCCACTTTCCAAATGTCATCTACTTTCCAGGAACTTGTAAGTAAATTCTAAAACAACAGTCATTACTACTAACACTTGGGAATTACTTTTATTAAGTTAGCACCTCATTTAGCAGTATCCTATTATTTTGTGGTTCATTTGATGACTTCAATTAGCTCTTGATCTAAACAATTATGCAATGCCTTGAGCAAGAAAAGGCCAAACCTCCAAAATATGAATTGCTGTTGAAACTGGATTAAATTTATGCAAGTAACTTCTAAAAATCTGAATATTTTTCATGTGCAAATATTAAAAAAGGTTATGTAATGCTATCTTCCAAAACAAGTTCCACTTAGCCAGATTAGACCTTTGGTCTATTTCCTTCTGGTATTCCTTGTTAAGCTCGTCAATCTTTTGTTGAAGCTTCTTGCGCCTCTGTTCTGGTGGCAGGTGACTAAAGTCTTCTGATGTAGCACCCTGAAACAAAGATTGAACCAATGCTTACTATATTCTTGATTTTTGTACCCTCCCATCAAATCAGCTTAAATAATGATAAAACAAACCTTAATATTAAATCTAAAGTTTAAGCCAACACACAATTAAAGCTTAAAGAGGATGATTTGGAGCAACACAATAAATTCGGCAAATTTACTGCAGTACCATGACTTTTTTCAAATTAAAATATGCTTTGGAGCATGCCCATTAATAAATATCACTTGAAACAACAAATCACATCTCATTTAAAACAACATACAAAATACATATCATTACAAAAGTTAGTATTTATCATGGTACACATACACCACGAAATGTTAAAATGCAATTGCTTGCATAATTAAAAAGCTGATCTCCCAAAAAGGGCCACCTTTTTGAAAATCAACACTTGGATTTGTTAAAGTTCAGGTTTAGTCCATCTGCACATCCATTTTAATCGCAGGAATTCATTAGTAAGCTGTTGTGTGCAAGTATTACACAAAGTTAGAAAAAAATAAAGATGCATGTGCTCTTCGCGGTGTTCCCAATAATTAGCAGATATACATCGATGTAAACTAGTTATTGACAGTAAACACATATTCTTGATGCATCTTCTGTCCACACAGAAAAAAAACATAAACGAAGCACAGGAATAGAAGAGAAAAAAAACACATTAACCTGAAAATGTAACCCATGGGTAACTCGTTTTGCTGCAGGTCTGCAAGATAGGTCAGGAAGTACAAATATTTTCTCCCAATAATATAAAAAAATACATATTTTTCTTGGAACATTGATACTAAATATTTTTTGTCCTGACAGTGTTCCATGGCTACAGGTGTTTGCATCTGGCATACTGTATTTGTTGGCAAATAAGATGGTATTTTAACCTTAAAAATGTCACTCCAAAACCAGGGGTCATCTTGCACATGAAGTATAAAATCCAATTCTTAATATCCTGTGGTTTAGAGTGTCCCCTGTGTCAAGGAAGAACAGCATAAAACTCCTCCATAACTCCTACGATAAGACCACTAAATATTTTTCTAATGAAACTTGTGTTTGGGATGCTGGATTAATAATGATGTTATATTAAAACAATAAAAAATGTATTATCAACTTGTCTAATATACTTTGAAATAACAGCATAGCAAATCAAGCTAACAGCTGACGAACAGCAAAGTCTCAGAACTCCTCTGCAGGGGTCCATCCCCCCAGTCCAACTTCCATCAGCTCTGAACAGGCTTTAAATGGCCTGCTAAAGGAGCTGACGATGGTTTATTTTAAAATATGCTAATAAAAATTTTAACCTTTACGAGGTAATTTGCTTTTAAAATATTGTGACAGCATCATGCCACTGGTCAGAGGGATGATTGGTAAAGGACTATTGGGGCAGTAAGGTCTTAGCAGTAAGTGCCAAAATTGAGTATCGCTCAAAACATACACATTTAGTGGAAATCAGAGGTTGTCTTATACGCCAACATACACAGTAAATCAATTCTGAATCAAAATGACAGACTTAAGTCCTGCAGCTGACATTTATTTGTAGTAGTTTATTTCCAGTGAGGTTTTCTACAGTTTGTGGCCTTGGTGCTAAGTGGAATATTGCACACAGAAAATCTTTTTTTTCCCATCCTGGAGAACGTGGGACGGAAGTGATAACTGATGTTGTGCACTAAACTGTTCCCCAAATGTGGGTCAACTGAGAGGGAGAACTGAAAGTACCAAAACTCAAATCCGCTGTTGTCAGGTGTTCAGCTTTAATGTGATGTCTTGAAGGGATAATGTGGGGTGGATCAAAAGGAAGAGACAAAGCTTCATTTTAAAAGTTTTGCATTTAAAAGCAAGTACATGCCTGTGTGCACACACCTACACACTCCATGTAGCACAAATCTAATCACACAGCAATGACAATGACAATGGGTCAAGGGGCAATTTAGGGGAAGATTTTATTTGCTACCCAGCCATAAAGCTGACATTGTGCATTAGCTGGCCTGTATTGAATTTGTCCAATGCTAATTCCCATTGCCTGGGCAGCAAACTGAACAATTAAAACTTTTTAAAAAAGCACGGCAACTCAGCCAGTACAAAAATCAGCAGGGAGATGAAGACTTTTAATAAAATGAATACAGGGTATAACCAATCTCAGGCTGACAATTTTCCAAATATTGCTCAAAAAGTTTAGATAAACAAATCAATGCAGTTAACAATTTTTAAAA
The DNA here is from genome assembly GCF_036971445.1 of Narcine bancroftii. Lineage (NCBI taxonomy): Eukaryota > Metazoa > Chordata > Chondrichthyes > Torpediniformes > Narcinidae > Narcine > Narcine bancroftii. Next base: position 141,827,272 of record NC_091473.1, on the reverse strand, counting down.
AAAATCAACCATAAACACATCCACAAAAGCAACAGATAAAGAGAAGCCTTCGTTCAAGGTGCTGCTTACCAGCTTTATTGAAAGCTTCAGTTCATATGAAGAGAGAAAGGATTCATTACAAATGCTCAGTTTGCATCAATATTACTTCTAAACAATGTATCATCAATATCAAATGCATTTAAGGCGCTGCATCCCCATGTGATTTGAATACTCATTTCCTCACTATAGTGCATGAAACTTGGAAATTAAAGCAAGCTCACCTTTCTTTGGATGAAAATCAGATCTCCCATTTGTGAAAAGTTAGCTCATCGCAGCCAAGTTATTGATCTGTTTCTCTGCATTTTAAGGGAGGTCAAAATCATTGCTCCTGCCCTACCTTAAGTGACCTTGATGATTGGAACTGCACATTTGTGGACCTTGTGTGACAAGGTTGCTCTCTTATTGGGTTGGCCTGTCTATCAATGGCAACTCTTCAACATGAAGAATATCCATTTTGAGATCAGGAAGACCTACTGGAATGCTGCTTTGCAAGAAAGATGGTCTCTGGTTAACAGAGACTTATAATCTTAGCCCAAGCTTATTGTAGCAATAATTTCCCAGGTCAGTTGTTTAGGTCCAAATATCTCAGGTTCTGTTTCAACTGCCTTCAAATAACCACAAAAAGGAACTGGAAATGCTCATTGATGAGCACTGATGTTTAGTTTCATTTTTCAATTTACGGAATTTAAAAAAAAATCACTGAAATTGACAGAAGTTCGAACGAATCAGCTAACAAAATAAAATCCATTTTATCTAACCCCTAATCCCAGCTCTCAGATTGCAGCTTGAAAGTCTGAGGGTTTTAGCAATAACCATCTTTTCAGGCAACATATTCTAAACCTTCACCACGAGGAAAAGAAACAATACTCTCCTATAGTTTTTCAATCAAGTCCTCAACATTCAAAACCACATCTGATCTGTTTCTATTGGTTTAAAATATGCTGGTTGCACAATGTGCTCTACAGAGAACCTTCTCGAGCAATCAAGAATGTCTTGCTTCCTTAGAGATAGTTAATATGGATAAATATCATTTATTTTTAAAAATATGGAACCCATGTTGGTTTGAAGCTAATCCTGGTGGTGATTTTCGGTTCCACAGCGGTTGAATGGAATTTGTGTATGTATTTTTGATAATCTCCTCCTCTTTTCTTTTTAGAGGGTAGATGGGAGGGAGGGAAGGGCAGGAGTAGGATTATACATAACCACATGTATTGTCTTTTTCTAATTGAAATATAATTGCGGTTTAAAACTTAAAATAAAATAGTCAAAAAAAAGTTAATTATTAAAGAGGACACACAAGCAGGTCCTTTGGATGCTCACTGGATAGAGAATTAATAGAAATAACACATATTCCATGGTAGTCAAAATGGTAAAATGTTCCATCCAACTGCTTTATGAGATTATCTTCATCACCTTAACTGTGTTGCTTAAAGGTTGCGTTTAAACAATTTTATAGCTTTTCTAAGAGGTTACTAGATGAAGTAATAACTGTGGATGTTTATCTGCATGGACTTGAGTAAGGATTTGACAAGATCCCACATGGGAGGTTAGTCAGAAAGGTTCAGACGCTCTGTATTCATGGCTATGTAGACTAGTGGTGTGCCTTTGGGATCAGTGCAGGTTCCATTGTTGTTTGTCATCTATATTAATGATAATGTGGTAAATTGAATCAGCAAGTTTGCAGATGACACAAAGATTTGAGGTGTAGTGGACCACGAGTAAGGCTGAAAAATAGCTGATGGAATTTAATGCAGACAAGTGTGAGGTGCTGCATTTTGGAAGGACAAACCAAGTTAAGACATACATGATAAACAGAGGGCACTGAAGAGTGTGGTAGAATAGAGGGATGTGGGATTTCAGATACATAATTCCCTGAAAGGGTTGTAAAGAGAGCTTTTGGCAATGTTGGTCTTCATAAAAATAGGAGTTGGGATGTTATGATAAAGTTGCTTAAGACATTGGTAAGGCCACATTTGGAGTTTGTGTGCAGAGAAGATTTACTAGGATGTTGCCAGGACTTGAGGAGCTGAGTTCCAGGGAAAGGTTAAACAGGTTAGAACTCTATTCCCTGGAGTGTATGAGAATGATGGAAATTTCGATAGCGATATACTATTATGATGGATGTAGCGGCAGAAAAGGGCGGGGCTCAAGTCAGAATCGCCACCTGTCATGGTGGGTCTCTGGAGTCATCTTATACCAACTCAAAGATGGCGCTGGGCCACCTTCTTCTCCAAGAGAAAGCCTGCGAAATGTGGGGTGCGTCAGTTGATGCAATGACGTCACTCCCGGCTTCGGGCCATCTGAAATGGAAGCGACTTAAAAAGCCTGTGCAACTTGAGATTAAACAATTTGGCAGTTAATTGAATAAATGTTAGTCATCTTTCCTTAGCAACGGATATAGCTAGAATAAATGCATTGAGCTTAAGTGAGATACAAAGCAGAGGACATGGGGTAAGGGTGAAGGGGAGAGTTTGGGGGAACTTCTTCAGAGAGTGTTGGGAGATGGAAGAGCTGCAATCTGAAGTGGTGAATGCGGGCCCAATTTTAATATTGAAGAAAAATTTGGATAGGTACATGGATAGGTACTGAGCCTGGCATGGTGGACCAAAGGTAAAGAGGAATGCAGTGGTCATTGGGGACTCCATTGTCAGAAATACAGACAGGAGATTCTGTGAGCCAGATAGGTATGCCCGCATGGTGTGCTGCCTCCCTGGTGCAAGGGAGCGGGATATCTCAAATCGGGTCCAGGGTATTCTAAAAGGGGAAGGCGAACAGCCTGATTTCTTGGTACATGTGGGTACCAATGACATAGATAAAAAGGAACTAGAGCTGCAGCTCGATGACCTCAGGCTGGTTAGGGAAACAGAGGTAGTCATAGACAGGAGTTACAGCCAGGTGGTCACGCCAGGGCCACGGGAGGATGAAAGGTGGGTAACTGTTAGGAGAGGGACAAAAGAAAGTAAGGTGCCAGAGACGAGCCCTGTGAATGTAACAGGGCTAAGTACGCCTCTTTGAGCACTGTTGAGGGGGACATCAAGGTTGGGGGGAGTGACAGTGGCTGTGCCTCTGGCACGAGGTCGGCCCCTGTAGCTCAGAAAGGGAGGGAAAGGAAGAGGAGGGCAATTGTGGTAGGAGACTCCATAGTTAAGAGGACGGATAGGGGATTCTGCGGACGCAGCAAGGAGAACCGGATGGTGGTTTGCCTCCCTGGTGCCAGGGTCCGAGATGTTGCTGCTCGTGTCCCAGATATCCTAAAGTGGGAGGGACAGGAGCCAGAGGACGTGGTACATGTAGGTACCAATGACATAGGGAGAATTAGAGAAGAGGTCCTAAAAAGTGAGTACAGGCAGTTAGGTAGGGAGTTAAAAAGAAGGACCGCAAAGGGGGTAATCTCTGGATTACTCCCTGTGCCACGTGACAGTGTGAATAGAAATAGAATGAGGTGGAGGATTAACACGTGGCTGAAGGGGTGGAGTAAGGGGCAGGGTATAAAGTTTCTGGATAACTGGGACCTTTTTTGGGGGAGATGTGACCTGTACAGTAAGGATGGGTTACACTTAAATCCCAGGGGGACCAGAATCCTGGCAGAGGTATTTGCTAGGGCTACTCAGGATCCTTTAAACTAGAATGGTTGGGGGGAGGGAACAAAATAGTACAGAGCAGTAAGGAGAAGGTTAGAATGCAAACAATGAAAGTTTGTAGTAAGTATTTGAATATGGATGGGCAGGTGATAGAGAAGGGAAATGCTCTGGAAGAAGATGAAGGGCAATTGGCAGGAAAAGTAAATAATTTTGTTCTTAAAGATGAGGGAAAACAGGGATTAAAAAATGGGAAATCCCTGAAATTCATACATTTTAATGCCAGGAGTATTGTAAAAAAGGTGGATGAGCTGAAGGTGTGGATTGATACTTGGAAGTATGATGTGGTAGCGATTAGTGAGACATGGTTGCAGGAGGGATGTGATTGGCAACTGAATATCCCTGGGTTTCGTTGTTTTAGGTGTGATAGAGTCGGAGGGGCAAGAGGAGGTGGGGTTGCATTGCTTGTCAGGGAAAATATTACAGCGGTGCCTAGGAAGGATAGATTAGAGGGCACATCCATGGAGGCTATTTGGGTGGAACTGAGGAGTAGGAAAGGAGAGGTTACACTTGTAGGGGTGTATTATAGACCACCCGGAGGGGACCGAGACCTAGAGGAGCAAATCTGTAGGGAGATAGTAGATATTTGTGATAAGCACAGGGTTGTAATTATGGGAGATTTTAATTTTCCACACATAGATTGGGAAACACATTCTGTGAAAGGAATGGATGGGCTAGCGTTTGTGAAATGTGTGCAAGATAGTTTTTTACAACAATATGTAGAGGTGCCGACCAGAGAAGGAGCAGTGTTAGATCTACTGTTGGCAAATGGGATGGGTCAAGTGACGGAGGTTAGTGTTGGCGAGCACTTCGGGTCCAGTGATCATAATGCCATCAGCTTCAATGTCATTATGGAAAGAGAGAAATCAGGGCCAAGGATTCAAGGATTGAGGTTTTTGATTGGGGAAAAGCTAGATTTGAGGAGATGCGAAAGGACTTGCAGGGTGTGCATTGGGACAATTTGTTTTATGGGCAGGATGTAGTAGAGAGATGGAAGTCTTTTAAAGATCAGATTTTGAGAGTGCAAAAGCTTTATGTTCCTGTTAGGTTAAAAGGAGGGGCAAAAGGTTTGAGAGAGCCGTGGTTTTCAAGGAATATTGGAAACTTGGTTCGAAGAAAAAGGGAGGCGTACATTAGATATAAGAAGCATGGAGTTAAGGAGATGTTTGAAAGATACATTGAATGTAAGAGGAATCTTAAGAGAGGAATTAGGAAAGCTAAAAGAAGGTATGAGAAAACTATGGCAAGCAGGGTGAAAACTAATCCAAAAGAGTTCTACAAATATGTTAATGGTAAGAGGAAAGCTAGAGACAAAATTGGTCCCTTAGAAAATCAGAGTGGAAAACTGTGTGTGGAACCTAGAGAAATGGGGGAGATATTGAACAGTTTCTTCGGTATTCACTAAGGAGAAGGATATTGGGAGATGTGGGATAAAAAAAGCAAATTGGGTAAATATGGGGAATATAGAGATTACAAAAGGTGTAGTTTTAAGGCTTTTGAAGAATATAAAGGTGGATAAGTCTCCGGGACCAGACGGGATCTTCCCCAGGACATTGAGAGAAGTGAAGGAGGAAATAGCAGAGGCTCTGGCGGTAATTTTCCAAATGTCATTAGATATGGGGATAGTGCCGGAGGATTGGCGCATTGCGCATGTGGTTCCGTTATTTAAAAAGGGTTCAAGGAGGAAGCCTGGCAACTATCGGCCTGTAAGTTTGACGTCTGTGGTAGGTAAATTAATGGAGAAAATTCTTAGAGATAGTACTTATAAACATCTGGATAGACAGGGTCTGATCAGGAGCACTCAACATGGATTTGTGGGAGGAAGGTCACGTTTGACCAATCTGATTGAATTTTTTGAAGAGGTGACTAGGAATGTGGATGAGGGTAGCGCAGTGGATGTTGTCTATATGGACCTCAGTAAGGCCTTCGATAAGGTACCACATGGAAGGTTAGTTAGGAAGGTGCAGTCTTTAGGTATAAATTTTAAGATAGTCAAATGGATTGAACATTGGCTGAAAGGGAGAGGCCAGAGAGTGGTAGTGGATAATTGTCTGTCAGGTTGGAGGCCGGTGACCAGTGGTGTGCCTCAAGGATCTGTATTGGGCCCATTGTTGTTCGTTATATACATTAATGATCTAGATGATGGGGTGGTGAATTGGATTAGTAAATATGCAGACGATACTAAGATAGGTGGAATAATGGATAATGAAGAAGGTTTTCAAGGATTGCAGAGGGATTTGGGCTGCTTAGAAAAGTGGGCTGAAAAATGGCAGATGGAATTTAATGCTGATAAGTGTGAGGTGCTTCATTTTGGTAAGAAGAATCAGAATAGGACATACGTGGTAAATGGGAGAGCATTGAGGAATACAGAAGAGCAGAAAGATTTAGGAGTAACGGTACATCGTTCCCTGAAGGTAGAAACTCACGTGAATAGGGTGGTGAAGAAGGCTTTTAGTATGCTGGCCTTTATCAATCATTGCATGGAATATAGGAGTTGGGAGGTGATGTTGAGATTGTATAAGACGTTGGTGCGGCCTAATTTGGAGTTCTGTGTGCAGTTCTGGTCGCCTGATTATAGGAAGGATATAAACAGAGTGGAGAGAGTGCAGAGAAGGTTTACCAGAATGTTGCCTGGGTTTAAGCATCTGGAGTATGGGGAGAGATTGGACAGATTGGGTCTTTATTCTTTGGAGCGTAGAAGGTTGAGAGGGGATTTGATAGAAGTATTTAAGATTATGAAAGGGATAGACAGAATGGATGTGGATAGACTATTTCCGTTAAGAGGAGGAAAGATTAAAACAAGAGGACATGAGTTAAGAATTAAGGGGCAGAGGTTTAGAGGTGACATGAGGGGGAACTTCTTTACTCAGAGAGTGGTAGCTGTGTGGAATGATCTTCCGGGAGAAATAGTGGCGGCGGAGTCAATTGTATTATTTAAGAAAAGGTTGGACAGGTCTATGGATGAGAAGAAGATGGAGGGTTATGGGCATTGTGCAGGGAGGTGGGACTAGAAAGGGGTGTTTGGTTCGGTGCGGACTAGAAGGGCCTAATGGCCTGTTTCCGTGCTGTAATTGTTATGTTATGTTATGTTATGTTATTATTCTGCCTCGTCCCACTAACCTGCGCCCAGTCCTTATCCCTCCCATCCATAGAAACATAGAAACATAGAAGATAGGAGCAGGAGTAGGTCATTCGACCCTTCGAGCCTGCTCCGCCATTCAACGAGATCATGACTGATCTTAAAGTTCAGTACCCCGTCCCCGCCTTCTCTCTGTAACCTTTAATACCCTTATACTGAAGAAATAGATCTAATTCCCTCATAAATATATTTAATGAACCTGCCTCTACTGCCCTCTGTGACAATGAATTCCACAGATTCACCACCCTCTGGGTCAAGAAATACCTCCTCATCTCGGTCCTAAATGGTTTGCCTATTATCCTCGAACCATGGCCCCGGGTTCTGGATTTTCCCATCCTTGGAAACATCCCATCTGCATCCATTCTGTCCAGTCCTGCCAGAATTTTATAGGTCTCTATGAGATCCCCTCTCAATCTTCTAAACTCCAGTGAGTACAATCCCAATTTGCGCAATCTTTCCTCATAAGTCATTCCTGCCATTCCAGGTATCAGCCTGGTGAATCGCCTCTGCACTCCTTCCATTGCAAGAACATCCTTCCTTAGATAAGGTGACCAAAACTGCACACAATACTCCAGGTGGGGTCTCACCAATGCCCTGTACAGCTGCAGTAAGGTATCCTTGTTCCTAGACTCAAACCCTCTTGATATGAAGGCCAACATACCATTTGCCGTTTTAACCGCCTGCTGTACCTGCATGCTCACCTTCAGAGACTGATGTACAAGTACCCCTAGGTCTCTCTGCAATTCCCATCTCTTAATCTATTGCCATTCAAATAGTAATCTGCCCTCCGGTTTGTATTACCAAAGTGGATAACCTCACATTTATCCACATTGTAGTGCATTTGCCATGGATCTGCCCAGTCCCTCAATTGATCCAAATCACACTGGAGCTTCCTGACCCCCTCTTCCGTGCACACAACCCCTCCTAGCTTAGTGTCATCTGCAAATTTGGAGATATTACATCCAATCCCCTCATCCAGATCATTAATGTAAATTGTGAACAGCTGGGGTCCCAGTTCAGATCCCTGTGGCACCCCACTGGTCACCGCCTTCCACTCAGAAAACGAGCCATTTATCCCAACTCTCTGTCTTCTACCTGCCAGCCAGTTCTCAATCCACATCCATACTTTGCCCCCAATCCCATGAGCCTTGATTTTGGAAGCCAGTCGTTTATGCGGGACCTTATCGAAGGCCTTTTGGAAGTCCAGGTACACCACATCCACTGGCTCTCCCCCATCTATTTTACCTGTCACCATCTCAAAGAATTCCAATAGATTTGTCAAGCACGATTTACCTTTTGTAAATCCATGTTGACTCCGTCCGATCCCTTCTCTGCTAGTCATATGCTCCGCTATTACATCCTTAATAATGGATTCCATAATTTTGCCCACTACTGATGTCAGACTCACCGGCCGATAATTCCCCGCTTTTTCTCTACCCCCCTTTTTAAATAGTGTGGTAACATTAGCTACCCTCCAATCCATGGGTACTTATCCTGAGTCTATCGAGTTCTGGAAAATAATTCTTAAAGCATCTGCTATCTGAATGGCCACTTCCTTGAGTACCCTAGGATGTAGATTATCAGGCCCTTGGGATTTATCTGCCTTCAATCCCATCAATTTCCCCAAGACCATGTCCTTAGAGATACTGATTTCTTTCAGTCCCTCCCTTGCATTAGTCTCTATGTTTCCCAACATCCTTGGGAGGTTATTTGTATCCTCTCTTGTAAAAACAGAACTAAAGTAAGAATTTAATTGGTCTGCCATTTCCTTATTCCCCATTATATATTCCCCTGATTCCGACTGCAAGGGACCTACTCTGGATTTCACCAATCTTTTCCTCTTGACATATTTATAAAAGCTTTTGCAGTCAGTTTTTATATTTGCCGCAAGCTTAGTTTCGTAATTTATTTTTGCTCTCTTGATTAATCCCTTTGTCCTCCTTTGCTGCATCTTGAACTGCACGCAGTCTTCGGTTGCGGTACTTTTTTTGGCCAATTGATATGCTCTCTCTTTGGACCCAATGCTGTCTCTAATTTCCATTGTTATCCACGGTTGAGTCACCTTTTTTGGTTTATTTTGATGTCAAACCGGTATAAACGATTTTTGCAATATCTCCATTAGATCTGTGAATGCTTTCCATTGTCTATCCACAGTCAACTCCCCCATAAACCAATCAATCTTACTCAACTCCCGATTCATACCATCATAATTCCCTTCATTTAAATTCAGGACATTAGTCTCGGATTTAATTTCATCACTCTCCATGTCGAGTGAGAATTCGATCATATTGTGATCGCTCCTACCCAAAGGGCCTCGCACAAGATTGTTGATTAGCCCCTTATCATTACATAATACCCAATCTAAAATGGCCTGCTCCCGAGTTGGTTCCTCGACATATTGGTCTAGATAACCGTCCCGTAAATATTCAAGGAATTCCTCCTCCTCAGTATTTTTACCAATTTGACTAGTCCAATCTATATGCAAATTAAAGTCTCCCATGATGACAGCTGTTCCCTTATTGCATGCTTTTCTAATTTCTCTTTTAATGCCTTCCCTCACCTCTACACTACCATTTGGAGGCCTATATACCACCCCCACTAACGTTTTCCGCCCCTTGCTATTCCTCAGTTCTACCCATATAGATTCCGCATCTTCTGAGTTAATATCCTTCCTGTCAATCGTGTCGGTCCCTTCTCTCACCATCAATACTACCCCACCCCCTTTTCTCTCTTGCCGATCCCTCCTAAATATCGTATACCCAGGATGTTAAGTTCCCAGGCTTGCCCACCCTGCAGCCATGTTTCTGTAATCCCAATCAAATCATATTTGTTTATCTCAATTTCCACAGCTAATTCATCTACCTTGTTCCGAATGCTTCTTGCATTAAGATATAAAGCCTTCAGATTTGCTTTTTTCACCCTCCTTGCTCTTTCTGATTTTTTACTTTCGCTGCCTAACCTAACTTTTCCTGTTTTATCTTTTCTGTCCTTTGCCCTATCATGCAGGTTCCCACCCCCCTGCCAAATTAGTTTAAACCACACCCGACGGCTGTACCAAACCTAGCTGCCAATATATTGACCCCTTTTGGGTTTAGGTGTAACCCATCCTTCTTGTAGAGATCATGCCTTCCCCAAAAGAGATCCCAATGATCCAAGAAGCCAAAACCCTGTCCTTTACACCAGCCCCTCAGCCACACATTCATTTGTCTTAACCTTCCATTTTTGTCCTCAGTTGCACTTGGCATAGGTAGCAAAGCAGAGATCACCACCCTGGCTGTCCTATTTCTTAGTTTCTGTCCTAGCTCTCTGTAATCCTTTTTCAGTAATAACATAATAACATAACAATTACAGCACGGAAACAGGCCATTAGGCCCTTCTAGTCCGCACCGAACCAAACACCCCTTTCTAGTCCCACCTCCCTGCACAATGCCCATAACCCTCCATCTTCTTCTCATCCATAGACCTGTCCAACCTTTTCTTAAATAATACAATTGACTCCGCCGCCACTATTTCTCCCGGAAGATCATTCCACACAGCTACCACTCTCTGAGTAAAGAAGTTCCCCCTCATGTCACCTCTAAACCTCTGCCCCTTAATTCTTAACTCATGTCCTCTTGTTTTAATCTTTCCTCCTCTTAACGGAAATAGTCTATCCACATCCATTCTGTCTATCCCTTTCATAATCTTAAATACTTCTATCAAATCCCCTCTCAACCTTCTACGCTCCAAAGAATAAAGACCCAATCTGTCCAATCTCTCCCCATACTCCAGATGCTTAAACCCAGGCAACATTCTGGTAAACCTTCTCTGCACTCTCTCCACTCTGTTTATATCCTTCCTATAATCAGGCGACCAGAACTGCACACAGAACTCCAAATTAGGCCGCACCAACGTCTTATACAATCTCAACATCACCTCCCAACTCCTATATTCCATGCAATGATTGATAAAGGCCAGCATACTAAAAGCCTTCTTCACCACCCTATTCACGTGAGTTTCTACCTTCAGGGAACGATGTACCGTTACTCCTAAATCTTTCTGCTCTTCTGTATTCCTCAATGCTCTCCCATTTACCACGTATGTCCTATTCTGATTCTTCTTACCAAAATGAAGCACCTCACACTTATCAGCATTAAATTCCATCTGCCATTTTTCAGCCCACTTTTCTAAGCAGCCCAAATCCCTCTGCAATCCTTGAAAACCTTCTTCATTATCCATTATTCCACCTATCTTAGTATCGTCTGCATATTTACTAATCCAATTCACCACCCCATCATCTAGATCATTAATGTATATAACGAACAACAATGGGCCCAATACAGATCCTTGAGGCACACCACTGGTCACCGGCCTCCAACCTGACAGACAATTATCCACTACCACTCTCTGGCCTCTCCCTTTCAGCCAATGTTCAATCCATTTGACTATCTTAAAATTTATACCTAAAGACTGCACCTTCCTAACTAACCTTCCATGTGGTACCTTATCGAAGGCCTTACTGAGGTCCATATAGACAACATCCACTGCGCTACCCTCATCCACATTCCTAGTCACCTCTTCAAAAAATTCAATCAGATTGGTCAAACGTGACCTTCCTCCCACAAATCCATGTTGAGTGCTCCTGATCAGACCCTGTCTATCCAGATGTTTATAAGTACTATCTCTAAGAATTTTCTCCATTAATTTACCTACCACAGACGTCAAACTTACAGGCCGATAGTTGCCAGGCTTCCTCCTTGAACCCTTTTTAAATAACGGAACCACATGCGCAATGCGCCAATCCTCCGGCACTATCCCCATATCTAATGACATTTGGAAAATTACCGCCAGAGCCTCTGCTATTTCCTCCTTCACTTCTCTCAATGTCCTGGGGAAGATCCCGTCTGGTCCCGGAGACTTATCCACCTTTATATTCTTCAAAAGCCTTAAAACTACACCTTTTGTAATCTCTATATTCCCCATATTTACCCAATTTGCTTTTTTTATCCCACATCTCCCAATATCCTTCTCCTTAGTGAATACCGAAGAAACTGTTCAATATCTCCCCCATTTCTCTAGGTTCCACACACAGTTTTCCACTCTGATTTTCTAAGGGACCAATTTTGTCTCTAGCTTTCCTCTTACCATTAACATATTTGTAGAACTCTTTTGGATTAGTTTTCACCCTGCTTGCCATAGTTTTCTCATACCTTCTTTTAGCTTTCCTAATTCCTCTCTTAAGATTCCTCTTACATTCAATGTATCTTTCAAACATCTCCTTAACTCCATGCTTCTTATATCTAATGTACGCCTCCCTTTTTCTTCGAACCAAGTTTCCAATATTCCTTGAAAACCACGGCTCTCTCAAACCTTTTGCCCCTCCTTTTAACCTAACAGGAACATAAAGCTTTTGCACTCTCAAAATCTGATCTTTAAAAGACTTCCATCTCTCTACTACATCCTGCCCATAAAACAAATTGTCCCAATGCACACCCTGCAAGTCCTTTCGCATCTCCTCAAATCTATCTTTTCCCCAATCAAAAACCTCAATCCTTGGCCCTGATTTCTCTCTTTCCATAATGACATAATAGGTCAACATAGACAAGAAGTGCCAAAGGAACTGTTTTTTTGTGCTGTAATGTTCTATGGTTCTAACCCTTTCAGGACCAGTGAGAATCTTATTTTTGAAAAGGTGATAGATACTTCAAATGCATCAAACAATACACACTCCTTCAGGAAAAGATGACCTCTCAGAAAAGTAAAGAAATTTATTACAATTTGCATGAAGGGATAGTCTATTTAAAAAATACATTCAGCTCCAGCCAAAATTAATCAACAATCTTTAAGATTGTAAAAGGAACAACGATAGCATTCGAATTTTATTCATGCCATGAAATTTTGAGTGTGGCTCAATAAAACAGATACAAGAACAGATGCTTTCATATCCAAAATTAATTATCTCAAGCTTATAGCACTTGATGCAATTTCAACTTTCATAACCTGGATGTAAGTGGCTCTATTTCCTTGAAAATATATCATGAGTTTTCAATACCAAAAAAGTTTTATTTGACAGTTTTCCTGTTGATCAATAAGACAATGAAAACTTGTCACGTTGGGTTTTTTTGGAGCGAGTCCTACAAAGTCGACATTGCAAATTTTCAGTTGTGATGTGAAACAGAGGCTGCATTTGTATTCTCGGAGGAATATGAACATGAGCAAACTTCCCCAGGGTGATTAAAAAATTAATCACATTTGTCCCCAATTAGTATTCGGCCTGGAATATTGCTTGGTACAATTTATTAATTGGTATATTACAAAAACAATTACAAGTTCATCGAGTTTATTAAAGGTGGTATGCATCTATATTCCAATTTAATTTGTATTTATTGAATTAGGACATGGCAAATGTAAATAATTCACATTTCAGTTGAAATACCATTGGTCAAAAAAATCCTGACACAAATACTTATTTTTTTTTTGAGATTTGAAATATTGTCCAGACTGGATCAATGCCAAAGGGACGCTGCAACCTTAAATGCTATAAAATTCAGCACTGCACACTTTAAAATCACATGCAAGCTCTCAATGCACAGCCTCTTGGTCACATACAAGAACATTTAAACTAGCCCCTTTAAAATATCTTCACTGAAGGCAGCTGTTGGACAACAGTTATTACAATGAACAGCACCCAATACCAGAGTCATTTTGACTCATGCTTCACAGTTGTAAGAGTTGAAGTAAACTGATCAGACCAAATGAGCTGATTTTATGATGTAAAATATTTGTGATGGAAACTATTATTTTAATACAAGATACATTTCTTCATTTCCTAACTTAGATAATGTGAATTCTCACCAGAGACGATCGGGTATATTTCTCCCTTGAAAATGCTATGAAGATGGGGGGGGGGGGGGGGGGGGGAGGAGGATAATCCACCGAGTGCTCTCTGTAGCAAGACTTTGAGCCACTGAGATATTTCAGCAGATCCGCAGGGGGGAGAGAGAGAGGCTGAAACATCTGTTACTTTTCATATAGAGACACAAGATAAGAGCAAGTGGAATAAAAGAAAAATGACGACGTCATGTTACTCTGTTCTCCGTTTAAGTACTGTACTCAAGGAAGTATACTGTGAATCATTCTGGTACCAAATGCCATTCAAACAAAATCATGCAACTTGATCATTTCATGAAATACAAGGATCCAAACAACAAAAATCACACTCACTCGTTTTACAGGTGAAATTGTCTCATAAAGTAGGGCTTTTATGGTCAGCAGTGAAATATAAATAGTTGTCTACATTTCAATGCACACATTTTATTAGAGAGATAAGTATAAATAGAAGCCCACAGCTATAATTTGAAGTTCAATGTTCATAATCCTAACACAGATCCAAGAACTCGTCTTGGATTAACAACTAACTGTAGCAAGGGAAATTGTGGGTAAATGTGACACAAATGATTAGGGCCACTCTTTTTTTTAAAAAATTAAGATGTTGAACAAACCATCGAAGCCCTTGTAGTAACTTGCACATCAATCACATGCTCCAATCCAAACAGCTTCAAACTTCTATGTTGAAAATAAACCAACTTACCCCCCTTTTGAAATTCTTGAAAGAAGGAATTCTAGGTTTCACTGTCTTTAATTCATTCATACAGTAAGACAGTGGATCCCTGGAAAACCTGGGAATCTGGGGCCCACAAGGAGCTGAGGATGAGCAAGTGGTGGCAGGGGAAAGGTGAGGGAATGGCAGCTAACATAAAAATAAAGAAAACAATAACACTATAAAATTAAAAAATCAAGAGGCACATCTGCCAAGTAATATGGTTCGAGATGATCAAGGTATACTGAGTGACGCATTTTGCTCAATGTTAAATGCAATGTCATGCATCAGAGGGAGATGGATTTCTATAAAACAATGATTTAGATGGATTGAAATTGATCTTAGCCTTATTATTATTTATCACATGACAACTGAAGTGCAAGATGTATAAAGCATGAACAAAAATAAAATTAAAAAAACAAGCCTCTCACTCCCCCAAATTTTCTAGCATTCAACATTTAAATCAAATATATCAATCAGCCACAGAAATAACACAAATAACTGAATCTAAACAAAAAAAAAATTTAAAGTACATGTTCTCAAGAACCAAATGAACCTGTGCATTAATACACACTGGCATTTACCCAACAGCATGTTTGTCAACACACAGCAAGACATGTTGGAACATCACAAGCAACAACAGACTGAAGTTCAAACTGATATGATTATCTGCTTTTAAAAAGAAAATACTTCAGTGACACACACAAAAATCAATACACAAATAGAGAAATTGTCAACAATTTTAGTAAAAAGTGTGCATATAACTGGAAACAAAATTATTTGGCAATGCTCTAATAGATGTAACAACACAAGATCATTTATGAAGAAATGACATTTATTAGGAAAGCATAAAGAACTTGAATAGAAGCACTTGGGGCTGTTTCACCATTCAATTAAATCACGGCTGAACGATATTTTAACCCCACATTAATTAATCAGTCATCGTTTTACATTTCATATTAAGCTCATCTAAAATACATACAGTAAGTGAAAATTACTAAAAGTTATGTGCTCTATTATTCTTCTTTTCCTACTTTCATCAATGATTAAGAAATTAATCACATTTGTCAGACATGGCCTATCTTTTTCTGGTGTCCATTTACTCCATTCCTAAATAGACACCAGTAATTTCCCAATAATACACGCAAGGCTAAAGAGACCATTTTTAAATGTTTACATTTTGACATACAGCACGGTAACGGGCCTTGCCAGCCTACGAGTCCGTGCCACCTAAATACCCCTAATTAACCTACAAACCCCGTAGATTTCGGAAGCGTGGGAAGGAAACCAGAGCACCCGGAGGAAATGGGGAGAACGTACAAACTCCATACAGACAGCACTGGATTCGAACTCAGGCCACTGGCATTGTGATAGCATTTCACTAATCGCTACACTAACTGTGCCACTCAAATTTATGGATTCTCCCTTTCATCTATCTTACATAGGGAAATAATTTCAGTGATTTTCTAAGCAGAAGGAATTGTTCCCAAATTGTAGTAAGATTCAGGTTAGGGAAACTTCAATCTCTTCACAGATTTTCTTTTAAAGAGAAGCCATACTGTCTTGGTGATTGATCGCTCTTTAGTCTTGTAGTCTTTCTTTGGCTTGGCTTCGCGGACGAAGATTTATGGAGGGGGTAAAAAGTCCACGTCAGCTGCAGGCTCGTTTGTGGCTGACCAGTCCGATGCGGGACAGGCAGACACGATTGCAGCGGTTGCAAGGGAAAATTGGTTGGTTGGGGTTGGGTGTTGGGTTTTTCCTCCTTTGCCTTTTGTCAGTGAGGTGGGCTCTGCGGTCTTCTTCAAAGGAGGCTGCTGCCCGCCAAACTGTGAGGCGCCAAGATGCACGGTTTGAGGCGTTATCAGCCCACTGGCGGTGGTCTTGTAGTACTGACTTTAAAAATGCCAGGGTTAAAACCATATGGACCCAACCATCAACTATTCTTCAGTCTCATTTAACCAGTCCATTAAAAAAACATTCAGCCATAATTGATGTAAAGACGCACAGCGCTGTAACAGGCCATTTTGGCTCACAAGTTTGTGCCGCTCGATTTATACCCAATTTACCTACACCCCCGGTACATCTCGAATGTATTGTCTTCAAATTCAAATGTTAGTTTCCGGGAATTGTCAACGGGCTATTCCCCTGCTACAAATGTTGAGGGAAATTATTCAGTACATCCGTTTTCTCATTCCTTTTCACTAGATCTTCACTGCCAACTTTGCTTGGCTCACCTCATTTTGTTGAATATAATAATTGTACAGTTCATATTTTCTATGATTTCTTGTGTTTCTTTCCCCCACTTGCTACTTTTAATGAACAATTTTGTGACCCCGTTATTTTCTCATATCCTTCCCAGCTACTAGGAACTGCACTAATTTTTACAATTTTATATGCTTTGTCCATTCATTTTCTGCTAACTCTCATGTCTTTTGCTCCTTTAGTAAGCAGACATCCTCTCCCTTAAAGACGGAAAGATTTCCCTTCTCATATTAATTTTGTTTTCAGAGCTAATTTTATTTTGACCGTTTACAGATATGACCGTCACTCATATTGCATGGAACAGTCATATCTAAATCTAGGATCATAGTACTCTTTTTCCTTCAATCACTACATGAAGCATGATAATATGCTTGGTTCAGAATACTATTCATACATTGTTTAATTAGCAACACTAATTACTCATCCCTTCTCTCGTATGGTCTTCCATCTTTTTCATTCCAAGATTCCCCCACTCATGGATACTATTTCATAATCTACCCCACAAACACTTGTGCTATTTTGTACATTGTGTTCAGAGCCCACATCATCCAATTAAGCTCAAAGTGACACAAAAGCTATCTGCATAATTTTCACCTGCGATAATCACGGGGATCTGCAATGCACCCATCCATAGCCAATGCACCTTACAAAAAACACAATACAATTAAGATAAAATAGAAAGTGCTGGAAATATGATCAGGCAGCATCCATTGAATTGAATTTGAACTTCGAGTATGTAAAGATGCTGACTGATTTGCTGTACATTTCCAGCATCTATAGTGGTTTGCTTTTTAAATACAATAAGACAGGTTTAGTTATCATTTGTACTTGCAATAGTGGAGCAAACATTACAATAGATCACAGCACTATAAACTACACAAAGTAGCCACTCACAAAGGAAACACAAATTTACCTTGCTTTTCTTGCCAAATAGCCATAGTTTCCCTTTGCTTTTTCCTGTTGTATATTTTTGATCTCCCCTCATCTCTTGCTTATGTGCACTTAGACTGCCATCTGATACTGTCCTATAAATATTCTGACTAAAGTCTTCAAATGGGAAGTCTCCAGGAGGTTCAAAACCTGACTTAAAGGATTCCACAACTATTAAGGAGTCCTATAAAGAAAAAAAGATCAAGTTAAGTAACACAGAAACACAGCAGGCTGCATAGCATCCACAGAAAGCTAAAGTCAGTCAACATTTCAGGCATGTGTCCTTCTTCTGGAGGGCTGAGAAACAGGCAGACCAGACTGAAGCATATGCAGATTTCTTGTTTACCTCTCAATGCAAGTAGCATTCAGAATAAGGTGGATGAACCTAAAATAGTTATACACAATTATGACCTAATTAGAATAACAAAGGTTTGGCTTGAGTGATCAGGATTGGGAACTTAATATTCAAAACTACTCAACATTTAGGAAGGATACACAAAAGTAAAGGAGGTGGGGAAGCATTGCTCATTAAAGAGGAGGTTAAGGCAACTGTAAGGAAGTACATCAGCTTGGATTATGTGAAATCTGTATAGGTCAAAACATGGAACAGCAGGGGGCAGCAAACAGTAGGAGTGGTGTACCGACCATTAAACAGTAGTAGTGAGATTGGGAAAGGCATCAAGCAAGAACGTACAGTAGTTATCATGGGTGACTTTAATATGCATGCAGATTGGGAGAACCAAACCGATAGTAATACAGCGGGGGACAATTTTTTGAATTGCGCGAGGAATGGTTTGCTCAACCAATCGCCCGCAGGAACTAACTAGAGAGCAGGAAATCCTAGGTTGGTTGCTGTGAATCTTTGGCTTGGCTTCATGGACGAAGATTTATAGAGGGGTAATGTCCACGTCAGCTGCAGGCTCGTTTGTGGCTGACAAGTCCGATGCGGTTCCAAGGGAAAATTGGTGGGTTGGGGTTGGGTGTTGGGTTTTTCCTCCTTTGTCTTTTATCAGTGAGGTGGGCTCTGCGGTCTTCTTCAAAGGAGGTTGCTGCTCACCGAACTGTGAGGCGCCAAGATGCACGTTTTGAGGCAATATCAGCCCACTGGCGATGGTCAATGTGGCAGGCACCAAGAGCTTTCTTTAGGCAGAATTAATTAGCAATCTTGTGTGAGGCCCCTTAGCAAGAGCGACCACAATATGGTGGGATTTTTCATTAGGATGGAGAGTAACACCGTTAATTCAAAAATTTGGATCCTGAAAGAAGGGAGAACTTATGAAAAGAGGTGTGAATTGGCTAAGATAGACTGGCAGAGTACATGTAATGGGTTCATGCTTGATAGACAATGGCAGATGGAGAATATGGTAAAGGACCTATAAAATGTATCGACATGGATAGAAAACTGGCCAGCAGGCAGGAAACAGAGTGGCAATAAATGTGACCTTTGCAGATTGGCCTGCAGTTACTAGTAGCATACTACTGCTTCCACTTAGTGCTGGAGCCCCAGATATTTACAATATCTATTAATGATCTAGTATAAAAAATTATATGTAATATCTTAAAGTTTGCAGATGACACTAAGATAAGGTCACAGTATGAGGTGCAAGAAAGATTGCAAGAGGCTGTAAAGTAAGTTGGACAGATTAGAAAAGTGAGCAAATGCAGTATAATGTATATAAATTTATCATCCACTTCAGTGGCAATAACAGGCAGACAGATTATCTGACTGCCATCAAATTACGAAAAGGAAAATTACAACGAGACCGGGATACAAAGACTGGAACGAGGTAAAGCAGGCAGTGAAGAAAGCAAATGGCATTTTGGCCTTTCTAAAGAGAGGCTTTGAATATAGAGGTCTCACTGAGGTTGTGTGTGGCCTGGGCAAGGTCACACCTTGAGAATTGTGTACAGATTTGGTCTCCTTATCAGAGAAAGGATATTCTTGCTGTTGAGGGAGTGCAGGAAAGGGTCACCAGACTAATTCCTGGGATGACACAAATGATCCACAAAGAAAGATTGATTAGACTTGGAATTTAGAAGAATGAAAAGGGATTTCATTGAGAAGTAGAAAATTCTGATGGAACGATATGCAGAAAGAATGCTCCCAATGTTGGGGAAGTCCAGACCAAAGGTGGGTAGGGGGGGTCACAGTCTAAGGATAAGAGGTAAGCCAGTTAGGACCAAGATGAGGAAAAGGTCTTTCCTTGGATAGTTGTGACTTTATGGAACCCACGCTACAGAAAGTGGTTGGGGCCAGTTTATAAGAGTTGGAAGTGGCCCTATTGACTAAAGGGATCAATGAGTATGGAGAGAAAGTAGGAATAGGGTAGTGAAACTGCGTGATCAGCCATGATCATATTGACGGGCTGTGCAAGTTTGAAGGGTTGAACCTCTTGCACCTCTTTTCTGTGATTCTGTCCAATCAGCCCAAGCAGTTCCAATATTTTTTGTTTGTTTCAAATTTCCAGCATCTGAAATTCTTTTGGTTTGCGTTGAAATGAGAAGGTTATTACTTTTTAAAAATCTGATGACCCAGTCTGGAAGTTTCCTATAGATCCTTAATTTATAAACTTTCAAATTTAGACATACAGCGCTGTAATAAGCCACTTCAGCGCACTAATACGTGCTGTCCAATTAACACCCGATTAACCTGATGAGAGGGAACAGGAACCCCCCCCCCCCAGGAAAACCCACTCAGACACGGGGAGAACATACAAACACCTTATTGACAGCGTGGTATTCATTGGTGCTGTCAAGAAAGGCATTGCGCTAACGGTACAGCCCCAAGGAAAACTAAAACAAAAATTTCCACATTTTTGTTTTCATATAACAGCAGAACATTATGTTTATTTTCTGTCAAACCAAACCACAGAATTCAGTCTTAATGAATGCTACAATTGGTTATATTTTTCAGATTTCACATGAATTCAGCTACATGTACCATAAACTTTCAGAGGATGTGGGCCTTTGAGTCATGCCTTATTTTATAATTCCAGATAATTGCACTTCTTGACAAACTCCAGGATTTTGACAGCAAATTCTTATGTAATTCATACATTGAATTTTTCCAATTCTCAGCTTATTTTTGCCATTCTTTCTCTCCTCCACACACCACCCTCCTTCACTGCTTCAGTCATAATTTCTCCCTTCATCTCCACCAAATCCCTTTGTACTAGTCACTAATTTGGAAATAGACCAGAATAAGTCACCTTTTCAATTTTAAATTTGCTAAGAAATTTAGTGAAGTTTAGTTCTTTTACATTCTCTTTGCAATTTTCCAAATACATACTTTTCGCTCATCCACCGACTTTGCAGCACTGATCATTCCTTCCAAGCATTTATTGATAATTGGAATAACCCTACGTTCAGCTTCTGCAAGTCCCCTGTAACATTCACTCATCTTTATAATCCTTCGCTCATCCGTGTCTTGTAGATTCTGCAAAAATCATTGAAGAAATACTATAAACTTACTTTATATTATAAACATACCTTTAAATAACATTTCAAATGCAAAGCGTATAACTACTAACTGGAACATAGGCTGTGAAGAAAGAAATTAAGGATTGACAAATATGAAACATTACAATGGAAATAAATGGGCAATGGAAAACTGGAGACATGCATAAATTTCAAGGCTATATCCTTGTTTACTTAGCAAAGAAAGAACATTCTTGAAGTTGACAACTCAACACATTTTGAATTCAAATTGAATACAGGTCTCGCCTGGATAATGAAGCAAAGTGGTTCTCAAAAAATGCTATTGGAAACCAAAACTTGTATCGTGGAAGTCACGATATCCCCACGAATGTTAAGGCAACTTGGATGGTAATCGATGGCAGGCAGAAGGCAATTTCATGTCATATTACATGTTCTGTACTATTAAATAACTATAAAGCAATCTTGAATCTAATCAAAGACATCTGAACCTTTTTAATCTCTTTCCAAATACAATTCAAGCAGAAATATTCAAGCTGTGCACACAAGTCACTACCAATAGTTGTTATTGCCAGATAAAAGAATACAGCTAACTGAAGAGCCAACAAATAAAATGCTGGAGGAACTCAAACAGCCAAGCAGCATCCATGGAAGCAATATCCAATCAATATTTACGCTGCAACCCTTCAACAGGAATAGCAAGAAAGAGAGAAGCCTGAATAAAGGGGAAGGGGTGAGGGGGGGGGGGGGGGGGGGGAGGAGCATGAGCTGGCAGGTTCTCCCTGACTTACAACCATAATTGGGACTGAAAGATCAGTCGTATCTTGAAATTGACACAAGTTGGAATTCTGCCTGAATGCGTGGAGTACCAAAGTCTTTAAGCTGGCTAACAAGGTAAGTACATACATGTTGACTCTTATGTGTTCTACATCCCTATTATAGTTTGTCAAATACAACATAATGAGTGTAAATTTTATATTTTAAAAAAAATGGGTTGTACGTGTATACAGTCGCAAGTTGCATAAGTCGCAAGTTGGGGAGTACTTGTAAATACAGGCATTCCTCAACTTATGTCCCTGTTCCAATCTGACCGACCGGTTGTATCTCAAAATGGATGCATGTCAGAAATGAACTGTATCCGTGTTATCTTTTATCAAATACTACATGGTGGCTATCCCTGCCATGGGTGTTATTTTCCATTGATTGGCCCCTACTTTAACTGTAAAAGTGTAATGTTTATTACACTTGCATGGGGGTAATTTGGGTACAGGTTGGAGGGGTAACAGATGTGAAAAAAGAAATTAGAACAATAAGTTTATTTTCATATACATTGTACAATTGCTGCAACCAAACAGCTATTTTGAATAAAATTAATAAAAGCAAACTTAATTGAATTAAAAAATACAATAAATACACAAGATAAATAATAAATATTCATAGTAATCCTTATGCAAAAAAAAATGACTCGTAACAAACCTTTTGTGCTGTCGGGCAGTCCCCGATTTATATAACAAGGACAGTTCAAAAGTCTGAAAGCTGTTGGAAAGAAACTGTTCTTGAACCTAGAGGTGCTGGTTTTTCAGGCTTCTGAACCTTTGGCCCAAAGGGACCAGTGAAAAGAGGTTGTGACCTGGGTGCTGGGAGTTTTTTAATGATATTGGCTGCCTTTTTGAGATTTGCAAATATTGTCTCACTTGAAAGGACTGTTTGGGACCATGAGAGGAGAGGTGTAGGTGCAAGTAAAATCCCAGGAAAAAGTGCCAGGGGGTGATTAGTAGGGAGGGACGAGGGGAAAAGTGAGTGATTGATGAAGCTATTCCTGTGGAAAGCAAAGAGGGAAGATGTGCCTGGTGGTGGAATCCCATTGGAAGTGACAGAAATTGTAGAGAATATGTTGGATGCAGAGGCTAGAGAGCTGGTAGGTTCATCTGATTGCACAAGTACAACCCGACGAAACAGCCTTCTCTGCTTCCTGGTGCAAAATATGCAGGAACACAACTAGACGTAACACACATACATACTCAGGACAAATGACCAAATATAAAAATAAATAAATACATTTTGTTGCATTAATATGAGAGTCTCAGGTGGTTAGTATGAGCAGTTCCTTTGGTCGTTCAGAAGTCAAATTGGCTGCGGGAATAATCTGTATCTCTTTCCCAACAGAAGCAGCTGAAAAATGCTGTGCAGGGTGGAAGGAGCCCTCAACAATTTTGCCTGCCCTCTTCAGTCAAAAATCCTGGTAGATCATGTCGACTTCCGGCTGGCAACTACGTGGTGTAGGGGGTAATTGTAGAGAGCTCCTGCCAGCTTTCAAACATTTCCCATTCATTCAACTTAATTTTAAAAAAAATCAAAGTGGCTTCAACTTTGTTCCTTCAATATTTAATATCATTGCTTTTGAAAATGACTAGAGGTGCCACGGCTGTGAAAAATAGTAAAGAAGAAGCAGCCCCTCTGACTTCATGTCTGACTTCAGACATGATGAAAAATCACTCAAGGGAGATAACAAAAGAAATAACTGTGCCATCAAGAGATTGATTCCAAACTTGAAAAGGTTCTACAATCAATTTCAGCAAATGAAGATCGTTTGTACGCTGAGAAGTTGGTATCTGTTAATAACCGAATTGAAAAGTTAAGACACTTGTGAAGAAATGGCTGCAAGCAATCTCAAGTTAACCTTGAAGGTGGTCAACTTGGAGACCAGGAGCAGACATCAAAACATTCAAATTTTGGGCTTAAAGAAAGATTCTAAGAAAGGCCAGTTAACTGACCTTTTCTCTAAATTACTCATGGAGGATTTTGGAAAAGAGATTTTCATTACTGAGCCTGTGCTAGATCAAGCACACTGCTCATTGATTCCAAAGCCTCCTTCAAAAATCGTCCAAGTTTGGTAATTCTTCATTTTCATTACTTCCAAGAAAAGAAGCGTGTTATCCGTGAAGCCTGTTGCAACAAAAATCTGAGCTAGCTGGGTCAACAAATTAGATTTGTTGGAGATTTCTGCCCTGAAGTCATTGAGATGCGGAAAAGATAGAGATGTTATGGCTGCGCTATTCAACAAAGGACTCAGACCAGCTCTGCTGTACTCAGCTCATCTGAGGATCACTATGGAAAATGGCTGCAGGAAATTTTTAGATTTGGTGAAGGATGCTCACGAAGTTCTGGCTGACTTCGTTTTAACTTCAAGTCCAACATAAGTTAATACTCTACGTCTAAAGCTTTCTCCATTCTGAAGGGTTTCTCTTTCTCTTTAGTGGTTGGGCGGTGGGGTGGGGTGGGGGGGGGGGGGAAAGAGTCTGAATGGGGTTTTGTTTTCCTTTTGATCGAATAATTTATTTTATTTTGTTTATTCTTTATATTAAGATTTAAATAGATTGTACTAATTTTATTTTAGTAACTTCAATAGTTTTCGTCTCTTATTATTTGATGGTGGGAAAGTTGGCTTCTGTGGTTAGTTTATTATTAGACTGTGGGGAAAATGTGGTCAGAATTGAAATAACGAATAAGTGTTTAATCTATTTAAAACAATTTTACTTCCTTTGAACAACTGGTGGTAAAATTTAACTTACCATTTTTTTTAAATTTACAAGTTAGACATTTTGTTCAATCAAAGATCCCTGACTTTCTATGAATTTCTGAGACAAATATTCTTGATTTACTTTTTGATTTTCAGCTTTCCCAAAAAGGTTCAATATTAATTATTTTTAAAAAATATCTTATTTTTGTTTTTTTTTAAAAAAACATAGTAACATTTTAAATATACAATATAACCATATAACCATTTACGGAGCGGAAACAGGCCATGTTGGCCTTTCGAGTCCGCACCGGTTCACTAGAACAGCTCCACTAGCTCAAACCTCCCGCTCTCTGCCAATAACCCTCCAACCCCCTCACCTCCATGTACACATCCAACCTTTTATTAAATGATAGAATTATCCATTTGCAAATTGAATGTAAATAAATCTCTCAAAAATTTAATAACTTTTTCCCAAAAAAATTTAACTTTCTTACATGTCCATACACAATGCATAAAAGTACCTGTCTTTTCTCCACATCTAAAACACAAATCTGTTAGACTAAATCCATATCTCTTCAAATTCTCAGGGGTCAGACATAATTGATAAATAAAATTATAATTAACTAAACTATATCTCACATTAATTAATTTTGTAACACTATCAATATACATATTTGACCATTCCTCCCAAGACAATTCAATATCTAAATCTTTCTCCATATTAAACATTTTCTCACAAACACAACAAACAAAAAGATAAAGATACATAAAGATCTGTTCACTGTCAGAGCTTACATACATTTCAAGTATATACAGTTGGGAAAATTACATTTTTTTTATGTATGCTATTTTTATACCCTTTTTTTGTTCCTTTTTATTACTGTATCTGGGCCCCTATGTGGTCCAGATATAGCTGCCGGACCTTTACAAAAGTGTCATATTTATTCTTTATGTTATATGTGATTTTTTTTCCCCAAAGTATACAGCTGTTCACTTCCGTAGTCCATTGTGCTATAAAGTAGATGGGAGTTGGACTTCCAAGTGATCGCGATACATTTTTTTTGCTACTGCCAGTGCTATTTTTATAAATGAGATTTGATATTTGGTCAATTTGTTGCTTATTTCCATGACATTACCTAATAGATATAGCTCTGGATGAGCTATAGGGCCACTCCTGTGGTCCTGGTTAATTTTTCTGCGATTTCTTGTCAAAATAACCTCACTTTCATGCATGACCACATGGCATGTTTCTGTCTCAGTCCCACATCTGAAACACATCTCTGAAATTTCGGCTTTTGATCTATGTAACTTTTGTGGGGTAAGATAATAATTGGTGTGAAAAATTATCCTGAACCAGTCCATATCTTACATTTATAATTGATGTCATGCTGACCAATCTGACCAGCTTCTTTATGATATCACCACACCCAAGTCCGACTCCTATCTTTCCCTTAACCTCTGCAACCCTGGTTGCAGACTTTCAGACTGGAGAGCATAGTACAATTTTGTTATAAATTTGAATGTATTCCCCATCCAAACTGTTCACTCAGTTTCACTAATTTTAGGTGGGGTCAAAGTTGGTCTCCATCATTCTCTTAAGAATGATCTAAGCTGGAGAAAACAGAAGGTGGTCCCATTGGCCACTTTCTATTTGTGTTTTAATTGTTCAAAGGACACAAGAGTTCCTTCCGTGTAACAGTCCTTAACATATTTAATATTCTATTCCTCATATTCATGGAAAATAACATATTTTTAAACAACGGTGCTTTTAATGATATCCCTACTTTTTTTTCCTATTGTGACAGATTATGTAATATTTTACATTGTATATAGATATTTTTTTAAAGGAGATAAATTGTGGAGTTTTTAGTTAGGTCACACACAGATACAAACACTTCAAAACAGATCTCATTTAAAATGCCACAGCTCTGCTCAAGCCAGACAGTCCAGGCTCCGAGTCACTTTGCCAAAACTTTGAGGAATGCCTATCGAGACTTCACAAGTAAGTGCTATTTGGACATGCTGTGGAGTAATAGATTGGATCTGGTGCCGCAGTCTGAGTGCAGTTTGCTGTTCTAAGAGGGTCATGTGGTTGTGTCTGTGTGTATGTGTGTGAGAGAGAGAGAGAGAGAGGGGGAGAGAGAGGGGGAGGGGGAGAGA
This sequence comes from Narcine bancroftii, assembly GCF_036971445.1. Taxonomy (NCBI): domain Eukaryota; kingdom Metazoa; phylum Chordata; class Chondrichthyes; order Torpediniformes; family Narcinidae; genus Narcine; species Narcine bancroftii. The sequence continues at coordinate 141,800,570 of NC_091473.1, read as the reverse complement.
GAGGGAGAGAGAGAGAGAGAGAGAGAGAGAGTTCAGTAGCTACTTGTGACTGTTACATGACAAGCTGGCAAGATTGTGGAAAAACCCCATTTTGCAGACTGGTTGTGAGTTCTGAGTTCATCCTGTTCAAAGCCCTTGTGGTCTATACAGAAGATAACTGGCTATATATTGTTTCACTTTAAATAAGGGAAGCAAAAAGGAACTCTGTGGTCTTCAAGAAAGAAAGAGGTTATCATCTGGAAAACCCTGAAGGGGCAAGTTTCTTCGGCAAGACACTGAAGTGGATGATTGGAACGAATCAGTTTGTGCCCAACGAGCAACAAATCTCTCTCTGAAAACCGACAAGAAACTTCCTGAGTGGTAACAATTCACCTTTCAAGCACCAAAGCTTGGTGAAGATTCATAAATGTTAAATTATGTGCACAGTACAGGAATTGCCTAATACCGGTGAATTTGGAGGAGTGAGAAGTGAGATTGGACTGTGAATGAAGTAACTTTTCTGAACTTACATTGTATACAATGTATACATTTCATACATATGCGGTTAGAAGTGGGGTTAAGTTAAGTCAATAGTAATAAGCTAGAGTTTGATCCTGTTTTCATGTTTAAAGATAATTAAAAGCAACTTTTGTTTAAGTAACCATTTGTCTTGGTGAATTTCTATTACTGCTGGGTTTTGGGATCCTCTGAGCCCATAACACTAAACAATCATTAATTTCTTGTCATTTTCTAATCATATGTATTAGAATGGGGTTATGCATCTTTTTCTTTGGTGATTTGAAACTCCATTTACAGATAGTCCTTTGCTTCCCCCTCCTCCACTGAGTATATTCCTATTTGAACCCAAGACAGAGAATTGTCTTCAGTAAAGAAGGTTGCAAGAAATCTAGCCTGTGCAGCGAGGTAATATTTTTTGAAATCTGGAAGTCTAAGTCCTCCCAACCCATAGTCCCATATCAGTTTTTCAAATTCAATTTTTGTACCTTATTATTCCATAATAATTAAAAGCAACTTTTGTTATTCCATAATATGGTTGTTTAGTAGCTTAAAAAAGTGTTTAGGTAACAGAATACACAGAGATTGAAAAGGTATTGCAGTCTTGGCATCACTTTCATTTTGACGCAGTTAACCCTTCCCACCAGAGTGATCAGTAAGTCTCTCCATTTCTGTTGGTCTCTTTCCATCTTCCCAAGAAGAGGAACATCATTTAGTTTGTACAGATTTTGTAAGTTATTGTCAGTTACTATTCCAAGATATTTTATTCCATCCGTCTTCCATTTAAATTTACTTCCTTTTTGGTATCTTTCAAAATGGCATTATCTCACTTTATCCATATTTATTTTGTAGCCTGATATTCTTCCATATTTTTCTCGTGCTACTTGTAATTTTTCCAAAGATTTAGACGGTTCTGATATGTACAATAGCACATCATCGGCAAATAGACTGATTTTTTTGTTCTTCTTGCCTGACTTTGAAGCCTTTTATATCCATATCCCTTATTATTATCTCTGCCAGCAGTTCAATCCCTAAAATAAAGTCCTGGGGACAGAGGGCATCCCTGTCTACTCAATCCACACATGGGGAACACTGCCGCCATCTGATTATTTGTTATTATTTTAGCTTGTGGTTTTATGGTTTAAAGTTTTTATCCAATTTATATATGTTCTACCCATACCAAATTGTTAAATAAAAATGGCCATTCCAAACAGTCAAATGCTTTTTCTCCATCTAGGGAGACTGTAATATTTGGATTTCATTCAGATTTAGCCATGTGTATTATATCAATATCAATTATTTATAACTATTTTGCTGGATTTAAGAAAAGTGTCACTATTTAGGATCAAGAATGATTGGGAACAGGATTTGAATTTATCATTTTTGGATGTGGTTTGGGATTCCATTTGTAAACTGATTAATACTACCTCCTTTTGTGCATGACGGAGTTTCAGGATTTAAATCCAGCACTGTTGAAAGAACACTGACTTACTTACAAAAAGGTCCAAAACAGACAACCTGGCTCTCGTTGTTCTTCCAAGACAATAGTCTATTCATTTCATGACATCATTTCAATTAGCACCTACTTGTGAAATGTGCATAGCATTCTCCATAGTTTCTGTAAAGTCACTGAATAAGAATTCTTCAGTATTTCAAATAAGATCTGTTTTAAAGTGTATGTATGTAACCTACTCTAATTTTACCAATTTTTCTCCCAAAAACATTCCCAAATATTCCATCACAATAGCCAGATGTGCAACTTTGATGAAATGGGAAGACAATACTCCACCTACACATGAACAATGGTTATGATATTATGTCTTACCTAAATCTAGAAAAAAAAATGCTATTAAAGATTCAAATATTAACTTCCAAAAGATGTGGGGCCTATTTATGGACTATAGACATAACCTAAAGATTTCAGGTGGTTGGCACTGTCCTGTCTGGTTCCGGGTTGGCATCACTTGATTCCCATGTATCATTTTTTTTAAAACTTGTTTAGTTATAGGGTTCTTGTTAAGGGTTTTTTTTGTTTGGGATTTTTTTTCCCATTCTTTTGAATTTGATAATATATAACTGCTTTGATCAATTGTGAATAATGTAAACATTGATAAAATTATTATAGAAGAAGAGAAAGAAAGAGAACTGCAGTGTTCGCTAATCAGAGGAGATCTATATAGTGGCATCTCTAAAGGACAATAATACTAATTTCTTAAAACTAATTTAGCTTTGCTGTGTAGTTTCTCTAAAAGCCAAGTATTTATCAATAATTAAGCTATATTCTATAGATTCACAACCTTTCTGCTCCCAATATCCACTGCATAATACTTCTACATTTTATAAAGATGTTTCAGGGAAGCAAATAAAGATTACCTTAAATATCTGAGGCATAATGAATTGGAAATGTTTTTGCTGTTCGCTATTAAAGTTTTGTAGTTGAGCAGCATATTCATTTTTGCTATCATCTGCCATGTGGGTTCGTAGATTTAATTGTTGCTTTGCCTGGGAATTCAAAAAGATAGAATTGTTAATACATTTTTCTTCAATCAAATTTTCAGTCATTTTGAGTTGGAGATTATTTAAGACCTTTCAGCTATCATCATGTAGAACAGAAAACCATCTGTAGAACATCTCTCCACTGAGCCATGACAGGTTTCACCAGCAGATTTCTTAGCCTAGTGTTAATTAAATGTAAAGTAATAAAATGCAAAAATGTTGCTGGTAACTTCAAGAATTTAACTAGAGATACTTGAACGCTGAACCACAAAAAGACAATATATTAGGCCATTCCTCAATGCCCATCTTGAAAGTCAATAGACAATAGGAGCTGGAGTAGGCCCTTCGGCCCGTCGAGCCAGCACCACCATTTTACAGATCATGGCTGATCACTACCATCAGTACCCCTTTCCAGCCTTATCCCCATAACCCTTAAGTCCTCTGAAATAATGCTGACTACAGTCCTGGTGATTGTTCCTGGGTACGGAGTTTCAGGATTTAAATCCAGCACTGTTGAAGGAACACTGACTTACTTCCAGGTCAGAACAGTGTAGAGTATGAGGGGGGGGGGGGGGGGGGGGGGGGGGACTTGCTAGTGGTGATGTACTCGTACGTCTGAAGCTAATTCTACCTGGTGGAAAGATCCTAAATTTTAAAAATTTCTAAATTATGTAATGCATACTGCAGCCTCTGTGCATTGATGTTGGTGGAGAGAATAAATATTTAGAAATCTGGACAGGATAAAAAAATCAAATTACAGTTAAATGCTCTTTATTTGGAAATGATCATTGACTTGAGCTTTATTTTAATAGCATTAGATGGGATAGGCAATGTACTCCAAATTCAGTCCAAAAAGCTGCAGATCATATCTTAGTTCAGTATAAGATGCTTGTGTAAAACAGTGGTTTTGAAATAATTTGATATTTTCCTGAGACTAAAGCTTCAGTTTTAAAACTTTGGATGATGGGGTGAATGAGTGTCAAAAGTTGGGGATAAGAATTTTTAGGCACAAGAAACTGGAGTGTGGGAGGATCTTGCTTTAGTGTGTGGTGATTGTCTCAGTTTGGGAGAGCATTTATATCACACCTTATAAATAGAGCATCTCTCACTATTCTTTTGAAGAGTCCCAATTCTTATGCAGGGGAGTTTCTGGACCAATGCCATTATAAATAAGATAGCGTAACCTGCATGGCCAGTTATGATAAAGTACTCACATAGACATGGAGTGAAACACAAAAGTCTGCAAATGCTATGATTGTAGTAAAAACACAGAAATGCTGGAGGAAGTCAGCTGGTTTCACAGCATCCATAGGAGATAAAGATATATAACCAACATTTCTGGCCTGATCCCTTCAAGGTATGAGGAAAAAGCAGGGAGGAACCTGAATAAAAAGACTGGTAGAGAAGGGAGGGGGAACAGAAAATGGACATGGAAATATGTCTGCAATTAAGAGCCTATGACTAATTCACCAGAACTTAACATTTGGATGCCAAAAAGTCTACATTTGTAGAAAAGGGAACTCTCACCTTCTCAACATCTGCTTTTGTTGCATTATGGTCGGAGTCGAGTTTCTCGTAACTCATTTGTGCCTTTTCTGTCTCCTTGCATTCTCTCTCAAACTTCCTTTTACTCTGAAAGGAAAAGACAAAAAGTTGATGACCATTCTTCCAAAGAATTTTTAGATCAGAATGCAATAATGCTGCACTTACCAAAATACAAAAATCAGAAAATGTGTAAGAATTTTAATTAAACTCAGCACTGTTGGAAATGTTCATTACATGAATATGCTGGTTGCATGAGAATTTCTACAAAAAAATTACACATTCTATAAACTTTTAAATAAATAATAGATGAAAGGTACTTTTTTAACTAACCCCACAGAAGGTAAATATTCTGTATTTTTACAGATTTGGAGCCTGTATGCTCGAACATTGGGTTGGAAATTATAAATAATTCCTTTGAATCCTGCGGACCAGAGAAGTCTTCCCTTAAAAGTAAATAATGGTCTCTTGTGGAATGTTTTTCGGATCTTTGAGCATTTTCTGAAGTAGTCCAATTCAATATATAGTTATGTATTTTAGTAATTTAGATGTTTTTTCATGGGGTTGTAGGGGTTGGGAGGGAGGAATTAGTCATGGTTTAGATGGGGTTTTTGTTTGTAGTCTTTTTTTCTCTTTTTCTTTATATAAATCAACATGTATTTAATTAAGTTTTATAATAATGTGATATATTGTTTTTGGTGTTAATTACATATGTGTTGATCTTAAATAAAATATACAAAAAAATACAGAAAAGGGCATCCAGAGCAGTGTCAAACAGTGAGGGTTAAAAACAGCCCACCTCAATTACAGCAGGATGATACGCGAAGCACTGAAGGTAGTGGGCTCAGAGCCCCGATGCAGCAGCCCAACGTGGGGGGAGCCCCCAGCACTCACCCAGCAGAGTGATAGTGGAATTTGGCGACCATAAAGAAAAATGGCAGCGTGATCAGGGACTGGTTGCCGGAAGGCGTTGGGCCAGCGGAGGGGCTGAGACAAAGTCAGCCGCCTCAATGAAAATGGGAGGGACCACCCCAGAATAACGATCTCTGATGGGCAGCAGAAGAGGCAAGAGGGGAATGCAGGAAGTAGCAACCCTGAGACACAGAGCATGGCAGACTCACCTGAGGAAGTCAGGAGTGATGTGGAGGCTGGTGCTGTCAAGAGGGAGGATGGTGTCGAGCTGCACAAAAAATGGCAGCGTCGGAAAGTGGGGGTGGGCTTGGAGCCCTCATTGTGGACAATTTTAGAAACGATGGAGAAGAGACTCTCATTGTCAGGAAAACGAGCCAGGTAAATGTCAAGTTGGACAAATGCCATTCAGTATTAAATGCTTTGCAAGGAAGGGTAATCAGAATTGGAAGAAAGAACAGGGAACAATGAGAGGACTGGTTATGGCAATTAGAAAATGAAGCTACAGCGTGGGGGTGGGGGGGCAGAACAGGGGCACTTATGGCAAAAACTTGATATTCTTGAAATTCTGTACCCATTACTCTGAGCAGTTCCTTGAAATTACATGAAGTGAATTAAATCAAACTGACTTTTGCGATTGTAGGATCTCAGAAGGTTACAAAGATGGATCATCTATTTAGCACTTTTACCTGAATATCTTTCTCAGTATCCAGCCGTCGTAAAACAAGGAAATGTTTTTAAAAGATCTTCTTCCTCTTTCTGTTATAACTGTTCACAACTGGATATGGAAGGACTGCAGATTCAATTTGATCCATTGAATGAGAGATTAATCATGTCTGTCATTTAGTATGCAAGCAGTCAGGTTTTGTACCTTTGCTAGGTTAGCATTTCAGTCAGGTAAGCCTGGTGCTTCTCCTGGCAAGCTCTTGTGGAGATGAAAAGGAGAAACAGAGATGACCCTTGTAAGGTAAAAACATCATGAGATGGGTCCGGAGAAGGAGTCACCCAGTACTAAGGAGTAACAGAATGCAGATGTGACCTTGTACACTCAAGATAAGCTTGGCACTAACAAGCTGATGAGCAGCAGACTAACAGTGAAGGGTAGCAACAGCTTATTCATTGGACAGTGTAATGGTATGATCATTTACTAAGTACGTGTCCTGAGGTATAAAAAAAACACCACTTGCTGATATCAGGAGAATGCGCCTTCTCCAACTAACACTGTTAGTCGTAAGTGTTACAATCCGGTAATAAAGAACCTTGATTTCGACTCAGTCTGGTTCATTCTTGAACCTACAGCAAGGTGACAAGGGGACGGACCAGCGAGAGGTCTGCGGCAGAGGGACCCACACAGGCTGTTGGCAATTTGCAGTCAGCCCATGGGCTGTGGGCTGCTGGACACTGGCTCATAGGCACTAGGTATTGGAGCCGGGATCAAGAGGGTGCTGAGGGCAAGAAAGGCCACTAAAGGATCTCAGGAGCCAAATGCTTCCAGATCAGGTCCAAGGTTTAGATCTGGAGGCCAGGTTTGCTGATGAACCAAACAGGAGTTTGTGCAGCTGCAGAGAATGAGGGAGTGCTGGAAGTGAATCGACGGACACTCGGTGACTCCGAAGGGACTCATTGGCTTCTCTTTCTCTCTTACTGCAGGGGGCACCAGGCAATACTAATGGTGGCTCTTTGCCCTATGGCAGGCAAAAGTTAAAGTATATCATGTAGGTTACATTTTTAATGCATTGTTATGTGACAATAAAAGGAACCTTGAGTTGAGGCAGATCCTAATTTGATAATAACAGTAGAGAATATGTTTAACCTCAAGGTTATAGATTGTGATGGTTCGTATTTCTGTTGCTCAAACTGGATCATGGATATTCAGTTATGAACTGCCTGATCCGTTCTGAGATGATCTCATGTAACACATTTTTATTCTACACAATACATTGCACAGACAGTGCAGCAGTCACTTCTATTAACGCTATCATGAATGGTGTCTGCTACGAGTAGAATGGCAAGTAGATTTCTCAGTCACATTGGCTTGCTCACTACCCTAAGACATACCCACAGATTTTGATGAAGATGTCTTGCAAGGTAGGATCCTGTGAACACAACTGGGTCAAGGTTTTGCGTAATTAGTCTGCAGAAAAGATCTCCAAATTTTGGTACATCCTGTGATGTTTGTGGGAAGGATATGCAAGTTGGATAGTGCTAGGAGTGGCTTTGATGTGTCAAAATTCAATGGCTTGATTGACGTCAGGCAGCATCGCCTATGGCTCTTCCACTTCTCAACATCATTTGATAGTCAATCAGAGAGAAACTGAATGTTTAGTTTATAAGAGCAGAATATATTCATAATGAAATACATTAATAATAGTTCCTGATAATAACACATTTCTCAACTTAATTATTGCACAAACTACTCAAATCCACTCCGAATTACAAAGACTTTCATCCAAAGTCAGTTTATTTTTAAAAAAATCACAACTTACATTATCCATTTGTTTCCAGCACATATCCAAATACTGCTGGGCTTTACGTCCTTCTTGAAGATGCTGCAGAATAAAAAGGAAAAAAGTTGTAATATTCAAGACTGCCCTAAAATATTCTTCTCAAGGTGAATGTGGATGCTTTAGCTTTTTCTTTCAATTTGATTGCAGGTCTGTTAATTGAGACCAAGTCAATTACCACTGAAATAGCATCAAGTCATCTATTTATAATCTGTCCATCACAGAACAAAAGCAATACTGTTCAACCAGTTTGGATAAGATGCCAAAAGCTTTCTTTACAAACTTGTCCACCTGCGACACCACCTGTTTACGTCCTATTTTGGCTTGCTCTTCTAAAATGCAACACGTCACACTTGTCTGCATTAAACTCCATCTGCCATTTTTTGGCCCATTATCTTTTAAATTTTGCTTTTTTTTGTCTTGGCATGTTGTGATAATTTAATTTATAATATTGTAGTTGATGTATCTTGCAGCAAGTAAGAATTTTGGTGCATCTGTTCATTGTACTGATGTATATGACAATAAACTCTCATACTATTATTTGTCTCATCTCCTCCTATCTGTCTTCATTAAACTCTGTCAATATAGCCTTCTATTCCATTCTACCTAGTGCTTATATTGTTCACCTCAACTACATCCAGCAGTGCCAAGTTCCACATTCGCAAATTACAATCTCCTGTTGTAATTCTCCAAATTATTTATTTGCAAGTATGTTTTCCGCCACATGGAAATATTCCATCTGCAACCAATTTATCCAAACCTATCATTTTAAGATCTCTTAAAATCATTCTTCATCTTTCTTTCAATTGAGACGTACAGCACAGTAACAGGCCTTTACAGCCAAGTCAGTGCTGCCAAAATACACCTACAAACCCTGTTCATTTTTGAAGAATTGGAGGAAACTGGAGCACCCAGGGAAAACACATGCAGACATAGGCCAAACATACAAACTCCTTAAAGGCAGCACCAAATTCGAACCTTGGTCGCTGGCTCTGTTATAGCATTGCACTAACCACTACCCCTTTCTTTGCTCAAAAGGACCAACTTTCCTGATACTCTACATCCTGCTACCACCCTTCTAGTATCATCCTTAATGCAGTTGCACTATATACAATACAGTAAGCACACCTCTATGCATTATATCAGGATGTGGTCTAACCAAAGTGTGTTTTAAAAAAAACTTTTAAAAAAAGCAATATTCATTTCCATTCTGCTAGAAATCAACTCTAATACTTTAATGTCTTGGCATAACCTTTGGTGTCTGATACATTTTTAATCAAAAGGCCGCCCCCCCTCCCTTTACCCCACGTAGATTCACATTTTCCAGGTAACAAGTGACCTCCCTTGTACTATGACATTTGCTATACATTCACTATATTGTCCTGTCTACTTTAGTGACATACTTCCATTTCCAAATTTCTTTTTTCTTCCCTCCAAACACCAATTTTCTAAATATTTTCTAAACAAGTACAGTATAGAATTTAGAAATGTGTTAAATTTCTTCTTGCATGTAGTATTTCCCCCTTAATTTTAGCTAGTCTTTTACAAGAACCACCAGCAACACCTCCAGCTCCTTATGTCTATTTAACATTACATAAAAGTGAGGTATGCTGGAATATTTAATTCCCAACCTTGCTCACTCTGTAAATATCTCTCTCTCTCAATAGTGAATAGATCAAAGGGACTTATTCTACCTTAGGTATTATTTTTAACTCTTCATCTTTATGCATTTAGGTGCAATGCTTTCAACTAGTTTTTCTTATTCTCTGATGACACTAGCCATTAATACTCTAGTACAGTACTTCACAAACTCCTGGTGGTCTGTGGGTTTGTTATAGGTGGCCCTCAGTAAGTAAAGGAATACTTAAAACCACTGTTGTAGTATCTTTATTAAGATACTTTTCCTTCAATCACTACACTGGCCTACAGCCCGAGTTCAAATTCAAGTCTCCATCACCATCTTCACATGTTTCAAACCTTAACTGCCAATCCAATTTTCCAAGCCATTTATTTAAAACCAGTTTCTTCCCACAAGTAACAAGAAAAATGGTGGACAAAAATAGTTTGGTCTATACTACCGGTATATTGAAATAGGTGAATGCAAATACTCACAGCTTTCCTTTCCATTTTCAGATCATGAGTATATCTAACAAGCTCTCCATAGACTCTGTGGCCTATTTCTTCAGCAACAACTTCACGTTGGCCTGCATAGTCATTGAGTTCATTGAGAACTTGGAAAAAAGAATGGCAATAGGAAAACCTGAAGCAAAATAATAAAATTTAGTACATCAAGAATCATTATGAAGTGCCTCACCAAGGTATACAAAATTGTATCTGTTTTATAAAGCACAAAACCAATTCAAATCAAAATTTATAAATGTACATATTTTTTAAATAAATTTATACATACATCAGTGTCAAGCCCTTCCAGACTAGGAGCCGATGCTACCCAAATACAAGCTATTAACCACCCCTCCGCCCCCCCCCCCCACCATATGTTTTGAAGAGTGGGAGGGAACCAAAGCACCTTGACACAGGGAGAACTCCTTACAAACAGCACTGGATTCAAACCCAGGTCACTGGCGCTGTAACAGCATTTCACTAACCGTGCTGCCCATGTCAGAGTTAATAACAAATTATATTAAGCCATATCTCCGGATTCAATAACAAAGGAGACATTAGTCAAAGGAAAAACATTCAAAATTGAGTAATGCAAAATAAATGGGATGTTCAAAGAGCATAGATTAGTCATACAACTTTTCAAACAAATTAAGTTTAAGATGGTTAAATTCTAAAATTTGTAATCTGGACAAATTTGGGAGAAATCTTAACAACATTGATAGCTAGAGAATTTAAACTTAAGTCATTGTAAATTCAAATAGAATTTAGAAATATTTAATCAAAAAAGGTAAAGCATGCATTCTTTCGCATTGCCATCACCTTGCTTGCCTCCATCCTACTTCATCACATGTACCGTTTATACTCGTGAAATAGTCGATCCCATCCAAAAGTCAACTTCCTTTTTGGCCCAAAATCACATATTGTCTGTATATCCCATGTAAAAGTTGATTCCCCCTATTTTTGGCCCCAACCGCCTGCCCATCCAGTTCACGATGTCCTCACTGCGAATCCTGCCTCTGCCGCCAGCCTATCCGAGGTCCCAAATGCTCCGACTGCAGATCCTCGCCTCAGCCGCCTGCCCACCCAAGCTCCCAATGCCCCGAATGCAAACTTACTGCCCGGTTCTGGTAATCCAAGTTCTTGACTTCTTGACTGACGCAGGTTTTTACCGCGGTCAAAAGTAGGTTCGGTGTAAAAGTCAACCCCCAAATTTGACCTGAAAAATTGGTCACCAAAACTCAACTACTACATGAGTAATATTAGTATGTTTATCAGAAGATATTATAACTGTTTTGCAATGGCTAAATTAGTCATGAAGAAAAAGAGAATGATAGGCAAGGCATGGAAAAACACAAATTTTATTGAACTATTGGTCTTCTACATCATTTTCAGAACACTGGAAGAGCCAAGTTGGTATTTAATTGTATCACATTCATGGGAAGACTAGAATGAAGATGTTAAAAAAAATTAATTCAGTTTGCATTCTACCATGAAGTAATTGACTCATCATAGAAACCATTCCCTCCCGATGCCGGAAACGAACTGAAATGACACACAAGAAGCCCCTGTGGTTTTGAGATTTCAGAATCTGATCAGAAATTTGGTTTCTTCCCAAGTATGCTAGACTTGTGTTCTATGGGTAAAATAATACATTCTCTGGTGCCACAAGCTACTACAGTACTTGCTGAAGGACCTGTCTGAGCATCTAGATAATTGTACCTACTGAAAAACTGTTCCTGTCTTCTGCAAAGTTCAAGATGGGTTCAAAAAATTACTAAAACTTCTCAGCCGAATCAAAAGTCAAATTTCTTCATTATCAAGTGAGGAAAAAATTCTTGGAATTAGCAGGCCAAACAGGCTAAAGAAAGAAAAGCACCTTTGAAATTTGGAGAGAACAAGATTTTCTTTTACCCTGATATAAGCTTTGAATTATTGAAGAAAAGGAAGAGTTTTAATCCAGTTAAAAATATATTGTGAAAGAAGGGATATACTTTTATACTGAGTTATCCTGCAACTCTGAAAGTATTTGTTCAAAGAGTTCCAAGTAGATTTTTTAATGAATCCCCAGAACATGCTCAAGAATTTGCAGAAAGTTTGCTGGACATGTGTCAAGAATTGATCCAAAGAGTGGACACTTGAAGATGGAAAGTTATATTATAGTGGAGAAAGAAATCTGGAAGCTGTTTGAAATATTGCAGAGATGAATTTAATCTACTCAGAAGAGCTGGAGATATGCTGACGGGTTCCTACCAAATTGTGGACATTACTTTGTAACTTTAGTCGCAACCTGAAAAATGGAGAGTGGTAGCATTGCCAGGGGCTTTTATGACAATGCTTTGGTGGGGGGGAGGGGGGGTTCTCTTTTCTATTTTTCTCTTTCTTTTCTTTAAGTATTCAATCAAGTACTCTTTTTTTAACTGGATTTAATGTTTTTTTTTGTATTTAAGAGATTGGCGAAGAGCCGGGGACAGATGAAGGGGAGTTATGAAAAGGGGGAAGTGTAAGAATTTTTAATTTTTTACAATGAGTAAAGGATTCAAATTTATGTTTTAATGTAAATGAACTTCAAAACCCTATAAAGAGAAAGAAAGTTTGACATGTTTAAAAAATGAAATTAGATATTGTTTTTCTATAAGAAACACATTTAATTGAAAAGTATAAAAAATTAAAAAGGTTGGAATGGTAGTAGCATCACATTTTAATACAATAGCTAGAGGAGTATCAATATTGATAAATAAAAATCTTCCAATTAAAATACAAAATACAGTTTTAGACCCATTTGGTCAGTTTTTATTAATAAATTGTCAATTTTTTTTCTGAACAATGGACATTAATGACTATGGTAAATTTATACAAGAAACTTTGTTAAATATGGGGGAAGCTAATCAAAATATTTTAGTGGGTGTAGATTTTAATTTTTGTCTCGACCCTTTATTGGATAGATCTACAAAGAGTGAGTTGAAATCTAAGGCAGTAAAAATAACCTTGTTACTAATGTAAGACCTGAATTCGGTTGATATTTGGAGAAGTATATATCCTAGAGAAAGGGACTATTCATTTTATTCTAACAGACATGATTCATATTCTAGAATTGATATGTTTTATTATCAGCAATACTTCAAGGTAGGGTACAACAAGTTCAATATAAGGCAAGGCTTATATAAGATCATTCTCCTTTGTTCTTAGCATTATAATTAGAAGACAACCAGGATATGAGTTTTAGATGGAGGTTTAATAGAATGTTAAAAAGAAAGATTTTTTAAAATTAGGACATTAATGCTGATTCTATGATAATAAATTTGTTTTACGGAATGCAATGAAGGCATATAAACATGGACAGATAAGTTTTTCTTCTAAAGTCAGAAAGGAGTATATGTCTCAAATTAATAATTTAGAGGCAGAAATATCAAATCAAGAAAAGAAATTACAAAAACAGTAATCAGAAAAAAAGAATTCTTTTGAATAAAATATTACAGTACAACAAATTACAATCTTATAGAATGAAAAAAGTATTATGAGAACTAAACAGAGATATTATGAATTGGGGGTACAAGCACAAAGTTTTAGCATGGAAATTGAAAACAGAAAAGAATCAAAAGTTATTATTGCAACTAGAGATGAGAAAGATCATATATATCCTGTAAACCCCAGGATATAAATAATTGTTTTAAGCAATTTTATACTAAATTATATAAATTAGAGTCTACGCAGGATAACAAAAAAATTGATTGATTTTTAACTCAAGTAAATTTGCCTAAGTATAGAAGAACAGAAAATATTAGAAACCTCGTTTACAGTTGAAGAGGTTGGAAGAGTTATAGCTTCTTGATAAAATAATTTTATAAAGAATTTAAAGATGTGTTGATTCCTGTATTTATGAATTTAATACAATTGGAAGAAACTGGAAATTTACCAGATTCTTTTAAGACAGCAATTGTAATGGTAATTCCAAAAAAAGGATGGAATATTTGTAAATGTATTTGAGAGATAAATTGGTAAAATTAGAGTAGGTTACATACATATACCCACTTTAAAACAGATCTTATTTGAAATACTGAAGAATTAATATTCAGTAATTTTGTAGAAACTATAGCAAATGCTGTGCACATTTCACAAGTAGGTGCTAATTGAAATGACATAATTAAAGCAACAAGCAGGAGACACTCCGGCTGTTGAAAGCTCTTTGTAAGGGTTTTGACAGAGTGCTCAGAAAGGTCACTCCTGGGTTTTATTTACCTAAAACAACAGATGGGAGCAGAAGACTAACTCCTATTGTTATCTGGAGAAGGTCAGGGGTTTTGCAAGTGAGAGTCACATTGGCTTTCAGCGGTTGGTATCTCAGACGAGGATGTGTGTGTGTGTGTGTGAGAGAGAGAGAGAGAGAGAGAGAGAGAGAGAGAGAGAGAGAGAGAGAGAGAGAGAGAGAGAGAGAGAGAGAGAGAGAGAGAGAGAGAGACAGACAGAGAGAGAGAGACAGAGAGATGAACAGTGCAAGGCAGGAAGCTTTTTGGAACTGAAACAGAAAACTCCAGAGTGGCAGATGACTGGAAATGCTATCTGTCTGATGTTTCTCTTGGAATAAGTGGAACAGAAAGAAACTCTGTGGTAGCCTGAAACAATAGGCTATCATCTGGAGAACCCTGATGGGGCAAGTTTCATCAGCAAGACATTGAGGTGACTAATGGTGGTACCTCAGTTAATCTCCCTCTGCAAACCAACAAAGAACCTTCCTGAGCGGTAAACATTTACCTTTTGAGCACTAAAGCCTGGTGAACTTTATACATGTTAAATTCTGTGCACAGTATAAAAATTGCCTGCATCCAGAGAACTTGGAAGAATGAGAAGTGAGATTGAACTGTGAACCAAGGAACTTTTCTTAAATTTACACACACATTACATACATGTGCGCTTAGAATTAAAAGGGGGTTAAGTTGGGTTAGTTAAGTTAATAGAGATAAGTAAAAGTTGGATTCTCTTTTCATGTTTAAAGATAATTAAAAACAATTTTTGTTTAAGTAACTAGTCTTGGTGAATGTCTATTGCTGTTGGGTTTTGCGGTCCTTTGGGCTCATAACAATGCCATCGTCTTACAGACCAATATCTTTATTGAATGTGAATTATAAAATAGTGGCTAAATTATTGGAAAATAGACTGTAAATTTTTTTACAGAAATTAATTAACAAAGACCAAACAGGATTTATTAAAAAAAAGAAAATCGGTGGACAATGTAACTAGGTTGATTAGTTTAATTCATCGAGCTCAAAAGAAAGAAAATTTAAGTGTAGCTGTGGTTTTAGATGCAGAAAAGGCATTTGATAAAGTAGAATGGGACTTTTTAAGACACTTGCTAAATTTGGCTTAAGACAAACATTTATAAATTGGATAAAAACATTACATATTGAACCAAGAGCAAGAGTCTGATCATAATATAATCATGTCTGATTATATTAAATTAACAAGATCAACAAGGCAAGGTTGTCCATTATCGCCTGCTCATTTTGTATTAGTAGTTAAAACATTAGTTGAATTAATTAGAACAGACTTAGATATTAAGAGTATTAAAATAAGGGCTAACAAACATAAAATTATTTTATTTGGAGATTATGTAAATGTTTATTTGACAGATTTGGAAAATTCATAACATAAAGGACATATGCATTTGAACAATACGGAGCAGTCTGAGATAAAAGTGAAATGATGCCATTGACTTTTGGTGACTAGGCAAAATACGAAATTTAAATGGCTTGAATGTGGGATAAAACATTTGGGAATTAGAATTGATAACCAGTTAAAAAATCTTTGTAAAATTAATTATGGACCATTGTTTAAGAAAATTGAAGAGATTTTTTTTTAAATGGGTTGATTTACCAATTACATTAATTGGCCGAGTAAATTGTATTAAAATGAATATTTTTCCTCAGGTGCAATATTTATTTCAATCTTTACTCATTGATATTCCTAAAAAGTTTTTTAAGGATCTAAATAAAATTATAAGGAAATCCTTATGGAAAGGCAAGATGATGAGGATTTCTATGGAAAAATTAACTTAGAGATTTGAATTGGGAGGTCTATAAATTCCAAATTTTGAGTATTATAATAAAGCAGTCCAACTATGATTTTTTTTCTTCTTTTTTGAGGAAGGAGAAAAAGTGACTTGGGTTGATATAGAAATGAATAGGTGAAAAAGAATCTGAAGAATTCATATATAAATGGAATGAGGTATTATTAACTGGAGAAACAGGCGCACGAATATTAAAACATTTGGTCAGATTGTGGCATAAGGTACATATGTTGATGGGAGTTAAGGGGTATGGATTAGATGGATTAGTGAGAATGCCACCGGTGCAAAATAACTTGATTAATATAAATTTTATTAACTGGTCAAAAAAAGTAATACAATTTATTAACACTTATCAAAGCAGATATTTAATGACATTTGATCAATTGAAAGCTAAATATGGAATACAAAATACAATATTTGGATATTATCAGTTAAAGGCTTATTTACGAGAAAGATTAACTACATCTTATTTACTGTTAGAAGACAGTGAAATAGATCAGTTATGTATTTATTACTTTTGAGGGGAGTAAAGAAGAAAGATTTTTATAAATCTAAACAAAGGTGAAAAATTGATCTGGGTATAGATACAAATGATAGAAATTGGACACAAATATAATAGTATGAAAAATAAAAGAAATGTTAGATATAGAATGGTGAATACAATTTCATACATCAATTATATATTACACCACAAAAGCTTAATGGATTGAAGTCAGATATTTTAGATAAGTGTTTTCAATGTAAACAGGACATAGGCACCTTTTTACATTCTACATAGATATGCCCTAAAGTGAAATTTTTTTTGGATTAATTTAATAGCTTTACTTCAACAGTTAATGATGTTAAACTCCTGAGAAATCCTATGCTGTTTCTTTTGGTGGGGGGGGGGGGTATATCAAGGATTAGTGCAGATTTAAAATTAAATTGGTTTCAAAAAGAATTTTTTAAAGATCATGCTGGCAGTTGCCAGGAAATGTATAGCTGCTTCATGGAAATTGGATATGGATTTGGTATTAGATAGATGGCATGGTGAAATGCAAAGCTGTGTATCTTTGAAAAAAATTACATATAATTTAAAGAACAAATATGATCATTTTTTTTTAAATTGGTTTCCATATATGCAAAAGATTTGTGTTATAACTTTATAAGTAATTATAATAATTTGGTCACTCCCTGGCCTCACCTTAATGCATCCCATTTTATTTTACTTTAATATCTTTCTTCTATCTTTTCTTTTCTTTGGCTTGGCTTCGCGGACGAAGATTTATGGAGGGGGTAAAAAGTCCACGTCAGCTGCAGGCTCGTTTGTGGCTGACAAGTCCGATGCGGGACAGGCAGACACGATTGCAGCGGTTGCAAGGGAAAATTGGTTGGTTGGGGTTGGGTGTTGGGTTTTTCCTCCTTTGCCTTTTGTCAGTGAGGTGGGCTCTGCGGTCTTCTTCAAAGGAGGTTGCTGCCCGCCAAACTGTGAGGCGCCAAGATGCACGGTTTGAGGCGTTATCAGCCCACTGGCGGTGGTCAATGTGGCAGGCACCAAGAGATTTCTTTAGGCAGTCCTTGTACCTTTTCTTTGGTGCACCTCTGTCACGGTGGCCAGTGGAGAGCTCGCCATATAACACGATCTTGGGAAGGCGATGGTCCTCCATTCTGGAGATGTGACCCACCCAGCGCAGCTGGATCTTCAGCAGCGTGGACTCGATGCTGTCGACCTCTGCCATCTCGAGTACTTCGACGTTAGGGATGAAAGCACTCCAATGGATGTTGAGGATGGAGCGGAGACAACGCTGGTGGAAGCGTTCTAGGAGCCGTAGGTGGTGCCGGTAGAGGACCCATGATTCGGAGCCGAACAGGAGTGTGGGTATGACAACGGCTCTGTATACACTTATCTTTGTGAGGTTTTTCAGTTGGTTGTTTTTCCAGACTCTTTTGTGTAGTCTTCCAAAGGCGCTATTTGCCTTGGCGAGTCTGTTGTCTATCTCATTGTCGATCCTTGCATCTGATGAAATGGTGCAGCCGAGATAGGTAAACTGGTTGACCGTTTTGAGTTTTGTGTGCCCGATGGAGATGTGGGGGGGCTGGTAGTCATGGTGGGGAGCTGGCTGATGGAGGACCTCAGTTTTCTTCAGGCTGACTTCCAGGCCAAACATTTTGGCAGTTTCCGCAAAGCAGGACGTCAAGCGCTGAAGAGCTGGCTCTGAATGGGCAACTAAAGCGGCATCATCTGCAAAGAGTAGTTCACGGACAAGTTTCTCTTGTGTCTTGGTGTGAGCTTGCAGGCGCCTCAGATTGAAGAGACTGCCATCCGTGCGGTACCGGATGTAAACAGCGTCTTCATTGTTGGGGTCTTTCATGGCTTGGTTCAGCATCATGCTGAAGAAGATTGAAAAGAGGGTTGGTGCGAGAACACAGCCTTGCTTCACGCCATTGTTAATGGAGAAGGGTTCAGAGAGCTCATTGCTGTATCTGACCCGACCTTGTTGGTTCTCGTGCAGTTGGATAATCATGTTTAATATATATTTTTTTTTTACTTTAATATATATTTTTATTAAACACACATTTAGATTTTGATTAATTGTTATGTATTGCACAGTGTTTTGTTTTACTATACATTTCATATTTAAAAGATATAATGATAGTTGTGTTAGAATATTTATTCATTAGGTAATATCCAGTATTGTTTAAAAATCAGTAAATTCTTTCTCTTTTTCTTTCTTTCTTCTTTTCCTTTTCTCCATTACATTTTTTTGCTTTCTTCTTGGGGTTTTCAGTGTGGGAGGGAGTAGGTTGGGGGGGCGGGTGGGGGAAGAAAATGATTAAAAAAGCATGTATTGATTTTGATATTTAGAATTTTTTGGTTCTGTATGCAATTTTGTTATAAATGCTAATAAAATTAAATTTGAAAAAAATTTACTAAACTGGATTAAAGAAACAAGAGGCCCACTAAGAATAATTAATTCATACCAAATGTTTGACCGTTGGCCGAATTAAGGGTATCCAAAGTAGCATGTCGAATTTGGACTATATATCATTCACTAACAATAATTAGTGGACTAAATGGCTGAAGGGACAATTCTAACACAATTATGAATCAAACAAAAGACTTATCCTCCAAATTTTTTTTTCCTATATAATTGTTTAGTTTGTTTTGTCAAACCTTAAGCCTATTTTTAAGGGTGGTATGGTTAGTGTAGCAGTTAGCACAATGCTGTTACAGCGCTAGCAATCAGGACCAGGGTTCGCGCTCTCTGAAAGGAGTTTGTACATTCCATTAGTGTCTGTGTGGGTTTCCTCCAGGTACTCAGGTTTCCTCCCACTGTTTATTACATACCAAGGGTGTAGGGTGTAATTGGGCGGCACGGGCTCATCCATCGAAAGGGCCTGTTACCGTGCTGTATGTCTAAATTTAAATTTTTTAAGTTATGACCTACCGCGGTTCTTCATCTTTGCTGGATCGCTTTGGCCCATATTTCTTAACCAGGTTCCTATGCACAAAATGAAATTATATATTATTAGTATATTGTTCATTTTCTCTTAGACATCTGGAAATGAATAGGTCAAAAATCCTTTTGATAAAAACTTAATAAAACAGTAGCTGCACAAGATTTGCTAAAATATCATGGATTAAAAGCAAGCAAAACAATTCAGTGTTCAGATTTTAGAATTTGGTATATTTAATCAATGCAAAGATATAGTGATTGAAATAGATGTCCTCAAATGGATGATTCACTTAATCAATACAATTATTCATTTAATCTGAAGCAATCTTTAGGACGTGAATACATGGCATAGACATCGAAGAGTACAGCACTGTACCAAAGGCCTGTAACTATCTTTTGTCACAAAATTTATTATCCTTTTTGGACATTTGAATTTAATTGGTTTCTCTTTTATACTATCATAAACAAAGGCCAATTCAGATCTATAAATTTGTATTTACAGCAACAAACTCTTCTGTAACTAGGCAACTGTCACTTTCCAGACCATGTAACTTTGGACATTTTCACTGTTCTCTTTAATTCTCTATTCTGCTATTGTTTATACAACTGCTGAAGAAAGGTTTTTTTTAGTCTCTAAACATTTTGCATTAAATAAACAGCTGTAACATCAATTTCCTTGAAGTGATAAATACTGTATTTGTTGATCTCTTCTCCATATCTTTTATACTTTGAGTAATATACAGAAATCTGCAGTTTTACGAATTAACAAAAGCAGACCATTTTACAGCATTAACCATTCTATCAATGGGGATAAGCATAGATTCTTTGTTTTAGTTGTAGTGAAGCCAAGGAGGGTTTAATTATTTATCGCATTTATATTTATTACAATTGTATTTATATTTAATCTTGTGAAATCTCATTTTTCCTTCACTCAGAAGAAAGCAGTGATTAAATGCCAAAGACAAATCTCCAGGAGGGACTCAAAAGTTAAACCACAGTGAGAATGATTCTCTGAACAGACTAATAGGTTACCTCTCTACTATTCATATAGCTTCTGTAAAAAGAGCACAATTAGAAAGTATAGGATTGCAAATAAAGAAAAAAATCAATTGGCACCAAGCTAGGGCAACATGATCTCACTGTGTAGGGTTCATCCCTGATGGCAACAGTGAAAAAACCTTTAAGCCTGTTGGTGCCCAAGTGCAAAACAAAATTCTTTCCTAGCATCAGCCTTTATCTAAAGACACCACCTTAGATACCCAACGAGAACTCTGCAGCATTAATTTCTTTGCCATCACTGATTTTATTTTTCCTCATCAATGAACTTCACCATAATACCCACACTTCAAGTCTAGATAATCTTGAAAGATTCATCTTCAAATTGTACCTTCCAAAATAACTATTTTTTCAGCTCGCTTCCAGTTCAGGACTCCCCATAGACCAGTTTAGATTCAAGATTCAATTTATTGTCAATTAAAGTGTCACATTTCAAGAAATTTCCTTTTATCTGCTGGAAGGCAGATAGATTCACAGGCAGGAATTGACTAGGTGCCTCTAACAGTCTTACAGTCAGAGAGAGAGAAGCAAGAGTCCTCCCCCCCCCCCGCCCCACCGACTCCCAAGAGACACTGAGTATCCATAGATTTGCCTCCAGCGCTTCCACAGTCCCCGCAGCCACAGAATCCAGTCCATGTCATTGGCGACCTGAGGTCCAGATCTGAACCTCCGACTGGTCATGGTTCCTCCAGCGCCCTCGGCACCTCCTCGTATCCCGGTGCTGATTCCTGGTACTCCTCCAATCAGTTCGAGCCAGTCTTCAGCAGTCCACAGCCCGGCACAAGACTCCCAACAGCAGTCTCCAGTAGCCACAGCTTCTGCGGGTTCCTTGGCTTAAGTTGCCAGCAGCCCATCACACGTACTGGCCCTTCAGCTGCAGAGCCCCCTCACTAGTTCGCCGCTGTGATCACCGTCCCTGTGGGTCATCTTCTCCACTTCTCTCTCAGACTGTGCTTGATCTTCCCATCCTCGTGCCCTGCTCCAGTCCTCCACTTCCCAGGAGTCTGCAACCCTTCGTGGCCGCTGCCAATTAATAGGCACCGCCATCTTGGGTGCAAGACCCGTGGCCACAGGATTTCAACTAAAGCCACCGTCGGCTCCTTCAATGGGCTGTTCGAAGCTCATTCGGAGCTGAAGGCAGTTGACTGGGCGGCTGGTCCCTGCAGGAGTACTGCACCCCCACTCCCTCGCACCAGGTCTGCACCAGCGGCTCCGGCAGCGACGTCATCTTCCAACTTGTGTCATTCCTTCTAAATCACCACAGGTTAATAAATTAAACATACTCTTTAATCCCAATGTCTTACTTAAAAAAACACTTCCTTGCATTTCAAGGCTTTCATCTACTTGAGCTCCCTCTCTTTTACTCCATCAGACCTCCAACCTCTGATGCCACAAAAAAAGTGTTTGATGTTGAAACACTTCTTCCTGTCCTGAACAAATGGAGACCAAATCTTTAACCATCCAAATTTCATGCTCTGGAGTTCCCTCCAGAAACCTTGCCTTTGCTTGTCTTCAAATCTGAATTTTGGTGAAATTCCAACATCTCTTTTCCCATGACTATCTTCTTTTAGCCTTGGCTTCTGTGAAGCAATTGGAGATGCCTATATTACTTTTTTTCCAAATTACAAAGGTGTTGATTCTGATACAATTGGCAATTGATTCATTGTGTCTTCTGACAACCCTGCAGGGCTGGTGCCAGACTATTTTGTGCCCCGCGCTCCCACCCCCCACAAAAAAAGCCAGCTTTGATTTCAAAAACAATGTTTTGTAGAAAAAACGAAAAGAACAAAACTTAAAATGACTAATTTATTTAAAATTGCAAGAATAAGTAATAGATCAATGTTTGATTATCTTTCTCAAATACAAAAGAAAATATTTTGGCACACAAGTCATTTTGAACTAAAGGGCACTCGATTGAATGCAAACCTCTGCCAAAAGCAACACATATTAAAACTTATTACTTCACACACATTTAAGTCCATATACCTTCCAGAGTTCATTTGGTTCCACAAGAATGATGCAGTATAAAAATGCCCCTTTGGCCCATCAATTTTGCTCTGACGTTCTCATAACCATTTTTACAAATCTATGCTATTCATTTTTTTAAAAAAGTGCCCACATTTCTATTATTTTCCCCAGTTTCTACAACTCACTTATACATTACTTGCCCACATCTTTAGAGATTCGAAAGGAAATTAAAGCATCCAGAGGAAGCTCACATGGTCACAGGGAGAATGTGCAATCTGCACACAGACAGGGCCAGAGTTCAGGGCAGAAGCCAGATCGCTGGAGTTGTGAGGTAGTAGCTCTATTAATTGCATCTCTGTGAGACAGAATCAATTATAGCAATAATAAAGTTGAATACATGTCTCTTTAATATCTACCTGGAAGGATAGTATAACACGGTCTTGGGAAGGCGATGGTTCTCCACTGGCCACCGAGACAGAGGTGCACCAAAGAAGAGGTACAAGGACTGCTTAAAGAAATCTCTTGGTGCCTGCCACATTGACCACCGCCAGTGGGCTGATATCGCCTCCAACCGTGCATCTTGACGCTCACAGTTCGGCGAGCAGCAACCTCCTTTGAAGAAGACCGCAGAGCCCACCTCACTGACAAAAGACAAAGAAGGAAAAACCCAACACCCAACCCCAACCAACCAATTTTCCCTCGCAACCGCTGCATCCGTGCCTGCCTGTCCTGCGTCGGACTTGTCAGTCGTCAACGAGCCTGCAGCAGACGTGGACATACCCCTCCATAAATCTTCGTCCGCGAAGCCAAGCCAAAGAAGAGTATCTCCATATTATACCACAACTGTGAGAACTTCCAATACATTGATAGAGAACCCTGAGCAAAATGTAACTACATAATTTTAGTATGGTTTCACACATGGAAATTCAAGAATGCTTTTCTGTTAGTATGTCTTTTGAAGTTCTCATGTTTTATGAAACTTTGACAATTAAGATGAACAAAATCATTTATATAACAAAAAATAATTGCTGAGTTGATTTCTTTTAAGAATTTATATACACTGTATTTTTATTTCTCTTCTATGAATATTGATAATTAGGCTATTAGAAACCAGCTAGTACCTGTCCTGAGCTATCCTTAACCCTGAACCATTTTGGTCTCAAATCTGCTTGGTTCCTCTTCTCATGAATTGTAATCCTCTAAATAAAAAGGGGCTCATCACAGACAGACCGACTTTTCTTGATGAAGTGTTAATAAATTGCTCAAACCAATGTTAGAATTATGGGAACAATAAATGTAAATATCTCACTTATTCAAACGGCCAAATACACATTTAAGCTTATATAGTACTCCTCTTGGCAGTCGGCCTACAGGTGAACACCGGAGCTCCCGACGCCAACTCTGAAGTCCAAACTGTCCCTTCTGCCTAATACTGCACACCGGACTCCAGTGTGCGTGTGTGGGAGGCCAAGGGGACAGAGGAGGGCTCAGAGATGGGACTCTGACATTGGGAGCTCTGGTGTAGGCCAAGGGGAGGATTTGGAGTCAGGCATTGGAAGCTCCCGACTCCAGTGACCGGAATTCCTGACGTATGACTCCAAAGATTGAACCCTCCCCTCAGCAGTCAGCCTACAGGCACACACCAGAGCTCCTGATGTCTGACCGAACCCTCCCCTCGGCCTACATTTGAGCTCCAGTTCCCAGAGTCCCGACGCCAAACCCTCCCCTGTCCTCGGCTTACCGCACACGGTTCAGATGCAACTCTGAACCTTCTTCTCCGCCTACCTGAACTGTGGGATACAATTTGCTCTCTTCAACACCGCTGTGATGGAATATTTGAGAATGGTTTTGGGAGATAAATTGCTAAAATTCGAGAAGGCTACACACATACACACACTTTAAAACAGATCTTATTTGAAATACTGAAGAATTCATATTCAGTGACTTCACAGAAACTATGGAGAATGCTATGTACATTTCACAAGTAGGTGTTAATTGAAATGATGTCATGAAATGAATGGACTATTGTCTTGGAAAAACAACCAGAGCGAGGTTGTCTGTTTTGGACCTTTTTGCAAGGCTTTTGATCTCTCTGCAAAGTGCTCACTCAGAGGTCATTGAGAGGTTATTTTTTACCTAAAACAACAGATGGAGCAGAAAACTAACTCCTATTGTTTGCTGGAGAAGGTCAGGGGTTTTACAAATGAGAGAGAGGACATGCTGCTGGCAGTTTTGAACCTCCGAGAGAGAGAGACAAGGAAGTCTTTGACTGTGTCTGACACGGAAAGTTGCAACAAGCCAGGAGAAGTTTGTTGGAACTGAAACTGAAGCTCCAGAGTGGAGGATGGCTGGAAGTGCTATCTGTCTGATGTTTCTCTTGGAATAAGGGAACAGAAAGGAACTCTGTCATAGCCTAAAAGAAAGAGGTTATCATCTGGAGAACCCTGCTGGGACAAGTTTCATCAGCAAGACATTAAGGTGACTAATGGTGGGACCTCAGTTGTGGAAATCCTGAAATTACACATCTCTATCTGCAAACCTACAAGAACCTTCCTGAGCGGTAACCATTTACCTTCTGAGCACCAAAGCCTGGTGAACTTTATACATGTTAAATTCTGTGCACAGTATAAGAATTTCCTGCAACCAGTGAACTTGGAAGAATGAGAAGTAAGATTGGACTGTGAACCAAATAACTTTTTTGAACTTACACACTTTAATGGAGGATTAAAACCATGTGGCCAGATGCTTTTTGCTTTTGTGGAACTGACGACACTGGGTCCACACTCAGGTCACCTTACTTTCAGAACTAGCAGATGTAATTAAACTCAGCCATGGGGATTTATCTGAAGATACACTTTGAAATGGAATTCCACTGTGAGGCCCAGAGAAAGCAGTTGTCAAATGCAACACTCTGAAATTGACGAATTGGTCACAACCTGTCTTGCTCGAGAAGTTTTAATAAGTCTTTGTATCTACGAAATAAACCAGGAAATCATAACATCCTGGTTCCATAATAATTAATCTTCTAAATTGTAGAATAGTATGTTCAGTTTTGATTTTGACTGACAAATGTTAGAAGGAGTAGGCGCATGATTAATTGTTTTTGGGGTATATAAGCCTGTGGTCCTGCTGCTGAAGTTTAGATTCTCCGAGGGGTGGGAACACCCCTTGTCAAGAAGGAAGAACAGCCAGAATCCGAGCAACGTCCCGGTCAGGGGAGGTGGAGAAGCTGCTACCAGCGCCCTGACAACCTACTACAAGTGTGCAGTCGTTGCCTCGCTTTGGCAGTTGGGACCAGTCCAAGCATTGATAAGTATGGTTGGGAAAGGCTTGCATATTGTAGTGTGAAATCAGCTTTTGAATTTGTAATAAACATTTGTATAAACTGAACTGCTCTCA
Organism: Narcine bancroftii; assembly: GCF_036971445.1. Taxonomy (NCBI): domain Eukaryota; kingdom Metazoa; phylum Chordata; class Chondrichthyes; order Torpediniformes; family Narcinidae; genus Narcine; species Narcine bancroftii. The sequence continues at coordinate 141,774,582 of NC_091473.1, read as the reverse complement.
GTGTGTGTGTCTATTTTCTTTCGGGAGCTCAAACACTGTGACCAATCTAAAACGAACAAAATGAGAGGTATAAGTTTACCCAAGACAACACACATTACAATCATGTGCGTTTAGAATTAGAAGTGGGTTAAGTTGGGTTAGTTAATAATGATAAGTTAAAATTAAATTCTGTTTTCATGTTTAAAGATAATTAAAAACAACTTTTGTTTAAGTAACTACTTGTCGTGGTGAATATCTATTCCATTTAGAAAGAGTGCCATTAGAAATCAATAATTCTAATTCATTCTGTCTAGGTAATATCAAACTAGGACCTAATTTATCAACCAAGAAAGCCTTAACTTGATAATAACAAAAAAGATATTATTTGGGACATTAAATTTATTCTTCGTTTGTTCAAATGTAATAAATCTACGAGCTTCAAAACAATCTTCTATTTTCTTAATACCCATTCTATTCCATATCTTCAAAAATTGATTATCCATAGAAAAAGAAGTCTATTTTGATGTAAAGGCATTTTTCGAGAACTTGCATCATTACCACATATTTCATAATCTATTTTATTCCATAATTCAATCAAATGTTTCAAAACAGGCATGTCTCTACTGCCTACTAACAATTTTGAATTCCACTTGTAAATAAAATCCTGTATATTACTTTCTCCTATTTTACTCAATTCTATTTTAACCCAAAATGGGGTTTTATCTACATCAAAAATCACATTAATAAATTTCAAATGAGCTGCTTTAGCGGGCCAAGTGACTGCACGGTTAGGCAAGCCAAATCGGTTGAGAAGATGGCATGGGCCCCCCTTCCCTTCCCAGGAGAAGCTCACATTTGGCCACACACGTTGCCCAGGAGATGTCGCCACTTCCTGGTTGTGCGTCGCTGGGCAGGCAGTGACTTTGCAACGCGTTGACATCACTATCTTAGACCAGTGTGCACCATGCAGGAAGTGGATTGCCCACTTAAAGCTGCGCGAAAGATTCAAATAAAGTTCAGTTCCTAGTTCACCTTCGTGCTGTGAAAACGTGCTTCATTTCAATAGTGTTGCTGGGAGCAGGCACAACAGCGGTGACCCTGATTGTTCCAACGTCTTTGGAACCCACCTTGAACGCGACAAAATGCAGGATACTGCTGCAGACACAACAGCTGTGACCAATACTGTAGGCATGCATTTGCTGCCCTTCTGGGCCAATCAGCCAAGGAACTGGTTACAACTGGCACGTTGTCAGCGCCCTGGATGTCGCTACCACAGTCAAAGTAAGCTCCTTAATGGAAAATCCTCCTATGGACAATTCCAGCGTTTCTTTCTTGACTCCCTGGAACTCAGACGGCACGAATGTGCCGTCCACATCCTGAATATGCAAGGACTGGGCGATAGAAGCCCCTCAGAGCTCATGCACGAAATGGTGGCTTCAGTGGATGGGCACAGAAACTGTTTCTTGTTCGAGGTCCTGTTCCTCTCCAAGCTACCAATGCATATTTCCTCAGCAATATCAGACATGGATTTCAGCGACCCACGCCTGGTAGCCAAGGAAGCGGACAGACTTTTCAAACCCTGCAGCAGAGCTCAATACGTGTTCAAATGACCTACACCAGTGCCTCCGGCTCAACTCCCACACCAGGTCCACCAGCAGTAACCGCGGCCCAACTGCAACATAATGAGTGCTCAGATAAATGGAGCGAATACTGTTTCTACCACGGTAGATGGGGCTGCAACACCCAGTGGTGCATCTCTCCATGCTCGTACCCCAATGCCAAGTCAAGTGCGGCAATGGGAAACGAACAGGCTGGCTGTCAATAGCAGCCTCAGCAGTTGGCACACAAAGGCCTACTCTACCTAAGGGACTAGTGGACAAGGAGGGATTTCCTAGTTGACACGGTGCAGAGATAAGCCTCATCCCACCAACATACTTCAAGCTCAAACACAATCCCAAGACCCTTCCCCTACAGGCAGCCAACGGCTCCTCCATTCCAAGTTTTGGCACCTGTCTGGTCACAATCCATGCTGCAGGAACTGTTTTCCATTGGAAATGTACAATTGCATCTGTTGGCAAGCCCTATTCAGAGTCAATTTCCTCCTGGCACACGAATTCCTGGTAGACATGACTAGATGCCACTTGGTCAACGTTTCCACATTCCAATCATATCCCCTCATGCTACAGCAACGTTCCTTTTTACCGTTGGGTGTCCACACTCTGGACCACAACAAATATGCCCTTTTACTGGCCACTGTTGGCGCCCAATTTCTATGACACCAAACTAGCACATGCGTGGAGCACCACATTGAGATTACCAGCGTACGCATGGGCACGGCACCTCCCACAGGACAAACTCCTCCAAGCCAAGACTGAGTTTGCTGCCATGGAGGAGTTGGGCATCATCCGCCATTCAAACAGCCCATGGGCATCCCTGCTGTACATGGTCCAGAAGAACTCCAATGGCTGGCGTCCGTGTGACGACTACAGATGACTCAATGATGTCACAGTCCCAGAAAGTTACCCATCAATGGGTACTATCAGATTCCAGTGCATCCTAACAATCTCCTGTAAACGGCCATTATTACACCTTTCGGCCTTTGAGTTCCTTTGAATGCCTTTTGGACTAAAGAACGCAGCCCAGACATTTCAGTGTCTCATGGATGTGGTTGGCAGGGACCTCGATTTCATCCTCATCTAACTGGATGACATTCTCATCGCCAGCCCCGATGCCAGCACACACAGAGTGGACTTGACTTCCCTTTTCAACAAGTTGCAGGAGTTTGGATTCATGGTGAACTTCTGGTAGAAGCCATCCAGCGATTCCCCATGCCAAGCATGATCAAAGGCCTACAGGCGCTTCCTCCCAAGAGCAGCCACCTTCATGTAACCCCTATTCGACCTCATCAAACTCGGCGACAAGGCGCTCCAGTAGACACACAAAACCGTTGAAGCATTCCAGCAACTAAAGCGGTACTAGCGGAGGCCACATCTTTGTCTCATCCTGATTCTTCCTCCCCCCTGGCCCTTACAACAGACGCATCGGACAGAGTTCAGTGCAGTGCTTGAGCAGTGGGTTGATGAACAGTGGCACCCCCTGGCCTTCTTTAGCAAGCATCTCCAGACACTAGAACTCAAATACAGCGTGTTCAACTGTGAGCTGTTGGCCCTGTACTTTACAATACAACATTTCCAGTACATGTTAGAAGGAAGGGATTTTGTAACCTACAGACCACAAACCATTCACTCATGCACTCAGCAAGGTCGGTGACGCAACAATGACGCCTCTCCTACATTTTGGAGTACACCACGGACATTCGCCATGTCACAGGCAAGTTCAACATTGTGGCCAACGCACTATCCAGACTAGCCATCGCTACCATCTCAGAAGGACTCTATGTTGCTCAACTGGCCAAAGTCCAAGCAGAGGATGCGGATATTCAGGCCTAATGGACCGCCATCACCAGCCTGAAGGTTAATGATTTCTGTCCTTCACGGGGGAACAAGACTTTACTGTGTGACATGACCACAGGTACTTTCCCAGACCCATCCTACCCATGACCTGGTGACGCTTCATGTTCGACCAAATTACATCCTTCCATAAGGTCCACGTCAGACAGCAGGCTGACCAGGTTTGTGTGGCACAGCCTGCGCCACGACGTAACTCTATGAGCTAAGACTTACTTGGACTGCCAAAGGTCCCTCTCCAGAGTTTCAACCCAGCGCAAATGCCGATTTGACCATGTGCACATGGAAATCGTTAGCCTGTCCCCGTGAGCCAAGGTATTTGGTAATTATTCCCAATAATCGGCCATTTTACCCGTTGGCCGGAAGTGATACCCCTGCCCACATGAGACACAGAAACTTGCACCAGAGCTTTCTTGTCCACGTAGGTTGCATGCTTTGGTGTCCCGGCCCACATCACCTTGGACCGAGGGGCCCAGTTCATGCCCTCACTCTGGTACAACCTAGCCAAGTTCTGTGGCAGCCAGTTACACTACACAGCCTACCATCCTCAGGCAAATGGACTTGTTGAACATTTTCACCGCTGTCTGAAATTAGCCCTGAAAGCCCAACTACAAGGCCCAAATTGGATGGATGAACTCCCATGGGTGCAGTTGGAAATTTGCACAGCATCAAAAGAAGACCTGCCAGCATTGTCTGCTGAGATAGTGTATGGCTTCCCACTTACCATCTCAGAGGACATTCACTTCAACCCTCCTAGCCTACAACCCAGTGCCTTAGACATCCTCCAGTGCTTGAAGGAACAAATGGGTAAGCCGAAATCTCCACCACCTTCCCAACACGGCTCTCCACCCTCCCATGTCCTTGTGAATCTGCAGTCCACCAACTTAGTTTCGTTCGCAGACGACAGCAAATAACACCTCTGCAATGTCCCTACAAAGGCCCATTCAAGGTGTTGCAGCACGACAGTGTTGTTTTCACCCTGGACATTGGCAGGTGGCGGGACATGTTTACCAATGACAGCCTCAAGGCAGTGCACTTGGACTCAGGCCAGCCTGCCCCAGATCCCCAGGTGAGACTCAGAGGCCGCCACCCTAAAGACAATACTGATCAAAAGTTGACAGTAATTCTGGGGTGGGGGAGGCAGGGGTTGGCATAGTGGGCTGAGCGACTGTGCGATTAGATGGGCCGAATCTCCGCCCCAGACAGTTGAGACAAGATGGCACAGGCCACTCTTCCCTTCTCAGGAGAAGCCTGCATTTGGCGACACGCATTGCCCAGATGTTGTCACTTCCTGGTTGTGGGTCGCTGAGCAGGTAGTGACTCCACAATATGCTGACGTCACTCCCTTAGACCAGTGTGCCCCAGACAGAAAGTGGGTCATCCCTTAAAGCAATGCAAAACATTCAGGTTCAGTTACTGGTTCACCCTCGTGCAGTGTAGACGTGTTTCATTTCAGTAGCGCTACCTTATAATTCTTAAAATGTGGAAGTTGCAAGCCTCCCATTTCAAACTTCCAAGTTAATTTTTCCAAAGAAACTCTAGCCACCTTTCATTTCCATAAAAACTTCCTAATGCTCAAATATAAATCCTTAAAAAAATTTGGGGGAATCAAAAAAAGGAACTGATTGATAAAGATATTGAACCCTGTGAAAAATATTCATCTTTACACAATGAACTCTATTTACTAATGTTATGGGTAAATTATTACACCAATTCATATCTTCTTTAGTTTTTTTTTTAAGGTAAATAATTCAATATATACAGATTATTTAAATCATTATCAACCTTAATCCCCAAATACTTAATTTCATCCTCTTGGCTCAACAGGGTTAGGCAAGGGATAATGGGAATTGAAGTAAGAAAAGGGCACCCATTTCAAGGAACAAAAAGGATTCAGCAGGTAGGCACAAGGACAGGTTTTAGAAATCATAGATTTTGTTATTCTAGTCATAGCAGAGGGAATGGCAGTGGAATGCTCCTCTTGCAGTATCCCTAACGACTTCATTCTGTGAAAAGTACTTCCAGCTGCAGCTCCTGACAAGCCAAACTAAGAAATTGGAACTGTAATTGGATGAACTCCTGATCATTCAGGAGGCAGAGGGGGTGATAGATAGGAATTTCAGGGACACTATCACACCTAGGAGGCATGAGGAGGGTAGATAGCTGTCAGTCAGGAGAGAAAGGGAACAGGCAGGAAACACAGGGCACCCTGAGGCTGTTCCCCTCAATAACAAGTTCTGTTGAGGGGGTTGACCTACCAGGGAGAAGCCATGGTGATCAGGTCTCTTCAAGGAGACATCAGGGATTTAGGTGCTATGTTGAAGGACAGGACCTCTAGGGTTGTGATCTCAGGATTGCTACCTATGCTATGTGCTAATGAGGTTAGAAATAGGAGAAAAATGCAGCTTAACACGTGGCTAAAGACAATGTGCAACAGGGAGGGCTTCAGGTTTCTGGAGTTTTGGACTCTCTTCCAGGGGGGTGGGACCTGTTCCAAAGGGATGATTTACATCTGAACTAGAAGGGGACTAATATCCTTGAGGGAAGGTTTGCTGGTGCTGCTATGGTGGGTTTAAACTAGATTTGCAGGGAGATGGGAACCAGAGTATCAAAGCAGATAGATGAGTGGAGGAGGGAAAAGATTATGTGAAAATTGTACCATTTGAAACTTTCTAAAATGCATCTATTTCAATGCAATGAGTATTGAAGGAAAAGCAGATGAGAGAGCATGAATTGGCACTTAGAATTATGACACTGTGGCCATCAGCAAAACTTGGTTGCAGGAGGGGTAGGACTGGCAACAATGTTTCAGGCTTCTGTTGCTTTAGATGCAATAGAATGGGGGGATGAAAAGGGACAGAGTGGCATTATTCATCAGGGAAAATATCACACCTGTATCTAATAGGCAGGACAGACCAGAGGGCTCAACTACTGAGGTTATATGGGTGGAGCTGAGGAATGGGAAACGTATATCTACACTCATAGGGTTGCATTATAGTCAACGAGAAATGGAGAAGCATATCTGTTGAGAGATAGCAAACATCTGCAGAAAACATAAGGATCAGATAGTAGGGAATTTTAATTTTCCAAATATTGACTTGGACTCTCATATGTAAAAGGATTGGATGGCTTGGAGTTATCAAATGTGTTCAGGAAAAGTTTTCTAAATCAATATATAGAGGTACCAACTAGAGAGAATGTAATATTGGATCTCCTTTTAGAGAACAAGACAGGGCAGGTGACAGAAGTATGTGTAGGGGAACACTGAATTTCATGACTTGTTCATGACAATAAATCCTGATTCTGATTTTGAATCCAGTGATTATAATGCCGTTAGTTTCAAGTTAATTATGGAGGAGGATAGGTCTGGGGTTTGGGTTAAGATTATAAATTGGAGGAAATGAGAAAGGATCCAGAATGTTTGGAATGGGTTAAATTGTTTTCTGGCAAGGATGTGTGAGGTAAGTGGAGGACCTCCAAAGGTGAAATTTTGAGAGTACAGAGTTTGTATGTTCCTGTCAGGATTAACGGCAAGGTTGGCAGGCATAGGGAACCTTTATTTTAGATCTCTTTCGGAAGAAGAGAGGTGTATAGCAAGTATAGGCAACATGAAGCAAATAAGGTACTTGAGGTGTATTAAAAAAATGGAAGAAACATCTGGAAGGCAAAAAAAAAAACCATAAGGTTGCTTTGGCAGACAATGTGAAGGAAAATCCTAAGAGTTTCTAAGGTATATTAAGAGATAAAGGATAGAAAAGGACAAAATTGGTTCCCTTGAAGATCAGAGTGGTTGGCTTTGTATGGAGTATAAAGAGATGGAGGAGATCTTAAATGTTTATCACCCCCCCCCCCTTATCAGTATTCACCCAAGAAACAGGCAGTCGTGGGAAGAAGGGAAAACAAGCAGTGTGATCATGGAACCTATACAGATAAAAGAGGAGGAAGTGCTTGTTGTCTTTAACCAAATAAGGGTGGATAAATCCCCAGAGCCTGACAAGATATTTCCTCAGACCTGGGGGAGGCTAGTGTATAAATTGCAAGGGCCCTGGCAGAAATATTTAAAATCTACTTAGGTGCGATGCCAGAGGATTGGAGGGTAGCTCACATTTTTCTGTTGTTTAAAAAAGGCTCCAAATGAAACTCGAGAAATTATAGGCCAGTGAGCTTGACATTAGTTGTAGGTAACTTATTGGAATGTGTTCTAAGAGATCAGGGATACAATTATTTGGATAGCCAGAAACTGATTAGGGATATCAACATAGCTTTGTGCATGCTAGGTTGTGTTAAACCAAACTTGTAGTTTTTCAAAGAGGTAACCAGGAAAGTTGATGAAGGAAAGATTATGGATGTGGCTATATGGACCTTTGACAAAGTCTCACATGGGAGGTTAGTCAGGAAGGTTCAGATTCTAGGTATTCATGGTGTAGTAGTGAATTGGATTCAACAATGGCTGGATGGGAGAAGCCAGAGAGTAGAGGTGGATGATTGCATCTCAGATTGGAGGCCTGTAACCAGTGGGGTGCCTCTGGGATAGATGCTGGGTCCATTGTTGTTTGCACTTATATCAATGATCTGGATGATAATGTGGTAAATTGGATCAGCAAATTTTCAGATGGCACTAGGATTGGAATCATTGTTGACAGCTAAGATTTCAAAGCTTGCAGAGGGATTTGAACCAGCTAGAAAAATGGGATGAAAAATGGCAGATGGAATTTAATGCAGACAAGTGTGTTGTATTTTGAAAGGAAAAACCAAGAAAGGATATATATATGGTGAGTGGTTGGGCGCTGAGGAGTGCAGTAGAACAGAGGGACCTGGGACTACAGATACATAATTCTCTGAAAGTGGTGGCACAGGTGGATAGGGTTGTAAAAACAGGTTTTTGGCATTTGGCCTTCATATAGGAGTTGGGATGTTATAGTAAAGTTGTAAAAGACATTGGTGAGGCCAAATGTGGAGTATCTTGTGCAGTTTTGATCATCTAACTACAGGAAAGATATCAATAATGTATGTACTCTGACAATAAACCTGAAGATAGAAAGAGTGCAGAGAAGATTTACTAGGATGCTGCTCAGACTTCAGGAGGTAAGTTACAGGGAAAGGTTAAACAGGTTAGGACTTTATTCCTGGGAGCGTTGAAGAATGAGGAGCAATTTGATAGAGGGATGTAAATTTATGAGGGGGATAGATAAATTTAGAAAGGCTTTTTCCACTGAGGGTAGGTGAGATACAAACCAGGGGACATGGGTTAAGAGCGAAAGGTGAAAAATTTAGGGGGAACATCTTTCTTCACATCCAAAGTGGTGGGAGTGTGGAACGAGCTGCCAGCTAAGGTGGTGTATGCAGGCTCAATTTAGGAACATAGGAAGTAGGAACAGGAGTAGGCCAAAAATGGCCCATCGAGCCTGCTCCGCCATTCAATACAATCATGGCTGATCTAATTTATGACCTAACTCCACCTACCTGCCTTCTCCCCATATCCCCTAATTCCTCTATCATGTAAATTTTAACATTTAAGAAAAATTTGGACAGGTACATAGATGGGAGAGGTATGGAGGGCTATGGACTGGATGCAGGTCAATGGAACTAGGGAAAAAAAGGTTTGGTACAGACTAGAAGGGCTGAAGGGGCCTGAATGTGTGCTGTAGTGTTCTATGGTTCTAAGAGTTACAGTTTAATCCCATCATAGTGAATGCGCCTATTGCATTTGTGAGTTTTCTCTGTGTCACTTTGCTGAATGAGCTCTTCGAGATATTCCAAGTACAGTTGTAACATTCACCCTGACCAGTATGCATCCACCCTCAACATACTCACATCTTCTACATCCCTCTCCATCACTTGTAAACAATCTAAGCCCTGGAATGCTGAGCTGCCAGTCCTGGCACTCTCTCAATTGTTTCTGAAATGTCTACAACAGCATAGTTCTGACAAAATAAATAGTTGTGTAAGCTTATCACCTTACCTTAATTGTTTTGCATAACTTTGCTCAATGTCAAGTCTCTCTTTTACAAACTTGGTATATTTTTCCAAGAAGTCAATTCCCCATTGTGTGTGTTTCTCTATGTTGTCAAATTGATCCTAAAAGAAAAACATGAAAAATGTTAGTTTCTACATTGCTGACAGCTTCAAACCTGAACGTTAGTGAATCTAACCATGCTTTCAGATTTTGAAATATCAATATCAATGAAAAGAATGTGAAAAGAACCAAAAGTAAAACATGAACATCTGGTGAGACTGGGGTTGAAGTAAAAACACAATGCTGGAAAAACTCAGCTAGTTGAACAGTTCACGTAACAAAGGTACATTTATTCAGACTGACTGCCTGCCTGCTTTTTCCACACCTGCCTGAAATGGCAGTAATATATTTTTACCTCCTCTGGAAGCTGCAAGATCTGCTGAGATCCTCCAGCATTTCTATATTTTTACTCCAATCACTGCTTCTGCAGACTTTTAGTGTTTCACTAACATATTAAAGCACCCATTCCACCACACTTATACCTTATTCTCCCTCTCTTCTGGCAGGCAGAAGATGCATGTTCTTGAAAGAAAAACCTCTAGATTCAAGGACTGTTTCTTTTCTGCAGGCTTCAGATTCTTTAATGGGCTTCTCACTAGCAAAAGACGATGCTCTTGCACAGCTCTTTTCTGCACTTTGCTCTATACCCTGTACTACTTAATGTATTGTAACACTACTCCCTTAACTGTTGTTTATTTGTTATTATTTCACTATGAATTGACTTGCCTGTATAGCATGGAAAACAAAGCTTTTCACTGCATCTCTCTACACATGACAATAAACAATCCAAAGAGATATTTATCACACTCATTTCCCTTCTCCCTTTGCACCTACCAACAGGCTCAAAGACAGCTTCTCCCTCACAGCCACCTGGCTCCTGAATGAACTCTACAACAGTGCTATTATCTACCATGATGCCTTTGCTTCATGCTGATTGATCCTCCTTTTCATTGCAATCAGCTGTATGAAGAAGAACCCTTCTCACTGTACACATTTTGTAACAAATAAACTTAAACAAAACTTTGTCAACCAGCAGGGGGCTACATTCTCCCAACACAGAAACAAATACAGTATAAAATTGGCGCAATGTGAGGGCGACTTGCATGAAATCACAATTATGACACATAATACCGCAAAAGAATTTAAAAGAACACACCAATCTTCCGATAGTAAATTACAGCCAACTTAATATGTCATTTGTACTGTAAGTTGCTCATTCAATGCATAGCTTCCTCACAATTACTATTTTCTTACAGCAATGCAGAGATCACATTGGTAACACTCCCACACAGTGTTCGGTTAATTCTGTTGCAGCAAGACCCACAGCAAAATCACTAAGTTGACAAGTTGGGAGGGTGGGCTGTCAAATTATGCGAAAAAAAGGTCAAGAAGGATAATCTGTAATGCTTTTCAAATTTAGACATACAGTATGTTAACAGGTCCTTTCTGCCCACAAGCCCATGACACCCAATTAACCCAAACCCCCCCCAGATATGTTTTGAATGATGAGAGGAAACTGGAGCACCTGGAGGAAACCCAATCAGTAATGGGGAGAACGTACAAACTTCTTATAGACAGCACAAGATTCGAACAAAGACCCCGAACATTGGTGCTATAACAGCATTATCTTAACTGTTGTGTTAACTGTGACACCCTTCATCAATACTAATATTTTTCATTACTAATACTGCCATATCAAGGACTGATTTTATCATGGATGTGATTTTCAAGCAGTGGCATTAGAAAATGGGATTCAAATCTATGATCAGCACAACTGCTGATGACTTCAATTGTATCTGAAAAAAGATAGTCTATGATCTGGAATTCCAAATAGATACTGTGATGGAATATTTGGAGATGATTTTGGGAGATAAATTGGTAAAATTGGAGAAGGTTACATACATACACACACTTTAAAACAGATCTTATTTAAAATACTGAAGAATTCATATTCAGTGACTTTACAGAAACTAAGGAGAATGCTATGCACATTTCAACAAGTAGGTACTTATTGAAATGATGTCATGAAATGAATAGGCTATTGTCTTGGAAGAGTCAGGTTGTCTGTGATGGACATTTTTGCAAGGTTTTTGACCTCTCTGCAAAGTGCTCACTCAAAGATCATTGAGAAGTTTGTTTACCTAAAACAACAGATGGGAGTAGAAGACTAACTCCTATTGTTTGCTGGAGAAGGAGGGGGTTTTGCAAGTGAGAGAGAGAGAAGGACACGTGGCTGGCAGTTGGAATCTCAGAGATGGAGAGAGAGGCACACGGCTGAAGCAAACCAGGAGAAGCTTGTTGGAACTGAAATAGAAGCTCTAGAGTGGCAGAAGGCTGGAAGTGCTATCTGTCTGATGTTTCCCTTGGAATAAGGGAACAGAAAGGAACTCTGTGATAGCCTGAAAGAAAGAGGTTATCATCTGGAGAACCCTGATAGGGCAAGTTTCATCAGCAAGACATTGAGGTGACTAAAGGTGGTACCTCAGCTGTAGAAATCCTGGAACTACACATCTCTCTCTCTCTCTCTCTCTCTCTCTCTCTGCAAACCTTCAAGAACTTTCCTGAGCGGTAAACATTGACCTTTCGAGCACCATAGCCTGGTGAACTTTATACATGTTAAATTCTGTGCACAGTGTAAGAATTGCCTACAACTCATGTGAACTTGGAAGAATGTGAAGTGAGATTGAACTGTGAACCAAAGAACTTTTCTCAAATTTACAAACACATAACATATACATGTGTTTAGAATTAGAAGGGGGTTAAGTTGGGTTAGTTAAGTTAATAGTGATAAGTTAAAGCTTGATTCTGTTTTCATGTTTTAAGATAATTAAGAACAACTTTTGTTTAAGTAACCATTTGTCGTGGTGAACATCTTTGCTGCTGGGTTTTGGAGTCCTTCGGGCTCATAACAATACCCAAAATTGCTATCTATCAAAGGTCCATGATTTATCTGTGAGGAATTCAACCAAATTCCTTTATATTTTTCTGAGCCCTCAGTGATTATAAGCAAAGTCCTGAGCAATATACAATTGCACAATTCTCACTACTCTATTCTCCACCACAAATCATTAAGTGGAGCAGATATACAACAGTCCTTGGTTATAGCTTATGAAAGACTGAATTAATCCTGTAGCTCAATTAGAATTTAAGTTTTTCAAAATTAAATGACTTTGTTTCTTTGGCTGCAATAGAAGTTCCACCCACTGATTTATTCTGATGTTTATTGCTCTATATTCCAAATAAACCACATCACAGTACTCCAATTCAATCTAGACAAATGCAAACTAATGAACATAAACATTTTTAAAAGTTCTATAATTTCAGTTAGATCTTTATTCCATTGGTATATCTGAGTGGACAAGATCATTGAGTCCCTGCTGAATCGATGGACAGCAATCCACATATCCCTGCAAGTGTATTTCCATTGTGGACTTCACATTGACCACATCCACCTCCGTCACCTTCATAGCATAAGGATTGCAGAAGTGGGAGATGATAATGTTCTCAGTATTCAAGTTCATTATCATCTCACTGCATATATTCAAACAGATAAATCAGAGTTTATCTGGACCTTAGGCCACACACACACACATGCGCACACAAAATACACACCACATATACCATGTAAAATAAATATATAAATATTTTTGGATGATTTAATCATTACAGGATTCTGTTCATCAATCTCACAGCCTGGGGGATTGCCAGTTTGGCTGTCCTGATTTTGATTCCTGTACCTCCCTCTTGATGGTTGTGGGTCAAAGATATTGCATGCTGGATAGAAAGGGTCTTCAATAATTCTTTGTCCCCTGTTTAAGGTTCAAGATAACTTCTAACTTTTGCCCTCAGCTTTGCATTTACATGCACCAGTTGTATTTATTTATTTATTTATTTGTTCTCTATTTATTTATTTATCTGGTTATTGTTAAAGTGGTTCTAATTTTGATTAATGAAACCCAAAATCCCACTTTTTTTGCTGAGGTAGATATAGATTCAAACACACAAACATTACATTTTAACTGGACACAGCAGTTCCCATTACCACGAACAGAAAGCTGATATGGAAAATACTGTCAAAGACCAAAACAAGTGTCATAAATCCGTGAAGTCAGAGAGACACACCATGGAAACAGACTGTTCTCCTAGAACAGTCCTCAGCATTAATTTAGATGCATCCTACATTTATCCCATTTTTAAAATTTATTTTCCCCATGTTTTCATCAAATACCCACCCCAATTTTTATTACTCACTGACACAGTGCAGGCTATTTGACAAGGTAGATCATCTTTGGATGTGGGAGGAAATTCATGTGACCATAGAGAGAACAAGCCAAATCAATCAATTATGAAACCACACAAATAGTTATTTGTTGGCCACTCCTTTTTTGACTAACATGCAACTAAAGTTCACAACTGACTCACTCACCTCCCGGCTTAAGAAATGTAGCAAATGGGAGGGAGGAAGAAAATTTAATCTGAACATTCTTAATGTAGGTTAGAACCAATAGCAGCAACAAAAAAAAAGATTGTCAGTATTACTTATTAACTTGCAGTGGCACAGCAAGGTCATTCACCAGCCTTGCTATCACTGCAAACTTTCAAGCAAAACTGAGTCCTGCTGACTGCTTCAGAATATCTTTAGAAATGAATAAAACTGCTGCAGGCCTCAATAATATTTTAATAGCTGAAAAACCCAGTCACATCAGTAGAAGCAAGTGATCCTATTCAACATTACCGATCATTAAAGGGTTATTTTGAGGATTTGTCAAATGACACGATAGAGAGTAATAATGTATAGTTTACAATGCTTTTACATTGGGATTTCCATTCATCTGGTGCACAAGAATGATAAAGTTTACCAAAGGACACAATCACAGTAAAACCAAACATTAAACATTTCCATATTTATTTCTACTAGACAATATTTTAACTGTATTATGCTTGAATCAATAAAAGTTCCCTTTAAAATTAGTAATTTACAAAAAATCAATGGATGTAAATGGTCACCGTAGTCTATGTATTCTGAAGGGTTGCTTCTGTACTGATTGACTCCATGGATTTTATTAGACATGGATGAAAGAAAAATAGAGGGTTATGGGGTAGGGTGGGTTTAGTACTTTTTTTAAAAAAGGAATTTATGGGTAGGCCCAACATCGAGGGCCCAATAGCCTGTACACTGCTGTAGTGTTCTATGAGAGATGGAGGGGAGAGCTCCATATCAACTAAATTCTCAAATTATTTTCCTCATTATGTACATTACATCAATCGGAAATACCTCAGATACTTGGAATTAACATATAACCTCGACCCCAAGATGTACTTGGCCAGCAGCCTACAGACGAAAAATATAAAAGTAGAACAGTAACAATATTGTCCAGTTCATTCAGCTCAGCCCCCTTGGTCTACTGCCAACACAAAGTTTATTAAGAATCTGGAACTGGACTGCCGACAGTCTATGCATATTTTCGTGGTATCATTTAAAAGGAAACTTTCAAGTCCTTTGTCACTTGACCATTTCCCATTTGCAAACTGACATTGGATATGGACAGAAATAGATTTTTTAAAAATACTCTTGATCTTCAATCAGTTCATCCACCATCACAAAGTGCTTTGGGAGGCTGGTCATGGCTCCACATCAACTCTCGACACCCAGCCAGCTTTGATCCACTTCAATTTGCCTATTGAAGCAAAGAGCATCTTCCTGGCCTACCACTCAGCCTTGGAACACCTAGACACCAAGAGCACTCCAATACCAGTCCACAGTAAATTCATCCAACAAACCAGGATCAAGGCCTCAACTCCCCACCTCTGAAACTAAATCCTTAATTTCCTGTCTAACAGATCACAATCAACTTCTCTTTCACAATAATAGTTCACTACTGGCACTTCTCAAGGATGTGTGCTCAGTCCCTTCATTACCTCCTCTGTACTTACAATGCTGCAATCAAATACAGTTCCAACTCCACCTTCAAATTCGCTGACAACACCACAGCCAAAGGAAGGATAGCAAATAATGAGACAGAATATTGGAAAGAGATTGAAATTCAAATTGGTACCAAGATAATAAACACAGCCTCAATGTCAATAAGATTAAGATGATCACCAACTTGGTTGGGGGGGGGGGGGTGTGGAAAGAGTCCAAACCACTGTCACTGTCCATTTTAATGACACTGAAGTGGAAGTGTGGATAGCATCAAATGCTTTAGTAGTAAACTTTTACAATGACCTGACTTGGACCCACAACTATAACAGGATGGTCAAGTAAATGCACCAGCACTTCTACTTTCTTGGAAGGACTAAGGAAGGTCAGCATGTCCCTCAGCAACATTTACAGGTGCACCATCGACAACGTACTTGCAGTGTGGTTTGAGAGCTGTTCTGCTCAAGTCTTAGAGAAGGTGGTGTGCTGCTCAGAACATAAAGGCTTCCCTCCCCAATTGCTTGGGAAAGATAGCCAACATACTGAAGGACCCATCACCCCTGGACAGTCTTTTCTTCCTCCACCAATTGGGAAGCAGGATCAAAGGTGTGAAACTGCACACCAATCAGATTAAAGAAAGTTTTATCCCTGTTGCAATCAGATCACTGAATGAACCCCACAACCGTTTGCTCACGCTGCCTTTGCTTTGTACTACTTGATCTTTTGTTTCATTGTAACTCTCTTTTTTTCTTCTTTTCTTTGGCTTGGCTTCGCGGACGAAGATTTATGGAGGGGGTAAATGTCCACGTCAGCTGCAGGCTCGTTTGTGGCTGACAAGTCCGATGCGGGACAGGCAGACACGGTTGCAGCGGTTGCAAGGGAAAATTGGTTGGTTGGGGTTGGGTGTTTCCTCCTTTGTCTTTTGTCAGTTCTACTCCATACAGCCATTCAAATGTTAAAATGACTGTGTAAGAACCATTCTCACTGTACCAGGCATAATGTAACAATAAACCGAACCAAAAGGATTCGAGGACAGAGTGGAAAAGTCTGCAAAATTTTTAAAGTGGTCCCTACATCAAGCCTAAAATGCCATTATATGCCATGAAAATTAGGTTTTGAACACGACAGGTCTCGTCTCTAATATTTAGAGACCTAAATGGTTACATTTCTTTCCTTCCCTATAGATAATGCTGGACCCTCAGAGTTCCTCCAACACTGCTTTTTGCTCCAGGTTCCATCGCCTGCAGTATCTGGAGCCTCCAAGCAATTTAGGATATGGGATGGAAAAAGGCTCCAAAATAGGATGTAAAATTTTTCAGGTTTAATATCTTTCATTGAAAGTGCTTTTGCACCATCTAATCTTTGTAAGAAGACGAGCACCAAAACCACTTGAAAATACAGAGAATTATATTGTTCACACAGGTCAAGAGATAAGAACTTTTTCAACAAAAGACTGGATTTTGCCCCCATAAGCAATTTGTAAAATATTGCCAATTTATTGTAGAATTTAACATTATTTTATAAAAATGCTACTATGATATGATGACAGCTACTCGAATTACTATGGACTGGACTGGACTCTGTGTGGCTGCGGGAGCTGCAGAAGCATTGGAGGTGAATTTATGGACACTAGGTGACTCGGTGTGGGGGGGAGGGACTCTCTTTTGCTTCTCTCTCTTTCTGTAAGTCTGTAAGAGGCACTTAGGCAATTCCTGCCAGTGGTGAATACTTCTGCCTTGCAGGAGGCAAAAAGAAATTTCATGTAATATGACACTTTTATTACCTTGACAATAAATTGATCTTGTAAAAGAACAGAATGATAAATTTACTTCTGATGTATAACATGAATACTAAAGGAGGTGAAATCACTGTATAAAAACATGATGGACCCATATCACATTAATGGTTTTAAGGGGTTCAGGTATACACAGACAGCTAAAAGTTATACAAAATGCAAACAAATCAATCAATAAATAAAATTTGGTATTTTGATGCTGTAATGTCAGAAACATACAATATAAACCACTCAACAGGCTACCTTCCACATGCCACATGGTTTCAAAGGATGAATAATTGATGCAAGAATAAAGTACATCTCTCTGAGTTTACTGGAGTTAAGGATAAATTGGAAACCACAAACTTAAAGTGGGTGCAAGTGGCTAATAAGTCACATTTTAGACCCACAGATTCTGCCAGAAAACCTACAGACCTCAATGTGGCAGATAGGTATATAGTTACGGAAGTTGTGCATTTTTTCCACAATTCGTATATGGCTTCCACTTGCTCCCATCACAGACAATGATGAGCTCGGATGGCTGAGTGGTCAAGGCGAGGGTTCACAGTCAGGGCATCAGGAACTCCAATAGGTGGGTGGTTGGGGCCAAAAATGGGATGGGGGGGGGGGGTTCTCGACTTTCACATGGGATATATAGAAAATGCACAATTTTGGGGTCAAAAAAGGATCTACTTTTACATGGGTTGACTATTGCACAAGTATATACAGTAATATTCTGAAGCACCTGAACTGGAATTGCACTTCAAATATAATTTAGCTTTTAATTTTGTTTGCAATGAAGATTTTCTACTCTAAACAAAACCATTCATTAGAAGTGTGAATGCAAATGTAGAAGATATGATCAGCAAGGAGGCCATAAAAAGTTGATGGTATTGTGCATAGGGAGAATGTTGTTTGAAACTACAGTACGAAGTAGATCAGATGGAAAGATGGGCAGAGGATTGGCAGATGTGATGCAATCCTGACTGGTGTGATGCTTTTTTTTAAGTAAAATAAGGTTCAGATACATAAATGGTAGGGCACTAAAGAATGTGGATGTACAAGAGAAACTTGATCTGTCCAAAGTCCTTTTCACACTTGCAAATGATCCCAGGAATTAACAGCCAATCAGCCTTTAAAGTGTCTAGTGTGAAAGTAAAATCAGCTCAACAATGGTCGGTATCAAATGATGTCATCTCACGTCAGGGATTGACAGCCTCGACCCCTAATACAATCCTTGGTCTTTGCAGACACCAGCTTTGCAATCAAGGTAATTGCATTGTGGGATTGAAATGACCCAAGTTTTTGTGTGAGTGCAGGAACGCGAAGGAAGATTAAATGAAGATTTAAACTTTGCCGTGGGAAAGTCTAAATAGCAATAAAGGACAATTTTTAAACAGTGTGGGGAAGTTCGTAGCGCTATAGCACACTATTTATACAGCATGAGGAAAGTTGGTAGCTTTTGCCCACGCTGATAAATTGTGTACTATAGCAGTACCAACTTTCCCACGCTGTTTAAAATTTGCCCGCTATTGCTATTTATTGCTAGCACTTTCCCATGGTCCCTTATAAAAGATTATATAGGTTGGCACATCAACAACAGGGGTCAAATGGCTGTACATAAAACTTAATTTTGTTCAAATATAAGATTAAATGTGCATTGATCAGGATTTAGGGCAGGGCCACCAGTGCTTGATGTGTCATGATGTCACTGGTAGAAGGTAGAAGAGTACTAACCCTGGGGATGGTTCCTTGCAAGTGTGAAAGTGTCCCAGTTAGTAGTGGTCAAGTGTGAAAAGCCAAACCCCCATTCCTATTCTGCGATACTGAATGAACAATTCAGTGGGATGCAAGTGTAAAAGGGGCTCAAGACTCTAGATCCCTGAAAGTGATGACACAAGTTGATAGAAGGATGAAGGCTTGCCTTCATGGATTGGGGCATAGGACAGAAGGGTTGGGATGTTACATAACAACTTTACAAAACAGTAGTTAAGCCACACTGGTGGAGTATTTTAGGCCATTTTCATCACAGCACTTCAGGAAGGATGTGATTGTACTGAGGAAATTCATCATGACGTTGACTGGATTGGAGGTTTTTAATTATGGAGAGCCTGAGCTTGTTTTCCTGCAGCAAAAAAAAGCAGAGGGGTGACCTGACAGGAGTAGACAAAATTATGAGAGGTATAGGTAGGGTAGAATGTCAAATTGATTTCATATGGCAGGGGCAACAAACATTGGGAGGAAGGAGCATTAAATGTGATCTCAGGATCCAGTTGTGGCTTTACAGAGTGTTGTTGATATCTGTAACTCACGACCAGAGGTGGTGAAATTATATAAAATTACTGTTTAGTACACAAACAGCGAAGGATACAGTCCTTGTGTGAGAAAATGGGATTAGCGTAGAGCAGCATGGCCATGGTGGGCCAAAGGATACATAATTAAACCTACACACTGCAGATCAGTGGTCAGGAAGTTCCCACTAAATTGTCCATTCAGTGTCGCAGGACAGAAGGGTTGGGATGTTACATAACAACTTGACAAAACAGTAGTTAGCCACATTGGTGGAGTATTTTAGGCCATTTTCATCACAACACTTCAGGAAGGATGTGATTGTACTGAGGAAATTCACCATGACGTTGACTGTCATGTTTTGCTGTGGATAACTATGGTAATATTATAATTATTGAAATTTTGTTTAGAGTAAATGTGTAACTCAATTCTTTTATTTCTTTGGCTTGGCTTCACAGACGAAGATTTATGGAGGGGTATGTCCACGTCTGCTGCAGGCTCGTTGGTGACTGACAAGTCCAATCTGGGTCAGGCAGGCACGGTTGCAGTGGTTGCAAGGGAAAATTGGTGGGTTGGGGTTGGGTGTTGGGTTTTTCCTCCTTTGTCTTTTGTCAGTAAGGTGGGCTCTGCGGTCTTCTTCAAAGGATGTTGCGGCCCGCCGAACTGTGAGGTGCCAAGATGCATGGTTGGAGGCGAGATCAGACCACTGGCGGTGGTCAATGGGGCAGGCACCAAGAGATTTCTTTAAGCAGTCCTTGTACCTCTTCGTTGGTGCACCTCTGACTCGGTGGCCAGTGGAGAGCTCACCATATAAACACGATCTTGGGAAGGCGATGATCCTCCATTCTGGAGACGTGACCCACCCAGCGCAGTTGGGTCTTCAGCAGCATGGATTCGATGCTTGCGGACTCTGCCAGCTCGAGTACTTCAATGTTGGTGATGAAGTCATTCCAATTAATGTTGAGGATGGAGCGGAGACAACGCTGGTGGAAGCGTTCTAGGAGCCGTAGGTGTTGCCGGTAGAGGACCCATTATTCAGAGCCGAACAGGAGTGTAGTTATGACAATGGCTCTGTACACGCTGATCTTTGTGTGTTTCTTCAGGTGGTTGTTTTTCCAGACTATTTTGTGTAGTCTTCCAAAGACGCTATTTGCCTTGGCGAGTCTGTTGTCTATCTCTTTGTCAATCCTTGCATCAGATGAAATGGTGCAGCCGAGGTAGGTAAACTGGTTGACTGTTTTGAGTTCTGTGTGCCCAATGGAGATGTGGGGGGCTGGTAGTCATGGTGGGGAGCTGGCTGATTGTGGACCTTGTTTTCTTCAGGCTAACTTCCAGGGTTGGCAGTTTCCGCAAAACAGGACGTCATGCGCTGGAGAGCTGGCTCTGAATGGGCAACTAAAGCGGCATCATCTGCAAAGAGTAGTTCACGGACAAGTTGCTCTTGTGTCTTGGTGTGAGCTTGCAGGCGCCTCAGATTGAAGAGACTGCAATCTGTGCGGTACCGGATGTAAGCAGCGTCTTCATTGTTGAGGTCTTTCATGGCTTGTTTCAGCATCATGCTGAAGAAGATTGAAAAGAGGGTTGGTGCGAGAACACAGCCTTGCTTCATGCCATTGTTAATGGAGAAGGGTTCAGAGAGCTCATTGCTGTATCTGACCCGACCTTGTTGGTTTTCGTGCAGTTGGATAACCATGTTGAGGAACTTTGGGGGGCATCCGAGGCACTCTAGTATTTGCCAAAGCCTTTTCCTACTCATGGTATCGAAGGCTTTGGTGAGGTCAACAAAGGTGATGTAGAGTCCTTTGTTTTGTTCTCTGCACTTTTCTTGGAGCTGTCTGAGGGCAAAGACCATGTCAGTAGTTCCTCTGTTTGCGCGAAAGCCTCACTGTGATTCTGGGAGAACATTTTCGCCGTCACTAGGTATTAGTCTAATAAGAAGAATCCTTGCGAAATTTTGCCTGCAATGGAGATCAGCGTGATTCCCCTGTAGTTTGAGCAGTCTGATTTCTCGTCTTTGTTTTGTATAGGGTGATGATGATGGCATCACGAAGGTCCTGAGGCAGCTTTCTTTGGTCCAAGCATGAAAAACTCATGCAGTTTGGTATGCAGAGCTTTGCTGCCAGCCTTCCAGACCTCTGGGGGGGGGATTCCATCCATACCTGCTGCTTTGCCACTTTTCAGTTGTTCAATTGCCTTATATGTCTCTTCCCGGGTAAGGACCTCATCCAGCTCTAGCCTCAAGGGTTGTTGAGGGAGCTGATGCAGGGCGGATTCTTGGACTGAGCGGTTGGCACTGAAAAGGGATTGGAAGTGTTCTGACCATCGATTGAGGATGGAGATCTTGTCGCCAGCAGAAAAGGACAAGTTCTACACTGATCTGCGCAACCTCATCCAACGCAACCCTACAGCCGACAAGGTTGTCATCCTTGGCGACTTCAACGCTCGCGTCAGCAAAGACTCAGAAACCTGGCCAGGAATCCTTGGCAAGCATGGCGTCGGCAAGTGCAATGACAACGGGCGCCTCCTGTTGGAACTCTGCGCAGAACAGTGGCTTGTCATTACTAACACCCTTTTCCAGCAGAGAGACAGCCTGAAGACTACCTGGATGCATCCCCGATCCAAACATTGGCACCTCCTGGACTACGTTCTGGTGCGAGGAAGAGACAAACGAGATGTGCTTCACACCAGGGTCATGCCCAACGTGGAATGCCACACTGACCACCGGCTGGTTCGCTGCAAGCTCAACCTTCACTTCAAGCCAAAGTTCAAGAACAGTGGAGCCCCCAGAAAGAGGTTCAATGTTGGAAACTTGCAGTCAAACGTGGTGAGAGGAAACTTCCAGGCAAACCTCCAAGCAAAGCTCGAGGATGCAAACTGCCTCACGGACACGTCTCCTGAAACCCTCTGGGATCAGCTGAAAATGGCCATACTGCAATCCACTGAAGAGATACTGGGCTTCTCCTCCAGGAAAAACAAGGACTGGTTTGACGAAAACAACCAGGAAATCCAGGAGCTGCTGGCAAAGAAGCGAGCTGCCCATCAGGCTCACCTTGCAAAGCCGTCCTGGCCAGAGGAAACGAGCCTTCCGTCTCGCATGCAGCCACCTTCAGCGCAAACTCCGGGAGATCCAAAATGAGTGGTGGACTAGCCTCGCCAAACGAACCCAGCTTAGCGCCGACATTGGCGACTTCAGGGGTTTTTATGAGACACTAAAGGCTGTGTATGGCCCCTCACCCCGTCCAAATTATTTATATATATATATATATATATATATATATATATTAATATCAAAACGGTCAACCAGTTTACCTATCTCGGCTGCACCATTTCATCAGATGCAAGGATCGACAATGAGATAGACAACAGACTCGCCAAGGCAAATAGTGCCTTTGGAAGACTACACAAAAGAGTCTGGAAAAACAACCAACTGAAAAACCTCACAAAGATAAGCATATACAGAGCCGTTGTCATACCCACACTCCTGTTCGGCTCCGAATCATGGGTCCTCTACTGGCATCACCTACGGCTCCTAGAACGCTTCCACCAGCGTTGTCTCCGCTCCATCCTCAACATCCATTGGAGCGCTTTCATCCCTAACGTCGAAGTACTCGAGATGGCACAGGTCGACAGCATCGAGTCCACGCTGCTGAAGATCCAGCTGCGCTGGATGGGTCACGTCTCCAGAATGGAGGACCATCGCCTTCCCAAGATCGTGTTATATGGCGAGCTCTCCACTGGCCACCGTGACAGAGGTGCACCAAAGAAAAGGTACAAGGACTGCCTAAAGAAATCTCTTGGTGCCTGCCACATTGACCACCGCCAGTGGGCTGATATCGCCTCAAACCGTGCATCTTGGCGCCTCACAGTTTGGCGGGCAGCAACCTCCTTTGAAGAAGACCGCAGAGCCCACCTCACTGACAAAAGGCAAAGGAGGAAAAACCCAACACCCAACCCCAACCAACCAATTTTCCCCTGCAGCCGCTGCAACCGTGTCTGCCTGTCCCGCATCGGACTTGTCAGCCACAAACGAGCCTGCAGCTGACGTGGACTTTTACCCCCCTCCATAAATCTTCGTCCGCGAAGCCAAGCCAAAGAAATATATATATCTATATATCATTGCATCATCAGTGAACTAAATTCAACAAAATTTGAAAATTGATATCTGTTCACTGTTATACCATGGATTCAGAACAGTTTCAGTATTACATAATCTGCAGCAATCAGGCCTCAGTAAAATGCAAACTGCGCATTTCATTCAAAGTTGCAATAAATTTAAATGTACGTGGCACAATAAAGGTCATCCTTCTCGTTGAATTTTCCCCATAATTGCAACATTCTGAAATAAAATTCTCCAACTATTTCATCTGGAATTTTAATATGCTTTGCGTTCTTACCAATCTAAAAGAGAACTGTACCCAGATTAACATTACAATCAGAATTTACTGTCATGAACAAGTCACAAAATTCATTGCTTTACAGTTCCATCATGGTGCAAACATTCATACAGTATAAACAGCCCTACAAAAACTAAAGTCAGGCAGTGTCTTTGGTTCATTACTCAAGTCAAGTTCATTGTCATCTGATTGCAAAAGTACAACCCAACGAAACAGTATTCTCCAGTCCTCAGTGCAAAAACATGAAGAGACACAACCAGACCTTACACACATACAGACAAATAATACATATGTAGGACAAGTATTATAGCTATAAAAATAAATATTGTTTTGTACAAATGAGAGTCTCAGATGGTTAGTGTGAGCAGTACCTTTGGTCATTTAGCATTCTCACTGCTGTGGGTAGAAACTGTTCCTCAACCTGGAAATGTTGGCTCTCTCCCCAACAGGAGCAGCTGAAAGACGCTGGCTAGAAGGGGTCATCAATGATCTCGTATTCCCTCATCAGACAATGATCCCGGTCAGTCAAATCGATGTTGGGGGGTGGGGTGGGGGGGGTGAAGAAGAGGAAGACTCCAGTGATCCTCTCTGCCACTCTTATGGTCTTGTGGATTGATCTCCGATTCATTTCTCTGCAGCAACCAAACCACACTGATGTAGCTGGCCAGATCACTCCTACAAAAGGTTGACATAATGGTGGCTGGTAGCCTTGCCCACTTCAGACTTCTCAGGAAGTGCAGTCACTGTTGCGCCTTCCTCACAAGAGAGGAGATATTGAGTGTCCAAGACAGGTCAATAGTTAAATGAACTCCAAGGAACCTTGTGCTCTCCACTACAGAGTTTAAAATATGTAGTGGAGGGTGGTCGTTCCTGTCCACCTGGAGTCCACGATCATCTCCTTCATCCTGTCCATGTTGAGACTCAGGTTGTTATTTTCGCACTACTTCACGAAATTTTCCACCTCTGTAGTGCAACTCATCGTTGTTGCTGATGAGGCCAACTACTGTTGCGCTATCTGCAAACTTGATGACACAGAGCTGGATCTGGCCATGCAGTCGTGGGTCAGTAGCATAAACAGGGGTGGGCTGAGCACACAGCCCTGAGGTGCACCAGTGCTCAGCGTGACGGTGCTCAATATTCTGTAACTAATAGAATAGTAAGATCCTGTTACAGAGAGGAGTGTTTAGCCCCAGAGAGGACATCTTCTCCACCATCCTCTGAGGAATGATCGTTTTAAATGCCGAGATGAAGTCAGTGAACAACAGTCAGGTATATGAGTCGTCATTCTCCAGGTGGGCCAGGACAGAGTGAAGCGACAAGGGTATAGCATCGTCTGTGGAATTGTTTTTTCTATAGGCAAATTGAAAGGATTGACAAATGCTGAAAGGTTGGACATACTAGGGTTGTATAGGTTGGAATTTAGAAGGATGAGGGAGATATGATTGAGGTATATAAGAGTATTAAGGGATTGGACATGATAAAAACTGATTAAATGTTCCCAATGTTGGAGGAGAACTGGATGAGAGGCCATAGTTAAGAATATAGGGAAGGCCCTTTAGGACAGAGGAAAAAAATTTTTTTTAACCTAGAGTTGTTGGTCTGTGAAATGCTTTGACACTGAGGTTGGTAGAGACAGGTTCTATGGGTGTTCAAGAGGGAATTAGGGTTCTTATGGAAAGAAAATTAACGGTTATGGGGAGAAGGTAGGGACAGGGTACTGATAGTGGAAGATCAGCCGTGATCTAAATGAATGACGGTGCTGGATCAATGGGCCGAATGGCCTACTCCATCACCAATTGTCTATTGAAATGGATCCAAGATCACTGGGAGGTGTGCTTTGATGCATTCCATCACCAGACGCTCGAAGAGTTTCATAATGATGGAGGTTAGTGCCACAGGGCGGTAGTCATTGAGGCCTGTTATTGTTGCCTTTCGTGCATCAGGATGATGATGGCTGTCTTGAACCCTGCGGGAATGATGGACTGCTGCAGTGAGGTGCTGAAGACCTCCGTCAATTGGTCTGCACAGACCTTCAGTACCCAGCCTGCTGTCTGGTCCCATCATTTCATGTGGGTTCACCCTGGATCGGGTTCTCCTCACCTTGGCCATGGCTATGTGGGGGGCCTGTTCATCAGAGGGACACATTTTTTTTTGGCATCATCCTGTTCTTCTCATCAAACCATTCATGGAAGATGTTCAGCCTGTCTGGCATCATTCAGTAATCTGATGACAGCAGGGATGAAGCTGTCATTTTGCCACTGAGTGCTCATCTTTAGGCTCTTGTACCATTTTTCTGATGGTTGCAGAATGAAGAGGGAATAGCCTGGGTGGTGGTGGGTCCTTGAAGATAAAGGCTACTTTCTTAAGACACCACCTCTTGTAGATGTCCTCAATGGAGTGAGGTCAGGTGCCTGTGATGTCGCACGCCAAGTTAACAACCCTCAAGTTCTTCCTGCCCTGAGAGTTGGCATCTCCGTACCAGACAGTGATGTAACCAGCCAGAATGGTCTCCACGGTACACCTGTAAATGTTTGAGAGTCTTCGGTGACATACCAAATCTCCTCAAAGACCTCACAAAGTGTAGCCACTGGCGTGCCTTCTTCGGGACTGCAGCAACATGCAAGCTCCAGAATAGATCTTCAAGAAGATATTGACCCTCTCCACAACTGAGCTCTCGATGAGGACTGTATCATGTTCTCCTGAAGTCCACAATCATTCCTTGGTTTTGTTAATGTTGTGTGCAAGGTTGAAAGTGGAACACCACTCAACAAGCTGATCTATCTCTATCCTGTACTCTTCCTCGTTGCCTTTTGCAATTCTGCCAACAACCGTGGTGTCATCGGCAAATTTGTAGATAGCATTGGGTATGTAGTGAGTAGACTGTCAACAAGACTGTCAACTAGAAGCAACCTCACATCCACTCACTTTAGTCTGTTTAAGAATCAATTTAGGATTCAAGATATCGATGTGAATCTGAAAAAGTAGAGGTATAATCACGCAAAACATGAGTTTTCTAACTCTTAGAAAGATTTGTATGCAGGAAAGAAAGATGATGGAGTACAAGCATGAAAAAGTAGAAAAGGAAAAAAAGTTGCATTTAACAAATAATGCTATCATAAAATGAATAGAAATGTATGCATATGGTTGATAGTACAGTATTTAATTAAGGCATAGATGCCTTATACATACATATATATATATATATATATAGACATAGATACATATATATATAGATATAGATACATATATATATAGATATAGATGCCACATTGACCACCGCCAGTGGGCTGATATCGCCTCAAACCGTGCATCTTGGCGCCTCACAGTTTGGCGGGCAGCAACCTCCTTTGAAGAAGACCGCAGAGCCCACCTCACTGACAAAAGGCAAAGGAGGAAAAACCCAACACCCAACCCCAACCAACCAATTTTCCCCTGCAACCGCTGCAACCGTGTCTGCCTGTCCCGCATCGGACTCGTCAGCCACCAACGAGCCTGCAGCTGACGTGGACTTTTACCCCCTCCATAAATCTTCGTCCGCGAAGCCAAGCCAAAGAAAATATATGTATATATACACACATACACACACCAATCTGACTTTAACATTCCAGAGAAGCAAAATGGTTTTTACTCAAGTTCAACTATTTCTTCCTGCCAGGCCTGCTAACTCCATTGCCAACGGGGTAGTTGGAGTAGCTCCATTGAGGAGTGTGGTGGCAGAATCTCAAAGAGCTGTGGATTATAAGAGACCACAAGTTTTCATCCATATGACCATAGTTATTTTTTCTGGAGCTCACACTCATTCCTGCATAACTGAGTCAGGTCCCATATGCACTACTTTGTCAGCAGCTGAAAGCCAATAAAGATTGGTTAATCTTTGCCTTTAAAGGTAAATAGTATATAAGATTATATGATGATAGACAAAATTCATAATGAATGCACTTGACAGGATTCCATTCGTTTTTTTTTTAAATACTGAGAGAGGGCTGCAAATAATGAAGACAATTGCCAAAGACTGCAGCAGGATCCTGATCGTTTGGGAAGATGGGTCAAGAAATGATTAATGGAGAAGAGGTGCTGCATTTTGGGAGGTCTAAGATGGGTAGGAGCTACACAGTGAATGGTAGGACATGTAGAGTGTTGTAGAACAGAGGGATCTAGGTGTATGACCACATAGTACTTTGAATGTTACCTCACAGGTAGATAGGGTGGACAAAAAGTATTTTGGTATATGCAGTTTATTTCAGATGTTGAGAGATCCTGTTGTATTTGGAGGAGACATTGAAGTATTGTGTAAAGTTTTGGAAACAGCGGGATAGGAAAGATATTGTCAAGATGGAGAGAAGATTTATGAGAATGTTGCCAGGACTTGATGGATGAAGGCCATCTGGCTTATCATGTGCTGTTTGCCACATTTTATTTTAAATTCACTAGAGTCTGGATCCTGTGCTCCCATCTGATGGTCCAGAAATGTGCTTATTCAGCAAAGTCCTGATCATACCAGATTACAGTTTTATTGCAAAAGAAGCCTATTACTAACTTGGTGAACAGAAGCTCAAATGGACTCGTCAACTACCGACCGGGTAAGTAATGTTATGATGAGCATGAAACCCTACATCAAATGCCTCATTTCGTAATGCCAAAGTCTTTCAATCATCTACAAGGCTGGAGTGAGTGAGATAGATTACTCTTCAAGAATGTTACTATAAAATAGGACAAAACTCTTCACTAGATGACATTTCCTCCATAATTCAACCACTCTAAGTTATTATTCCTTCATCACTGTTGCTTCCAGCTCTTGGAATTCTGTAACTAATAACTTTTTGGGAGAACACTTTTACCCAAAAAAACTGCAGGAAATCACCAATTAGGGATAGTTAATAAACGTCAACTTCGTCAGTGTTGCTCAGATTCTGTACATAGTTTGAAAAAAATTACACTTGTTTAAAAAAATTCTAATATCAAATGATTAAATGACTTTGATACTTCAAAATTTCATATAGATACAAGCTGTACAGAAATCAAACCTAAAAATATTAATTACACTTAAATATTCAAATTATATTTAATGTTTAACCAACATTTGGGGAAAGACTAAACATTTGAGGAAAGATTATAGAGCACAAATCTCCACTTCTATCATTCAAGCACTAACAACAAGAGCCCTTTAACAAGGCTCTCCTCTTAAGGAGTTTCAGGTTAACAAGTGATTGCAGCAAGGAAGAAATAGCTGGACCCAAGTGACATAAATCCAACTGTTACTTAGAGAGGCACTCAAAGTTTGCAGGCTTACTTATATTAATTTAGATACTTATGCCTTTCCTCTAATACATAGTATGGATTATGAAACACTCAAAAGGGAAAGCTCCCCGAGTAAAACCTAAAATAAAATCAGTGCACAGCAACTTCTTGGCAGTATTAAATTAATAAAAGTATAAGCATCTATTTCTAATTTTCCCCTAGAGTAGTCAGCTATGATGGGCATTTTTAGAATAAATTCTAGTTTCTTATTCACATACCAAAATATCATTTAATTGAAACCATCAAGGGTAAAACCTCCCTTTTGTTTGTTCAGTCGTCATTAATCATCAATGCCACTGGCAGGAATTCTGCTAATCTGAGGGCTGGTTTCAAAGAGGTTTAATTACAACAGAATGGTGCCCTACTTTCATTATTGTTCACTCTGCTCGAAGGGGACCATCCACAAAAGTTAATAGGAAGGGGAAAAAACAATGATCAAAGCCATTCCTGCATATTTGTAACATAGCCAACAGACAAACAACCGGGACTCGTATAGCCTTAGAAAATAAGGCACTCTTTTGTATTCTTCGAAAAAGTGGCATTAAGCAAGAGTTCAATAGGCTCTGGTACTCTTTTACTATAAACATTTGTCAGAAGTTGCTGCAAAAACATTTTGAAGTTGCTGAATAAACCATGATGTACTGCAAGAAGGCAGATAAACTGCCACTTAACAAGGACAGGAAAGGCAATTTTCATCAGAATAAAGGCACAACAGTAATTCAATTCCTGCAAGCATATCATGAACAATACTTTTCCCAAGCATGGGACAAATCTCTTTGGTATTGGAAAATTAAAACGTCTTAACCAAACCTTTTGTAGCTACGTATATAAAATACCGAATGGGCACTGTTGAAATACCATGGGAATTATTTAATATTAATTTCTTCTTTGGCTTGGCTTCGCGGACGAAGATTTATGGAGGGGGTAAATGTCCACGTCAGCTGCAGGCTCGTTTGTGGCTGACAAGTCCGATGCGGGACAGGCAGACACGGTTGCAACGGATGCAGGGGAAAATTGGTGGGTTGGGGTTGGGTTTTTCCTCCTTTGTCTTTTGTCAGTGAGGTGGGCTCTGCGGTCTTCTTCAAAGGAGGTTACTGCCCGCCGAACTGTGAGGCGCCAAGATGCACGGTTTGAGGCGATATCAGCCCACTGGCGGTGGTCAATGTGGCAGGCACCAAGAGATTTCTTTAGGCAGTCCTTGTACCTCTTCTTTGGTGCACCTCTGTCACCAAACAAAAAATCTTAATCGAAGTCCTAGTACACATTTAGATTGACAGACAACATTCTATACCACTAGTTAAAACACACTAAATATTGGAGGAACTCTGCTGGTTTCACAGTGTCCATTGAAGGTACTAACGTTTCTGGTAATATTTTCACCTCCTATGGATGCTGTGAGACCAGCAGAGTTCCTCCAGCATTAACTGGTACTATGTGCTTTTACTACAATCACAGCTCTGTAGACTTCTGTGTTTCACTCCATGCCATTAGTTAAACGGAATAGGTAATTCTCCCACTAATTTAATTTACCTTAACCTCAAACAACATTGTCAATTAGCCTCTGCTTCAAATTGAATTTGTTTGCTATGAACAGCGGGCGAAAGACAGGTGGATGGTATTAATTTCACAAAACATTAATGTAACAGATTTGTGTTAACTTTTAATTTAATGTTAAAATATATTTGATCTAGATTAGTAAGTTAGTTGTAGGCTGGTACAGGGTCACGCACAGGTGCACATTTACAGAGAACCATTGAACTCCAGAGAAGAGAGTTCACTTTCGGGGTTGACGTTTCTTGGAAAGACAGAATTAATAGATTTAAAGTGGATCTTAATTATTCAAGAGCAATGGAGTGTTTGCTTTATTTAAAAAATGAAGTATCTAAGTACTCAATAAGAACTGCTGAAGGAAGCCATCTGTTCTTGAACTAAACCACAAGGCCTCTTGAACAAGAGAAATGAAATTCAGAGCCACGTGAGAGATATACTTAAGTTGAAGCAGAAGTGAGTCAATCTTTTGGAGTTGTGCTGTCTACAAGACAGAAACTAGGGTTGATGGTGTAACTGTCACATGGTTTAGAGAAATATATTATCGAATTCAGACACTTTTAGTTGAGTTCAATTTGGAGTTTACAGAAGTCAAATCCCTGTGACACACAGGGGATGGAACCTTGTAAAAGATAGGGTTGGGTTACAGTAACTAGAATAGATGTGGTTGTGTGTGTTACTCCTGGAAAAGGGGGAAACAGAGAATCAGTGGTTTTTGAAATAAGCAAAACCACTTTAAAAAAGAGGACAGAATTCTACTGGGTCTATTTTTGTATGGCCACTTCGTTTAAACCTTGTCTGGATTTGTGAATTAATCGTGGAAGAAAATAGCCACATTCCCTCTCTCTTTGAAGAGGGCAGATGTGTGAGTAAAAAGGCCTGAAGACATGATGTTTAAAATTGCTTTGTAATTATTTCTGAACTGAGAATTTAAGATCTTCAAGCAAGTCTAAAATGGACTTTATAACACACCCACACATTTACATTTGTGTATAGTGGGGTTAAATTTAGAGTTAAGTTTAAAGATAAGTAAGAAATGCTATGGTATTAATAGTTTAATTTTTTTTAAAGTATTACTTTGACTTTACCATTGTCTGATGAATTTTCCATTGCTGTTCCTGTGTTAGTGCTAATAAAGTCCCTCTGGACCCAAAAATAATTGAAAGGGTGTTTGTAACATGAGTAAAATCTGGCTATTATCAAAGAATGTGCAATTGTTTGGAGTGAAAGACTGCCACATCAACCAAGTTTCTTGACTCTCAAATAAGGTAGAGCAGTATTGCCATCTTAAAATTTTCCTACATGATGATAATTAATATTAGTGGAAATTCCAGTATTTTTCCACTGCAACTAATGTAAGAATTCCAATACAAGAAGCAACTATTCAACTGCCTTAAAAAAAATCAGGAATCAGAGTTGCCCAAAGTTTAAAATTTGAAAGAAGCAGTTAAAGCACCAAGGACAGAGAACTGTACACTGGATGGGGTTTTCATTGCTTATCAATATGTGGCTTAGTAGAACCACTGACCAAGCTAACAAAAGTCCCTAAGAGCTGCCAAATTTCTTTTCATCTGAACTGTTGGCTCCATATCTGAATACATCAGGGATCTCCAAATTGGTTGATAAATGCCTGGGGACATTTGGGGGGTCAAAAGCTGGCATTCGTATAAGAAATTTAAAAAAATACAACTTGCTGATACACATTTCTGATTTACATACAAGTGTTTATTGTCTATTTTATATTCTGTTTATCATAGAACGCTACAGCACAGAAAACACGCAATTCGATCTTGCTCACAAACTGATTCCTTCCGATCAGCCACTTCAGTGCCTTGCCGAAGAAACTTTCCCCATCAGGATTTTCTAATTGATAATCTCTTCTTCTGCAGATCATCACAGAGTTCCCTTTGTTTCCCTTATTTCAGATGAAACACTCTAGCCAGCCATTTCCTCCTGTATGGACATCAAGGGTTTACAACACGCTGAACTCAGAACTCACAACCAGTCTTCAAAATGGGGTTTCAACAAGCTGCCCGCTTGCCACGATTGAAGAAACCAATTCTCTCTCTCTTGCTTTCTCTCTCTTTTAGAGAAGGCCTGTTTGGCCTCCTCCTCTCTCTCTCTCTCTCTCTCTCTCTCTCTCTGCTTGCAAAACCACATGACTTTCTTAGAACAGCAAACTGTAACCAGACAGATTTCGGCACCAGACCCAATCTTCAGAGTCTGTTCACCTGTTGCTTTCAAAACAATGATCCATTACTCCACAGCACATCCAAATAACATCTACTTGTCAAGTCTCTACAGGCATTCTTCAAAGTTTTTGCAAAGGCACTTGGAGCCTGGACTGTCTGGCTTGAGCAAAGCTCTGGCATTTTAAATGAGATCTGTTTTGTAAAGTGTTTGTCTGTGACCTCCACTACCCCCAGAATCTATCTCCTTCAAAAACATATATATATAAATACACACAATATAATGATATAATCTCTCACAATATCCATTATTTTGTACATTTCTCCTAATTTCCATAATGACAATAAAGAGTTTTTCCCTTTTTATGCCTCTATATTTCGTGAGAGATATCGCAGTCGGGGGGGGGGGGGGGGGGGTGGAGGGGATACAGAACAACAGTCTCACAGGGCTTGGTATGCAGTTTCCCTCACTAATGAATATGGAAATATGGAAGCTTTACGTCTACTTAATTATTATTTTTCTATTTACTTATTTATTTTGTGCATGCTTGGGGGTCGATAAAGGATCAAGAATTCCATGAAGGGGTTGATGGTCTATAAAGTTTCCAACAGTTGGAAACACTGAAAAGTTACATGGCTTTGTTTGGAGGGCATTAAATATTCCTGTCCTGGAACATTTCCTGGGACTAACCAATTTTGGCTACTTCAATCATGAAGTGTAAAGATGGGATGTTCACAGAATTTAATATTGGCACAATCTTCAATTTGCAACTCAGTAAATAAAGCCGAACACATCTGTTCAGGAAAGTTTCCAACTAGAGAGAGTGCAATACCAGATCTCCTACTGGGGAATGAGATAGGGCAGGTGACAGAAATGAAAGGAAATACTTTGGAATAAGTGATCATAATGCGATTAGTTTCAAGATAATTATGGAAAAGGAAAAATTTAGTTGACATTCTAAATCAGAGTAAAGACTAATTTTGATGGTATCAGAAGGGAGCAGGGAGGCAACGTTAGCGTAATACTGTTACAGCACCCAGCAACCAGGTCTAGTGTTTGAATCCCACACTGTCTGTGAGGAGTTTGTACGTTTTCCCTATGTTTGCATGGGTTTCCTCCAGAGGCTCCAGTTTCCTCCCATCCTTCAAAACTTACTGGGGTTTGTAGGTCAATTGGGTGGCATGGATTCTTGGGCCAAGAGAGCCTGTTACCATGCTGTATGTCTAAATTAAAACTTTTAAAATGTTCTTCTAAATGTGATAAATGTATAACTAAAGATGGTACACTGTATCATATGTTCTGGTTATGTCCCTCTCTTTCCAAATTTTTGGAAAAATGTATTTCATATCTTGTCTTTACTTCTTAACTTTACTTTGTTTCCAAATCCTTTTCTTGCTCTTTTTGTAATTTGTGGGCCAAAGGGTCTGATATTCTTCTTTGGCTTGGCTTCGCGGACGAAGATTTATGGAGGGGGTAAATGTCCACGTCAGCTGCAGGCTCGTTTGTGCCTGACAAGTCCGATGCAGGACAGGCAGACACGGTTGCAGCGGTTGCAGGGGAAAATTGGTTGGTTGGGGTTGGGTGTTGGGTTTTTCCTCCTTTGTCTTTTGTCAGTGAGGTGGGCTCTGCGGTCTTCTTCAAAGGAGGTTGCTGCCCGCCGAACTGTGAGGCACCAAGATGTACAGTTTGAGGCGATATCAGCCCACTGGTGGTGGTCAATGTGGCAGGCACCAAGAGACTTCTTTAGGCAGTCCTTGTACCTCTTCTTTGGTGCACCTCTGTCACGGTGGCCAGTGGAGAGCTCGCCATATAACACGATCTTGGGAAGGCGATGGTCCTCCATTCTGGAGACGTGACCCACCCAGCGCAGCTGGATCTTCAGCAGCGTGGACTCGATGCTGTCGGCCTCTGCCATCTCGAGTACTTCGATGTTAGGGATGAAGTCGCTCCAATGAATGTTGAGGATGGAGCGAGACAACGCTGGTGGAAACGTTCGAGGAGCCGTAGGTGATGCCGGTAGAGGACCCATGATTCGGAGCCGAACAGGAGTGTGGGTATGAGAATGGCTCTGTATACTGATATTGACTGCTTCACAATCCCATGTTTTGCTTCCCTTATTGCTAGAAGAGCCATATTAATGAGATGGAAATATGCTGCCCCTCCCACTCATTCTCAATGGTTGTCTGATATGATGGCATGTTTTGACTTAGGAAAAAATTAGATGCTCCACTACTAAAATGAACCTTGACTATTTCTTTATGGGGTTCTTTTCTCAATTACTTTCAAAATTTGTAAGATTAGTTAATGTTTGATTTTTGACCCCATTGATTACCTTTCTTTTTATTATCAGTAGCGGACTGCTAATGTTTAGCCAGTTGCCTCTGAAGGGAGGGGGTTGACGATTTGTATTGTGTTTTTTAGGGTTTTTTTTAAACTTCTCAAAGTAATGTAGGTCTTAACATTTTTTTATTATATGCAATTTGTTAATATTTTACTTTATTATTATGTACCTATGCAACATTTACTTGATGAAAACAATATTGAAAATAAAAATTAAGTGTGGATTAGCACAGATTATTTTCTGGCAAGGGTGTCCTTGGTATGTCGGAAGTCTTCAAAGGTAAAATTTTGAGAGTACAGAGTTTTTAATGTTCCTGTCAGATTTAAAGGCAAGACTAACAAGTATAAAGAACCTGCTTTCAAGAGATACTGAGGCCCGAGTTAAGAAGAAGGAAGTGAGTAGCAGGTATAGGCAACAAGAAACAAATGAGGAATTTGTGAAGCACAAGAAATGTATGAATACACTCAAGGTAATCAGAAGGGCTAAAAGACAAGTGGACTTTGGGAGGACAAACCAGGACAGGACTTGCCCAAAAAATGGTTTGGAACTGCTCATTGTAAAGGAAAAGAGGGATCTGGGAATACAGGTACATATTTCTTTGAAAATGGCACAGGTAGATAGGGTTGTAAAGTGAGCTTTTGGCATTGGCACACTAGCCTTCATAAATCAAAGCATTCAGTGCAGGGGTTGGGATGTTATGTTGAAGTTGAATAAGACATTGGTAAGGCAAGATTTGGTGTACTGTGTGAAGTTTAGGTTACCTGTCTAAAATATATCAATAATTTTGATAAAGTGTAGAGAAAATTTAAAAGGATGTTGTGTTACGAGCCCAGAGGACCCCAAAACCCAGCAGCAATAGATATTCACCAAGACAAATGGTTACTTAAACAGAAGTTGTTTTTAATTATCTTTAAACTTGAAAATAGAATCAGACTTTAACTTAACTCTATTGACTTAATTAACCCCCTTCTAATTCTAAGCGCACATGTATGTAATGTGTGTGTAAGTTCAGAAAAGTTCTTTGGTTCACAGTCCAATCTCACTTCTCATTCCTCCCAAGTTCACTGGTTGCAGGCAATTCTTATACTGTGCACAGAATTTAACATCTATAAAGTTCATCAGGGTTTGGTTCTTGAAAGGTAAATGTATACTGCTCAGGAAGGTTCTTGTAAGTTTTCAGAGAGAGAGAGATTTGTTATTCCAGTACATCCACAACTGATGTACTTCCATCAGACACTCAGGTGTCTTGCCGATGAAACTTGCCCCTTCAGGGTTCTCCCGATGATAACCTCTTTTTTTCAGGTCACCACAGAGTTCCTTTTTGTAACTCTTATTCAAAGTGAAATATTAGACAGCCAGTCCTCTCTTCTTGCATGAACCACAAGGACTTTGACCAGGCTGTCTTCCAAATCGACTTGCCAGTTTGTCCTGTTCCAGTCCCAGCTACTTCTGCTGGCTGTAATACTGTACAAGTGATCTCTGTATCTCTCTCTCTCTCTCTCTCTCTCTCTGAGAAAAAGCCTGTTTGACTCTCTCTGCTTGCAAAACACATGACCCTCTCAGAACAGCGTTATCTTCCAGACATAGCGGCTCCAACATGCTCTTTCATCTGTTGCCATTTGCAAACAACAATCCATTAGTGAAGTCTCTTGAGTACTCTTCAAAGCTCTTGCAAAAGCTGTGTAGCCAATATGTCTAGCATGGGGCAGGGCTCCAGTATTTCAAACAAGATCTGTTTTGAAGTATTTGTATGTGACCTACTCTAACAACTCTATATACTGTGAAACAGCTGCAAGAACTTTAGGAGCTGAGTTATAGGTTAAAGCTAAATAGGTTAGAACTTTATTCCACGGAATGTCAGAAAACGAGAGGAGATTTGATAGAGGTATATAAAATTATGGAGGGTATACAGAGGGTAAATGCAAGCAGGCTTATTCCACTGAGGTTGGATGAGACAAGACTAGAGGACAGGGATTTGGATTGAAGGAGAAAAGTTCAAGTGAAATATTTAGGGGAAACTTCTTCACTTAGTGGGTGGTGAGAGTACGGAAGAAGTGAGAGTATAGATAACATAACATAACATAACAATTACAGCACGGAAACAGGCCATTAGGCCCTTCTAGTCCGCACCGAACCAAACACCCCTTTCTAGTCCCACCTCCCTGCACAATGCACATAACCCTCCATCTTCTTCTCATCCATATACCTGTCCAACCTTTTCTTAAATAATACAATTGACTCCGCCACCACTATTTCTCCCGGAAGATCATTCCACACAGCTACCACTCTCTGAGTAAAGAAGTTCCCCCTCATGTTACCTCTAAACCTCTGCCCCTTAATTCTTAACTCATGTCCTCTTGTTTTAAACTTTCCTCCTCTTAACGGAAATAGTCTATCCACATCCATTCTGTCTATCCCTTTCATAATCTTAAATACTTCTATCAAATCCCCTCTCAACCTTCTACTCTCCAAAGAATAAAGACCCAATCTGTCCAATCTCTCCCCATACTCCAGATGCTTAAACCCAGGCAACATTCTGGTAAACCTTCTCTGCACTCTCTCCACTCTGTTTATATCCTTCCTATAATTAGGCGACCAGAACTGCACACAGAACTCCAAATTAGGCCGCACCAACGTCTTATACAATCTCAACATCACCTCCCAACTCCTATATTCCATGCAATGATTGATAAAGGCCAGCATACTAAAAGCCTTCTTCACCACCCTATTCACGTGAGTTTCTACCTTCAGGGAACGATGTACCGTCACTCCTAAATCTTTCTGCTCTTCTGTATTCCTCAATGCTCTCCCATTTACCACATATGTCCTATTCTGATTCTTCTTACCAAAATGAAGCACCTCACACTTATCAGCATTAAATTCCATCTGCCATTTTTCAGCCCACTTTTCTAAGCAGCCCAAATCCCTCTGCAATCCTTGAAAACCTTCTTCATTATCCACTATTCCACCTATCTTAGTATCGTCTGCATATTTACTAATCCAATTCACCACCCCATCATCTAGATCATTAATGTATATAACGAACAACAATGGGCCCAATACAGATCCTTGAGGCACACCACTGGTCACCGGCCTCCAACCTGACAGACAATTATCCACTACCACTCTCTGGCCTCTCCCTTTCAGCCAATGTTCAATCCATTTGACTATCTCAAAATTTATACCTAAAGACTGCACCTTCCTAACTAACCTTCCATGTGGTACCTTATCGAAGGCCTTACTGGAGTCCATATAGACAACATCCACTGCGCTACCCTCATCCACATTCCTAGTCACCTCTTCAAAAAATTCAATCAGATTGGTCAAACATGACCTTCCTCCCACAAATCCATGTTGAGTGCTCCTGATCAGACCCTGTCTATCCAGATGTTTATAAGTACTATCTCTAAGAATTTTCTCCATTAATTTACCTACCACAGACGTCAAACTTACAGGCCGATAGTTGCCAGGCTTCCTCCTTGAACCCTTTTTAAATAACGGAACCACATGCGCAATGCGCCAATCCTCCGGCATTATCCCCATATCTAATGACATTTGAAAAATTACCGCCAGAGCCTCTGCTATTTCCTCCTTCACTTCTCTCAATGTCCTGGGGAAGATCCCGTCTGGTCCCGGAGACTTATCCACCTTTATATTCTTCAAAAGTCTTAAAACTACACCTTTTGTAATCTCTATATTCCCCATATTTACCCAAGTTGCTTTTTTTATCCCACATCTCCCAATATCCTTCTCCTTAGTGAATACCGAAGAAAAGAAACTGTTCAATATCTCCCCCATTTCTCTAGGTTCCACACACAGTTTTCCACTCTGATTTTCTAAGGGACCAATTTTGTCTCTAGCTTTCCTCTTACCATTAACATATTTGTAGAACTCTTTTGGATTAGTTTTCACCCTGCTTGCCATAGTTTTCTCGTACCTTCTTTTAGCTTTCCTAATTCCTCTCTTAAGATTCCTCTTACATTCAATGTATCTTTCAAACATCTCCTTAACTCCATGCTTCTTATATCTAATGTACGCCTCCCTTTTTCTTCGAACCAAGTTTCCAATATTCCTTGAAAACCACGGCTCTCTCAAACCTTTTGCCCCTCCTTTTAACCTAACAGGAACATAAAGCTTTTGCACTCTCAAAATCTGATCTTTAAAAGACTTCCATCTCTCTACTACATCCTGCCCATAAAACAAATTGTCCCAATGCACACCCTGCAAGTCCTTTCGCATCTCCTCAAATCTAGCTTTTCCCCAATCAAAAACCTCAATCCTTGGCCCTGATTTCTCTCTTTCCATAATGACATTGAAGCTGATGGCATTATGATCACTGGACCCGAAGTGCTCGCCAACACTAACCTCCGTCACTTGACCCATCCCATTTGCCAACAGTAGATCTAACACTGCTCCTTCTCTGGTCGGCACCTCTACATATTGTTGTAAAAAACTATCTTGCGCACATTTCACAAACTCTAACCCATCCATTCCTTTCACAGAATGTGTTTCCCAATCTATATGTGGAAAATTAAAATCTCCCATAATTACAACCCTGTGCTTATCACAAATATCTACTATCTCCCTACAGATTTGCTCCTCTAGGTCTCGGTCCCCTCCGGGTGGTCTATAATACACCCCTACAAGTGTAACCTCTCCTTTCCTACTCCTCAGTTCCACCCAAATAGCCTCCGTGGATGTGCCCTCTAATCTATCCTTCCTAGATGGAGGCTTAATTTCAACAATTAAGAGACATTTAGATAGGTACATGGATGTGAGGGGTGTAGAGACTATGGTCCGGGTGTAAGTTGATGGGACCAGGCAAAAAAAAAGTTCAGCACAGACAAGGAGGACCAAAGGGCCCATTTCTGTGTTGTTGTGGTCTATGGTTCAAATTTCACCAAATGTTAGGCCTTCAAATCAAATCAAGAGTACTTGACTTATCCATATATGGACATGAATGACTTATTCAACAAACATTTCAAGGGGCACCAGTCACCAACAAAATAAATTCCAAATTCATTTGTGGTATAAATAAGAAAACTGACAAGCAAATAACAACTTTATTTACAGAAGGCCACGTTGGAGCAGCTAGAATTTATTGCAAAGGAACGTTAGAGATAGAGAAAATGACAAAATGGATGAAGAATTTGGTTTCAGGCTGAATTATCCGCAGGGCCACTCAGTTAAGAAATTATTTTAATTTGGGATAATTATAGTGAACTATGATAGATGTATAAACAGGAAGTCATTTGTAAATTCTTTAGGGAAAGTCATCTTTATCTCTACTTCTGCAAATAAGTAAATTGTTGGAAAGACTCTGCAGGCCAAGCAGCATTGGTGGAGCCAGAGAACACCAAATATTTAACATTTTCTACATCATGGTATTTTCAACCTCAGAAAAAAATTATTCCAGTCATTCAAATTAAAATTCCCATCTTAAATAACTTGCAGAAGCAGATGCAAAACGAAACAGAATGCTACCACCTTGAAAAGCAGCCAATACACAAATGTGCTGGAAAAACTTGGCAGTTTACACTGCTTCTTACAGGAAGGGTATAAGCAAAAAAATAGGATGAATAAAAAGGTGGGAGGGGAGCAGGAGGAGATGAGGGAGGAAGAGGCAGGGGCACTCAACCCCAGCATCTGCAAACTATCTTGTTAAAATTCTGGAAGCTATACTCACTTTAGAATTTCCCTTGGCTTTACATCTATACTGGAATATAGTTGTAATATGTACACATAATGCAAAATTACTCTATCTGGGAAGCTGTGCAACAGATGCAATTTCAATTGGAATGAAAAGA
Organism: Narcine bancroftii; assembly: GCF_036971445.1. Taxonomy (NCBI): domain Eukaryota; kingdom Metazoa; phylum Chordata; class Chondrichthyes; order Torpediniformes; family Narcinidae; genus Narcine; species Narcine bancroftii. Next base: position 141,733,559 of record NC_091473.1, on the reverse strand, counting down.
ATTTAACCATTCTTGCCAACAAGTCGAGACGACTAGAGACAGGTCCTTTAGCTCAACTTCAAAAACTTGTTGATGCTGGAAATCACATGATAATTTTAATTTAGAGGTGCAGCACGGTAAATGCTACTATACAATAGATGTCATGTGACTTTTTTATTGCCTCTAATCCAAGAGAGTGTTTGATGTAGCCACTCAAGCGCTCGAAGAATCAACTTCACTCCATACAGATTTACATCTGTTAAGTAAGGTACCTTGACAATAAATAGTCAAGGCACTTCTCACCAAAACATTTTAAAAAAAGCAATCCACATCAGGAGGCCACCAAATTCAAGAGGGTAAAAATGAAAAAGGAATATGGGAAGGAGAAAGTACAGAATGTAAAACGGGTGGTCATTTAGGGAATGGAGCGGAGTCAAGCAGGCAAATCTGCATACACCAGTTTCCTATGCACAACACCAATGTACTACTACTTCTTGTCATTCACAATTGCAACACTGCCACTTAAACTAATAATATCTTCATTTTACAATATTGGAAACAGTACAATCTCTACACCTTAGTTGCAACATGCTACAATTTTTCCAACTCCTAGACTCCATAATGTAACTAATGTTCAAATCTTTACATAGAAACATAGAAGATAGGAGCAGGAGTAGGTCATTCGACCCTTCGAGCCTGCTCCGCCATTCAACGAGATCATGGCTGATCTTAAAGTTCAGTACCCCGTCCCCGCCTTCTCTCCGTAACCTTATACTGAAGAAATAGATCTAATTCCCTCTTAAATATATTTAATGAACCTGCCTCTACTGCTCTCTGTGGCAATGAATTCCACAGATTCACCACCCTCTTGGTATAGAAATTCCTCCTCATCTCGGTCCTAAATGGTTTTCCTATTATCCTCTAACCATGGCCCTGGGTTCTGGACTCCCCCACCATTGGAAACAACCCTTCTGCATCCATTCTGTCCAGTCCTGCCAGAATTTTATATGTCTCTATGAGATCCCCTCTCAATCTTCTAAACTCCAGTGAGTACAATCCCAATTTGCGCAATCTCTCCTCATAAGTCATTCCTGCCATTCCAGGTCTCAGCCTGGTGAATCGCCTCTGCACTCCCTCCATTGCAAGAACATCCTTCCTTAGATAAGGTGACCAAAACTACACACAATACTCCAGGTGGGGTCTCACCAAGACCCTGTACAGCTGCAGTAAGGTATCCTCGTTCCTATACTCAAACCCTCTTGATATGAAGGCCAACATACCATTTGCCTTTTTAACCGCCTGCTGTACCTGTATGCTCGCCTTCAGAGACTGGTGTACAAGTACCCCTAGGTCTCTCTGCACTTCCCCATCTCTTAATCTATTGCCATTCAAATAGTAATCTACCCTCCGGTTTGTATTACCAAAGTGGATAACCTCACATTTATCCACATTGTAGTGCATTTGCCATGGATCTGCCCAGTCCCTCAATTGATCCAAATCACACTGGAGCTTCCTGACCCCCTCTTCCGTGCACACAACCCCTCCTAGCTTAGTGTCATCTGCAAATTTGGAGATATTACATCCAATCCCCTCATCCAGATCATTAATGTAAATTGTGAACAGCTGGGGTCCCAGTACAGATCCCTGTGGTACCCCACTGGTCACCGCCTGCCACTCATAAAATGAGTCATTTATCCCAACTCTCTGTCTTCTACCTGCCAGACAGTTCTCAATCCACATCAATACTTTGCCCCCAATCCCATGAGCCTTGATTTTGGAAGCCAGTCGTTTATGCGGGACCTTATCGAAGGCCTTTTGGAAGTCCAGGTACACCACATCCACTGGCTCTCCCCCATCTATTTTACCTGTCACCATCTCAAAGAATTCCAATAGATTTGTCAAGCACGATTTACCTTTTGTAAATCCATGTTGACTCTGTCCGATCCCTTCTCTGCTAGTCATATGCTCCGCTATTACATCCTTAATAATGGATTCCATCATTTTGCCCACTACTGATATCAGGCTCACCGGCCTATAATTTCCCGCTTTTTCTCTACCCCCCTTTTTAAATAGTGTGGTAACATTAGCTACCCTCCAATCCATGGGTACTGATCCTGAGTCTATCGAGTTCTGGAAAATAATTCTTAAAGCATCTGCTATCTGAATGGCCACTTCCTTAAGTACCCTAGGATGTAGATTATCAGGCCCTTGGGATTTATCTGCCTTCAATCCCATCAATTTCCCCAAGACCATGTCCTGAGAGATACTGATTTCTTTCAGTTCCTCCCTTGCATTAGTCTCTATGTTTCCCAACATCCTTTAGATGTTTTGCAAATGCTCTTTTCACTGAGGTTTAACAATAAAATTTCTAATATTGTTCATTGATTTGAGGGACATTAGAAATTTCTCACAATTACTGAAGCTAGGATTTCATCATCTGGATTTCATTTAAAACATGTTCACTTTAAAATTGAAATATGTCTGAAAAGGATATTTGAAATATATGGTTTAAATAATGTACAATTGATCACTGGCAAGACTTCCCCTCATCTTCCAATTCCACTATTAGAGCTGGTACTTTCCAGGAATATTGTCTTTCAAATAATATTCATGTTCATGAATTGTGACTTCATTGCACAATAGACAAAACTTCTCTAAGACCATTAGAGAGTACATTCATTGTAACTGATAAAAAGACAGGGATTTGTGGCAAACCAGTCAATTTTTTTTTATTAACGAGCTTCCGAGGTCACGTGATGGCGTAGAGGACACAGCACACCCTCACATCTCCCGGAGGAATTACTAAAAAAAAATGCTAATTAAATAAAGTTCAACTGATCAAAACCATTTTAAAGTTACTGTTGATTTAAAAAAAACAATTCCACCACACAAAGAAAGATACCTGAAGATTACACCAAAAGAAAAATGCAAAAAAGGAAAGGAAAGAGAACTTGGGCCTACCTTGTCAACAAAGCCAACTGTTGAAGTATCTCCTGGGACTGCTGGAGACATCCCCAGTGAGGGACCATCTCACGGTGCCACCTCTGCATATCTTTGCAAAGATGGCACCATTTCAAAAATTGGATCTATACTGCGCATGCGCATGGGGGGGATACCATTAAAAAAAATGCCTTTAAAGGGCCAGTCCAGCATCCCAGCTGTGGAACAAGAAGAAGATTTTCCAGACAAAGAAGAGGATTCTAACAATTCTACAAGTGAAGGAGATGATGTGAGCACAAAAAAGAAAGAATTTAAAGGCAAGGCCAAGTTTTTTAAGAAAAAAAATGAAGAAAGCTGAAAATAAAATTGACAAACTTGCAACTGCCATGGAAAATCATGGAAATAACGTTAAGTTAAAATGGATTTGACTAAATCAATAAATAATGTTTCACAAAGGGTCAATAAGTTGGAAGATAGAACGCAAGTTGATTGTGAAGAGCTTCAGCATATTACAGAAAAAGCGAACGTCCATGAAGATTCTGTTACTGCGTTGGTCTCTATGAATGAAAAGTTATTAGAGAAAGTTGACATCTTTGAGAATTATAGCAGAATAAATGTAACTCAAGAAGACAAGGATGAATTAGCTAGTTCTTTTACTGAACAGTAGGTATTTGATGCACTTTCTAGTTTACAAAATAATAAATCTCCAGGTGAAGATGTATTCCCAGTTGAATTTTATATAGAGTTTAAAGATTTATTGGTTCCATTATTTATGAAGATAATAGCACAAGCTTTTGAACAACATCATCCCCCAGAAACTTTTTCCAAGGCAATTATTACGGTTATTCCTAAAAAAAGAGATCAATTAAAACCGACTTCTTATAGCCCCTATATCTTTATTGAATGTAGATTATAAAATTGTCACAAAAGTATTAGCAAATAGAATTAATGAATATCTTCCTGATTTTAATAAATATGGACCAGACGGAGGTTGTTAGAAATAGACAAACTTCAGAAAATATAGTAAGGTTTTTAAGTATAATTCATTTAACTTAGAAAAAAAAGGACTTGAGCTTTAGATATGGAAAAGGCCTTTGATAGGTTATAATGGGATTTTTTGTTTAAGGTGCTGAGTAAATTTGGTTTTGGTATAAACTTTATGAAATGAGTTAAGGCTTTATATAGAAGTCCTAAAGCTAAAGTAACCACAAATGGACAGGTGACTCAATTTTTTAATTTGAATAGATATAATACACAAGGATGTCCATTATCGCCTGCTCTGTTTGCTTTAGCCATAGAACCATCGACACAAAAGATTAGTGATGATCAGCAATTGAGGGGATTTGATATAGACCAGACCCAGCATAAAATTAGTTTATTTGCGAATGATGTAATAGTTTATTTAACAACCACTGATGTCATTAACAAGACTTTATCAACAATTATTAGACTATGGGAAACTTTCAGGATATAAAATAAATTGGGGAAAAAGTGAGGTGATGGAATTAGTTAAAGGAGACTATTCATATTGTAGAGAAGTTGCTCATTTTAGATGGGTATACATATTGATACTAATTTGAAAAATTTACACAAGTTAAATTACACCAATATTTAAAAAAATAGAGGAAGATTTGAAGAAATGGGGTGATTTACCAATTATATTAATAGGGAGAGTCAATTATATTAAGATGAATGTTTTTCTAAGAATTCAATACTTATTTCAAACTTTGCCTATACCTTTACCTCTAAGTTTTTTCCTAGATTTAAATAAACAAGTTGTAAGAAAGTCATTAGAGAAATTAATATGGAAATATGAACAAAGAGGGTTGCAACTTCCTAATTGTAAGAGTTATTATAGAGCAGCTCAATTAAGGTTTTTAGTTTATATATTTGTTAAATCTCGACCTTCATGGATAGACATAGAGTTAAGTAAGATAGGAGAAGTTATACCGGATGAATTTATTTATAAATAGGAACCTTATTCTAGTAGAATAGATAAGGAAGTTCCAATATTAAAACATTTGGAATAAAATTAAATTAGAAATTGATGGAAACATCTTTCATTAAAAACACAATTAATTAACCCTCTCTTAATTTTTTCAAAGGATAATCCTTTTTTAAATATATGGTGTCACAAGGGAATTTCCAAATTGGGAGAATGTTAAGATAATAATAGACTGATGTCTTTTGATCAGTTAATGCTTAAATATAATATTCTTTGCAATACATTATTTGGTTATTTTTCAGTTGAAGGCTTAGCTAAGAGAGAAATTAGGAACATCAAGTATTTTCAAAGACTTCTCTAATTTGGAAAAAATTATGGTTGATGGAAAGATTAAAAGTTTATTTCAATTGCCTATATTACAAGAACAGATACCCAAGTAGATTTGTTCAACTCAAAAGAAAAATGGGAATGAGATTTAGATATCACCATAGAACAAGAAAATTGGCAAAATTTGTGTAAAGAAGTTATGACAAATTCTATTAATGTAAGATATAAATTACTTCATTATAATTTTTTTTACATCAATTGTATAATACTCCTCAGAATTTAAATAGATGGAAACCAAATTTATCGGATCAATGTTTTAGATGTGGAATAGAAACTGGAACTTTTATTCAATTCTACATGGTCTTGTATAAAGGTTAATATTTTTTGGGTTTCTATTCATAAACTTTTACAGCAGATAATGGGGGTGGATTTTCCTTTAAATCCTGAATTATTTCTATTAGGTAATTTTGAAAGTGTCACTCCTGAATTATTGTTGTCAGATTCCGAATTGAATTTGTTAAGTTGGCTTGAGTTATACAGGTACACAATCCTTTATCTGGAACCCTTGGGATAGAGTGTGTTCCAAATTTCAGATTTTTCCAGATTTCGGAAAGCTGGATTTAAGCCCACCCGAATTGTGCTGCCATCTCCCTCCACCCCCCTTTCGCTGCCGGTCTTTCGCCCGCCCGACTGGTGCTGCCGGTCTCCCGCCCGCCCAATTCGCGCTGCCGCCTCTCTCCCCACTTGCCAGATTTTGGATGCCCGGATAAAGTAGCAAGAAAATTTGTTGCTGTAACATGGAAATCTGATGTCTCATTAACTTTAGAGAGGTAGCACGCTGAAATTCAAAGATGCATTCCATTAGAGAAAATTACGTATAATTTGAGGAATAAATACTCTAATTTTTTTTTCAAATTTGGGGTCCATACGCGAGATTTATGAAGTTAAACTTATAAAATTTATATTTTTCCTGTTCCATAAAGTTTTTGCTGAAGAAATACAATTACATTTTTGTGAAGTTTTTGAGGTTTCTGGGTGTCAGCTGATGCAATCCAAATTAATTACTAAATTAATTGTGATTGTTTCTTATAAAATATTTTGTATTTTAGTTCTGGGACTATTATAGTTCTTTTGGGAGGGTTAGTCTTTTTTAAGTTTTAGTTTTTAATTTTAGTTTTTTTTCTATATATAGTTTCAGCATATATTTGTTAGTAATCTACTATGTAACTTGGTATATTATTCTCAATTGTTTGATCTTATATATGTTGATTAAATAAAATATTCAAAAAAAGCTTCCCCTTCGACCCATTATATCCACAGCTATGGCAACAGTGATAGCATTCCTGGTGAAAGCATTCTCTCTGATTTAGCTATTCCAAAGGGCACCATGAAAAACTAAGAGCAGACACTTCCATCATCGCCACTCTATAGTCTAAAGGTAACTTTGCAATAACTGGAAGTCTGTTAGCTCCCATAGATTCATGTAATTCATTAACCAGAGCAGGAAGAGACTAACAATGTCCTCTCCATAAAGACTGCTTTTTTTTTCATTTTAAAAAAACTTACTAAATGCAAAATATCATTTTGAAAGTCTCTAATTTTTCAGCTTCCATGAACACCTCAATGGTAATGAATAGATTTATGTATTTATTTGACACCTTGTTTACAAAAGTATACATTGCAATGATAAAGGTACAGCATTAATCAAGGAGTCAAAAGCATGAGGATCTGCAATTTCCAGAAAAATAATCTTCAATTACACTTGAAAATTTTATGTCCTCACTGCTAAAGAAGCAAATGACCATTCCACCCATTTAATTCACTGGGCACAACAGGATTTTTATAACTAGGAACATCTATTTTTAAACAGTGATTTTTTTTCCCCTCAACATGGAATTTGCCTGGAATTAACAAAGTAAATGGCAGAGTGATATTTCCCAACAAGCACGAGGGAATTTAAACAATTCCAAATGCTGTTTATGCAAGCAAAATTATGCTCCCAGACCAAAACTTAAAATGCAATGAAGGTGAAAACATTTGTATGTGGCAAAAAATGTGCCCAAATACATTAAAATCTAAATCCACAGAAAAGAACAGGGGTGGGCAATTAGTTTTCCCAAGGGGCCACATGAGAAACAGAAAATATTGTGGAGGACCGGACCAATAGGCTGAACTAAATTATCCTTCATATTAAATCTATCTCTTTATAAAAGCAGTAAATTGCATTGTTTTGACAAGATACAACTGGTAAGAGAAAATGTGATGATTAAACAATGGAAAATAAGCTTAGGAAAAACATCATCTATTCAATCAGAATTACCCAAAACAATTGTAAACAAAATGCGAATGTTTAGAAATGTACCATTTTTGCTTGTAGTCCAATCACCTCATTTGCTGCTTGTCAGTTCTAAATCTAGAACAGAAATCTAGTCTCTGTTGGGCTTGAACAAGTGCATCGAAGTCAGGCTGAATGTCTGAGGTGGATATGGAAAGGACAGCTGACAGATGATCATCAGTGAGAGAGGATCTATACCTGGATTTGTTAAACTTCATCACGGAGAATGTTTGTTCACATAGATCCAAAGAGAACCAACATCTTCTGAGTATGCCTCCTCGTGTGTGGAAAGTTATCCTCCTTGAGAGAAGAGTAAAAATCCAGCAGTGACACTGACTTAGTGTGCTCTGCCAGTGTCATATCACATTGCAGGTCAATGAGTTCCAGCTGAACGTCATTGGCTGCAGGTAAAGGGAGAGGAAATCATGTGCATTCACCCTCAACTATTTTGAAGTCTTCAAATCGTCTTGAAAACTCACCATGCAGTGCTCCTAACATGGACGAGTACCTGCGGAGGTGATCAGCTGATGGTGGGACTTCTTTCGGGGTTTGCATGTGAGAGAGAGTGTTCCTCTCCAGTTGGCTTGAAAGAAACTGCAACTTTCTCAAGAAAGCCTTCACCAGGCCCCTACGTTGCAGTTCGGTATTTAGTTCATTCATCAGTGCAGTCACATCAACAGCAAATTCAAGATCTGCCTTCCAGTTCCCATCTGAGAGCTCTGGTATGTCTTTGCCTTTCTTCTCACAAAATTCTTGAATCTCTGCTTTCAGGTCCCAAACTCTTCAGCACTTTGTCCAGGCTGAACCATTTACAGTATGTTACCACGTTCAATCTCATGCTCCTCCATGAGTGCAACAAACTGTGATTTAATGTTTGTGCCCTGATGAAATTAACTTCTTTTAGTTACCACATCAATAATATGGTTAATTTTTAGCACTGACTTACACAACACATTCTGATGTATGATACAATGTAAGAATACCAATTTCAGTTCTGGGTTGATTTCAATCACTTTATCTTGCATCCGTTTCAAAAGTCCAACGTTTTTCCTCATTAGATTAGGACAACCATCTGTTGTAACACCTGCCAGTCTGTCCCCTTTCAGTCCCAGCATGCCCAGGCATGCATTTACCTCCGTGAACAAATCACTCCTCGTCATCGTCCCTTTCATTGATTGCATTGCCGCCAACTCCTCCATAATCTTAAAGTCCTTTGCTATCCCACGGACAAAGAGCAGTAACTGGGCTGTGTCGCGAACGTCACAGGTCTCGTCCAAGGCCAAGGAGAGAAAAAAGTCAATACTGTCCATTTTATTTTGCAGCTGAAGCCCCAGATTTCCCGCGATGTCCTCGATCCTTCTCGTCACGGTTCGTCTGGAGAGGGCCACATTCTCGAATGTTTCTTTTTTCTCGGGGCATATTAGCACTGCAGAGTCCACCAAACACTCTTTGATGAACACCCCTTCAGGGAATGACTTACTGTTTTTAGCAATTTTGTAGGATATCACAAACCTGGTCTTGTCTGCTGGATCCCTGGATGTCTGAAGCTTGGTTTAATAAAAAGCCTTGTTGCTTTTACAGCTTAGCTAGCAAAGCTTCAGATGTCCGTGCCCATTCGGCATCAGTCAGGTTTTTGTATTTCTCCACGTGTTTAGTCTTGTAATGGCGATTCAAACTGTAGTCCTTAAACACGGAGATCTGCTCTCCACAAACTAAACACATGGCTTCATGAGACTTTGGAGTCTGACTTCAGTAAATAAATACTTAGTAGTCCATGTTTTGTTAAAAAATCTGCATTCTGCGTCAATCTTTCTCCTTTTTTTAGCATAAGCGGACATTTTTGTGGGCTAACACTCGTAAACCGAGTAAAGGTTTACACACACATGGATTTATATACGTAGGCTACTACATATGTATTCGTGCGTGCCCTATTTATGTACGTAACTTGCGCAAAAAAGACACCTTCAAAATAAAAGCAATGCAGTTTTAATCCATGCATAGGGTAAACTTATTTAAGTTTTATTTTCTAATTTCTGATTAACCTTATGCGGGTCAGTCAGGGACAGCCAAAGGACCGGATGTGGCCCAGGGGCCATACATTGCCCAGGTCTGGAAGAGAACATGAACTTGGGAAATTTTCATTCCATGTCTTGACAGTATTCACTGAATTTCACCATTTCCACTGCTGATTTCAAGCTATATTTATGGTAATACAATTATTCAACTCCTTGATGCATAGCAAATTTAAAGTACTAAAATACTTTGCCATACATATTATCAAATATATATGACACCAAGCCATATCAGGGAATAATAGGAAAGGTAACCAAACATTGAACACAATAAAATGTAATTTTTTTTTTTAAATCACATTAGGAGCATACAGGTAATCCAGTCTCAAAAAATGTTCTCAAACCTTTTGCATTTTAAGCAAAAACATATGCAAGGGAAAATTTTGTTGTTAGGTTCAATTGTTTCCACCCGCACCCACCCCCCACCCCCGACTTTGCTAATGGACAACCAAGACCAATTGCATTACATTGCAATTGCTTCATTGTCATTTCCTATCGACCAACATTTCTCGTACTAGAATTTAATGTGTCACATGGCTTTCCAGTTATCAAGAGAACTTTGAACAATGTCGCTCACTAGTCCTTTGAAAATATTTAAAACAAACAGGTAAAAAAAATAAAATAGCATTGCTGCCAGAGCTGCTGGTGCAGACCCAGGAGAGCGGAGACACAGCACTACTCCGAAGATTTCAACTGCCCAGTCCTAATACTGGCAGCTCCACACAAGCTTTAAACGACCTGTCAGTAAAATCCTGCAACTGCAAGGACTGTGCCCAAGATGGCAGTGACTGTGCTTGGCAGTGGCCAGGAGGGGTTGCAAACTCCAATTGGAAGGGGCACCGGACAAGCACAGAGCACCAGAAACAGGGATAACACCCCCACCCCCCCAACCTCATTGAGTAAAAATCAGAAGAAATGACCCTACAAGATGGTGACCACAGCAGCGACCAACAAAGGGGATCCATGTCTGAAGTACACACACACACACAGACTGTGGACAAGTTGTGGGCGGGGACCTGCTCTGGCTGCAGTCTACTGGATGCTGGTTCATGGGTGCCAGGTATCAGAACCAGGTTTCGAGAGGGTGAGAAGGGCTCGTGATTGGCCTCGGGCACTGAAGGCTTCTTGTTCGTGTCAGAGATTTGGAACTGAAGCTTTGGTTGCCAATGAACTGAACAAGAATCTGTGCAGCTTCAGAGCCAGCAGGGAGTACTAGAGGCAATTCCACGGACACTCAATAGCACTTTTCTCAACATCTGCTTTTGATCCACAAAAACCACAACAGAACTCTTCTTGTCTTCATCTGCCACCCTTCCAGCTTCCGTGCCCAACATATTGTTCTCCTTAATCTGCCACCTCCAACAGGATTCCACCACTTTCCATAGGAATCACCCTCTCCAGAACTCACTTGTCCATGCAGCCTTTCCCACTAAATTATCCCCTCAAATGAATCAAGTGCAACGCATGCACCTCCCCCATTACCACCATTCAGGGCCCCAACAACCCTTCCGGAGAGGCTACATTTCACCTTTGAATTTATAGGGGTTGTTTACTACATCCAGTTCAGCCTCTTCTCTATTGGTGAGACCAGACTTTGGGAAATAATTTTGTAGGCACCTTTGCTTCCTACTGCAACAACTAGGATCTCTGTGTCTGGCCACCTGAATTCCACTTCCCACAAGGACAGGCCTGGCCATAGTCCACTGTACTGCCAGATTGAGGCTAAATGCAAATCAGAAGAGCCGCACCTTGCATTCGATCTTGACCGTCTCCAACCCAGACACCATCAATATCAGTTTCTCCAATTTCCAGTAATCTGCAAGTCACTTCCCCCATTCCCAAACACCGCATATCCTCAACCATCCTCCCTTGCTTCCCTTCATCTCTTTAGCCCCTCCTTCCTCCTTTTCCCTCCCCTGCCCTTTCTACCACCTGATGCCCACACCTTCCTTCCTCCAGTTTCCCACCCCCTTCCTCTTATCAGAGTGAATCTTCCACAGCCCTAAACTTCTTCCTCCCATTACTTCCTTGCTCCATTTTCTTTCTGTTTTTTTTCTCCCCTCCTCACTGTAGTCATCCATCGCCTGCCAGCCTGTGCTTCCCTCCTCTCCCCTACACCCTTCCATTTGGTCGATTTCTGGCCATCTCTTGCCATTCCAGATTAAGGGTTTCAGCCTGGAACTTTGACCGTCTATTTCTTCCATTGATGCTGTCTGACTTTCTGAGTTGATCCAGCATTTTGTACATGGCTCCAGTTTTTTTTCTTCTAGCATCTGCAGGTCCTTGCTTTCCTAAAACTTTACTTGTCTGCCTTAATTAACCAGTTTGACACTAGCAACAGCTTTCTATAGACATGTGAACAGTAAAATAACCATTCCATGTTTTTAAATAGCCACTGAATAGTGCTGGAATATTCAGATTTGGAAGCTTTCCCTTTATTCCTTTTTTTTTAAATGAAGAACTTGAGTTTGCAGGAACGGACCATCTTTTCTCACATTTTGCGGCTCCTTTAAAGAGGCACTTATACCGCTTGTTTGGTAACCTTGTGTCACCTCTACTGACCATCAAAGGCCTAGATTACTTGATGCAACTAAGTGCTCAAAATGCTTCACATCAATGGACAGATATCTCCAGAAAATACCAAACACAGAGTTCTAAAATTTTTTTTAAAATCAATAATATCTGGTTCAATATCAATAGATATCAAAACATATTTAAACAAGAAATTAGATGTGTGTAATAAAGACATCTCCACATGAATAAGAAAAATAGAAAATGCAATAAATATTTAACAAGTAGTATCCAAAAGGTGAGACACAATTCAACATTTCAGATCAAGGATGCCTCAGCATAATGTTTCAGTTCCAAAGAAACCAAAACCTGTTAATCTTTTTCAGCATTTTTCTTTTGAAACCATTAAAACTTAGTCATTTTCGAATCAACGATCCAGAAGCAGTAAACGCATTTTATTACTCTTCCACAAAGTACAGCCAATTCCCAGTAAAATATGCCTCCAGTATAGTATTTCTCCATGTTGAATGTCAAGTGTGGAAATTTATGCTGTTTGCTTTTAATTCAATAAAATCACTATGGAAATAGAAAAAGTAAGAAATACCCAGAAGGTCTGTCAGCATTTATGGAGAAAGAGTTAACTTGCTTAACTATAGACATGTGAACAGTAAAATGGATCAGATCCATTCTCGTACAATACCAAGTAGCCTGCTTGACGAGCATATTATCCACACCAAACATCCTCTTTACCACCAGTGCACCATCTACAAAATGTACTCAATTACTCAACTCCATGCCCTTCAAGCAGAATCAAAAACTCCTCCTGTTCCAGCTGAACTTCTGAATCCATCAGAATGATCACCCACTTACATTCCCAAAATATCCCTCCTACAGCCAAGCTCTGTCTGACATCGCATCTCCGCCAATTTTTGCAACCAAGAACCTGTACCTCGCCCTAATTTGCATGGATCACACTACTATTTGGAACTGAGTAATGCAGTTCAAGGTCATGTGTTTGATCCTCAGTTAATGTTGGCTGATGCCAGTGGAGAAAACAGGATGCATTACAACTACTGTAGTTGCTTGGCTCTCACTGATGATTATTAATGAACAAACCCTGATGTAAAATAAATCAGGGCATATTTCAAGTGATTGAGATGTGACAGTCACAAGTGTTGAGTTCATGACAGTGTATGAATCACATCAATGCCAAAAGAGCAAAGTACAACTCATGTCCCAAAGTAAAGCTGATGGGCCTATTTATTTTCCTTTCTAAATAAATGGAGCCATTTCACTAACATCAAGAATCTGACTTTATTTCAAAAGATGCTTATTTAACAAGAGACATCAAATTATCAAACAGCAACATCCCTTAGTTTCTGCAATGTTCACACACAAATATTTAGACATGCACCCTTGAGGATTGTCTGCCATCAAGTTGAACAACAGAGATTAAAGAATAGATTTAAGAGCCATTAGTTTTAAAATAATGAACCCTTAAAATTTGTTGAACAACAAAATAAATTATTTTTCACATGAATATGAAAAGAATCAAAATATCAGGCCATGCTAGAGGATGGAGAAACCAATAAAAAGACAAGCTGTTGGAAAAATATCAGTTTATCAAGTACAGTCCAAGTAACATGGTCAGCTTCCATATACCTGACGAAGGGCCCAGACCTGAAACATTTGTTACCCTTTATTTCCTATGGACCTGCTGAGTTTCTCCAGCAGATTTATGCATTGCATTCAACCCCAGCATCTGCAGACTTTCTTGTTTACCATCCACCTACAGCTCAGTTCTAAACAAATCCATAGCATTCGACATGCTTGGATTTCGAATCACATTCAATTGTTTATTCTGGTCTCTCCCAAACAGAAGAGACACAGGAGACTGCAAATACAGGAATCAAGAGCAATGGTTCTCAACCTTTTTCTTTCCATTCACATACCACTTTAAGTAATCCCTATGTCATAAGTGCTCCATGATTAGTAAGGGATTGCTTAAAGTGGAATGTGAGTGGGAAAGGAAGGTTGAGAACCACTGCTATAGACCTAATGTTACTGAAATATTTTGCTTGAGAAAAATTTCCTTTGGAGTTATGAAACCATGCACATAACAAGTCAATGAGCTACAATTGAAACAGTAGTTTTCAAACTTTTTCTTTCGACCCACATACCACCTTAAGCAATCCCTTACTAATCACAGAGCACCTATGGCATAGGGAAAACTTAAAGTGGTATGTGAGTGGAAAGATAAAGGTTGAGAACCACTGATCTACAGCAACAAACAACCCTGCTGGAAGAACTCAGAGGATTAAATAGCATCGGTGAAAGAAAAAGAATTGACAAAGTTTCAGATCAGAACCCTCAATCATTCATGAAGATTGGATAGAAATTTGGCTTCATGGAAGAAAGCAGAGGGTGGTGGTCGAATTCCTGACTTTTATATTCAGTGCCTCTCCTAATGAAGGCAAGCATACAGTAAGCCTTCTTCACCATTCTATTCACTTCTGTTTCTACTTTCAGGGACCTCTGTACTTGCACCACTAGATCACTCTGCCTGTCACGTTTGGCACATTGCTCTCCTCTAATGGTTATGGAATGCGTTATTCCTTCCTCTGATTTCGGGATTTCAGCATCGTGGGGATTTAGGTCCTTTCTATTTCTGTAGATGTAGAAGAAATTAACATAGAAAATAAATGCTGTTCTTTCTTTCTTTGTCTCATTACAGAGAATTATGTCAAATATTTCCATTGGTAGACTTTGACCTCTAGATAGAGACAGCTGCAAGATCTTTGGCTTTTCTTGCAGATTAGTGTCAAATATACAATTATAGATGTCCCTTCAATAAACTTATAAAAGACATTGCTACGTCCAGAGGACCCAAAATCCCAGCAGCAATAGAAATTCACCAAGACAAATGGTTACTTGAACAAAAGTAGCTTTAAATTTTCTTTAAACATCAAAATAGAATGAGTCACGTAATGGAGTAGTGGCCGGTTGGGGAACTCCAGCCCTCTCCAGAAAAGTAAAAAAAAGACAGTGAAAAAACAAAGGCACAAACACAAAAACCAAAATAAAGTGAAAATAAAGGTGTGGAGAAAATGGCAGCGAAAAAAGAAAAGCCAAAAGCAACGGGAAGAGGAGAAGAAGAAAGGACGTTGGAAGAAGAAGGTGAAGGCCTTACCTGTCCGAGGAGGCCCGCCGCGGAGAGAGAAGCCCGCTCCCTAAAGTCAGTTGAAGCCCTGTCCTCGGGACTACAAAAATAGCTCACGGAGCCAAACAAAAGTGCGCAACCGCACATGTGCGAGATAAAAATAACACTGACGGGAGGGGGGACCAGCTGAGGAGTCGATCTCCACAGCTGAAATTGACAGCCACAACAAAGCAGCAAGAGGAAAACACAGAAAATAACGAGAGCAAGAAAGAAGAGAGTAAAAAGAAATCAAAGAAACAACAGATGAGCAACCCAGAGGAAGACCAGCAGCAAGACACTTCTAATAAAAATAAGAAGACCAAAAATACCCAACAAAATAAAACAAACAAACCAACAAGAAACCCAGAAGAGACAGAGGTAAAGGACACAGATCCTGGAGTGGATTCAGAAGAAGAAGAGGAAGAACACAGAGAAGTGGAAGATGAAGGGAAGGGCAAGACAATGGATATATATTTTTTAAGAATATATGGAATCAGTAAAAGAATGGCAGTCACAAGAATTCAGTGAAATAAAAAGAAGAGTAAAAAGTACAGAAGAAAAAATGAATAGATTAGAGATGATCAAGTCAGATATAGGAAAAAGAGTGGACAAGGTGGAAGAACGAGAAACAGCCGTAGAAATGGAAGTAGAGGACTTAAAAAAGAAATTAGAAGAATCTGATAAAAAAGTTAAAGTGACACAAGAGCTGTTAGCTCAGAAGATAGATATAATGGAAAATTATAATAGAAGAAACAATATAAAGATAGTGGGGCTTAAGGAAGATGAAGAAGGCAAGAATATGAGAGAATTTATAAAAGAATAGATCCCCAGGGTCCTAGGAAGATCCGAATTACAGGAAGAAATGGAAATAGAAAGGGCACACAGAACATTAGCCACTAAACCACAACCACCACAAAAACCAAGATCCATTCTAGTAAAATTCTTAAGATATACAACAAGAGAAAATATATTGGAGAAAGCAATGAGGAAAATAAGAGAAGACAAAAAACCACTGGAATACAAAGGTCAAAAAATTTTTTTCTATCCAGATACAAGTTTTGAACTCCTGAAGAAGACGAAGGAGTTTAATGCAGCAAAAACGATCCTATGGAAAAAAGGATATAAATTTATGCTAAAGTATCCAGCAGTACTTAAAATAGTTATTCCAGGGCAGCAAAACAGACTATTCTTGGATCCGGAGGAAGCAAGAAAATTTGCAGAACAACTACAAAACAGACAGAGAGAGGAAGATATGTAACGAGAACAAAAATGACCACAAACTATATGTATGTGTGTATGTAGGTATGTGTGTATGTATATATTAAAAAAATAGAATATAGGTAAGAACTAAGAAGGGAAAGAAAGGAAAGAAAGGGAAGAAAGGAAGTGTGGGGGGAATTAAGAGAGTGACCTTTGTTCCATATGAAAATTAAAATCTTTTCTGGGGGGGGCTGGGTGGGGAAGAGTTACGGTCACTGCGAAATCAGTTGACGCTTGCGAGTAGATTTGCAAATCCAAATGGAGAGGGGAGATGTGGTTGCCTGACAAGGGACAAAGGGCAACTCAGGAAGGGGAGGGGATAGTGGGGTTAAAGGAATTTTAGATAGGAGAATAAGGGAAATGTTTTATGTTTTAGAAATGTTGTCTTATAAAGTGTTCAAAAAAAGAAAGCAGAAATGGATAAGAAGGAAAGGTGATGATGAGGAAACGGAAAGGAAAGATAAACAAAGTATGAAATGGCTATGTTGAACTATATGACTTTAAATATTAATGGAATACATAACCATATCAAAAGGAAGAAACTGGTAAATTTACTGAAAAAAAGAAAAAATTGATATAGCATTCGTACAAGAAACACATTTAACTGAAGTGGAGCACAAGAAATTAAAGAGAGATTGGATAGGACATGTAACAGCAGCATCATATAATTCAAAAGGTAGAGGAGTAGCAATATTAATCAGTAAAAATGTACCAATCAAAATAGAAGAGGAAATAATAGATCCAGCAGGGAGATATGTAATGATAAAATGTCAGATATATTCGGAGTTTTGGAATTTACTCAATGTATATTCACCTAACGAAGAAGATCAAAAATATATGCAAGATATTTTTTTGAAGATAGCAGACACGCAAGGGAACATACTAATAGGAGGGGATTTCAACCTTAATTTGGATTCAAACATGGATAAAACTGGGAAAAAAATTAACAGAAAGAACAAAGTAACCAAATTTATAATTAAATCGATGCAAGAAATGCAACTTTTGGATATATGGAGGAAACAACACCCAAAGGAAAAGGAATATTCATGTTATTCGGGTAGACATAAAGCATACTCAAGAATAGACCTATTCCTGTTATCAGCTCGCATGCAAGACAGAGTTAGGAAAACAGAATATAAAGCTAGACTATTATCGGACCACTCACCCCTGATATTGACAATAGAGTTAGAGGACATCCCACCAAAAATGTATAGATGGAGATTAAACTCCATGCTACTTAAAAGGCAGGATTTTAGAGAATTCATTGAACGACAATTTAAAATGTACTTTGAAATAAATACAGAATCAGTGAAAGATTAGTTTATACTATGGGACACAATGAAAGCATTCATCAGAGGGCAAATAATAAGTTATGTAATCAAGATGAAGAAGGACTACAATCAGGAAACAGAGCAGTTGGGAAGGGAAATAGCAAATATAGAAAAAGAATTAGCATTGAAGGAAGACACAACTAAAAGAAGAGAATTGGCAGATAAAAAAATAAAATATGAAACACTACAAACCAACAAGGAGGAGAAGAACATAATGAAGACAAAACAGAAATATTATGAGCTAGGAGAAAAAATGCACAAAATTCTAGCGTGGCAGCTTAAGACAGAACAAACTAAAAGAATGGTATTGGCATTAAGGAAAAAAGACAAGCAATTCACATATAATCCAAAGGAGATTAATGAAAACTTCAGAGAATTCTACGAGCAATTATATCAAACTGAAAACGAAGGGAAAGAAGACAAAATAGATGAATTTTTAACTAAAATTGAACTACTGAAATTACAAACAGAGGAACAAAATAAATTAACAGAACCATTTGAAATAGTAGAAATACAAGAGATAATAAAAAAACTACCAAATAATAAAACACCAGGAGAGGATGGATTCCCAATAGAATTCTATAAAACATTTAAAGATTTGTTAATTCCTCCCCTCCTGGAAGTAATCAACCAGATTGATAAAACACAAAGCTTACCAGATTCATGCAAAACAGCAATAATTACAGTAATACCAAAGACAGGGAAAGATCCACTTGCACCAGCGTCATATAGACCAATATCTTTACTTAACACTGATTATAAGATAATAGCTAAACTATTAGCAAACAGATTAGCCGGCTATGTACCAAAAATAGTAAATCTAGACCAAACTGGATTTATTAAAAAAAGACGAACAACAGATAATATTTGTAAATTTATTAACTTAATTCATGCAGTAGAAGGAAATAAAGCTCCAACAGTAGCGGTTGCTTTAGACGCAGAGAAGGCCTTTGACAGAGTAGAATGGAATTATTTATTCAAAGTACTTCAAAAATTCAGCTTACCAGAGAAATATATTAATTGGATTAAAGCATTATATAAGGGGCCATTGGCGAAAGTGACAGTAAATGGATATATATCAAAACAATTTAACTTAAGCAGATCAACAAGGCAGGGATGCCCACTGTCGCCCTTATTGTTCGCGTTAGCCATAGAACCACTAGCAGAACTGATAAGAACAGAAAATAAAATAAAAGGGATAAAAATAAAACACAAGGAATATAAAATCAGTTTATTTGCAGATGACGCTATAGTATACTTAGCAGAACCAGAAATATCAATAAAAGAATAACATAAGAAATTGAAGGAATATGGAGAAGTGTCAGGATACAAGATTAACGCAAATAAAAGTGAAGCAATGCCAATGAATAATGCAGATTTCTCAAAATTTAAGAAAGAATCACCATGCAGATGGCAAACGCAAGCAATGCGATACCTAGGTATACAAATAAATAAAAACCTCGGCCATCTATATAAACTCAATTATTATCCACTAATGAAAAAATTACAAGGCGACTTAGAGCATTGGAAAGACTTACCACTAACACTAATAGTAAGTATAAACTGTATTAAAATGAACATTTTCCCAAGGATACAATACCTATTTCAGGCATTGCCAATACGCCTAACAGAGAAATTCTTCAAGGAGTTAAAGAAAATAATAAGGAAATTTTTATGGAAATGGGGGAAACCGAGGAGAGCACTAGATAAATTAACAGAATGGTATAAACAAGGAGGCTTACAACTGCCAAACTTTAAAAATTATTATAGAGCCGCACAATTAAGATACCTATCAGTTTTTACCAAACAAGGGAAAAGCCAGATTGGACTAGATCAGAACTAGATAAATAGGGGAGAAGATACCTGAACATATATTATATAAATGGGATGAAAAATTGGTACCACGTAGGAATTCTCCAGTATTACATCATCTGCTCAATATTTGGAAGAAGATTCATGTGGAAAGGAATAAAACAAATTACCAACTATCAAAACTAATACTGACGCAAAATCAGCTAATCCCTTTTACAATAGATAACCTTTCCTTTAGAGAATGGGAGAAAAAAGGGATCAAAAGAATAGAAAATTGTTTTTCGGAAAATAAATTATTATCCTTTGAACGAATGAAGGATAAATATAATATAACTCACGATACAGTGTTGGCATACTACCAACTGAAATCCTACTTGAAGGACAAATTGGGAAGCAGTCTGTGGTTACCAGAGGGAAGTAATTTTGAATATGTGATTACAGACACAATGATAATCAAAAAATTTGTAACAAACATGTATATTAAACTACAAGAAAAGGAGAATGAGGAAACAAATGGTAAAACTAAACAAAAATGGGAACAAGATCTAAACATAAAGAATGAAACATGGGAGAAGTTATGCTCAGGAACTATGAGAAATACAATAAATACGAGGTTATGTATGATACAATATAACTGGATACACAGGCTATACATTACACCTCAAAAGTTAAATAAATGGGACCCAACAGTATCTGACAGATGTTTTTGCTGTAAAAAGGAAATGGGAACAACAATTCATGCAATTTGGACATGTGAGAAAGTGAAAAATTTTTGGGAAGATCTAAACCAGATATTAAATAAAATCACAAAAAGCAATATACCAAAAAACCCAGAGATCTTCCTCCTAAGTAACATAAAAAACAAAGAATTTGGACTCGATTTGGATGGTGCACAAAAAAGATTTGTTATGATAGCCCTAGCCGTAGCAAAAAAATGTATTATGTCAGCCTGGAAATTAGAAGATAACTTGAGAATACAACAATGGTATATAGAAATGAATAAATGTATTCCATTAGAAAAAATAACATATAATTTAAGAAATAACATTACAATATTTGAACAAATATGGGAGCCATACATGAAACATAATAGAGAAAACCTACCGTGGACATCTACCACCTAAAATGACAGAAGGAGAAGAGTATAAAAAGAACTAACTCAGTGGAATTTCTTGTTTATTTTTATTGAGTGACAACAATATTTGATGGGTTTAATGTATCTTATTTTCTGAACTTTAAATAAATGGGAGGGGAGGTAGGGAGGGAGGGAGGGAAGGGGGTGAAGAAAACGACACTGTATATATTTAAGAAGGAAAATGTATGCATCTTGAACTATATGGTTTATAGTGTGAAAAATAAAAAAATGTTTAAAAAAATCAAAACAGAATCAAACTTTATCCTGTTATTATTGTGACAGAGTGTATAGAGGTGTTTGGGAGATAAATTGGGAAAGGTTTTTTTTAAGAGCAGGTCACACACAAACACTTTAAAACACAATTTTTGCAGGAGCTTTTGCAAGAGTGCTCACAGACTTATGATAGACGGTTGTTTGCAACAGTCTAGCAAACAGAACTTACTGACTGGAAGGTCATGTGATCCTTGCAGGAAGAGAGCAGAAAAAAGCAGGCTTTGCTCTCAGAGAGGAGGGAATGAGAGAGGAGAGAGATGGACATCAGTCCCAGAGGGACAAGATGGCAAGCTTTGGAAGATGGCCTGGTCAAAAGAGATGATTGGCTGTCCAGTGTTTCCCTTGGAATAGGAGAAACAAAAAAGAACTCTGTGGTGACCTGAAACAAGAAAAACTCTCTCTCTGAAAACCAACAAGAACCCTTCTAAGTGGTAACCATTTACTTGTTAAGCACCAAAGCCTGGTAAACTTTATTAATATTAACTTCTGCGCACAGTACAAGAATTGCCTGCAACCAGTGAGATTGGACTGTGAACCAAAGAACTTTGCTGAACTTACACACACACACACACACACACACACACACACACACACACACACACACACACACACACACACGTGCACTTAGAATTAGAAGGGGGTTAAGTAGGTTAAGTGAGTCAATAGAGATAAGTTAAAGTTTGATTCTATTTTCATGTTCAAAGATAATTAAAAGCAACTTTTGTTTAAGTTATCCTTTGTCATGGTGCATATCTATTGCTGCTGGGTTTTGGTGTCCTCTGGACTCATAACACTATTAACTTAACCCCCTTCTAATTCTAAGTGCACGTGTATGTAATGTGTATATGTTTAGGAAAATTCTTTGATTCACAATCCAATCTCACTTTTCACTCCCCCAAATCCACCAGTATCAGGCAATTCTTATACTGAATTTAACATTTATGAATTTTCACCAGGCTCTGATGCTTAAAGGCAAATGGTTACTACTCGGAAGGGCTCTAGTTGGTTTGAGAGAGAGATTTGTTGCTTGTTAAACACACACAGAAACTGATTTCCTCTAATCAGCCACTTCAGTGTCTTGCCAAAGAAACTTTCCCTCTCATGGGTTTTCCAAATAACCTCTTCTTCCAGGTCACCACAGAGTTCCTCTTGTTTCTCTTATTTCAGGAGAAACACTCTAGCCAGCCATTTCCTCTTGTTAGGACTACAAGGGTTTTGAACAGGCTTAACTCAGAACTTGTCTTCAAAATGGGGCTTTCAACAAGCCTGCCAGTTTGCCATGTTGCAGCCTCCCGAAAGCCACTGCAGAATTGTAGCACTGAACTGCTGCTTGTGAAAACCACATGAGCCCTCTTAGAACAGCAAACTGAAACCAGACAGATTGCTGGCACCGGAATCAGTTTGTGAGCCTGGATATCTGTTGCTTTAAAGACAATAGTCCATTTATTCCTCAACATCAGTCCAATTAACACCCACTTATGAAGTCTCAATAGGCACTCTTCAAAGTTTCTGTAAAGTCACTGTGGATATGAAGTCTCAACTTATGCATAGCTTTTGCATTTCAAATGATGTTTTTTTTGTGTGAATTGGTAATGTCTATTTATGAAGTGACCTACACTAAACCCCTCCCCCACAATCTCTTTTAAAAACATACTTATTTATAATATAAAATATATAAACCATAACATATTTTGGCAACTGATTGCATAAGGAGAAGTAGAAAATATGTCCTTATTTGGCTGTAAAATAATGTTCTCAACAGAATGGAAGCACAAATAGGGAAAGTCATACACGAGATACAACATACAGCTTTAATGCCTAATATTAGTTTAAAAAGTCACAGAAATCTAAAACTAGAGACCATAGATTTGAGGGACCTGAGGGTTATCCTTTTCATTCAGAGGATGGTAGGTATATGGAACAAGCAGCCAGAGGAAGAATTGGAAATGGGTACAATTGTAACATTTAAAAGACATTTAGAGAGGGACATGAATAGGAAAGGTTTAAAGGGATTTAGGCCAAATGAAGACTGGTTTGGATAGACAACTTGATTGATAGAGACAACCTGGGTCAAAGTGCCCACTTCTGGGCTGTAAAACCTACTTAACTTATTATTGATTTTTTTATAATTATGCTATCCATTTTTTAAAGTCTTTTAATGAATTCAAGAGTCATTAACCAAGTTAGCAATGTAAAACAGGCAAAGTATAGAAATTCACAAGAAGGAATAGATTGAGTGAACACACAGAGTATTTTTCCCAGTGTAAGGAAATAGGTTTAAGGTGAGGGAAGAGAGATTTAATAGGAACCTGGTGGGGGGGCGGGGGGTAATTTTTTCTGTTACCCAGAGAATGTATGGAATGGTTTGCCAGAGAAGATGGTTGAGACAAGTATTACTGCAATATTCAAGAGAAAATTGGACAGATACATGGATAGGATACATAGGCAGGCAGGACTAATGTGCGTGGGACATTTTGGTTGACATGGGAAAGTTTGGCCAAAGGCCCAAGTTCCATGCTCGATGACTCTATAGCCCAAAGCAGTGACAGGCATTCATCTGTAAGCGCATGCAATGGTGCTGTGAGAAGGGAAGTAAGTGGGTATTGTTGAAATTACAAGTCAAGCAGAATGTTCCAAATGGACAGACTACTTGAGTTTGCTGAAAGACAAAGTGACAATATGATATCAATATTTAGTAGTAGACTCCAGAGAATCTGTTCAAGTTTAAAATTGGTGGGATGATGGAAATGGAGAAACCAAACTTGAATGACAAAGAGAAAGTAACATCTGGAGAAACAAAAATTAGATTATGTGAAGCACTGCTACAAAAGGTGAAACCAAGCAGTTGCATTGGAATATAGAATTAATTCCTACAGGAAACCAGAGTGGGAGGAAATGTACTTAATGTGGGTGTGGACTTATGGTGGATCCATTGGTTGCTCGTCTATTCCTTGAAATACTAAAACAAGTCAAGGACGAGAAGGAGAAAAGAGTAGATGCACTATAAAGAAGCCAAATGCTAGACCGCAACTTTTTTTTTTAACATCAGGCCAAGGACAGGGGGCAATGTTCCCTCTAATTTTCAGGAGTCAGTGTGCACAAAAATCTTGTGTGCAAATTTTTTTCCCCCCGTGACAAAAGTGTATGTGCACTGAATGCTTGTGCAAATGCAAACTTGAAGCTGTACCAACAAGGAAAGGTGAGGTGTTGTAACTTAGTAACTAAGAGATTATTTTCAAAAGTATAATTATTAATGACTACGTTATTTTAGGTCACTAACCTTTTTTGCGCATATTAACTTCCTTTGTGCACCTGTTGCAAAAAGCTCAGCTGAGAGGGAACAGTGACAGGGAGCAACATTTTCACACCACAGGTGAGTGGTAACCCTACTTTGTCCCGGCGACATTCCCAGGAATTCAGAACCTCCCAGGCCTTTCACAATGCGATCTAAATTCCTGGAAATTTGCCCTCCTCGGTAATCGGGAAGGGGAGGGGGAGGGGAGGGGAGGGGGAGGGGAAGGGGAGGGGGAGGGGGAGGGGAGGGGGGGTGTCGGGGGCTGCCCCCAACCGATTATGTGTTTTGCACTCACAGGAGTAAGAGTAAGTTTACCCCTCTGTCTGTCATTCACCCTCTAGCTCCCTTGACCCCCCCCATCGCCGGCCCGCACCCCCCCCCCCACCCCCACACCCAGCATGTTGTGACGGTGGAACAATGCTGGATGAATGGCCAACTTTGTTTCCCATTATCCCTCATGCATCTGGAGCTGCTCTGGGAAATCCATTTGTGCAAGGGATTATGGTTAACAAAGATGGCCATTCTTCCCGCATTGTACTGCCGTCACGACATGCCGAAATGGCCCATTGTTTCAGGAGATGGGTATCTTTTTAATTGCCTACAAGATGCAGCATGTGCTGATATCACGAGGCCTGCACGGCCATTTGCCTTTTCCCAAAGGTCTGGGAAATTTCCCAAGAATCTTCATTTTACACTGCAGTGTGAAAAGGCCTATTAATACCAACAACTGTCGCAGGACTGAAATAGAGATGGCTCCACAAGCTCCCCCACCAAAAAAAGGTTCAGAAATAGCTCAAAACCACTTTCTATCTGGGAAGTGAGTTAAAAAGAGGCGTTGCTCAAAATAAGAACAGGTTCAACTAGAAGAATTCCAATTCTCTGACAGTTGTCGTCACCTTATCTTCACCATGGATGCGCAATGCCTGTACAAATCCATTCTCCATAAATCCCATACAAATACATTCTCCATAAATCCCCATTGACTTATACTCACATTTAACAATGTCTCCTTGACTCTCATTTCCTGGAGATTCAGGGTGCTGCTTAGCCCTAAGTAAATCACGAAAATCTCTACACACTATGGTTGAAGTAAAAACACAAAATGCTGAAGAAACTCAGCAGCTCAGCCCTACCTTTTTGACAGGTATGGGAACAGTCCCTGTTCCAATCCTATTCGAGTATCACTCCCCAACTCTTCCTCTGCTATACTGATGAAGTTGGTGCTACTTGTACTAGTGCTCAACTTGACAATTTCATTAACTTCACTGCCAACTTCCACCCAGCACTTAAATTTTCCTGGCCTGTTTCTAACAAGCTCTTTCCCCTTCCTTGACCTCGGTGTCTCCATCTCAAATAGCAAACTCTTCATGGACATTTATTACAAACCGACTGACCCTCATGGCTACCTGGATTATATCTCTTCTCACCTTATCTCTTGTAAGGTTGCCATCTCACTTTCCCAATTCCTCCATCTTATCTGTTCCCATGATGGGGTCTTCCATTCCAGGACATTAGAAATGTCCTTTATGACAGTCATCGATAAAGCCCATACTTGCACTTCCTTCATTTCTCGTACTACTTCCCTCCCTCCTTCTCTATCCAGGCAGGACTAGGACAGAATCCCTTTCGTGTTCACTTTCATCTCACCAGCCTCCGCATCCGACACATTATCAGCGCAATTCCACCACTAGCACACCTTCTGCTCCCTGCCTTTCATAGGCATGTCTCTGAAACTTTCCATGTCTGCTCTTCCTTCCTCCATCCACCCTTTTACTTCCATCTGTAATTGCAGAAATTTGCTTCTACCCTCTCAACTACTTCCAAGGTCTCAAAGAGATATTCTAGGTGAGGCAGAGCTTTACATCCACATCATCCAACCAGACCTACTAAATTTGGTTTGGAGTGGCTTCAAGTGAGATAAAACACAGATTGGGTGACTACTTCACTGAACAAGTGCCTGTCCTCAGCCTCATTTGTTGCTAGAATGAGGTCGAATGTAAACATGAAGAACAACACATTATACTCCTCCTGGACAGTCCTCCGCAGTCAATCTGGTTCCACTGTTCCCAGCTCTTTACCTATTCCTGTAGTTACTTTAATCTGTAACTCTCCCTTCCCTTCCCAGTGGTCTCTCCACCCCTCACACCTTTTTCTATCCAATACCCCATAACCTATTGGCCTCATCACAGATTCTTTTCCCCTACATATACACAATATAATCATCTTTTTCTTTAGTCTCATTAAAGAGCCCAAGCCCAAAACTTTGATAATTTCTTCCTATGGATGCTGTATAACCTAGAATTCTCCCAGAAAATAGAAGAAAGAGATTGGTGGAGATGGAAGACATGAGAGTTTTTTTTGTATTTTGCCCATTGGTAGTATGATATCGCCTCAAACCGTGCATCTTGGCGCCTCACAGTTCGGCGGGCAGCAACCTCCTTTGAAGAAGACCGCAGAGCCCACCTCACTGACAAAAGACAAAGGAGGAAAAACCCAACACCCAACCCCAACCCACCAATTTTCCCTTGCAACCGCTGCAACCATGTCTGCCTGTCCTGCATCGGACTTGTCAGGCACAAACGAGCCTGCAGCTGACATGGACATTACCCCTCCATAAATCTTCGTCCGCGAAGCCAAGCCAAAGAAGAAAGAAGAGTATGGTCCAAGTCAGAAAAAACTTCAAGTTCTAAACAACATAATAATCTGACAGCATCTCACCTGTTGTTTAAGGGGTCACAAAGTGAGACGCTAAGGATGCAATGGACATCTTTCAATGTCTTAACCAATGCCATGACTGTACATTATGGGAGCTGGTTTTCATAATTGCATACAGTGTCATGTTTGCATAGAAGTGGATTGGCAACACAAAGAAATTCACAGGTTAAATACTTTGTGATTTATTGGAATATGTTAAACAGCAAAAAAAAATACAAGCTCTCCCTTTCAAACCATACCCCAAATGCCCCATCTGACAATCCCACCACAACCAGAAAAACAAATTGAAAAGGAAAGAGCTTTAACATCTGTCAAAACTAACATTTTTCACTTCAATTCCACTGGTTGCATTCTAATGTTATTCTTGGTTTGACAGGCAAAGTGTGCTGTTACATTAAAAAGTATTTTTCTGCAACCAGTAGCCAAGATACATACATATATAATACATATATAACAATTACAGCATGGAAACAGGCCATTAGGCCCTTCTAATCTGCACCGAACCAAACACTCCTCTCTAGTCCCACCTACCTGCACAATGACCATAACCCTCCACCTTCTTCTCATCCATATACCTGTCCAGCTTTTTTTTAAAATCATAAAATTGACTCTGCCGCCACTATTTCTCCCGGAAGCTCATTCCACACCGCTACCACTCTCTGAGTAAAGAAGTTCCCCCTCATGTTACCTCTAAACCTCTGCCCCTTAACTCTTAACTCATGTCCTCTTGTTTCAATCTCTCCTACTCTTAACGGAAATAGTCTATCCACATCCACTCTGTCTATCCCTTTCATAATCTTCAATACCTCTATGAAATCCCCTCTCAACCTTCTACGCTCCAAAGAATAAAGACCTAATCTGCCCAATCTCTCCCTGTACTCTAGATGCTTAAACCCAGGTAACATTCTGGTAAATCTTCTCTGCACTCTCTCCACTCTGTTTATATCCTTCCTATAATTAGGCGACCAGAACTGCACACAGAACTCTAAATTAGGCCGCGTCAAGAAAACAAATCCATAATTTCAATAAAAATAATTCACATTTCTTCCATTTTCTTTTCAGTAAAATAATCTTTTAAAAAAAAAACACAGTTACTTAGATTTTAAACTATTTCAGCCTTCTTTGGGATATTATGTGAATTGGAAACCATCTCTGCCAGCTTGATTTTGGACTCATCACAAAGGGTGAATACTGCACAAACAGATGTTCATGATCACATCTATTTTTCAGAGGTAGTCATAGACCTCAACGGAAACAAGTCATGGTTGGTCTCCATTTAATTCCCATTGGACACATTCTTAAGCGTAAAGCTCCTCTCAAATTCAGCATTTTCAAAGAGGTCACGACTGAGAAATCGAAAAGTTCTACTGTTATTATAACAAATACTTCTGGAATACTGGAACAATTCAGAAATACAAATTCTATCCCTCTGGTATTCAACACTGTGAATTTTTTCAAGTCATTATGGGTATTCCCTTTCAATTCCCATTCTGAACAATGAGTGTTTTAGAAAGATGCAAATGTGAACAATTATACCAAAATGCCGAATTCAATAGAAGTAAAAATGCTTTTACACGGGATAATATTTTTTAAAGCATTAACACTGCGGATTATACCACGGTTGTATATGCATTCAATGTCACTAAAACTAAGGAGCTGATTGTTGACTTCAGGAAAGCCAGAGGTATACAATCCATTGATCATTGGGTGGTCAGATGTGAAGAGGGTGAGCAAATTTAAGTTCTTGGGAGTCACGATCTCAGAGGATTTTTCCTGGTCCCAACACACCAGTGACATTGTGAAGAAATCACGTCAGTGCCTCTACTTCCTCAGGAGTTTGCAGAGATTTGGTATGACATCAGAAACCTTGGCAAATTTCAACAGAGGGGTGGTAAAAAGTGTGCTGACTGGCTGCATCACGATCTAGTATGGTAAAACCAATACCCCTGAGTGCAAAGCCCTCCAAAAGGTAGTGAACACAGCCCAGGACATCACAGGCAAAACCCTCCCCGCTACTGAGAACATCTACAGGGAATGCTGCCATCGGAGAGCAACAGCAGCAATCTCAAAGACCCACAGCCACACTGTTCTTGTTGCTTCCATCAGGAAAGAGGTATAGGTGCCATAAGACTCACACCACCAAGTTCAGGAACAGCTGCTACCCCTCCACCATCAGATCCCTCAACAATAAACAATCAGAGACTCATTTAACTTGGGCACTTGATTGATTTTCTTTTTTATCCTCTCTGTATTGCAGTTTGTATACATTTGTTCTTTACGCTGTGTACAGTTTTTTTGCACAACCAATAGTGGTAATTCTGCCATATCAGTAGGAAAAAGAAACTCACAGTTGAATATGATGTCATGTATGTACTGACAAATCTGAATTCTGAAATCTGCACCTTGAAGACAACTGTTAACAATTAAAGTTAAAAATAAAAACTTCAATTATTCATTGATGGATACTGTATTGAACCTTAAACTTACTTTAATCAAATGTTGGCAGTAGTTATTCTCTGTATGCACATAATTAATGATTTTTCAACTCAAAACAATGACAAAGTATCATTACACAACCAGTTTGCAGCATTTATACATTAAAGCAGGACATCATTAATGTTTTTAAAAATATTTTTTCTAATTAGTTTCCGTGCATTAGAGACAAACTGAAATGAAGTAACACAAAACTAAACATACCGTAAACCACAAGATACAGGAGCAGAAGTAGGCCATTTATCCATTGAGTCCACTCCTCCGTTCCATCAAGAGCTGATCTATTCTCCCACAGCCCCACTCCTTTGCCTTCTCCCCATAACCTATGACACCCTCTCTATTCAGATACTTCAATCTCTGCCTTAAAAACACCCAATGATTTGCCCTCCACTCTTTGGCTAAAGAAATCCATCCGCATCTGTTTTAAATGGGCACCCTTCAATCCTGACTCCTGTACCATGGGAAACAACTACTCTGTCAAGTCCTGTCATCATTTGGAATGCTTCTGAATTCCAAGGAGTACAGACCAAGAGCCGTCCAGTATTCCTCATACGCTAATCCCTTCATTTCTGGAATCATACTTGTAAATCTTCTCTGAAACTTCTCTAATGCCAGCACATCCTTCCTTAAATAAGGAGCCCAAACCAGTACCCTATACTCCAAGTGAGGCCTCATCGGTGCCTTATAAAACCTCAACATCGCAACCATACTCTTGGATCCTATACCATTGCTATACCATTGATCAGAGGACCAATCATGAATAATAATTTCCATACATAATTCAAGATCCAAACAATTTTTTTTTAAATCACAAAAGTCCATAGCCTCTGTGTTTGACATCAAATTAAAAATAACTATAGGCCATCCCAGATTACAAATGTCGACTTATGGACATCTGTATATACAAAAAAGCTCCCATGATACTATTAAATTCACAAGTCTAACATGCATACATTTGTTCCTATGAACTACAGAACTAGTTAATACTCTCACCTAATATTCTATCTCTTTTCTTTGGCTTGGCTTCGCGGACGAAGATTTATGGAGGGGGTAAAAGTCCACGTCAGCTGCAGGCTCGTTTGTGGCTGACAAGTCCGATGCGGGACAGGCAGACACGGTTGCAGCGGCTGCAGGGGAAAATTGGTTGGTTGGGGTTGGGTGTTGGGTTTTTCCTCCTTTGCCTTTTGTCAGTGAGGTGGGCTCTGCGGTCTTCTTCAAAGGAGGTTGCTGCCCGCCAAACTGTGAGGCGCCAAGATGCACGGTTTGAGGCGATATCAGCCCACTGGCGGTGGTCAATGTGGCAGGCACCAAGAGATTTCTTTAGGCAGTCCTTGTACCTTTTCTTTGGTGTACCTCTGTCACGGTGGCCAGTGGAGAGCTCGCCATATAACACGATCTTGGGAAGGCGATGGTCCTCCATTCTGGAGACGTGACCCATCCAGCGCAGCTGGATCTTCAGCAGCGTGGACTCGATGCTGTCGACCTCTGCCATCTCGAGTACTTCGACGTTAGGGATGAAAGCGCTCCAATGGATGTTGAGGATGGAGCTGAGACAACGCTGGTGGAAGCGTTCTAGGAGCCGTAGGTGATGCCGGTAGAGGACCCATGATTCGGAGCCGAACAGGAGTGTGGGTATGACAACGGCTCTGTATACACTTATCTTTGTGAGGTTTTTCAGTTGGTTGTTTTTCCAGACTCTTTTGTGTAGTCTTCCAAAGGCGCTATTTGCCTTGGCGAGTCTGTTGTCTATCTCATTGTCGATCCTTGCATCTGATGAAATGGTGCAGCCGAGATAGGTAAACTGGTTGACCGTTTTGAGTTTTGTGTGCCCGATGGAGATGTGGGGGGGCTGGTAGTCATGGTGGGGAGCTGGCTGATGGAGGACCTCAGTTTTCTTCAGGCTGACTTCCAGGCCAAACATTTTGGCAGTTTCCGCAAAGCAGGACGTCAAGCGCTGAAGAGCTGGCTCTGAATGGGCAACTAAAGCGGCATCGTCTGCAAAGAGTAGTTCACGGACAAGTTTCTCTTGTGTCTTGGTGTGAGCTTGCAGGCGCCTCAGATTGAAGAGACTGCCATCCGTGCGGTACCGGATGTAAACAGCGTCTTCATTGTTGGGGTCTTTCATGGCTTGGTTCAGCATCATGCTGAAGAAGATTGAAAAGAGGGTTGGTGCGAGAACACAGCCTTGCTTTACGCCATTGTTAATGGAGACGGGTTCAGAGAGCTCATTGCTGTATCTGACCCGACCTTGTTGGTTTTCGTGCAGTTGGATAATCATGTTGAGGAACTTTGGGGGACTCTCCAACCGCACTGCATTAACATCTATTCTCCAATTTCTGTTAAACCCTTCCCCAAGTCTCTTTCTTTCCCTAACCCTCTTTCTCCTTTCCTCCAGCTCCCCAATGCCTTCCCTCTCCATTCAGAGTTTTCCCTCCCCTACTACTACTTGTTTTTTTCTTCTACCCTCTCACCTACATCCATCCATCTTTGATCTCTTACCTGTAAGCCTGAGCTCCTCACCCTGCCCCTTCCTCTCTCTTCTCTTCCCCTCCCCTTTTTATTCAGGCACCTGCTCACACCTTGACGAAGAGCTCAGGCCTGAAACGGATAGCCTTGGTACAGATTTATGCTATTATTAATCTTTAGGTTATAAGACAGATAGACCCCGACTTATGACCATAATTGGGAGCAAAGAATTGTTCGTAACTCGGATTTGCCCACCATGCCCAATTAAACAAGACCATAAATAAACTTTTTTTCAAGATTTTTTAACAAATACATCTTTAATGAAGAATGTAAACATATGTACAGTACCTTCAATATGTATTAGAGCTGGCCCGCTGGCCGCCACGCCAGTATAGCGCATGCACAGCTAATACTACAAATCCCAGAATGCTTTGCAAATACATTGGCACCGGCCCATCAGCCCGCTAATTGCCCCCAATCCCCATATGAACTCTAGTATATAATAGTTATTGGACTTGGGAATCGGGCTGCTGCAGGGAGTGGGGACCTTGGGGCTGCCGAGGGGAGTGGGGACAACTGTATACAATACTTTTAACGCAAAATATGTACTTGTTACAATAGTTTGGAAGCAGGGGAACACACACATACACTGTGTTGGCAGACACAGAGGCTCCATCAAGTAAAAGCTGTGAGTAAAATTATTATTGTTCAGTTGAAAGCATTAAAAACTAGATTGTTCCATTTGAAAGTTTGAAACAATGAATGTTTACTCAAAAAAGATACCTAGTTAGACAGGAGACCGTCTGCTTGTTTACATATTTTTGGAATTGAAACTAAAAAACTAGTAGTGATCAAAGCAAGTCATGTGATTATGACACTTCAAGAAAGCATCTTTAGCATTATGAGCCAGTTTCATCTGAAGTCAGAAATGCAGTAACATTCTATGAGAAGGACACATAATTAGAGTAGCTTCAGACAGGATGGCTACTTCGACAGCTTTTCTTTGTCAAGAGAGAGAGAAGTGGCACTGTGGCTATTGTAATAGTCACTTTTGACTAACCCATATCTCAGATAGATCATAACCATTCTAATGATTACTTTGTCTAATACCTTGTCTGGGTTTGTGAAATCATTGTGGAAATCACAAGTTCTGTGACCTTCATGCAAGAGAAGGGAATTGTGGAAAAATCATTAGTATTACGAAGAAACATTTCCCTGAAAGCAACTCTACAAGAATGTATGAGTTTCAGAAGTCTGATGACACAGTGTCTCAAAGGACTTCATAATTACTTTTGAACAACAGTTTAAAGATTCTGAGTTTCAACACAAGAGATTTCCAAGAATGAAATTTGAAACTGATTTTTCAGAATTGTGTCTGAGCTGTATTGGCGCGTGCACGCGCGCACTCGTGCATTGTTGGGAGTTAAGTTTAGAGTAAAGTAAGATTTTATATTATTAATAAAAATTATTGTTTTGAAGATACCATTCTCTTGGTGAATTTCTATTGCTGTTGCTCTAAGTTGTAACACCCTTTACTTCTGATAGATGCTGCATAACCTGCGGAGGGACTCTTGCTTCTCAATGACTGTAAGAGGCACTTCGGCAATTCCTGCCAGTGGCGAATTGGTCTGCCTTATAATATGACAGTGTTTTATTACTATTATAATAAATTGAATCTTAAGTTTCTCCAGCACTTGTACTATAACTTCAACACCTGCAGACTTTCCTGTTTAACGCCACTCTCTTCCCCACTAGTTATTTTCCCCTCTTCCCCCCTCTCCCACCTCTGAACATAGGAACATAGGAAGTAGGAACAGGAGTAGGCCAAAAATGGCCCATCGAGCATGCTCCGCCATTCAATAAGATCATTGCTGATCTAATTAATGATCTAACTCCACCTACCTGCCTGCTCCCCATATCCCCTAATTCCTCTATCGTGAGTCCTGTGTGTCTTGATGCCATTCATTAGAATATTATTGGAGTAAGATTACAATATTGATTTTGTATATTTTCCAATTTATAGCCAAAAGAATTTAAGAACATCTGTAAAAATGGAATCTGTTCATTACCCAGGGACAACCTTTACATTAGAAAGCGTATGGCCAACCTCAAAGATCCCTCTGCAGTAAAAGTGCCATGAATGACAATAATTTGGGTGCCTAGATTAATGATTTGGAGATATTCAACTTACACCACAGTAGATAGAGAACTTAAATTCAATACACCAGAAACTAACAGCTTGTTTCAGTACAGACAATCCTGAAACTGCAAGCCAACAGTAAAACCTAGAGAGCTCGTTGCTTTCCTTTAGGAAAGGAAACCCACCACTGTTCCACAATAAGTCAAATGCAACTCCAGGCCAATACCAACATGGTTGAATCTTGAAAGCCTAAACTGCCCAGCAAAGCAATCAGCTGCATCACAAAGCCTCCCTTCATGAACTGCAGCAGCTCAAGTGGATGGTTCACCACTCTAAGAACAGAAATAATTACTTCAGCCAGCAAAACTAATGTACTACTGCAAGTACAGGTACACCACACATGTCAAACTCAGGCCCGCGGGCCAAATTTGGCCCGCAAGATCATATCAAATATGTATTAGAGCTGGCCCGCTGGCCGCCACGCCAGGATAGCGCATGCACAGCTAATACTACAAATCCCAGAATGCTTTGCAAATACATTGGCACCGGCCCGTTAGCCCGCTAATCGCCCCCACCTCCTCTCTTTACTTTCATTATCATCTGTGACCTGTTGCCGAACTCACATGTAATAAACCCCTTACGAAAAATGGCCAAACGAAAGACAGAAAACAGGACCTTTCAAGACAGGTGGGAGGCAAACTCTGACCCCAGAGTTTGATGAACTTGCATCTAAGAAGAGATGCCAAGTATCTGGTTTAGACCCAGGTGCATCAGAGTAAATCACAGTGGAGCAAACTAAGCTTGGATTAATATTTTCTTTGGTTAACTTTGGACTGTTCATCGTTGAAAGATTGGATTTTTATTGAAGCAAGTTGTTATTTTTTTGACTTGTTGGCTTGTGAAAAAAAAAACATTTAAAAGGAGCTTAAAGGCTATAGAGAAATATTATTTATTGAATATTTTATTTCTCATTTGTTAATGCTTCTTCTGGAAAGAGTTTAACCAAAACTATTATTAAACATTTATTTTAATAAGAAAAAGTTTAACATTACATATGTTGAAAGAAGAGAAAACATGTGGATGTTGTTGAAAATTTTCAATAAATATTTAGTTTGGCCCACGACTTAGTCAAAGTTTTTAATTTTGGCCCTCTGTGAATTTGAGTTTGACACCCCTGAGGTACACAATCCTTTATCTGGAACCCTTGGGGGACAGTATGTTCCAAATTTTGGATTTTTCCGGATTTCAGAACAAAAGCCAACTGCCCCAGATTTAAGCCCACCCAAATTGTGCTGCCGTATCCACCCCCTTACAGTTGTGCTGGCATCTCTCTCTCCCTCGCCCTCCTGAGTCGTGCTGCCAACTCTCCCCCTGCCCAAGTCGCGGTGCTGTCTCTCCTCCCCTGCCCACACAAGTTGTGCTGCCGCCTCTCTCCCCTCGCCCGCCCGAGGCGCACTGCCGAGTCTCTCTCTCTCTCTCCTCCCACCCCCCACCCCAACATAGCCGTGCTGCTGTCTCTCTCTCTCTCTCCCTCCGCTGCACCAGCACCAGGAAAAAAATGCTGGATTTTGGATTTTTCCGGATTTTAGATGTCTGGATAAAGAATTGTGTACCTGTACTGTAACTGTTATTTGTATTTTAATGCATTGCAAGACCTTAATTTTCCTTCCCTTATTTTACATGTTATTTCATGTAATATAATTGCAATGTTCCATAAAATTGGGGGAGTGTGGCGGCGCACATCGATCGCTGGTGAACTGGCTCCGCGTGTAACGCCACGCTAGTGGAGCAGCCACGTGAAAATGGCACCGTCGGAGTTCAACAGTGCCTTGTGGCTTAGGCTACGGCGCAAGCCTCTAGGCAGCATGGTGACGTCACCGCTAGTGTAGGGCGGAGCTCATGCCGGCCCTTAAAGGGCGCGCGCGAATATTCAAATAAAACAGATCAACTGAAATCTGTACTGACCTGTGGTGTGTTTCAGTTGTCGTAGGAACCACTACATGGTGACCCCGACGAGTCCAGACGTTTTCTGGCCTCACACCCAAGGACACAGCAGCAGTCAACGCGGTTGCAGTGAAACTTCCCCGCTTCTGGATGCTTCGCCCACACACATGGTTCTGGCAAGCGGAAGCACAGTTTCACCTCTGGCAGGTAACTTCAGACTCCACAATGTTCTACCACGTCATGAGCGCCCTCAACCAGGAGACTGCCACCGGGTAGATGACCTGATCCACGACCCGCCAGAGGAAGGTAAACACCTCACGCTCAAGCACCTCCTCCTCAGCATGTTCGGCCTCTCCCGATGACAGCGCACTGCTAGGCTCATGCACCTGGACAGTTTGGGAGACAGAGCCCCGTCTGCCCTCATGGACGAGATGCTCGCGCTGGCAGAGGGTCATAAACCATGCCTAATGTTCAAACAGGCATTCCTCAAACAAATGCCAGACGACATCCAGCTCCTACTGACAGACGAGGACTTCCCTGATCCACACAGGGTCGCAACTTGCGCTGACATACTACGGGGCATGAAGCAGGAAAACGAGGCCACCGTGAGTCAGGTGACCCGCCTCAGACCAAAATGGCCGCAGACTGTCCCCAAGCACAAGACTGAGGACCCACACAACACCTGGTGCTTCTACCACCAGCGCTGGGGGGCCCAAGCTCACAAGTGTAGGCAATTCTGCTCCTTCCAGGGAAACGACCCGGCCAGCCACCGTTGATGGCTGTGACGGCTGGCCATGCCAACAGTCTCCTCCATGTGACCGACAAGTCAAGTGGCTGACGTTTCCTGGTAGAAACCGGCGTCGTGTTGATCATGCTCCCTCCAACCGCCCTGGAGACCCACACCCGATCTCGAGGTCCCACACTGCGCACGGCCAACAGAACGGAGATCAGAACCTTCAGCATGGGTAAAGTGCAAATCCAGCTCGGCAGAGAAAAGTTCCGTGGGTGGTTCATACTGGCCACGGCGGGTGGCCTGGGGGGCGACTTCCTCCGAAGGCACACCGTACTGGTTGACCTGAAAGGCAAGCATCTGGTGCATGCCCACATCTTCCAAACAGTCCGCCTTGAGGCCACCTGCACTTGTGACCCAGGTGTAGCCACCATCAGCACCCCCACAAGGACGAATACATCCGGGTCCTTAATGAGTTCCCCATCATGCTACAACCACAGTTTACCTCCGCCATGCTTCAACACAGCGTATGGCACCAAATCTAGACCCAAGGCTCCCTGCTCCACACCGAGGACAGAAGGTTACCCCCCCCCCCCCCGACAAACTGCAATTGGCCAAAGAAGAGCTCTCCCACCTACAAGAATTGTGAATTGTCTGCAGGTCAGATAGCCCCTGGGAATCCCCCTACATATGGGCACCAAGGCCTCTGGGGGCTGGCACCTGTGCGGAGACTATCGCCACCTGATCGACACGACCACACCGGACCGCTACTCCATCCTGCACATCCAGGACTTCACGGCCAACCTGCACGGCACAAGGGTCTTTTCCAAGGTCGATCTGGTTCGAGGCTACCATCAAATCCCAGTCGATCCTGACGACATCAGTAAGACAGCCATCATTACCCCGTTTGGCCTTTTGGAGTTCCTCTGAATGGCCTTCAGCCTCAAGAAAGCGGCCCAGATATTCCAGCGCTTAATGGATGCAGAGGGCAGGGACCTGGACTTTGTCTTTATATATCTCGATGATATCCTCATCACTAGTCGGAATCATACTGAGCACAAAGCCTTCCTCTGCACACTGTTTGCCCGGATGGCGGAGTTTGGCCTCACAGTCAATGTGGCCAAATGCCAATTCGGCAAAGAATCCTTGCAGTTCCTGGGCCACACCATCACTATGGACAGGGCCATCCCATCAGCAGAAAAGATCGCAGCCATACATCAGTTCGCGAGACCCAATACCTTCAAGGGCATGCAGGAGTTCACTGGGATAGTCAATTTCTACAACCGATTCATCCCAGGGGTAGCCCGCATCATGTGACTGCTGTTTGCAATGATCGCCGCCAAGAACAAGACCCTGATGTGGATGAAGGAGGTCGAAGCAGCCTTCGCCACAACGAAAGATGCCTGGCGAGTGCCACCCTACTAGCCCACCCACAGTCCAACGCACACACTGCACTCTCCATGGATGATTCAGCCACAGCCATCGGGGGGCGTCCTAGGGCAGGCAGTGGAAGGTCAGTAGCGGCCCCTAGCGTTCTTCAGCCGGCACCTATGTCCTCCCAAACTCAAGTACAGCGCCTTCGACAGGGAGCTCCTGGCCCTCTACCTGGCCACCAGACACTTCCGGTACTCCCTGGAGGGCAGACCATTCACCGTGTTTACTGACCACAAGCCGCTAACCCAAGCCTTCGCCATGGCCAAAGATCCCTGGTCAGCTTGCCAGCAATGACATCTGTCCTACGTCTCTGAGTTCACCACGGACATCCGGCACCTGGCGGGTAAGGACAATGTCGTTGCCGATGCACTCTCACGGCCCACGATCCATAACCTGACCCCCAACTACACCCAACTAGCACAGGCACAAAAGGGGGACCTCACGGGCCTCCGTCTCGAGGACCTAAAGATACCGGACAGCCCTGACACGCTACTTTGCGACGTCTCCACTGGCATGCCACATTCGGTAGTACCACAACACTGGAGACCGCAAGCCTTCAAAATGGTCCACAACCTCGTGCATCTGTCCATCAAAGCCTTGGTGCGCATGGTGGCAGAGTGATTTGTGCGGCATGTCCTCAAAAAATAGGTCGCTCAGATGGCACATAACTGCACTCAGTGCCAAACCTCCAAGATCCATCACCACGTCAAGACCCCGGTGCAGCAGATCGATCCTCCGGCGAAGAGGTTCAAGCACATCCACATAGACATCGTGGACTCCCTACTGCATGACAAGGTGGCCGGAAGCCATTCCACTCAAGACACTGTGCCGAGTCCTGCGCCAGAGCCTTGCTCGTCCACTGGATCGCCAGGTTCAGAGTTCCAGCACACATGACGAGCATCAGAGGTGCCCAGTTTACATCCACCCTCTGGTCACAACAGGCAAACCTCCTGGGGATTAAGCTACACCACACTACCGCCTACCATCCCCAGGCCAACGGACTCGTGGAACGATTCCACCGCCACCTCAAATCGGCGCTCAATGAGCGACTAACCAGCCTCAACTGGGCGGACAAAACACCCTGGGTAGCATCAGGATAGCCCCCATGGAAAACCATCCTCCGCGGAACTGGTCTACGGCACACCACTATTGCTATCCGGCGAGTTCTTCTGCACAAGTACAGACTCACTCTTAGCAGACTTGTGGGACAAGCTGGCCTCGCTGGCACCCCCCTCACCTCCAACAATCTTCCCACCACGGCAACCAGCCTACTTGCATCCCTAAAGAACTGGCCGCAACAGACTATGTGTTCGTTCGGCGAGGCCCACACCCAGCCCCCCTGCAGCGTCCCTACGAAGGTCCCTACAAAGTCCTGAAGTTGTCAGGCAAAACATTTACTCTGGACATTGGGGACAGGGAGGAACTGTTTACAGCGGACAGGATGAAAGCGGCCCACTTAGACTTCGGCCAGCCGGTGGTGGCAGACCAACCCAAATGAAAGGGTCTGCCACCTAAGCGGCAAGACGCATAAGCGGGTTCTGGGGCGGTGGTGTGGCGGCGCATAACGATCGCTGGCAAACAGGCTCCACGTATAAAGCTAGTGGAGCAGCTGCGTGAAGATGGTGCCGTTGGGGGTACAACAGCACTTCGTGGCTTAGGCCACAGTGCGCACCTCTAGGCACCGTGGTGATGTCACCACCAACGCAGGGCGGTGCTCACACCAGCCCTTAAAGGGTGCGTGCAAAGATTCAAATAAAGCAGTTCAACTGAAGCCTGTACTGACCTGTGATGGGTTTCAATCGTTGTAGCTACCGCTACAGGAGAAGCCTTTGAAGCATTAACAACTGTATCAGATGCAAACATCAACTATTTGTTTCCTTGAGGGCTTGCAGAATCTGGGGCGCAGCAGTCCAACATAGCACCAGAAACAGGAAAAACACCCCCCACTGAGAAGGAGAAGCAGAAGAGACTACTCTACAGGGAAGGCGACCATGGCAGTGAACCAACAACGGGCTCAGTGGCTGAGGGACTCACACAGGCTGTGTGCTGTTGACAATATGCAGTTGAAGGACTCACAGGCTGCTGGAGACTGGCTCATGGGAGCCAGGTATGGAACCAGGATTTGACAAGGTGCTGAGAGCAAGAAGGGCTCCCGAAGGGGCCCCAGACACTGAAGGATTCCTGATCTTATTGGAAGTTTGGATCTGGAGCTCGGGTTGCCAACGGATTGAACTGGAATCTGTGCGGCTACGGAGACTGCAGGAGCTCTGGAGTTGAATCTACAAACACCCAATAACTCTGTAGGGACTCTCTTTGCTTCCTTTTGTCCTATTGTTAGGGGTGCTGAGCAATGCTCATGGCGACTCTGTGTTTGTCTTATAGCAGACAGAAGTTGAGGCATATAATACATTACATTTTTAATGTTGTATTACATGACAATAAAAGGAACTTTTTAACTCCATATTTACCCCAAGTATCCAGCAGATAGATGCTGGATAAGTATTTTCTGCTTGCTTGAGACAATCTTATAATGCCTAACTAATACACATGAATCAAGACTAAAGTTTAAAAGATAAAAATGCTATACTGTATTTATATTGAACAAACTTCACTTGCATGAATGTAAAGGTTCCAATGTTGTCACGTTTAATTACATTTAGAATGTAACATACATGAAATTCTTTAATTTTTCCTACTGTAAGGAAGTCAAAGAGTCACCACTTTGTCAAGCACCCCTAAAAGGGGTGAGGCCCTAGCGAGGAACTAACTTGCAACCCCTGGTTTACAACACCAGTGGTCTAACCATTGAGCTATCAGAGCCTTAAAGCATTTTACTTTCATTTCAGTCAGATTCTTTGAAAATATTTAACCAGGGCTGCATCTGCAGGTTCCTCCCCCTCCACAGACCTGCCCAAAAGATGAACAATAACTATAATTTAAACCCTCCCCCTGCCCCACCAAGTCCAGAAAAAGCATCTGACTGGGGTGACTCTTACTAAGGGACAAGGACACATTTTAAGAGAGTCACCCCAACACAACCAGCATCAACTCCTCATCTTGGGTGAAATCATTTTATTCAAACACAACCATATTGAAATTTTATTCAAGCAGCTGCATGACCAAGAAACCCTGCTGGGTAAATATTTGCCCC
Organism: Narcine bancroftii; assembly: GCF_036971445.1. NCBI lineage: Eukaryota > Metazoa > Chordata > Chondrichthyes > Torpediniformes > Narcinidae > Narcine > Narcine bancroftii. The sequence goes on along the minus strand of NC_091473.1, from coordinate 141,692,072 downwards.
CATCTTCACCAAAGGTTGATATGTACTTCAGAGAATACTTACTGTTACAATTATAACCTTACGTATTTTTTTTAATTTTAATCTAAGTTTTTGTAGGTTGCTTGAGGCTGCCAGTTGCTTGAATTCTGGGTTCTGAAAATTTCTATTAATAGCAATTAGTGTTGCAATTCCTTCATGAACATTATAGTACATTATCAGCCAGAAGCCATGCTTCCACCCTCTATCAAAAATGTCTTCTTGAAGTAGATAACATTGTGTAGTAAACTGTAGTAAAACTTCATCCCAAACAGGTAGATTTTCTGGACAAGTTACAAAGAAGTAAATAAAATTATGAGAGGCAATAATGCTTTTCCCAGGGTGAAAATGTCAATACCAAATGGCATAGCTTTAACGTGTCAGGGAAAAAGGAGATGTGCAAGGCAAATTTATAGAAAAAAAGAGTAACATCTGGCTTTTATCCTGCGGCATCTCTTTAATGAAGCCATCACTCATATACCTCCATTTTAAAAATCTACTAGGCAACATATTTTCCTACGTAAAGAAATGTCATTTTGCCCATTATCCACTATGTAACCTTTCTAAATAAAATTACAAAACAGGATCACGTTAACATTATACTTTAGGGGGAGTCACGTGATGGAGTAGTGGCCGGACGGTGAACTCCAGCCCTCTCCAGAAAAGTCGGAAAAAACAAAGGAAAAAACAAAGGCACAGAAATAAAAGTTAAAGAAAAGTGAGTATAAAGGTGGAAAGAAGATGGCGACAAAAAAAGAAAAATCGAAAGCAACGGTAAGAAGAGAGGAAGAGAAGACAACGGAGGAAGAAGGAGAAGGCCTTACCTGTTCGAAGAGGCCCGCGGTGGAGAGAGAAACCCGCTCCCTCAGGTCGGTAGAAATTGGACTACAAAAATGGCTCGCTGAGCCGAGTAAAAGTGCGCAACCGCGCATGCGCATGAAAAAAAACACACCGACGGGAGGGGGGAGCAGCTGGGGAGTCGATCTCCACAGCAGGCAAGAAGAACACCTGCAGCAAGAAGAGAACACAATGGAAACAAGAAAGAAGAGAAGAAAAGGGCAACAAAGAAACAACAGATGGCCAACCCAGAGGAAGAAGAGGAAGAGTACAGTGAAATAGAAGAAGGGAAAGGCAAGATAAAGGATATACTTGCTCTTATTAAAGAATACATGGAGTCATTTAAAGAATGGCAAACACAGGAATTTAATGATTTAAGAAGAAGAATAAACAACAAAGAAGAGAAAGTGAATAAAATAGATATGACCTTAACAGAAATGGGAAAGAAAATGGACAAGATGGAAGAGCGGGCAGTAGCAGTAGAAATGGAGGTAGAGGACTTAAAAAAGAAATTAGAGGAATCTAATAAAAAAGTTATAGAGACACAAGAACTGTTAGCTCAGAAAATAGATATAATGGAAAATTATAACAGAAGAAACAACATAAAGATAGTGGGCCTTAAGGAAGATGAAGAAGGCAAGAATATGAGAGAGTTTATAAAAGATTGGATCCCTAGGATCCTAGGATGTCCAGAACTACAGCAAGAAATGGAAATAGAAAGGGCACATAGAGCATTGGCCTTTAAACCACAACCACAACAAAAACCAAGATCTATTTTAGTAAAATTCCTAAGATATACTACAAGAGAAAAGGTACTGGAGAAGACAATGGAAAAAGTAAGAGTGGGCAACAAGCCACTGGAGTACAAAGGGCAAAAAATCTTCATTTATCCAGATATAAGTTTTGAACTCCTAAAGAAGAGAAAGGAGTTCAATACAGCAAAGGCGATTTTATGGAAGAAAGGGTATAAATTTATACTAAAGCATCCAGCGGTATTGAAAATATTTATTCCAGGACAACAAAACAGACTATTCTCGGATCCAGAAGAAGCACGAAAATTTGCAGAACAATTACAAAATAGACTGAGGAATGAAGACGTGTAATGAGAGTAAAAATGACCACGATTTATATGTATCTGGGTAAAGAGGTATAAGTGTTGTATATGTATAATGTGCATACGTGAATGTATCCGTATTTAGAGGAAAATATAGATAGTATAGACAAGAATTAATAAGGGAAGGAAATGGAATAGAGGGAATAAGGAGGGAACTAAAAGAGTGACCTTTGTTACATATGTAAAGTGAAATCTTTTCTGGGGGGGGCTGGGTGGGGGAAAATAGCGGTCACTGCAAAATCAGTTGACGCTTGCGAGTGGATTCGCAAATCCAAATGGAGAGGGGAGATGTGGTTGTCCGACAAGGGATAAAGGACAACTCAGGAGGGGAAGGGGAGATTGGGGCTAAAGAAGTTTTAAATAGGAGAATAAGGAAAATGTTTGATGTTTTAGGAATGTTGTCTTATAAAGGGTTTAAAACAAGAAAACAGAAATGGATAAGAAGGAAAGGTAATGATGGAGAAACAGAAAGGGAAGATAAACAAAGTATAAAATGGCTACGTTGAACTATATGACTATAAATATTAATGGAATACATAACCAAATTAAAAGGAAGAAACTGCTAAATTTACTGAAAAAAGAAAAAATTGATATACCATTTGTGCAAGAAACACACTTAACTGAATTGGAACACAAGAAATTAAAGAGAGATTGGGTAGGACATGTAACAGCAGCTTCGTATAATTCAAAAGCAAGAGGAGTGGCTATATTAATTAGTAAAAATGTGCCATTTAAAATAGAAGAGGAAATAATAGATCCAGCAGGGAGATATGTAATGATAAAATGTCAGATATATTCGGAGTTTTGGAATCTACTCAATGTATATTCACCTAACGAAGAAGATCAAAAGTTTATGCAAGATATCTTTTTGAAGGTAGCAAATACGCAAGGGAACATATTAATAGGAGGGGATTTCAACCTGAATTTGGATTCAAATATGGATCAAACTGGGAAAAAAATTAACAGAAAGAACAAAGTAACCAAATTTATAATTAAATCAATGGAAGAAATGCAACTTTTGGATAGATGGAGGAAACAACACCCAAAAGAAAAGGAATATTCATATTACTCGGCTAGACATAAAACATACTCAAGAATAGACCTATTTTTGTTATCAGCTAGTATGCAAGATAGAGTAAGAAAAACAGAATATAAAGCTAGAATACTATCGGACCATTCACCCTTAATATTGACAGTAAAGCTAGAGGACATCCCTCCAAGAATGTATACATGGAGATTAAACCCCATGTTACTTAAAAGGCACGATTTTAGAGAATTTATTGAAAAACAAATTAAAATGTATTTTGAAATAAATACGGAATCAGTGGAAGATAAGTTTATACTATGGGATGCAATGAAAGCATTCATTAGAGGGCAAATAATAAGTTATGTAACCAAGATGAAGAAGGACTATAATCAGGAAACAGAGCAGTTGGAAAAGGAAATAGTAAATATAGAAAAAAAATTAGCAATGAAGGAAGATACAACTAAAAGAAGAGAATTGGCGGATAAAAAAATAAAATATGAAACACTACAAACATATAAGGTGGAGAAGAATATAATGAAGACAAAACAGAAATATTATGAACTGGGTGAAAAAACGCACAAAATCCTAGCATGGCAGCTTAAGACAGAACAAGCTAAGAAAATGGTATTGGCATCAAGGAAAAAAGACAACCAAATTACATATAATCCAAAAGAAATTAAGGAAAACTTTGGAGAATTTTATGAACAAATATACCAATCTGAAAATGAAGGGAAAATAGATGAATTTCTGACTAAAATTGAACTACCAAAACTACAAATAGAGGAACAAAATAAATTAACAGAACCATTTGGAATAGTAGAAATACAAGAGATAATAAAAAAATTACCAAATAATAAGACACCAGGAGAGGACGGATTTCCAATAGAATTCTACAAAACATTTAAAGACTTATTAATTCCGCCCCTCCTGGATGTAATTAACCAGATTGATGAAACACAAAGCTTACCAGATTCATGTAAAACAGCAATAATTACAGTAATACTAAAGCAAGGGAAAGATCCACTCTTACCAACGTCATATAGACCAATATCTTTACTAAACACAAATTATAAGATAATAGCTAAACTATTAGCAAACAGATTTGCAGAACAGGTACTGAAAATGGTAAATTTAGACCAAACTGGATTTATCAAAAAAAGACGCACAACAGACAATATTTGTAAATTTATTAACTTAATTCATGCAGTAGAAGGAAATAAAGCACCTGCAGTAGCAGTTGCTTTAGACGCAGAGAAGGCCTTTGACAGAGTAGAATGGAATTATTTGTTCAAAGTATTGCAAAAATTCAGTTTACCGGAGAAGTATATTAATTGGATTAAAGCATTATATAAGGGACCGTTAGCGAAAGTGACAATAAATGGACATGTATCAAAGCAATTTAACTTAAGCAGATCAACGCGGCAGGGATGCCCACTATCACCTTTATTGTTTGCGTTAGCTATAGAACCACTAGCAGAATTGATAAGAATAGATAATAATATAAAAGGAATAAAAATAAAAGGCAAGGAATATAAAATCAGTCTATTTGCGGATGATGTTATAGTGTACTTAACAGAACCAGAACTATCAATAAAAGAATTATATAAGAAATTGAAGGAATATGGAGAAGTGTCGGGTTACAAGATAAACGTAAATAAAAGTGAAGCAATGCCTATGAATAATGCGGATTTCTCAAAATTTAAGAAGGAATCTCCATTTAGATGGCAAATGCAGGCAATAAGATACCTAGGTGTACAAATAAACAAAAATCTCGGCCAACTATATAAACTCAATTATTATCCACTAATGAAAAATTTACAGGACGATTTAGAGCATTGGAAAGATTTACCACTAACACTAATAGGAAGGATAAACTGTATTAAAATGAACATTTTTCCAAGGATATTATATTTATTTCAGGCATTGCCAATACAACTGACAGAAAAATTCTTCAAGGAGTTAAAGAAAATAATAAGGAAATTTTTATGGAGAGCCGGGAAACCGAGGATAGCACTAGATAAATTAACAGAATGGTATAAACAAGGAGGCTTACAACTGCCAAACTTTTTTTTTTAAATTTTTTATTTTTCACACCATAAATCACGTTAGCCATGATATACACTTTTTCTTTTTCACACATATACAGTGTCTTTTTCTCCCCCCACTCCCTCCTCCCAAGCCACCCCCCCTCTCATCCATTTTAGGTATACAATCTAGGTTGCATTAAGCCAGTCAGACAATGTTGGCATTCAACAAAAATACACCAGAAATTCTACTGAGTCCATTCTTTTCTTTTCTTCTCCTTCCATCAACTTAGGTAATGTTTGTTCCCGGTAGGTTTTCGCTATTGTATTTAATGTAAGGCTCCCATACTTGTTCGAATATTTCAATATTATTTCTTAAACTATATGTTATTTTTTCTAATGGAATACATTTATTCATTTCTATATACCATTGTTGTATTTTCAAAATATCTTCCAAATTCCAGGTTGACATAATACATTTTTTTGCTACGGCTTGGGCTATCTTAACAAATCTTTTTTGTGCATCCTCCAAGTCAATTCCAAATTCTTTATTTTTTATGTTACTTAGGAGAAAGATCTCTGGATTCTTTGGTATATTGTTTTCTGTTATTTTATTTAATATCTGATTGAGATCTTCCCAAAATTTTTCTACTCTCTCACATGTCCAGATTGCATGAATTGTTGTTCCCATTTCTTTTTTACATCGGATACTGTTGGGTCCCATTTATTTAACTTTTGCGGTGTAATGTATAGTCTGTGAAACCAATTATATTGTATCATACGTAGCCTCGTATTTATTGTATTTCTCATCGTTCCAGAACATAATTTCTCCCATGTTTCCTTTTTTATCTTTATATTTAAATCTTGTTCCCATTTTTGTTTAGTTTTACCATTTGTTTCCTCATTCTCCTTTTCTTGCAGTTTAATATTGTTAGGTCTGCTTTGTTCATGAATGAGTGAGACAAACACCAGACTGAGTCGAAATCAGGGTTCTTTGTTCTTTATTACCGGATTGTAACACTTGCGACTAACCATGTTAGTCGGAGAATGCATTCTGCCGTTATCAGCAAAATGGTGATTTTTTATACCCTTGGATATGTGCTTAGAACATCATCATATCATTACTTGTCCATTGACTAAAACTGTTGCTATCCTTTCCCTGCTAGCTTCCTGCCTCTCAATCCATCAATGTCTCTCTTATCTTGTAAGTACAAGGATGCATTCACATCTTGTTACAGCCCTGCACATTCCCATCTCATGATGTTTTACCTAACAGGAGTACAAGGACACCTCCCCTTCTTGTTACAGCCCTGTACAGGGTAACTCCTTACACATTCCCATCTCATGATGTTTTACCTTACAATATACATATTTGTTATAAATCTTTTGATTAACATTGTATCTGTAATCACATATTCAAGGTTACTTCCCTCTGGTAAACTCAAATTGCTTCCTAATTTATCTTTCAAGTAGGATCTCAGTTGGTAATATGCCAGCGCTGTATCTCCAGTTATATTGTACTTATCTCTCATTTGTTCAAAGGATAAGAATCTATTTCCTGAAAAACAATTTTCTATTCTTTTAATCCCTTTTTTTTCCCATTTTCTAAAGGAAAGGTTGTATATTGTAAAAGGGAGTAACTTGTTTTGCGTCAATATTAGTTTTGGTAATTGATAATTTGTTTTATTTCTTTCTACATGAATCTTCTTCCAAATATTGAGGAGATGATGTAATACTGGAGAACTTCCATGTTGTACCAATTTTTCATCCCATTTATATAATATGTGTTCAGGTATCTTTTCCCCTATTTTATCTAATTCTAATCTCGTCCAGTCTGGTTTTTCCCTTGTTTGATAAAAATCTGATAGGTATCTTAATTGTGCGGCTCTATAATAATTTTTGAGGTTTGGCAATTGTAAACCTCCTTGTTTATACCATTCTGTTAATTTATCTAGTGCTATCCTCGGTTTTCCCCTTCTCCATAAAAATTTCCTTATTATTTTCTTTAACTCTTTGAAGAATTTTTCTGTCATTTGTATTGGCAATGCCTGAAATAAGTATAGTATCCTTGGAAAAATGTTCATTTTAATACAGTTTATCCTTCCTATCAGTGTTAGTGGTAGCTCTTTCCAATGCTCTAAATCGTCCTGTAATTTTTTCATTAGTGGATTGTAATTGAGTTTATATAATTGGCCTAGATTTTTGTTTATTTGTACACCTTGCCATCTGAATGGGGATTCCTTCTTAAATTTTGAGAAATCCGCGTTATTCATAGGCATTGCTTCACTTTTATTTACGTTTATCTTGTATCCCGACACTTCTCCATATTCCTTCAATTTCTTATATAATTCTTTTATTGATAGTTCTGGTTCTGTTAAGTACACTATCACATCATCCACAAATAGACTGATTTTATATTCCCTGTCTTTTATTTTTATTCCTTTTATATTATTATCTATTCTTATCAATTCTGCTAGTGGTTCTATAGCTAGCGCAAACAATAACGGTGATAGTGGGCATCCCTGCCGCGTTGACCTGCTTAAGTTAAATTGCTTTGATACATGTCCATTTACTGTCACTTTCGCTAACGGTCCCTTATATAATGCTTTAATCCAATTAATATACTTCTCCGGTAAACTGAATTTTTGCAATACTTTGAACAAATAATTCCATTCTACTCTGTCGAAGGCCTTCTCTGCGTCTAAAGCAACTGCTACTGCAGGTGCTTTATTTCCTTCTACTGCATGAATTAAGTTAATAAATTTACAAATATTGTCTGTTGTGCGTCTTTTTTTGATAAATCCAGTTTGGTCTAAATTTACCATTTTCAGTACCTGTTCTGCTAATCTGTTTGCTAATAGTTTAGCTATTATCTTATAATCTGTGTTTAGCAAAGATATTGGTCTATATGACGCTGGTGAGAGTGGATCTTTCCCTTGTTTTAGTATTACTGTAATTATTGCTGTTTTACATGAATCTGGTAAGTTTTGTGTCTCATCAATCTGGTTGATTACATCCAGGAGGGGCGGTATTAATAAGTCTTTAAATGTTTTGTAGAATTCTATTGGGAGTCCATCCTCTCCTGGTGTCTTATTATTTGGTAATTTTTTTTATTATCTCTTGTATTTCTACTGTTCCAAATGGTTCTGTTAATTTATTTTGTTCCTCTATTTGTAGTTTTGGTAGTTCAATTTTAGTCAAAAATTCATCTATTTTCCCTTCTTTCCCTTCGTTTTCAGTTCGGTATAATTGTTCATAGAATTCTCTAAAGTTTTCCTTAATTTCTTTTGGATTATATGTAATTTGTTTGTCTTTTTTCCTTGTTGCCAATACCATTTTCTTAGTTTGCTCTGTCTTAAGCTGCCATGCTAAGATTTTGTGTGTTTTTTCACCTAGTTCATAATATTTCTGTTTTGTCTTCATTATATTCTTCTCTACCTTATATGTTTGTAATGTTTCATATTTTATTTTTTTATCTGCCAATTCTATTCTTTTAGTTGTATCTTCCTTCATTGCTAATTTTTTTTCTATGTTTACTATTTCCCTTTCCAACTGCTCTGTTTCCTGATTATAGTCCTTCTTCATCTTGGTTACATAACTTATTATTTGCCCTCTAATGAATGCTTTCATTGCGTCCCATAGTATAAACTTATCTTCCACTGATTCCGTATTTACTTCAAAATACATTTTTAATTGTTTTTCAATAAATTCTCTAAAATCCTGTCTTTTAAGTAGCATGGGGTTTAATCTCCATCTATACATTCTTGGAGGGATGTCCTCTAGCTTTACTGTCAGTATTAAGGGTGAATGGTCCGATAGCATTCTCGCTTTATATTCTGTTTTTCTTACTCTATCCTGCATACTAGCTGATAACAAAAATAGGTCTATTCTTGAGTATGTTTTATGTCTAGCCGAGTAGTATGAGTATTCCTTTTCCTTTGGGTTTTGTTTCCTCCATATATCCAAAAGTTTCATTTCTTGCATTGATTTAATTATAAATTTGGTTACTTTGTTCTTCCTGTTAATTTTTTTCCCCCGTTTTATCCATATTTGGATCCAAATTCAGATTGAAATCCCCTCCTATTAGTATGTTCCCTTGCGTATTAGCTACCTTCAAAAAGATATCTTGCTTAAACTTTTGATCTTCTTCGTTAGGTGAATATATATTAAGTAGATTCCAAAGCTCCGAATATATCTGACATTTTATCATAACATATCTCCCTGCTGGATCTATTATTTCCTCTTCTATTTTAAATGGCACATTTTTGCTAATTAATATAGCCACTCCTCTTGCTTTTGAATTATACGATGCTGCTGTTACATGTCCTACCCAATCTCTCTTTAATTTCTTGTGCTCCAATTCAGTTAAGTGTGTTTCTTGGACAAATGCTATATCTATTTTCTCAGTAAATTTAGTAGTTTCTTCCTTTTAATTTGGTTATGTATTCCATTAATATTTAAAGTCATATAGTTCAGCGTAGCCATTTTATATTTTGTTTATCTTCTCTTTCCGTTTTTCCATCATTACCTTTCCTCCTTTTCCATTTCTGTTTTCTTATTTTCAACTCTTTATAAGACAACATTCCTACAACATCCAACATTTTCCTTATTCTCCTATTTCTATCTTCTTTATCCCCAATCTCCCCTTCCCCTCCTGAGTTGTCCTTTATCCCTTGTCGGACAACCACATCTCCCCTCTCCATTTGGATTTGCGAATCCACTCGCAAGCGTCAACTGATTTTGCAGTGACCGCTATTTTCCCCAACCCAGCCCCCCCCAGAAAAGATTTCACTTTTCATGTCACAAAGGTCACTCTTTTAATTCCCTCCTTATTCTCTCTATTCCATTACCTTCCCTTATTAATTCTTGTCTATACTATCTATATTTTCCTCTAATTACAGATACATTCACGTATGCACATTGTCTCTATTCACTCTTATACCTCTTTACCCGCATACATATCAATCGTGGTCATTTTTACTCTCATTACCCGTCTTCATCCCTCAGTCTATTTTTGTCTTTACCCACATACATATCAATCGTGATCATTTTTACTCTCATTACCCGTCTTCATCCCTCAGTCTATTTTTGTAATTGCTCTGCAAATTTTCGTGCTTCTTCTGGATCCGAGAATAGTCTGTTTTGTTGTCATGGAATAAATATTTTCAATACCGCTGGATGCTTCAGTATAAATTTATACCCTTTCTTCCATAAAATCGCCTTTGCTGTATTGAACTCTTTTCTCTTCTTTAGGAGTTCAAAACTTATATCTGGATAAATGAAGATTTTTTGCCCTTTATACTCCAGTGGTTTGTTGCCCTCTCTTACTTTTTCCATTGTCTTCTCCAGAACCTTTTCTCTTGTAGTATATCTTAGGAATTTTACTACAATAGATCTTGGTTTTTGTTGTGGTTGTGGTTTAGAGGCCAATGCTCTATGTGCCCTTTCTATTTCCATTTCTTGCTGTAGTTCTGGACATCCTAGGGTCTTAGGGATCCACTCTTTTATAAACTCCCTCATATTCTTGCCTTCTTCATCTTCCTTAAGGCCCACTATCTTTATGTTATTTCTTCTGTTATAATTTTCCATTATATCTATTTTTTGAGCTAGTAGTTCTTGTGTCTCTTTAGTTTTTTTATTAGATTCCTCCAATTTCTTTTTTAAGTCTTCTACCTCCATTTCTGCTGCTACTGCCCGTTCTTCCATCTTGTCCATTTTTTTCCCCATTTCTGTTAAGGTCATATCTATTTTATTCACTTTCTCTTCTGTGTCGTTTATTCTTCTTCTTAAATCATTGAATTCCTGTGTTTGCCATTCTTTAAATGACTCCATGTATCCTCTAACAAGAGAAAGTATATCATTTACCTTGCCTTTCCCTTCATCTATTTCACTGTATTCTTCCTCTTCTTCTTCCTCTGGGTTGGCCATCTGTTGTTTCTTTGTTGCCCTGTCCTTCTCTTCTTTCTTGTTTTCATTGTTTTCTGTGGTCTCTTCTTGCTGCAGGTGTTCTGCAGCTGTCGTTGCCGGCTGTGGAGATCGACTCCCCAGCTGGTCCCCCCTCCCGTCGGTGTGTTTTTTTTCATGCGCATGCGCGGTTGCGCACTTTTACTCGGCTCTGCGAGCCATTGTTGTAGTTCTATTTCTACCGACCTGAGGAAGCGGGCTTCTCTCTCCACAGCAGGCCTCTTCGGACAGGTAAGGCCTTCTCTTTCTTCCTCTGTTGTCTTCTCTTCCTCTCTTCTTACCGTTGATTTTGATTTTTCTTTTTTTGTCGCCATCTTCTTTCCACCTTTATACTCACTTTTCTTTAACTTTTATTTCTGTGCCTTTGTATTTCCTCTTGTTTTTCCCGACTTTTCTGGAGAGGGCTGGAGTTCACCGTCCGGCCACTACTCCATCACGTGACTCCTCCCCTACAACTGCCAAACTTTAAAAATTATTATAGAGCCGCACAATTAAGATACCTATCAGATTTTTATCAAACAAGGGAAAAACCAGACTGGACGAGATTAGAATTAGATAAAATAGGGGAAAAGATACCTGAACACATATTATATAAATGGGATGAAAAATTGGTACAACATAGAAGTTCTCCAGTATTACATCATCTCCTCAATATTTGGAAGAAGATTCATGTAGAAAGAAATAAAACAAATTATCAATTACCAAAACTAATATTGACGCAAAACAAGTTACTCCCTTTTACAATAGATAACCTTTCCTTTAGAGAATGGGAAAAAAAAGGGATTAAAAGAATAGAAAATTGTTTTTCAGGAAATAGATTCTTATCCTTTGAACAAATGAAAGATAAGTACAATATAACTGGAGATACAGCGCTGGCATATTACCAATTGAGATCCTACTTGAAGGATAAATTAGGAAGCAGTTTGAGTTTGCCAGAGACAAGTAACCTTGAATATGTGATTACAGATACAATGATAATCAAAAGATTTATAACAAATATGTATATTAAACTGCAAGAAAAGGAGAATGAGGAAACAAATGGTAAAACTAAGCAAATATGGGAACAAGATTTAAATATAAAGATAAAAAAGGAAACATGGGAGAAATTATGTTCTGGAACGATGAGAAATACAATAAATACGAGGCTACGTATGATACAATATAACTGGATATATTGTATACTATACATTACACCTCAAAAGTTAAATAAATGGGACCCAACAGTATCTGATAGATGTTTTCGATGTAAAAAAGAAATGGGAACAACAATTCATGCAATCTGGACATGTGAGAGAGTAGAAAAATTTTGGGAAGATCTCAACCAGATATTAAATAAAATAACAGAAAACAATATACCAAAGGATCCAGAGATCTTTCTCCTAAGCAACATAAAAAACAAAGAATTTGGAATTGATTTGGAGGATGCACAAAAAAGATTTGTTAAGATAGCTCTGGCAGTAGCAAAAAAATGTATTATGTCAACCTGGAAATTGGAAGATAATTTGAAAATACAACAATGGTATATAGAAATGAATAAATGTACTCCATTAGAAAAAATAACATATAGTTTAAGAAATAATATTGAAATATTCGAACAAATATGGGAGCCTTACATTAAATACAATAGCGAAAACCTACCGGGAACAATCATTACCTAAGTTGATGGAAGGAGAAGGAAAGAAAAGAATGGACTCAGTAGAATTTCTGGTGTTTTTTTTTGTTGAGTGACAACATTGTCTGACTGGTTTAATGTATCCTAGATTGTATACCTTAAATGGATGGGAGGGGGGGGTGGGTTGGGAGGAGGGGGGAGAAAATGTCACTGTATATGTGTGAAAAGGAAAAAGTGTGTAACATGGCTAATGTGATTTATGGTGTGAAAAATAAAAAATTTTAAAAAAACATTATACTTTAGGCATTTAAGTAGACAAGGTTGTGAAAGCAATAGGGTCCCTATTGATCATGGATGTGTTGCATGACAAGTGGACTGAAGCCACATATATTTAGCCACTGAAAAGAGGGATATTTATTCTTCCAAGTGCCAAATACACAAGATGAAAAGCCATTAAACCCACTCTATTAACCTGTCATTTATCATCTCCATTTGGCAAATTTACTCCAAAAATTTCATAGATCTGTCACCAGATGCCCAAAGCAAAGTTATTTCCAAGAAGAAATAACGACAAAGTACTGGAAATACACAGACAGGCAGCATTCTACAGAGAGAGTAAAATAAATAGCATTTCTATTAATAGCAATTAATCTTGTAATTCCTTCATGAATATTATAGTACGTTATCAGCCAGAAGCCATGCTGCCACCCTCTACCAAAAATGTCGTCTTGAAGTTGATAACATTGTGTGGGAAGTGTTTTGGCTGTTGAAACGAGTTCCTCTCTTCATGCTTGAAGTCGGTTCTTTATGATGCATAATGATGCTGGAGATTGGTATTGCTTTTTTTTTTAAAAAGTATTATTAGACTGTGTTTGCATTTTTTTAATGTTCTGCGTACATAGAGTCAATACCAGATTATTTTCCATCTTTAAGCATTCCAATAAATTTGTCTGCAGCAAAAATTTACAGGTACAACAACAACTCCAGCAACGGACCCACGAGCTAGTTTAAGAAGATCTGATCTCGTGGACACAGGGAGGGGCTACAGGTCAAGCTGTGACGCCGAGACCTGAGCCTTCCACTCCTGGCCAACCTACCGTCCTTGGAGAACAAATTTGATGAATTCCAAGCCAGACTTCAACATCCAAGAGTTATCAGGGAGTGCTACGTGATGTGCTTTACAAGAAACATGGCTAAACAGGAGGCGTGGAGGGCAGTCGTGCAGTCCTAAACCTCCCCAGCCAGTTTTTTTTTTAAACACGCGTTTTTAAACTTTAATCTCATATATAAACGTTTTATTTCTGCTTCTAAGTACATTAGTTTTCTATAATGGTGGCTAATATTAAAAAAACCTAAGGTTCAAGTACAGAAAAAACTACTTTTTAAAAGTGCTGAAGAACTGAGGCCTACCTGTCCAGCTGGAACCATGGAGCTGCCGTCGGGAGCCTCCAAGCCACAGAGAACACCAGCCAGGTTTTTTTTTTAATTATTTTTTTATTTTTCACACCATATATCACATTAACCATGGTACACACTTTTTCCTTTTCACACATATACAGTGCCATTTTCTCCCCCCCCCTCCCTCCTCCCATCCCACCCTCCCTACCCCCCCCCTCCCGTCCATTTAAGGTATAAAATCTAGGATACATTAAACCAGTCAAACAATGTTGTCATTCAATAAAAATACACCAGAAATTCTACTGAGTACATTCTTTTCATTTCCTTTTCCTTCCGTTAACTTAGGTAATGATTGTCCCCGGTAGGTTTTCGCTATTGTATTTAATGTAAGGCTCCCATATTTGTTCGAATATTTCAATATTATTTCTTAAACTATATGTTATTTTTTCTAATGGAATACATTTATTCATTTCTATATACCATTGTTGTATTTTCAAATTATCTTCCAATTTCCAGAACACCAGCCAGGTTGAATATTACGCTGGCACCGGTCTTCTCCCTGCAAGATGGCGCCAGCTTTTTGAAGAAATCGACCGACGACTCGCACATTCGCAAAGTCGGGCGTGCGGCCGATCCGACAGAACAAGGAATCCTTGGGCCCGTGCTGCTGTCAGGGGAGTCAAGGATGCACAGAACGGCGCTGGAAAACGCCCTTGCGCAGCCCCTCACTCTGCCGGGCATACGCGGTGCTTCCAGGGTCCGGGATCTGTTAGAACGTGTGTAGGCTGTGGGGGGGCCCGAGGGGCGGCGCCCCAACGTGGTTGGGGTGCCGTCGTCAGGTGTCCAAATCCGCAGCCGCATGGGAAAAGTCCTAACGATGAGGGAGCAAGAAGAGGACTTACCTTATACAGCTAGTTCACAGGAACAACTGGAGGAGGAGCTTGAAGAAGGTGGGTCTCAAGATGAGGCACTGGAACCTGGACTCTATTTTTACTGTGTTGGAAGGGATTGCTTGTTATATGGACACAATGTCTCATCAAATGACTCAAATGCAATCTACAATAGCTGAAGATTTATCTATGCTTATAATTCAGTAGATGAGGTACAGGAAAAATTTTTAAAATTTGGGTCAGCTTTTTCTGAATGTAAAGAGCAAGTTCAATGTATTAAAGAAAAAAATAGAAACAGTGGAAGATTCATTCGTGGATTGGGGAATTCAGAAGAGAGAATTATTTTTAAAAATTGATTCATTGGAAAATCAAAGCCTGAGAAATAATGTAAAAATTGTGGGCCTTCCAGAAGATATGGAAGGTGCGGATCCGATAAAATTATTTAAGGTGTGGATTCCTGAGATGTTAGGTAAAGAGTTCTTTCCGGGTGGTTTGGTACTGGAAAGGGCACATGGAGCGTTGAGGAGGAAAACGTTACCGGGTCAACCGTCACGAGCAGTGTTAATTCGGTGCTTGAATTATCAGGATAGGGAAATGATTGTACGGTTGGCGGGACAGAAGGGACGACAGAGTCAATCTCCAAAGATGAGTCAGAATAATAGATTTTTAATGCTGATTTGAGCCAAGAAATTATCAGACGTCGACGTGAGTTTAATTCTGCCACAGATGTGCTGTGGCGGAAAGGATACAAGTTTGCTTTTCGATACCCTGCAGTGTTGAAGGTTTTTTTATGGGAATTATCAGTCTCAATTTTTTGAGAATGATCACGATGCATTGGTTTTCACTAATTTGTTACCGGATTTACATGGTCAGGGAAGAATCTCACCGTCGTCACCTAAAAGAAGGGCCAATGGACATGGAAATGGACAGAATGGAAAAGATGGGAAGAAGGAGGCTTTGACACACAGTCCTTGTGATGTTGAAGATTCAAATCAATCTCTGGGACTGGAGTCCCAGGGCTGAATATATTAATGATGTTGAATTTCATTATTATATATATTGTATTTCTGGCTGGGGGGGAGGTGGATGGCACTGATATCTTTGATAGTCATCTGCCACTGGTGGGGTGTACCACACCCAGTGTTTTAGGGAATTACTACCTTTGGGTGTATTTTTTTTTCGGGGGAGGGGGGGAAAGAAACATGGCTAAACGTGGACATTGCAGACACGGCGCTGCTCCATCGCAATGATCGAACGCAAGCGTCTGGAAAAACCAGGGGAGGGAGCGTTTGTGTCATTATCAATTCATCACGGTGCACAAACTTCATGGTCATGTCCCAGTCCTGCTCGCCCAACCTGGAACATCTGGCGTCGCCCATTCTACTTGCTGAGGGAGTTCACCGCCATCATCCCCAGGCTAACGACAGACTGGCACTAGAAGGAGCACTGTGATTAAACAGCCATGAGACAGCAAATCAAGATGCCTTCCCGATTGTTGTGGGAGACTTCAATCAGGCCAACCTGAAGAAGTCTCTGACCAACATGTCACATGCGGGAACAGGGTAACCAACATAATCGACCAATGCTACATCACCATGAAAATCATATACCCAGCCATACCACGACCTCACTTTGGCAAGTCTGATTACCTGGTTGTACTTCTACTCCCAGCAAAGATTGAAGATCACAGTACCAGTAGTGAAGACAGCAAAGGTATGGTCAAGAGAGGTGGAGGAGCATCTGCAGGACTGCTTTGAATCGGTGGACTTGAACATATTCAAGAACTCATCCATGGAATTGAATGAATATGCAACAGGTTTCACCTACTTCACCAACACCTACGTGATGAGCCTGTGCCCACATGCAAATACTGGGTGTTCCCCAACAAGAAGCCCTGGATGAATCAGAGAATATGCAACTTGCTGAGAGCAAGAACAAGGGCATTTAAGCTCAGGGATTGAGATCTTTACAAGAAGTCCAGGTACGACCTGTGGAAGGCCATCTCCGAAGCAAAGTGGAAGCTGGAGGAAGCTAGAGACAGAGATACGCCAGCTATGGCATGGAGTGCAGGCCATTACAGCCTACAAAGCAAGGGTGAACACTATAGATGGCTAAAATGTTTCACCTCTAGGCCTCTGTACCGCCCCCCCCCACCCCCCCACCGCAACTGGATCTTTGACTTTCTCATCAGAAGACCGCAGTCAGTACACATTGGAAACAACTCCTCTTCACTGATCATCAACACAGGTGCACTCCAAGGATGTGTGTTTAGCCCATTGTTCTACTCATTATACACCCATAACTGTGTGGCCAGACACAATTCCAATGCTATCTACAAGTCTGCTGACAACACCAGTTATCGGCAAAGTCAAAAACAACAATGAGGAAGCAGAGAGGAGAAAGATCAGCTCGTGGAATGGTGTCACCACAACAACATCAGCAAAACCAAGGAGGTGATCGTGGACTTCAGGAGGAAGTCAGAGAAACATGACTCAGTCCTCATCAAGGGATCAGTAGTGGAGAGGGTTAAGAACTTCAAATTCCTGGGTGCCAACATCTCCAAAGATCTGTCCTGGAGCCTCCAAGTTGATGCAATCATGGAGATGAGAATATTCAGTATGTGACTGAAAAATCTCAAACTTCTACAGGAGTAATGTGGAAAGCATTCTGGTTGGTTACTACATAACTGCCTGGTATGCAGCTGCCATCTTTCAGGACAAGAAAAAAAAACTCCAGAGGGTTGTTAATCGGCCTGTGACATTACAGTTACCAGACTTCACTCCATCGAGGACATGTACATGAGACGATGTCTTAAAAAAGCAGCCTCTATCCTCAATGGCCCCTACCACCCAGGCCATCCTCTCTTCACTCTGCTATCATCGGGGAAAAGGTACAGGAGCCTAAAGACAAGCACTCAGCAGCAGAAGGACAGCTTCTTCCCCACTGCCATTAGATTCCTGAATAATAAATGATCCAAAGATACTGGATTACTTTTTGTACACTATTTTTTTTAAAGTAATGTCATAAGATTATTGGCTGAGGAAGAAATGTTGGCTAGAATACCAGAAGAAATTTTGGCAGAATACTGAGAAAACCCGCAACTCTATTTTTGAATGGTGCCATGGGACTTTTTAAATTTAGCCACAAAAGCAGACCTGAAAAATCTTCATGCAAAAGAACACCTCTGGCAATGCCTAGCATTAGAATTCCATTGAATTATGCCAACTAAATCACTCTCTTAATTGGTAAACAATGATACCACCACATGAAAAAAAATTAGAATTTCTTTCGAAAACTTCCAATTCAAAAAAATCCTTCCTTTCCTGCAGCCAGTGCCTTTATTGCCATGTGCTTCCATGCACATCCCCATCCTCTTTGTACCATATTCAATAGATCATTTTCAATGTGCAAAACATCACGTGCTAGCTGGCGACTTCTAGCAAAACTTATCCCAAAAATACGTGCACTTCCCATCAGTGGTCATCTTTGACTGAAAAAAAGAACAGGAAGCCAAGCTATTTTTTTCTGTCATTCCCAAGTCATCGTATTCTGCCAACTTGGAACAGGTTAGGGATAACATCAGGCATCTTTCAGCTCGGAAATGCCATCAGTAATTGTATATTAAAGGTATAATGGCTAGATTTCTGCAGCTGAATAAAATATGCCATAGATGTTTTTTCTCATAGGTTTCTATGAAAAATGGGGACTTCATTTTAATCGAGCTATGATGATCCATCAGGTATTTAACATGCTAGAATTTCACTTTAGGAATTCTAAACATACTTTTAAAGAAATGAAATGGCCTATCTATGGTCACATAACAAATTCTAATATAAATTCAATTTTATACCAGAATTATTACACATTTCCCACAACAGTACAACTTATTTAAGCCCAACCATCTTCAATTGCTTCCTTGTTTTATCAAGTCTTTCTTCTATCACAAGATTCTCAAGACCGGTGGGGTGTGGGAATTTTTTTGGTGGGGCATGGGGCTTAAGAATATCTTAGTGGGGCGTAGGAATATTTTGGGAAATAATTAAAAAGTTGGTTTGAAAAAATAAACTCGTTATGTTGGGGTGAAAGATGCGACTTGGCAACACTGTCAGGACATCACAATTGTGGTAACTTCCAAGTAAAATCATTTTGTTCTTTTTATTTTCATAACGTGTTTTTGCTCTTCTGATGTTTCTCCATTGTTTCTTTTATTTTAACTGCTGTTACGCTTGGTTAACATTATAATTATATTTTTTTCCAAATTATATCATTGGCGATGAGAATTCCAAATTATCTCAACAATCATGTCTCCATACATACCCCTTTACTTTTCCAGTTCAGAAATGACTGTATGTATCTTTGTGCACTCGCATATTGATGGGGGGCAGGACCGGGGGGATGGGGGGTCTGCCCCAGGCACCAGCCAGAGAAGGATGCCAAAAATTGGGGGAAAAAATCCCAATGTTACAAGCCCAGAGGACCCCAAAACCAGCAGCAATAGATATTCACCAAGACAAATGGTAAAAAAAAGTTGCTTTTAATCATCTTTAAACATGAAAATAGAATCAGACTTTAACTTATCTCTATTGACTTACTTAACCTCCTTCTAATTCTAAGCGCACGTGTACGTAATGTGTCTGTAAGTTCAGAAAAGTTCTTTGGTTCACAGTCCAATCTCACTTCTCATTCCTCCAAGTTCACTGGTTACAGGAAATTCTTAAAGTGTGCACAGAATTTAACATTTATAAAGTTCACCAGGGTTTGGTGCTTGAAAGGTAAATGGTTGCCGCTCAGGAAGGTTCTTGTCGGTTTTTCAGACGAAACTTTCCCCTTCAGGGTTCTCCAGATTATAACCTCTTTCTTTCAGGTCACTACAGAGTTCCTTTTTGTTTCCCTTATTCCAAGCAAAACAATAAACAGCTAGTCCTCTCCTCTTGCATGAACCACAAGTATGCCCTGTCCAATCCCAGTTGCTTCTGCTGGCTCTCACACTGTACAAGTGGTGTGTGTGTGTGTGTGGAGACACAGAGAGAAAAGCCTGTTTGACTCTCTCTGCTCGCAAAACCACATGACCCTCTTAGAACAACAAATTTACTTCCAGACAATCTGTTGCCTTTTGTAAACAACAATCCATTATTGAAGTCTTCAAAGCTCTTCCAAAGGCTCTGAGGCCCCGATATGTCTAGCATGGGGAAGAGCTCCAGTATTTTAAATAAGATCTCTTTTAAAGTCTTTGTAACCTACTCTAACAAACCTTTACAAATTTATCTCCCAAAATCATATCTATATACTCTGTTACTCCAGAAAGTAAAGCACAAGGCTAAGCACAGTTTTGATGCACTCTCTGCGAGAAAAAAATGTCAGAAACCACACTAGTGTTTTTTTTTTTTTTAGGGACAGTATTCTTCCTTTACTTTTTTCAATTATAAGACATAATAAAATATTGATTAATCTATTTCAGGGACCTCATGCTGTTGTATTTCAATCTGTTTCAGGGAGCTCCCATTGTTGTATATTCAAAATGAGCAGACCAAGCAAGAAAAACATTTGTCAATATTCAGTGGAGTTCTTGAAGTTTGGGTTTATACCTGCTCTACACAATGAATGTGCACCTTTTTGCCTATTATATCAACAGACTTTGACAACTGAATCAATGAAAGCAGGCCGTCTTGAAGCTCATTTGAGGGCAAAACATCCTAACAATGTCAATTCAAAATTGCAATGTTTTAAAATCACTGAAAGAGAAATTTGAAAATAGATTTTAAAAATCACTTTATTATTCGCTGCGCAAACTTCGGCCCTGAATCGTACACTTGAAGCTCGCTATGAAATTTCTCTGCTGATAGCAAAACATGGGAAGGATCATACGACTGGGGAGGAACTGATTAAACCCACAATATCATCGCATCTCAAAACAGTTCTGCAAAAGGATAACAAAGGTGCCCGAGCAATACCATTGAGTAATTGTACTGTCTGCAACAGAATAGATGACATGGGTCAAGATGTTGGAAAAACAGCTTATTGAGAAGTTAAAAATTACAAAAGTTCTCAATACAACTGGATGAATTTACTGTATGGGACAGTGAGGCTCTGTTTTTGGCATACACAAGATATATTGATCAGGAGGAGATTCAAGAAGAGATGTTTTGTGAGTCATGAGAAAGAACCCCGACTACAGTTGAATCTACAGCAAGTTCAAAAATTATTTGGTGGAAAATGAAATACCAAAAGGAAATATTGTATCTTGTGCTGCAGATGGTGCACCTGCTATGATGGGTAAAAAAAAACAGGATGTTTTAAATTAACGAAGGATGAAAACCCAAACATGTTGGTTGCGCATTGTGTTATCAGCCGAGAAAACTTAGTTGCCAAGAAAGTTTCCCTTGTTCTAAATGAGATACTGCATTCTGTGATCAAGTGTATCAATGCCATCAAAGCTAATGCCAAATGTGAATGTCTTTTTAAGCATTTTATATTGATAAAAATGCAGGACATGCAAGATTGTTGATGCACACTGAAGTAAGGTGGTTGTCAAAAGGAAACTGCTTCAAAAGGTTTATGGTGAATTTTTGAAGGATGAACCTGAAATGAAGCTCTTGCTAACAACAGATGGCAAAGCTTATGTGAGTTACTTGACTGACATTTTTGAGAAATACATTGAACAAGCAACTCCAAGTAGCAAATATGACGCTCGTTGATGCAAAAAAACAAAGATATTTGGATTCATGACACTTCTAGAATTATGCCAAAGAAATATTTCTGCAAGAAATTTCAGTCAATTTCATTAGCTGAATAAGTATGAGGTAATTAATTCTGCTACAAACATTATCGTTGACCATTTGAAAATGCTGGTTACCGACTTCAAAGATATATTTTGTGATTTAAAGGCAATGCCTTGGTTAACTCAGCCATTGCTGGTGGACTTATCTGAAGTTCCAGTGCAATACCAAGAGAAGTTATCCGAGTTGCAACATGATGAATCTGTGAAAACTCTGTTCAAAGTGAAAGGAACCGTGACTAATGAGATCAAAAAGACCCAAACTCAACTTCCATTGTCTTATTTAATAGAATGTAGCTTCAGTCCTGTTAGTGATTTGCTACAAGCTAATAGAAACCGACTGAAAATGACAAAACGTGGAGATTTAAAGTTGAAACTAACCAAATTAGTCCCTCAAATCAAAAAAATCTGCAGCCAGCGTCAGGAGCAAGGTTCCCATTGAAGTTACGACAATTGCTGAATGTGTTTGAGATGGTTGACATATTGATGTATGAGTTGAATATGAAATATGTGTTGAAATACACTTGGAGTAAATTATTTAATTAAAACTTCTTTTAAATATATAACTTTTTTTCCACTAATTGTGGGGTGTACGTTTTTTTTTAAATTAAAATGGGGCTAGGTCAAAAAAGGTTGAGAACTACTTATGGGCTAAGTTGATCTGTCACGGAGCCTCCTTGTTGATGCAGTCACGATGAAGGCTCCTAGCATCTATACTTTGTGAAGGTCATATGCATTAAATGGTAGGCTATTGAGATGTGCAGAGCAACAAAGGGATTTAGGAGTTATGGTAAATAGTACCCTCAAGGCTGATACTCAGGTAGATGGTGTGCTGAAGAAGGGATTTGGAATGTTGGCCTTCATAAATCGGAGTATTGAATTCAAGAGTAGGGAGGTTATGATGAAATTGTACAAGGCATTGGTGAGGCCAAATTTGGAGTACTGTGTACAGTTTTGGTCACCAAATTATAGGAAAGATATAAACAAAATAGAGAGAGTGCAGAGAAGGTTCACGAGAATGTTGACAGGATTTCAGGGTCTGAGTTACAGGGAAAGGTTGTGCAGACTAGGGCTTTTTTCTCTGGAGCGTAGAAGATTGAGAGGGGACTTGATAGAGGTGTTTAAGATTTTAAAAGGGACAGACAGAGTAAACGTGGATAGGTTTTTTCAATTAAGAGTGGGGGAGATTCAAACTAGAGTGCATGGTTTAAGATTGAAGGGGGAAAATTATAAGGGGAACATGAGGGGAAATTTCTTTACGCAAAGGGTGGTAGGGATGTGGAATGAGCTTCCGACAGATGTGGTCGAGGCGGGATCATTGGTTACATTTAAGGAAAGACTGGATAGTTACATGGATAGGAGAGGACTGGAGGGGTATGGACTGGGTGCTGGTCAGTGGAACTAGGAGGGTGGGGATTTGTTACGGCATGGACAAGTAGGGCCGAACTGGCCTGTTCTGTGCTGTAAATGGTTATATGGTTAAGAGTTTGAGGAGATTCAGTACATCACTGAAAACTCTCAAAAACTTCTACAGGTGTACTGTGGAGAGCATTCTGGCTGGTTGCATCACTGTCTGGTACGGAGGTGCCAACACTCAGGAAATAAAAAAACTCCAGAAGGTTGTTAACTCGACCTGTGACATCACAGGCATCAGACTTTACTCCATTGAGGAAATCTGCAAGAGATGATGTCCTAAGAAACACAGCATCTATCCTCAAGGACCCCCATCACCTCTTCACTCTGCTCCCATCAGGGAAAAGTACAGGAGCCTGAAGATAAGCACTCAGCAGCACAAAGACAGCTTCTTTGTGACTGACTATTTCCTGCCCTATTTGTATTTATTCTGTAAGATAGTTTATATAAATGTTTGCACTGTGATGCTGCCACAAAACAAAGAATTTTGTGACACGTTCATGTCAATAAATTCTGCTTCTGAAGCGCAACCAAATAGGATGTGCTCAGATAGGCAACTCAGTTGGTGTAAAAAAAATTGGGTTGAAGTGTTTGTTTCTGTTCTGTAGGACTCCGTGGCATCTATTAATCCAGTACTAAACAAAATGAATCTAAAACTATCCACTTTTTTTTGCCAAATATGAACAAACCAGTGAACATTTAGGTAATGCAGATAAGGAAAGGACATGGGTTCATTTTCTATCTGCTCTCAACTCCCCTTTCCAACCCACCCCCACCCCAGATAAACTGGGTCAATAGCAAAATCCCCAGAACAAAGAGGAAGTAACATCAAAAACGGCTTATTAGATCTTCAATTATTTTGTTTACAACTATATTAATATGTGACAGAGCGTTCTATAACACCAAAATGGTCAAATGTTCACACTTAGTAAGTTATCATCCTGAGCAAGGCCCAATTAAGTGTTCTTTCCAAATAATACCATATATTACACACAAACCACTGCAGTTACAAACAGGAATGGAATTCAGCATTCAAGATATCGATTGCTGTTAGATCTATCAAGGGAAATATAATGCTTGATTGCAAAGTATATACTAAGAAGCATACGATAAATAATTGCAGTGCTTACATACATGATCAAAACTTTTTGACATTAATTCTAGATGCTTTACAAAAGCCTTCGTACAACTAGCACTGATGATGGTTTCACTCATAGCTTTTATTGGTTTTTGATGCTTGTCACAAGTTGCTAATTTTGTCTAAAAAGAGTGCCAATTGTGTTTAAAAAAGAATCAAACTGTTAAATTCCATATTTTAAATAATAATGAAGAATGTATACATACAAGTGATAATTGCAATTTCAAAGTCAGACTTAATTACACAATTCTTGCTTGCAGGCATTGCAAGTTTGCTATCCAAAATACTCCAGCACAAAGTGAGGATCTCCCTGCAGGGATTACTAAAAAAATGCAATAACACATTGTTTAATGATGATTTTTACTCAGCAAATCCAGTTGTTAATACAGTATTTTTAGTCTATCCCTTATCAAAAGATAAAAATGTTATTATGAAAAAAACATTTCATTAATTTTAGCCACATAAAGTAGAAAATAAAGTATCGGGATAGACAAACAAACTGGTTTATAATAATACCAACGCAGCAGAGAAATTTACTAATAGCTGCATTACTTTCTGTTGCTTACCTCCTCAAAATATCTGAAAGAAGGACTGCCTAAACATCTGTGCTGAGCCCAACAACTTTCAAGTTCTGTATTCTAATAATTCTGTGGGTATTTTCTTCCAAATTCTCCAATGAATTTTATTTGGTGTAATAATGCAAAAGCATCACAAACTGATCCAAATAGTTCAAACCTGCAAACATCATTAAATGACACAGTTCAACAATTCCATGGTTAACCAATATCTTCATCCTTTTACTGACAGTATGTACTGTCATTAGTAATGGTATGAAATCCTTGTAACTGTAAACCCTCTGCACTCAAAACTGTACAGCTAAATACCTTCCAATTCCATCTTCAAATTTGCCAACGCACCATAGTAGTGGGCCAGCTAACGACGAGATGGAATACAGGAAAGCGGTTGAAAATCTAGTAGCATAGTGCCAAGATAACAAACTCTCCCTTATTGTCAATATCTGAAAGATAAAGGAGATGATCATTGTCTTCACAAGAGAGGAAGAGTCCACTCCAGTACACATAAATGGTGCTGAAATTGAAAGGGTAGATAGCTTCAAGTTTTTTTTAAACCCCCCCAAAAAATCTCCAATAGCCTGACCTAGGGCAAGCACCTTGATGAAATGATCAAGTAAGTGTAACAATGCTTTGTAGCATCTGCCACAGCAGCAATATCAAATAAATGCTCGCTACTCTCAGTTCTTGGTAGAATGCTTTTAATCATGCAATCTGCCCTCTTTTACATCATTTCCAGTTCAAAAGCATCAAACTGGAAATGGCGTGTTAACATGTTCACAAAGCATCCCAACCGCACGTGTGTCTGCCCCAGGATTTCAGAGGGCCCACACCATATTCTTGAGTGAGTACACCATGGCGATTCGGCCCATGCCGGGTCCTGACCATCCGGCCCGCTACACTACCCCCCTCACCAGAATCACCTTTAAAACATACACACGCAGTAGACTTAGGAGGGCAACCTCTGAACCTTAGGAAAGGATATAGCACAGGTAATGATGTCCAAGTATGTGGACTTTAAAAGGTCCACCATGAATAAGTCCATTCTCCCACCAATCTCCAATGTGAACACTTCACCGTCATGCCGCAAAACCTCGAAAGGTCCTTCATATGGGCTTCGTAGTGGAGTGCCTTGTCCTTGACAATGGACAAATACATGCTCTGCCGAACGTAGGTTCTCAGGAACATGGGAAGGTGGATCGCCACGGCATCTCACTGGTCTCCAAGTCTCTACAGAACATTAAACTCATCAAAATCCGCATCTGGTCGGTCAAAGTGCACGTCACCTGAAACAGTTAGAGGGGCACCATAAACCATTTCCACTGATGAAGCAGGCAAATCTTCCTTCACCACAGATCTTATTCCCAGTAGTACCCAAGGCAAATGATCCATCCAGTTGGGACCTAGGAGTCTGGATTTCAAGGTGGTCTTACGGTATCTGTGGAAGCGTTCAACCAACCCGTTTGACTGTGAATGATAGGCAGTGGTATGATGTAATTAGCTTCCACAGAAATGCGCCAAACCAGTCCATAAGGACAAAGTAAACTGGGCCCCACGATCTAA
This sequence comes from Narcine bancroftii, assembly GCF_036971445.1. Lineage (NCBI taxonomy): Eukaryota > Metazoa > Chordata > Chondrichthyes > Torpediniformes > Narcinidae > Narcine > Narcine bancroftii. Next base: position 141,665,730 of record NC_091473.1, on the reverse strand, counting down.
TGTGATGTGGGTGGGAACACCATATCTTGCCACTTAGTGGTTGAGGAACACCCGGGCACAGGTTTCGGCATCACTGGTGGGGAGAGGAATGGCTTCCAGCCATCACACAAGACAGTCGACCACAGTGAGCAGATAACTCATGTCCCTGCTTACTGGTAGAGGACTAACAAGGTCAACGTGCACGTGATCAAACTGGTGCTCCACAGGAGAAAAATTTTGCACTGGGGCCTTTGTACGTCTATGAATTTTGGATTACTGACAGGACACACCTGGCCCACAGCGTGACATGCCAGACGAATCTCGAGGACATGAGGCGCACAATGGCTCTAACGGAAAGATGGGAAAAGCTATGGGTGGAGTTTGTGCGAATGAACATTTGGACTGGCAATGAGAATATCGTCAAGGTAGATAAACACAAAGTCTAGGGCTTTGCCGACAACATCCATCAATCGTTCAAAAGTTTGGGCCATATTTTTGAGGCCAAACGGCATGCACAAAAATTCAAATAGGCCAAACAGTGTGATTATGGCCATTTTTGGAATGTCCGCTGGGTCCACTGGATTCTGGTGATATCCTTTCAACAGATCCACCTTGGAAAAGACCTGACAGCCGTGAAGGCGAGTTGCAAAGTCCTGTATGTGTGGGACAGGATATCTGTCCAGAACATCATTCAAGCCGCGGTAATCACCACATGGACATCAACTGCCCGATTGCTTCAGGACCATATGCAAAGGCAAAGCCCAAGGACTATTTGAAAGTCAGATGATTCCCATTTCTTCCATAGCTTTAAACTCCGTTTTGGCTTGAAGATATTTGACAGGTGGGAGTCTCCTTGCTCTGGCATGAATAGGAAGCCCCATAGTTTCGATGTAATATTCCACTCCATGAGCTGTCGAAGTGCCATGAAAACTGGTGGCCAAAAGTGACGGGAACTCAGCAATAGTGCATTTGAGTCTAGATCGTGCAAAGGAACGATTCCTGAACACGGGGAGTATGTCTGGAAATGTGGTGGCATGGACTAGCCGACCACATTTCACATCCATCAACAGATCGTGTACTCTGAGGAAGTCTGCTCCAAGGAAGGCCTGACCCACTGTAGTGATCACACAGATCCAACAAAAAATCACGCCTTCCACATGGATGGTAACCTGGTGCATGCCGAAAGTGCTGATGGACGTTCCGTTGGTCGTCTGCAACAGAGTCTCCTTGGACCTGTGCATTTTCTCAAAGAATGAGGGCAGCACCAGGCTGAGCTCTGCGCCTGTGTCAATCAGAAATTCTCTCTGATCACAGCAGTTGCACGAGTACAGAATGCCCGTTTGAGCATCAGCCGCCAAGACCACTATCAATGGCCAGCCATGTCGTTTCCCGTCAGGTCTTCCAGCCGATTGGTCGGGTAAGTACGTGGAGGGACACACCTTCGGACATTTCTTCCCCAGCCACGGTGATAGAAACACCAGTCTCTTCTTTTATTAGGACGATCAGTCCCCTTTGGTTGCGCTGCCACCACCGGAGGTGCACACAGTTCTGGAACAGCACCTGCCATATATATCAGCTGCATGTGACCACGGTATCAGCCTATCAGCCTCCTGGGCAACTGTGTATGGGTCAATGAAGTCCATTCCAACGATGGCAGAGGAGACATGTACTGGGAGTTTGGATAGAAACAGTGATTCAAATAGAAAAGTCAGTGTGGCCATTAGCAAACACAATCATTTCCATCATAAGGTTCCTGCATATTCAGGACCCAAATACCACTTCATGATTGCTGAGCTCCAGCGTGTCCAGTAAAATTCAACAGAACCGCATACATTTCTGGACCGCTGGCAAGTTGTCAAGATACTGGGTCACCTTCGCAGCCATATCCAAGGCGCTAACCACATGCTAGAATTTGGTATCTTCAGACAATGCCCCTCAGGTTAAACTGAGCTTCAACTAGCTGAAAGGGTGGGAGATGAACCCCCACAGCATTAATAGTAGCCATAGCAGCAGCTGATGCATCATCCTGTGTGGCTCACAAGTTGTTGAAAAGGTTCCAATGTTGTTGGAACCTGTCGGGGTCACCAATGTAGCGTCTGCCACAGTAGCACCATCAAATAAATGATCACTACTCACAGTACTTGGTAGAATGCCTTTAATCACGTGATCCGCCTTCTTTTATGTCACTTTCGGTTTGGAAGCCCGAAACCGAAAGTGATGTTACGACACGTCCACAAAGCATCCTGATCGCGTGTGTCTGCCCCAGGACTTCAGAAGGCCATCTTCTTGAGTGAATACACCACAGCAATTCAGCCCATCCTGGGCAGCAACTACTCAGCCCACTAAAGCTTCTACTTTCTTTGAAAACCAAGAAAGCTCAGCATGTCCTCCTGACCTTCAACAACTTCTACAGGGGTATCACTGAAAGCCTACTTGCTGGATGCATCAGAGCATGGTATGGGAGCTGCTTTGCTCAAGATCAGAATTTACAGAAAGTAGTGAATGCAGCTCAAAGCAACACAAACTTCTCTCCCTCCTTGATCTCCAGCTACATCCCCTGTTGCCTCAGAAGGCTGCCAACAGACTGATGGTCCCATCACACCCTAGACATGCTCTTACCTCCCTCCTCCCATCAGGGAGAAGGCTAGCGAAACAATAGATTATCAGGTTTAAATGGAGTTTCTTCTTTGCAGCTATCAGGCTCCTGAATGAACCCCATAACAGTGCTATCATACTGCCCTTGCTTGGTGCCAGTTGATCTTCCTTTTTATTGCAATCCTGTTGTCTGTAAATTGTGCTATTTATATGGCTGTATGAATGTTGGAGATAACATGATCGTCTATTCACAGAAGAATATTTCTTATTATACTAGGTATTTTATGACAAACTTGTCATACCCACGCTCCTGTTCGGCTCCGAATCATGGGTCCTCTACTGGCATCACCTACGGTTCCTAGAACACTTCCATCAGCGCTGTCTCCGTTCCATCCTCAACATTCATTGGAATGACTTCATCACCAATATCAAAGTACTCGAGCTGGCAGAGTCTGCAAGCATCGAATCCATGCTGCTGAAGACCCAACTGCGCTGGGTAGGTCACGTCTCCAGAATGGAGGACCATCGCCTTCCCAAGATCGTGTTATATAGCGAGCTCTCCACTGGCCACCGAGACAGAGGTACACCAAAGAAGAGGTACAAAGGCTGCTTAAAGAAATCTCTTGGTGCCTGCCACATTGACCACCGCCAGTGGGCTGATCTCGCCTCTAACCGTGCATCTTGGCGCCTCACAGTTCGGCGGGCAACAACCTCCTTTGAAGAAGACCACAGAGCCCACCTCACTGACAAAAGACAAAGGAGAAAAAACCCAACACCCAACCCCAACCCACCAATTTTCCCTTGCAACCGCTGCAAACGTGCCTGCCTGTCCCGTATCGGACTTGTCAGTCACCAACGAGCCTGCAGCAGACGTGGACATACCCCTCCATAAATCTTCGTCCGCGAAGCCAAGCCAAAGAAAATACTAATCATCTTGTTATCCTTTATTATATTCATTGGAGGTTGCATTCCCTCACTTCAAGATGGAATTCTCACACAAGTACCAGCAATTTGAAAGTGGAGACAGGATGGTCAAGAAGGCTTTTGGCACATTGGCTTTCAATCAGCGTATTGAAAACAACAGTTGGAAAGTCAAGTTGTAGTTGCTGGGGAGGATCCATTTGGATGATTGTCTTCAGTTTTGTATACTGTGCTGCAGGAAAGATGTCAAGCTGGAGATGGTACACAGATTTATGAGGATGTTACCAGGATTGACGGCCTGATCTACAAGGAGAGGTTGACCAGCTTACGGAGCACAGGAGAATAAGGGGTGAATGCATGGAGGCATACAAAATCATGAGGGGAATAGATTGGGTGAATGCAGAGAGTGATTTGCCCAGAGTATGGGAAATTGGTAACCAGACAACAGAGGTTTAGTGAGGGAGGAAGAGAAGAGATTTAACGGGAACCTGAAGGGTATTTTTTTTTTACAAAAAGGGTGGTGAGTTTATGGAATGAGTTTCTGGAAGAGGTAGTTGAGGCAGGAACTATCACAACATTTAAGAGAAAATAGGATAGGTTTAGCAAGATATGGGCCAAATGTCAGCAGGTAGAAGGGAGATTGCATGGGCAAGTTGGGCCAAAGGATCTGTTTACATCCTGAATGACCCTATCACTCCACAAAAAAAAAGCAGTCATAAATATCCAACTCAAAACCCAACACTACTCGGCATAATTTTTATAGTTGGGTTGTTAATAATTAAGTATTTAACTGCCCAACCCTTTCCTTTGTGTCTACTGCACATTGCATATCAACTTACAGGAAAATATTTAGATACAATTACTTTTAAAAATCAGAGAAAAAAAATCCTGACAATTATTTAATTAATTAGTTAACGAATGAATATAAACACAATTTAAATTGTTAGTTAAGTTATCCCTGATTGTAGGCTTAATTTCCAAAACCACATCCAGTTAGCCTTACATAGCAAGGTTCAGCAACCTTCTGAAAATCATATGCCTCAGATGCAAAGCAAATTGCATTAATTAGAGCACAGAAATCTACAGGACAGTGCAGGCCCTTCAGCCCACAGTGTTGTGCCGATCTAATAACCTACCAAGCGTGTAGAATTTCCTTGCTGTAAAACCCTCCATTTTTCTCAGTTCTGTGTAACTATCTAATATTCTCTTCAAAGATCCCCTTGAACCTGCCTCCACCACCGTTGCCCCCAATGCATTCCATGCACCCACAACTCTGAAGTGCTTGCCCCTTGCACATACTCCCATGCACCTTAAAACATCTCCCCTGGTTTTAGCTATTTCAATCCTGGGAAAGAGCCATCCACACAATCAATACCTATCATCATCTTGTACACCTCTATCATGTCACTCCTGATTCTCAATCACTCCAGGGAGAAAAGATCAAGTTCACTCAATCTTTCCTCATGTTCTCCAATCCAGGCCACTTCCTTGCAAATTTCCTCTGCAAACTCTCTACAGCAACCACATCTTTTCTGTAAAGAGGTGACCAGAACTGAACACAATATTCCAAATGGGTTCTAACAAAGGTATTGTATAGCTGCTCATGCTATATGTTCACAACTCTTGAACTTAATCCCATGATTCATGAAGGCCATCACACCATATGCATTCTTAACATTATCAACCTGTCGAGCAGCTTTGGATGACCTATGGACTCAGTCCTCCTATTAACTGTATTCTGCCTTCAAATTTAACCTTCAAAATGAGCCACCTCGCACTTTTATTGGTTAAACTGCTCAGGCCAGCTCCCTTCAATAATCTGTGTCAACCCTCCAGACTATCCCAAGACCCACTTTTGAGTCATCCACAAACATACCAACCCACCCATCCTGGTCATAAAAAAAAATCACAAAGAGGAGGGGCCCCAGAACACACCTCCATGTTGAATATGAACCATCTGCAACCATCCTCTGCCTTCTCTGGGGAAGACAATTCTGATCGAGGTGTTTAAGATAATGAGAGGGATAGATAGAGTTGATGTGGAAAAGCTTTTCTCATTGAGAGTAGGAGAAGTCATGGGTTGAGAACTGATGGGCAAAGGTTTAGGAGTAACATGAGGGGGAACTTCTTTACTCACAGGTAACTGTGTGGAATGGGCTTCCGGGAAAGGTGGTGGAGGCAGGGTCAATTTTGTCATTTAAGAAAGAGTTGGATAAGTATATGGATGGGAGGGGGATGGAGGGATATGGGCAGAGTGCTGGTAAGTGGGATTAGAGGAGGGTATTTGGATCAGTGCGGACTAGAAGGGCCAAATTGGCCTGTTTCCGTGCTGTAATTGTTATATGGTTATATATCCACAAAGCAAGGCCTTCAAGTAAGAATCACTACTCTACAATCTCTATTCCCCTCCTTGAACAAGGGAACCACATTTGCAACCTCCAATCCAACATTACTTATTCTGTCCCCAGTGACGATGTGAAGATCATCGCTAGTGGCACACCAATCTCTTTCCTCGTTTCCCACAGATTTACTTGGGTAAATCTCATCTGGTGACTTCATGCTTCTCAAAACCTCCAACACATCTTTTTTAATGTCTACCTGCTCTAGCACCTCAGTCTGCCCCAAGACATCTTTGCAATTGCCATGGTCCTTTCTCTGGTGATTACTGAATTATTAAGGAGCTACCTCTCCAACTCCATGCACATTTCCACTCTGATGGGTCCAGTAACAGATGTGTTAACTTTTAAAGTTAAAATCTTTAATTATAAAATATATATTTATTAGTAAAGTAAGTTATAGAATTTAAAATATTTCAAGCAAGGGAGCTGGATACATACAGGTCACAGCACATTTGCAGAAACACCATTGTAATAAGAAAGATAAAGTTCAGTTGGAGTCGTAACATCTGGAAAACAGAACCATAATGGAACTAAAGTGATCTTAATTGAAACTCAAGAACAATAGTGTAGTTTTATTAAAAACTAAAGTATTCAAGTGTTCAAGAAGAACTGTTGAAGGAGGCTATCTGTTCAAATAAAAACAGGTTTTTGTTTGTGGTCATCAGACTTCCTGCAATTGGAAACCACTTGACACTTGCATAAAGAGGTCAGAGGTTGTTATGGATATGGAGTGTTTTGAAGAAAGGCAAGAGGTTTTTCAGAAATTAAACTAAGACTGTGGTGATATCATGTCACGTGAGGTCAGAGAACTATATACTGAAGACACAGGGGCATTTTGAATCGAAGATTGAAGAAACCCAACATCCTGGAAAGACAGAATTGGGGCAGTAATCTCTGGAAAGAGCAGGAGATGCTGTTCTGTATTGTATCATCCTTATCATAGGAGATACAAAACATAAGTGGCTTTAAATAAATAAAGACCACTTCCAACTGCTCTTTTAATAAAAGTGAGGCAGTCTTATTTGTGCCCAGAAGATTGTCAATGCTGTTTAAGACATCGTGAGGATCATAGTTCTGCAACTATAACAAACTTGTGAAAACGCGTGAAGAATATCTCTCAGAAAGACAACTCATCAAGAGATGCAAGTTAAAAGAGATCTGAAGAAGTAATGTTTATAAGTGTGTCATAATTACTCTGAACTGTGATTTAGAAAGGATCCTCAAGATGATTGAAATTGGACTTTAAAATTGACTTTTTCCAGAATCAAGCTTAAACTGTAATGGTTTGAATACACACACACATTTGTGCGTAGTGGAATTTAAGATAGAGTTTGGAGATAATTAAGAAATGTTATTAAAAGTTTTTATAAAAACAATTATTTTGAATTTACCATTGTCTGGTGAATTTTCCATTGCTGTTCCTTTATTAGTACTAATAAGATTTGTTAGTTTGTAATATTCCTATCCTCTTTCTTTACAGACTTGTAGAATGCCTTGGGGTATTCTTTAATCCTACTCACCAAGGTTTTCCCATGGTCCCTTCTTCCTCTTCCAAATCCTTTCTTGAGTTCTTTCCTGTCAAAGTTGTAATTCTCTAGAGATCCATCAGATCCTATCTTCTTCAATTTCTCATAAGCTTTTAACTAGATTTTATACATCCATTGCACACCATGGCTCTTTCACTTACCATCCTTTCTGTCTCAATGGAATAGACTTGTGCAGAACACCATGCAAATATCTTCTGAACAGCTGCCTTACTACTGGCATAATTTTGCGTGGCCAGGTTAACACCACACTATTGCAATGCCAATGACTCGGGTTCAAAATCTGGCACTGTCTGTAAGGAGTTTGTAAGTACTATTTGTGTCTGTGAGGGTTTCTTCTGGGGGTTCCAGTTTCTTCCACCCTTCAAAACATACCACCAGCACTGGCTTGTCATGCTGTATGTGTAAAAAATTAGACATTCCTTCCCTCCCCCCCCCCCCCCAAAACCAAGCTCTGCTCCCAAACTTCTGCTTAATGGTATCATTTTTCCTTTCCCCAATTAAATGTTTTCACATATTGTCTATCCCTGTCTTTCTACAGCACTAAGTTAAAGAGAGAGCTCTGATCACTTTTTCAAATGTTTGCCCACCTGACCAATGTTCTTGCCTGATTCACTCCATTAGTATCCAGCAATGTTCTCTGGGTAGCAAGGTATGGTTGGTTCATCTTTCTCTTTAGCCCAACAAGAATGAGACATACAAGATTGCTCCAGGAGTTACCATAGATTAAATTGTGAGGAATATGAAGACAAATCACAGGAACAACGATTGTGGAATCAACTGGCACTCTTATCTCCCATCAATCTGGTCCCAAAATGACACAATAAAATGATATACACGTTCTCAAGAACTCCATAATGCGCTCTACTCAAAGAGTCTCGCGGGTCATCTGGTAAAGCCCATCTAATAGGAGACCACTCTTTCATGCCCAAAATTCGCCACATTTGAGAAGAGATTTCGCGAGTCTATCAAAAGAACCAAGACTGGTTTCACGATCGAAACAGCACGATGCCACATAAAGGAAACTTCTCGACTGACACCTGGCAGGAAGCAGATAACTTTTATTTTAAATTATTATTTATGCTTTGTATCCTTTCCGAGGTTAACTTCGATGAGTGAATAAAGGAAAATATGGCTGGAATTACAAGGCTTCTTCTATCGTGGGGTCTGCTTGAAGAAAACTGAAAGGTTCCTTTTTGTCCAAGCACCACTCTTTGTCCTCCTCTCAACCGATTGACTCAAGTACTTCGAGCAATTCTATTTATTCCCCAGGCGGACTTGTCGGCAGCTACATCACCGAGAAGACAAAGCCAGAAATCCGGAAGAACGGCGGTCCCGTCCCCCCCCCCCCCCTCCCCCCTCCCACCATCTCCACCCTTATTTACTCCAAACAAATCGAATCGAACAAGCTTTGGACGTTGTAAAGCTATTTTTTTTTAAATCGTGTCGGACATCATCAACAACCAAAGTAAAAGGTGCGCCGGGCAGGAGTGGCAATGAGCACCGACCCCCCCCCCCCGACCCCCCCGCCGCGTTCAGATAGATAGTCTCTGACAGCGGGCGGGGGGGAAATGAACAATAGTTGAAATGGTCGCGGTGGACCCGGGGGGGGGGGGGTCTCAACTCTCCCCACCCACCGCCCATTTCCACCCACCGCTTTGTTCAGAGCCGGTCCACCCCGGCACGATGCAGCAGGGCTGCCCCCCCCCCTCATCGGACACAACTTCAGCGCGCAACCCCCCCCCCAACTCCCCCACCCCCCTCCACCGCTCGAGCAAACACACACAGTTTAACTTTAGCCGGGCGGGACAGGGGAGAAACGACGCGGTACCTGTCTCGGGCACCTCCCTCCCTCCCTAAACGGGCACCCCACACCTTTGGAAAGCCAAAAGGATCGACGCCAGGGACCCCGACACCAAGTGGAGGGGGGGAGAGGGGAGGAGGGGAAGGAGAGAGAGGGAGGGGGAAGGGGAAGGGGGAGGGGGGGAAGGGGAGGGGGGGAGGGAGGAGGGGGGGGAAGGGGGAGGGGGGGCAAAGCCAGTCCAAAAACAAAGCGCTGCCCTGCCAACGTCTTTCCCCCCCACCCCACACACACACACACACACACACACACACACACGCACGTAACGCCACCGGCCCTGCTGGAAGAGGTAGAAAATCCCCCCCCCCCCCCCCCCCCAAACACGACCCCGAAAATCAGGACCTCAACTCACACACCCAAAGTTCGGTGCCCCAGTGCATGGCTCCGGCTGCCCTGTTACCGCCACCAAATCCGAAAAGGGGGAACCTGTCGGCCGAGCTCCCTCTCCCGCTCCCTCCCTCGCCTCAGTCCGAGGGTGTGGGTGGGTGTGAACGCGCTGGAAGGCTCCCGTCAGCCGTCTCCTCCCCTCCGGGCGGGCGCCTCAGTTCCATCCGCGGTGGAAGCCGGGATGCTGGAGGACTTCGGCTGGACCCGGGCTGGAGCAGGCGGGAGCTCGTGCCCGCCCCAGGGTGGTGGTGGGGGGAGGGGCTGAGCCGCGCGGGGTGGTGCTGGGGGAGGGGCTGAGCAGCGCGGGGTGGTGCTGGGGGAGGGGCTGAGCCGCGCGGGGTGGTGCTGGGGGAGGGGCTGAGCCGCGCGGGGTGGTGCTGGGGGAGGGGCTGAGCCGCGCGGGGTGGTGCTGGGGGAGGGGCTGAGCCGCGCGGGGTGGGTTCCAAGGTAAGTCCGGGGGGGGGGGGGGGGGGGAGGAACAGGCAAATCTGCGCGCGCACCCACACCTGGATTGAAGTCAAAACGCTGGAGGAACTCAGCAGGTCGGGCAGGGCCCTTTGTCTGGCAAAGTTTCGGGCTTGACGCAGCCCTTGAGCAAGGGAAGTGGAAAAGGAATAAAGCACCAAAGGCTGCAGACATCGTGATTGAAGTAAAGACACCCCGCTGGAGAAACGCAGCAGGTCAACAGGGTCCTTTAGACAACAAAGATACTAACCAACCTTTTGGGTTTGACCAATCTTTCTCCTTGGATTTTATTCACTCCAAAAAAGGAAATCAGAGACACCACAGATGACCAGCCCAGAGGAAGAGGACCAACATCAAGACACCATTAAAAAAATACCCAACAAACTGAGACAAGCATCCCAACAAGAAAGTCAGAAGAGACACAGATGCAAGGAAGAGGAGAAGAAGACACAAACCCTAGAGCAGACACAGAAGAAGGAGAACATCACAAGGAAGAGAAGAAGACACAAACCCTAGAGCAGACACAGAAGAACATCACAAGGAGGAGAAGACACAAACCCTAGAGCAGACACAGAAGAAGGAGAACATCACAAGGAAGAGAAGACACAAACCCTAGAGTAGACACAGAAGAAGGAGAACATCACAAGGAAGAGAAGAAGACACAAACCCTAGAGCAGACACAGAAGAAGAAGAACATCACAAGAGAAGAAGACACAAACCCTAGAGTAGACAAAGGAGAACATCACAAGAGAAGAAGACACAAACCCTAGAGTAGACAAAGGAGAACATCACAAGAGAAGAAGACACAAACCCCAGAGCAGAGACAGAAGAAGGAGAACATCACAAGAGAAGAAGACACAAACCCCAGAGCAGACACAGAAGAAGGAGAACATCACAAGGAAGAGAAGAAGAAGACACAAACCCTAGAGCAGACATAGGAGAACATCACAAGGAGGAGAAGAAGACACAAACCCTAGAGCAGACACAGAAGAAGGAGAACATCACAAGAGAAGACACAAACCCCAGAGCAGACACAGAAGAAGGAGAACATCACAAGGAAGAGAAGAAGAAGACACAAACCCTAGAGCAGACACAGAAGAAGGAGAACATCACAAGGAAGAGAAGAAGACACAAACCCTAGAGCAGACACAGAAGAAGGAGAACATCACAAGAGAAGAAGACACAAACCCTAGAGCAGACACAGAAGAAGGAGAACATCACAAGGAAGAGAAGAAGACACAAACCCTAGAGCAGACACAGAAGGAGAACATCACAAGGAAGAGAAGAAGACACAAACCCTAGAGCAGACACAGAAGAAGAAGGAGAACATCACAAGGAACAGAAGAAGAAGATACAAACCCTAGAGCAGACACAGAAGAAGGAGAACATCACAAGGAAGAGAAGAAGAAGACACAAACCCTAGAGCAGACACAGAAGAAGGAGAACATCACAAGGAACAGAAGAAGAAGACACAAACCCTAGAGCAGACACAGAAGAAGGAGAACATCACAAGGAAGAGAAGAAGACACAAACCCTAGAGCAGACACAGAAGAAGAAGGAGAACATCACAAGGAACAGAAGAAGATACAAATCCTAGAGCAGACACAGAAGAAGGAGAACATCACAAGGAAGAGAAGAAGAAGACACAAACCCTAGAGCAGACACGGAAGAAGGAGAACATCACAAGGAACAGAAGAAGAAGACACAAACCCTAGAGCAGACACAGAAGAAGAAGGAGAACATCACAAGGAACAGAAGAAGAAGATACAAACCCTAGAGCAGACACAGAAGAAGGAGAACATCACAAGGAAGAGAAGAAGAAGACACAAACCCTAGAGCAGACACGGAAGAAGGAGAACATCACAAGGAACAGAAGAAGAAGACACAAACCCTAGAGCAGACACAGAAGGAGAACATCACAAGGAAGAGAAGAAGACACAAACCCTAGAGCAGACACAGAAGAAGGAGAACATCACAAGGAAGAAAAGAAGACACAAACCCTAGAGCAGACACAGAAGAAGGAGAACATCACAAGGAAGAGAAGAAGACACAAACCCTAGAGCAGACACGGAAGAAGGAGAACATCACAAGGAACAGAAGAAGAAGACACAAACCCTAGAGCAGACACAGAAGGAGAACATCACAAGGAAGGGAAGAAGACACAAACCCTAGAGCAGACACAGAAGAACATCACAAGGAAGAGAAGACACAAACCCTAGAGCAGACACAGAAGAAGAAGAACATCACAAGGAACAGAAGAAGATACAAACCCTAGAGCAGACACAGAAGAAGGAGAACATCACAAGGAAGAGAAGAAGACACAAACCCTAGAGCAGACACGAAAGGAGAACATCACAAGGAACAGAAGAAGACACAAACCCTAGAGCAAACACAGAAGAAGGAGAACAGCAATCTCTGCACAGAGAAATAGAAGAGAAAGGGAATGGACTGTACATGGATTTTAAAAAAGTTCAAGAATATCTTCTTTCTTTGGCTTGGCTTCGCGGACGAAGATTTATGGAGGGGGTAAAAAGTCCACGTCAGCTGCAGGCTCGTTTGTGGCTGACAAGTCCGATGCGGGACAGGCAGACACGGTTGCAGCGGTTGCAGGGGAAAATTGGTTGGTTGGGGTTGGGTGTTGGGTTTTTCCTCATTTGCCTTTTGTCAGTGAGGTGGGCTCTGCGGTCTTCTTCAAGGGAGGTTGCTCCCCGCCAAACTGTGAGGCGCCAAGATGCACGGTTTGAGGCGTTATCAGCCCACTGGCGGTGGTCAATGTGGCAGGCACCAAGAATATATGGAAGCAGTAAAAGAATGGCAGACATGAGAATTTAATGAAATAAAAAGAAAAATAAAAGGTACAGAAGAAAAAGTGAGTAGATTAGAGCTGGTCATGACAGAAATAGGAAAAATAGTAGACAAGGTGAAAGAACGAGAAACAGCTGTAGAAATGGAAGTAGATGACTTAAAAAAGAAAATTATAAGAAACTGATAAAAAGGTTAAAGAAACATAGGAGTTGTTAGCTCAGAAGATGGATATAATGGAAAACTGTAATAGGAAAAACAATATGAAGATAGTGGGCCTTAAGGAAGATGAAGAAGGCAAAGATATGAAAGAATTTATAAATGAATAGATCCACTGGGTCCTAGGAAGGCCAGAAATACAGGAAGGAATGGAAATAGAAAGAGCACACAGAACATTAGCCCCAAAACCACAGCCACAACAAAAACCAAGATCCATTCTAGTAAAATTCCTGAGATATACGACAAGAGAAAATATATTGGAGAAGGCAATGAAAAAAATGAGAGAAGACAAAAAGCCACTGGAACCAAAGGATTTTATTCACTCCAAAGACCAAATCCTACTCAGGCACATTGCAGTTACGCCTCTTTGTAGCTGTGAATAATAATAGTATTTTGCGGGGAAAGGTAGGATACAGATTATCATTGTTATGGCAAACCATGGTGTAATATCTGCAGCCAAATATTTTGAAGACCTGGCATTGTATTTTCCCTGCATGGCATTGTTTTAGAACAAATTCAAAATGATTCGTAAAGATTAGTGGGGGGGGGGGGGGGTTGTGAACGCAGTGTCTCCAGATACAGTAGGTACTCCAAAGGGGAAATGTACAAAGTAAACCATTCTCTTTATTATTTTGAATAGTATCCAAAATTTTTAAAAAATGAAATCAGAGCAGATTACTTGCAATCAACATTCATGCAATATCCTCAAACATTTATTCAAGTGCAGATCTTCCTCAATTAGCCCACAGCTGAATACTTCAGATTGAGTGAAAGACTGATGCTCTTTCTGTCTCAGGAGATGTTGCCTGGCCTGCAGATGCTTCAGCTGTTTTCTGCATTTCCCTACCACTTAGGCAGGCCCCATAAAAGCTCAAGGGTTTAATAATGTTGAGTTCCATCTCTGCTTTAAAGTTAAGCTGCAAATGAAGCAGCTAAGGCCCTGAAATGCTGACATAATTTGATTTTATATTCACTCCTGAAGATCCCGCATCTGAAATAATATCCAATTTTGGAAATACTGCATGGTGTTACATCAGCAAAAACAACTAAAACATAAAACCAATCACTGGACAACACTATTGTCCTGTGTTGCAGTTGTCGACAAAACCCATAATTTCCGGAATAAAAGCGGTTTGATGTTGCAAATCAATTAGACTTTTAATAGAGGGTTTCATCAAATTCAGGTACTTGGCAAAACCTGGCTGCAATCATCCTGTTCTGCAAGTAAAGTGAGAGTGGCAATTGGCATGAGAGGTTTTCTAATTATAGCAAACACTCATTGTTTGTAATGAAAATTAATAACACTGAAACTTCTGATCTATCAGGATCATTTTTATATCATTTTCTTCACTCAGTGTTTCCATTTTTTTTGCCCAACAATTAATGTAAACCATATAGTGCCTAGGTTCTGTTCTACTTTTTTTTAAAAAAAAACCATTTTGAATCTTAAAATTCTTGGAGTTATTGTTATGAGTCCAGAGGACCCCAAAACCCAGCAGCAATAGAAATTCACCAAGACAAATGGTTACTTTAACAAAAGCTGCTGTTAATCATCTTTAAACATGAAAACAGGATCAAACTCTAACTTATTACTATTAACTTAACCCCCTTCTAATTCTAAGCGCACATGTCTGTAATGTGTGTGTAAGTTCAAAAAAGTTATTTGGTTCACAGTTCAATCTCACTTCTCACTCCTCCAAGTTCACTGGTTGCAGGCAATTCTTATACTGTGCACAGAATTTAACATTTATTAATTTCACCAGGCTTTGGTGCTTGAAAGATAAATGGTTACCACCCAGGAAGGTTCTTGTCGGTTTTCAGATCCCTTCCGATCAGCACGTCAGTGTCTTACTGAAGAAACTTGCCCCATCAGGATTTTTTGGATAATAACCTTTCTTTCAGGTCACCACTGAGTTCCTTTTCTGTTTCCCTTATTTCAAGTGAAACCTTATACAGCCAGCCATCTCCTCTTGTATGGACCACAAGGTCTTTGACCAGGCTGAACTAAGAACTCACAACCAGTCTTCAAAATGGGGGTTTTCCACAAGCTTGCCAGCTTGTTATGTTCCAGTCCCAGCTGCTACTGCTGAACTGTAGAACTGAATTCTCTCTCTCTCTCACACACACACACACACACACAGAGAAAACCACATGACACTCTTAGAACAGCCAACTGCACTCAGACAGACTGCAGCCCTGGACTGAATCTTCCGAGTTCGTTCATCTGTTGCTTTTCAAAACAATTATCCATTACTCCAAACCATGTCCAATTAACACCAACCTGTGGAGTCCTTAATAGGCATTCTTCAAAGTTTTTGCAAAGGCACCTGGAGCCTGAACTGTCTGGCTTGAGCAGAGCTCTGGCATTTTAAATGAGATCTACTTTGAAGTGTTTGTATGTGATCTACACTAAAAAAAAACCTGCCACAATTTATTTCCTTTAAAACATATCTATATACAATAAATATAACATAATCTGTCACATTATTAATTCAAAATATCAAAAATATCTCAGCAGTTGCATTGAACATAGCAATGGATTTCTGATTGTAATCTATGTCTTGATCATTCAGTAACATTACGGACGTACCATATTGTCAAATTTTGTACAAAACATTCTTCCACCCTTTCATTATTTTATTTCCTAGAGGATTAGGTTTCTTGCAGCTGCTAATTCACTGAAGTACAGTAATGATAATCAAAAACGTGCCCTTTCAGCTGGATTTGCTGAATTGTGACCAAGGAAAGAAACACTAAATATTGTTTTCCAGCCTAAATATTGGCAAGATAACTGAACAACATGAGGTCATAAAATTAGGTGTAAAAGTGTAATTTGAGTAGGCATGGGAACAATGGAAAAGATGCTCTGGTTCAGATTTTATAATCCTCCATAAGGGTGAAACACAGAAATGCTGGAGGAACTCAGCCGGTCTTGCAGCGTCCATTGGAGGTACAGATACATTGCTGACACTTTGGACCTGAGCCCTTATTCAAGGTATACGCAAAGAACAGGAAAGTATCAGAATAAAGACTGGCAAGGGGAGGAGTCCAGACCAACAAAAGGTGTTAATTGGACATCATTCCATTGAAGGCAGCGCTATTAGTGTAGCGGTTAGCGCAACACTTTTACAGCATCACTGATCTGGACCAGGGTTCATAACCCGTGCTGTGTGTAAGGACTTTGTACTTTCTCTGTGTGTGTGTGTTTTCCCCAGGGGCTCCAGTTTTGTCCCACCATTCAAAACATATCAGGGGATGCAAGTTAATTGGGTATAATTGAGCGACAGACTCATGGGCCGTAATGGCCTGTTACCGTAGTGTAAGTCTAAACTGAACTCAGATAGCTACAGGCAAGTTTGCTATTTTAAAAAAACTGTACATGATGGATATGCACTGAATTTGTACATAGATCCATCAGCATTCAAAATTTACTTCAAACATAGACCGTGCACCAAAGTGAGAAGTGGTGAGAAAAAGTGATGGCTACAACAGGGAGGAAGTCCAGAGATTTAACTTCTGCATTGTATTTTTTTTTAAATCTGAAAAACAGGAAGATGATAAACACAATCTGTTGTTATGTTGTTACACCTGAAATTCCAGAGGCCTCACTGTCAAAATGTGAAATGATGGAATATGAGGAGAAATCAAAGCAAATTATCAAAATCTTAGTGAATGGTTTAGGTTTTAAGTAGCATTTTAAAGGAAAAGAGGTGGAGAATTTAGGGATGAAATTACAGACTTTAGGGATAGAGCAGTTAAAATTCAGAATAAGTAAGAGACTGGTTAAAACACAAAGCTGGAGAAACTCAGCAGGTCAAGTAGTGTCCTTTATATAGCAACGGTAAAAATTCATAACCGACGTTTTGGGCTTGAGGTACATCAAGGTATGGAAAAATGTCAGCAGGCGTCCAAACAAAAGGGGAGATATGGTCACAAAGGCAGGAGGTTTATAGGTGGAGAAGGGAGGGAAGGGACAGCAGCAATCAAGGGGAGGAGGGATGGCTAGATGAGGGAGGAGAACTGGAAAGGGGAGGGGGAAGAGGAGAGCAGGTTAGCAGAAACCGGAAAAGTCCGCTTTAATGCCATCTGGCTGGAGAGTGCCAGACATGTGAGTATGGGCTGAACCAGTGACAGAAAACTCCCAGTAGCCAACCATTTTGGTTCTGTGTCACACTCCCATGTCCGTCCATGGCTTTATGTACTGTCCCACCAAGACCACCCACAAATTGGAGGAACAACACCTGATTTTCCATCTGGTGATATTAACATTGACATTTCCATTTTCAGCCAACCTATTCTCCTCTTCCCCCTCATTCCTTCCCTTCCTGGTTCTCTTCCCTCCCTTCCCCCTATGTTCACCTAGCCATTTCTCCTCCTCTCGATCGCTGCTGTCCCCTCCCTCCCAACTCCACCTATCACCTCCTGCCTTTGTGACCACAACTCCCACACCCCCACTCTTTTGTTTGGACGCCTGCCGACATTTTTCCATAGCTTGAGTTTCTCCAGCATTGTCTCTTTACTTCAACAACAGTGTTTTACTTTTAAGTAAGAGATTGGAATTGTAGAAAAGTAGATTGATGTAATTGTTGAATCAGTTTGAGATAAGGAAGAGCAAGGGAACTTTTCAAACAAATCAGAGAATTTTGCAGACCTGGTAGGCCAGCAGTGATTGATTAATGGGATTTGCTGAGAGTTGGGATCAGGGCAAGTTTTTTTTTTGCAAGCTGGAGAATGGGTAATTGGCTGAGATAGAAATGGAATTATCAGTCCTGGCAGGCTACAAGGATACAGTGGACAAACTGAGGCAAAGCAAGTTCAGGAAATATCGGTAGATTAAACTACCTGCACTAGGCAATGAAGCAGTATCTGTTGTTTGAAGCTTATAGAACATAGCACTGTAGAGGGCCTTTGGCCCTCAATGTTGTGCCGACCTATATATCCCTACCAAAAAGAAGTACTAAACACTTGCTACCTCGTAAGGTAGAGTTAAATAAGGAAACAAGGTAATGAACTGATTTAGAGTCATATAATTGGCAGGAGGAGGGATAGAATTGATGACTTGAGAACAAAATTCCTTAAGTACTTAAGGAAATGGGTGTACATAATCCATCTCAATTAATTAGATGAAATAATTTTGTATTATATAATTTAAAAAGTAAAAAGTTGTTAAAATGTACAAATGCCTCCTTCCAGAATGAAGTTGATGAATAAAAGGTAACAGAATAAAACAAATTGTGATGTTTCTAAAATCAATGAAGAAACACAAGAACTTTTGACGCTGGAATCGTCAGCAAACAAAGAGAAGCTGGAAGAACTCAGCAGGTCAGGCGGCGTCCATGGAGAGAAATAGACAGTAAACATTTTGGGTCAGTAGCTTTTCTCAAGACTTGTGTCCCAAGAAAGGGTCCTGACCTAAAACAATGTTTCTCTTCTTGGATGCGACCTGTCCCTTCAGCTGCTCTTTGTAAAATCAATGTAAGAGAGGATGTGATAAAATAAAAAATGAGATCAGTTGTCTGTTCGAAGCCTGCTTTTGTATTTCCATTCTCTTTAATTTTTGTTTTTGCAAACATTTGACAGATTTGTATTGGTAACTTAAAGATATAGATTAAACTGTATCTATATATATGCAAAAACATTTTCAGAAATAATTCACATTGATTCTACAGTCACTGGAATTTTTTGTGTTCACACAATTTAAACCAATTTTCTATTTTTTATCATTCACATTGTATTTAGATTTTGTCCGCACTTTGTTTCAAGCTCTGCTCAGGTGCACCTTTAATAAGAAAACATGGTGTCCACCTAGTGGAAAGTACAAGTATAGTATCACCTTCAGTGTTTTCAAGTGAAACCATGCATTTTATTCTGAATATTGATTTACAAAAATGCAGTGTCCTAGTATTATGAAATGTGTTTATTTTCAATCACCTAAAAATTAAATAGCATGTTTCACCATATAAGGCGCCACGCATCTGACTGCATTAATGGGACAGAGGTGGAGGAGTCACGTGATGGAGTAGTGGTCGGACGGTGAACTCCAGCCCTCTCCAGAAAAGTCGGGAAAAACAAAAGAAAACACAAAGGCACAGAAATAAAAGTTACAGAAAAGTGAGTATAAAGGTGGAAAGAAGATGGCGACAAAAAAAGAAAAATCGAAAGCAACGGTAAGAAGAGAGGAAGAGAAGACAAAGGAGGAAAAAGGTGAAGGCCTTACCTGTCCGAAGAGGCCCGCTGCGGAGAGAGAAACCCGCTCCCTCAGGTCGGTAAATAATGGACTACAACAATGGCTCACAGAGCCGAGTAAAAGTGCGCAACCGCGCATGCGAATGAAAAAAAACACACCGACGGGAGGGGGGACCAGCTGGGGAGTCGATCTCCACAGCCGGCAACGACAGCTGCAGAACACCTGCAGCAAGAAGAGACCACAGAAGACAATAGAAACAAGAAAGAAGAGGAGGAAAGGGCAACAAAGAAACAACAGATGGTCAACCCAGAGGAAGAAGAAGAGGAAGAGTATGGTGAAATAGAAGAAAAGAAAGGCAAGGTAAAGGATATACTTGCTCTTATTAAAGGATACATGGAGTCATTTAAAGAATGGCAAACACAGGAATTTAAGGATTTAAGAAAAAGAATAAACAACACAGAAGAGAAAATAAATAAAATGGAGATGACCTTAACAGAAATGGGGAAAAAAATGGACAAGATGGAAGAGCGGGCAGTAGCAGCAGAAATGGAGGTAGAAGACTTAAAAAAGAAATTGGAGAAATCTAATAAAAAAACTAAAGAGACACAAGAACTACTAGCTCAAAAAATAGATACAATGGAAAACCATAACAGAAGAAATAACATAAAGATAGTGGGCCTTAAGGAAGATGAAGAAGGCAAGAATATGAGGGAGTTTATAAAAGAGTGGATCCCTAAGACCCTAGGATGTCCAGAACTACAGCAAGAATTGGAAATAGAAAGGGCACATAGAGTATTGGCCTCTAAACCACAACCACAACAAAAACCAAGATCTATTGTAGTAAAATTCCTAAGATATACTACAAGAGAAAAGGTACTGGAGAAGACAATGGAAAAAGTAAGAGAGGGCAACAAACCACTGGAGTATAAAGGGCAAAAAATCTTCATTTATCCAGATATAAGTTTTGAACTCCTAAAGAAGAGAAAAGAGTTCAATACAGCAAAGGCGATTTTATGGAAGAAAGGGTATAAATTTATACTAAAGCATCCAGCGGTATTGAAAATATTTATTCCAGGACAACAAAACAGACTATTCTCGGATCCAGAAGAAGCACGAAAATTTGCAGAACAATTACAAAAATAGACTGAGGGAGGAAGACGGGTAATGAGAGTTAAAATGATCACGATTGATATGTATGTGGGTAAAGACAAAAATAGACTGAGGGATGAAGACGGGTAATGAGAGTAAAAATGATCACGATTGATATGTATGCGGGTAAAGAGGTATAAGAGTGAATAGAGACAATGAGCATACATGAAAGTATCTGTACTTAGAGGAAAATATAGATAGTATAGACAAGAATTAATAAGGGAAGGTAATGGAATAGAGAGAATAAGGAGGGAATTAAAAGAGTGACCTTTGTGACATATGAAAAGTGAAATCTTTTCTGGGGGAGGCGGGGTGGGGGGAAATAGCGGTCACTGCAAAATCAGTTGACGCTTGCGAGTGGATTCGCAAATCCAAATGGAGAGGGGAGATGTGGTTGTCCGACAAGGGATAAAGGACAACTCAGGAGGTGAAGGGGAGATTGGGGATAAATAAGATAGAAATAGGAGAATAAGGAAAATGTTGGATGTTGTAGGAATGTTGTCTTATAAAGAGTTGAAAATAAGAAAACAGAAATGGAAAAGGAGGAAAGGTAATGATGGAAAAACGGAAAGAGAAGATAAACAAACTATAAAAGGGCTACGCTGAACTATATGTCTTTAAATATTAATGGAATACATAACCAAATTAAAAGGAAGAAACTACCAAATTTAAATGAATAAATGTATTCCATTAGAAAAAATAACATATTGGTTAAGAAATAATATTGAAATATTTGAACAAGTATAGGAGCCTTACATTAAATACAATAGCGAAAACCTACCGGGGACAAACATTACCTAAGTTGATGGAAGGAGAAGGAAAGAAAAGAAAGGACTCAGTAGAATTTCTGGTGTAATTTTGTTGAATGGCAACATTGTCTGACTGGCTTAATGCAACCTAGATTGTATACCTAAAATGGATGAGAGGGGGGGGTGGGGGGGGGTGGTTTGGGAGGAAAGGGGGGGGGGGAGAAAATGTCACTGTATATGTGTGAAAAAGAAATAGTGTATATCATGGCTAATGTGATTTATGGTGTGAAAAATAAAAAAATTAATTTAAAAAAAAAAAAAATGGGACAGAGGTGGAGAGAATTCGTACCTTCAAGTTCCTGGGTGTCGATGTTTCCGAAGATCTCTCCTGGATCCAGCACATTGAGGTAACCGTGAAGACGGCACACCAATGAATGAAAGGATCACTTGCAATAATGCATCTTGATGAAAAGCAGCCTGGCAGTGCAAGTTTAGAGGAGGATGCACAAATGTTTCATGGAATTTAGTGTTTAAAACTTGCTGTTGAAGTAACTCAGTGAGTCAAGTTAAGGTTATTTTCATC
Source organism: Narcine bancroftii (assembly GCF_036971445.1). NCBI lineage: Eukaryota > Metazoa > Chordata > Chondrichthyes > Torpediniformes > Narcinidae > Narcine > Narcine bancroftii. The sequence continues at coordinate 141,643,890 of NC_091473.1, read as the reverse complement.
TGATTGTTCAAGTACAACCCGACAAAACAACATTCTCCGGTCCTCTGTGCAAAACATACAGACACAGACAACACACATTCAGGACAAGTTTTCATATATACAAATAAATATTGTTTCATGAATATGAGAGTATTGGATGCTGAATGTGAGCAGTTCCTTTGCTCATTCAGCATTCTCCCATGTCTCTATCCCGACGAGAGCAGCTGAAAGGGGCTGCGTGCAGGGTGAAAGGTCCTCAATTATTTTGTGCACCTTTTTCAATTATCCCAGTAAATCACATCGATGGTGGGAGGTATATTCCAGTGATCCTCTGCCACTTTTAAGGTCCTATGGATTGACCTCCGATCCATTTCTCTGCAGCAACCGTACCACACCGATCCAGCCAGCCAGGATGCTCTCAATAGGGGTCTTGTAGAAGGTTGACATAATGGTGTCCAGTAGCCTTGCCTGCTTAGTCTTCTCAGGAAATGAAGTCACTGTTGTGCCTTCCTGACAAATGAGATGTGTCCATGATAGATCACTAGCTAAGTGAACTCTAAGGAACTTGGTGCTTCACTACAGAATTGTTGATGTGTAGTGGAGGGTGGTCATTCCTGGTCCTCCTGAAGTCCCCGATCATCTCTTTCACCTTGTCCACATTGAGACTTGGGTTGTTAGTCTCACACCATATCATGAAATTTTCCACCACTTCTCTGTGGAGAGTGAGAACATTTAAATTCTTGAAGGTCACTATCTTGGAGGATCTTTCCTGGACCAAATGGTATTGTGAAGAAATCATGTTAGTGCATCTACTTGCTCGGAAATCTGCAGAGAATTGGAATGACATTGGAAATGTGGTGGAAAGTGTGCTGACCAGCTGCATCATGGTCTGGTATGAGGACAATAAATCCTTGCAAAAGGTAGTCATTACAGGTAAAACCCTCCCCACCATTGAGAACATCTGCAGATGGAGAGCAGCAGCAATCATCCAGGATCCACATCACCTACCACATGCTCTGTTCTCACTGCCACCATCAGGAAAGAGGTCTAGGTGCCACACATCACCGGGTTCATATATGAGGTCTTTTGTATTTTACTGATTTCTCTCTCTCTCTGTATTGCAGTTTATTTACATTTCCTTATTTGTTCACGTGTATGTTGACTCGAGTTTTTATTGCACTGCCAGTGAGTGGTAATTCGGCCTCTCCCGCAGGAAAACAAACCTCAGGGTTATATGTGATGTCATGCAAATAGACTAATAACATATCTGATATCTAAATCGAAATTCAAATCTAATGTGACTCATCTTTTCTGCTGATGAAGCCATCTACTGCTGTGGCATCTGCAAACTTGATGACACTATTGGAGCTGAATCTGGCGATTCAATTGTGGTTCAGCAGCGTGAACAGGTTGAGCAGGTCCTGAGTTGTGCCATTGCTCAGCTGGCATCTGTGCATGCAAATGACGTTGAGAGGGGAGCTAGCCAGTCTAAAGATGTGAGGGGGTGAAACGGGCTGGCAATTGATAGGTGGAACCAAACGAGGAGTGACATAATAAGCAGATAGAACCAGGTGAAGGAGAGGGACTGGTGAAGTTGAGAAACAGCAGCTAAGGGGTGAAACACAAGGAAAAATGGGTATATGGAGCCAAAATAACCTCTCTTCACCTCCCCACTACACTCTGTCCTGTTGTAGGGATTTGACCTGAAACTTTGCCAGGTTCTTTACCTCCATAGATGCTGCCTGATCTACTGAGTTTCTCCAGCAGTTTGCATTTGACTCCAGACTTGAGCAAGAATGAGGGGAGATTTGATGGAGGCACACAACATTACGAGGGGTAACAGATAGAGTATATGCAAGCAAGCTTTTTCCACCGAAGTTTGGAGAGGCAAGAATTAGAGGATGTGGGTTAAGGATGAAAGGTAAAATGTTTAAAGGATACCTTTGGAGAATTTCTCACAGAGTGGTGAGAGCTTGGAACGAGCTGCCAGCAGAAGTGGAGAATGCAGGGTCAATTTTAACATTTAAGAAAAATTTAAATACATACGTGGATGGGTGGGATATGGAGGGATACGGTCAGATTGCAGGCCCTTGTTGACTCAGCACAATAATAGTTCAGCACAACTTAGATGGGCTGAATGTTCTATAGTTCAACTACAGCTGCTGTAAGGGAGGACACTGGAGGGCGTGTCTGCTGAGATAGTGTGGGTGGAAGTCAGAAATAGGAAGGGAACAATCACTGTAATGGGATTGCCAAATAGCCCTCGGGACACTGAGAAACAGATTAGTCGGCAGATTTTGGAATGGAGCAGAAATAACAGGTTGTTGTTATAGAAGACTTCAAATTGTCAAATATTGACTGGCACCTTACTGTAGTTGGGGCAAAATTTATCAGGTATGTCCAAGAAGAATTCCTGACACAGTATGTGGACCAGTCAATTATAGAAGAGGCTATATTAGATCTAGTTCAGGGTAATGAACCAGGTCAGATGACAGACATCACGGTAGGGGAGCATTTCAGTGATAGTTGCCACAACTCCCTGAGCTTTAGCATAGCTATTGACAAAGATAAAAGTAGAAAAAATGCTAAAGTGTTTAATTGGGGAAGGGCTAATTACAATTGGATGAGACAGGAACTAGGGGGAGTAAATTGAGTACAGGTGTTCTTGGGATAAAGCACAGAAGTAATGTGGAGGAGTTTTAGGGACCACTTATGTGAGGTTCTGAATAAGTTTGTCCCACTAAGACAGGGTAAAGTTGATAGGAAAAGGGGACTTTGATTGACAAAACAGATGAGGCAGTGAGTTAAGAAGAAGGAGGAAGCATACATTAGATTTATGAAGCAAAAAACTGCAAGAGCTCATGAGAATTGTATTGGAGACAGGAAAGAACAAGAAAGGACTAAGGAGAGCTAGAAGGAGGCATGAGAAGGCCTTTGCAGGTAGGATTAATGAATATTCTCGAGTTCTACACTTATGTGAAGAACAGAAGGAAATCAAGAGTGAAACAGATTAATACAACAGCGCAAACTCCCTGAACCAGATTAATACAACAGCGCGAGCTCCCTGAACCAGATTAATACAACAGCGAGAACTCCCTGAACCAGATATATACAGCAGCGCGAACTCCCTGAACCAGATTAATACAACAGCGCGAGCTCCCTGAACCAGATTAATACAACAGCGCAAACTCCCTGAACCAGATTAATACAACAGCGCGAGCTCCCTGAACCAGATTAATACCACAGCGCAAACTCCCTGAACCAGATTAATACAACAGCGCGAGCTCCCTGAACCAGATTAATACAACAGTGCGAACTCCCTGAAACAGATTAATACAACAGCGCGAGCTCCCTGAAACAGATTAATACAACAGCGCGAGCTCCCTGAAACAGATTAATACAACAGCGCGAGCTCCCTGAACCAGATTAATACAACAGCGCAAACTCCCTGAACCAGATTAATACAACAGCGCGAGCTCCCTGAACCAGATTAATACAACAGCGTGAACTCCCTGAACCAGATATATACAGCAGCGCGAACTCCCTGAACCAGATATATACAGCAGCGCAAACTCCCTGAACCAGATTAATACACAGCGCGAGCTCCCTGAACCAGATTAATACAACAGCGCGAGCTCCCTGAACCAGATTAATACCACAGCGCAAACTCCCTGAACCAGATTAATACAACAGCGCGAGCTCCCTGAACCAGATTAATACAACAGCGCGAGCTCCCTGAATCAGATTAATACAACAGTGTGAACTCCCTGAAACAGATTAATACAACAGTGCGAGCTACCTGAAACAGATTAATACAACAGCGCGAGCTCCCTGAACCAGATTAATACAACAGTGTGAACTCCCTGAAACAGATTAATACAACAGCGTGAGCTCCCTGAACCAGATTAATACAACAGCGCGATCTCCCTGAAACAGATTAATACAACCGCGTGAACTCCCTGAAACAGATTAATACAACCGCGTGAACTCCCTGAAACAGATTAATACAATAGCGTGAACTCCCTGAAACAGATTAATACAACAGCGCGAACTCCCTGAAACAGATTAATACAACAGCGTGAACTCCCTGAAACAGATTAATACAACAGCGTGAACTCCCTGAAACAGATTAATACAACAGCGTGAACTTCCTGAAACAGATTAATACAACAGCGCGAACTCCCTGAAACAGATTAATACAACAGCGCGAACTCCCTGAAACATATTAATACAACAGCGTGAACTCCCTGAAACAGATTAATACAACAGTGTGAACTCCCTGAAACAGATTAATACAACAGCGTGAGCTCCCTGAACCAGATTAAAACAACTGCGCAAACTCCCTAAAACAGATTAATACAACAGCGCAAGCTCCCTAAAACAGATTAATACAACAGCGCAAACTCCCTGAAACAGAATTATCAATATTTTATTATGTCTTAGAATTGAAAAATGTAATAAAAGTAATGATCGAATACTGACCCTAAAAAAAAACCATGAAAATAAACACTAGCACATTTTCTGACATTTTTTCTCGCAGAGAGTGTATCAAAACTGCACTAGCTTCGTGCTTTACTTTCTGGGGTCCCTTTTTTACCAATTTTGTCGTCCCCCTCAGGTTAGCACCTGGAGTGGACCCCACCATACCCACCCCCCACCCCCCAAATCAATACACTAGTGCACAAAGATACATACAGATACAGGTCTCACTCACTACTGAACTGAGAAAGTAAAGGGGTATGGACGGAGTCATGATTGTTGAGATAATTTGGAATCCTCATTTCAAACTAAATTTTTAGTTATTTCCTGAAATATTCTTATGACCCATTAAAATATTTTTAGCCCCCACGCCCCATTAATGGTGGGGCGAACGTCCCTCCTTGAGAACCAATGACCTAGACCATCGTGTACAGGTCAGGTCTAGCTACCCAAGGAATATACTTGCAATAGATAGGAGTAAAACATGTGGTTGAAGTAAAAATCATAATGCTGGAGAAACTCAGGTGGTCATACGGTGTACTTTATGTAGCAAAGATAGATACATAACTAATGTTTCAGGCTTGAGGCCTTCATCAAGATATGAAAAAATGTCAGCAGGCGCCAAATAAAATGGTAGGGAGGAGGGGCGGGGGAGCGCGGTTCTGAAGGCAGGAGGTAATAGGTGGATAAGCGAGGGAGGGCATATCAGCAAGCAGTGGGAGGAGGTATGGCTCTGTGAAAGGAGAGGGAAGGGGTGGAGGGCTGGAGGAAAGAAGACAATGGGAAGGAAGGGAGAATGGAGGGTAAGCTAGCGGAAACCAGAGAAGTCAATGTTAATGCCATCTGGTTGGAGAGTGCCCAGATGTAAAATCAAGGGCTGTTCCTTCAATTTATAGGCAGTTCATGAGGGCCGCTCCCTCCATGACGACCTCATTCACTCATCTCTCCCTCCCCCTGTGGCTGCAGGAAGTGCCACACATGCCCACACCACCATTCGGGCCCCCAAACAGTCCTTTCAGGTGAAGCAATACTTGTGTATCGCAGGAAGGATCTTCTGCAGCTGGTGCTCCCTTTGTGGCCTTCTCTACGGCACAGAGGACTGGGCGATCGCTTCACTGAGCACCTTTGCTCTGCCCACATCAGTGACAGAGATCTCCCAGTAGCCAACCACTTCAATTTCATGCTCCACTCCCATGCTCACTGTCCATGCTGCTCATATGTCCATTTCTTTGTAGCAATCATACCACACCTATGGTATGGCTAGCCAGGAAGGAGTTCCTACAGGAAAGTAGCACAGGGCAAAACTCAGCCAAAATGACAATGGAAATAAGACGGGTTAATTGGTTGTGCTCTACTTCTATTTTTAAATTATGTTCTCATCAGTGAATGACTTAAAAAAGTGTTGGGTATGTAAATGTATGACGTGCACAGATGCAAAATGGTTAGGATAAATGTATAAATAAGATGTATTTATTTTAATAGTTCTCCATGATCCATCATACACCTAGCATCACATGCCATTAGAATAATCCACATGTACATTATGGGTATAAAGATCCTGGTAAATATTTATTCCTCACTTAAAACTATTAAAACATTGTCTGGTCATTATCATAACTTGTGCAAATTTACTGCCTTAATTTTCTTCTTCTTCTTTGGCTTGGCTTCGCGGACGAAGATTTATGGAGGGGGTAAAAAGTCCACGTCAGCTGCAGGCTCGTTTGTGGCTGACAAGTCCGATGCGGGACAGGCAGACACGATTGCAGCGGTTGCAAGGGAAAATTGGTTGGTTGGGTGTTGGGTTTTTCCTCCTTTGCCTTTTGTCAGTGAGGTGGGCTCTGCGGTCTTCTTCAAAGGAGGTTGCTGCCCGCCAAACTGTGAGGCGCCAAGATGCACGGTTTGAGGCGATATCAGCCCACTGGCGGTGGTCAATGTGGCAGGCACCAAGAGATTTCTTTAGGCAGTCCTTGTACCTTTTCTTTGGTGCACCTCTGTCACGGTGGCCAGTGGAGAGCTCGCCATATAACACGATCTTGGGAAGGCGATGGTCCTCCATTCTGGAGACGTGACCCATCCAGCGCAGCTGGATCTTCAGCAGCGTGGACTCGATGCTGTCGACCTCTGCCATCTCGAGTACTTCGACGTTAGGGATGTAAGCGCTCCAATGGATGTTGAGGATGGAGCGGAGACAACGCTGGTGGAAGCGTTCTAGGAGCCATAGGTGGTGCCGGTAGAGGACCCATGATTCGGAGCCGAACAGGAGTGTGGGTATGACAATGGCTCTGTATACGCTTATCTTTGTGAGGTCTTTCACTTGGTTGTTTTTCCAGACTCTTTTGTGTAGTCTTCCAAAGGCGCTATTTGCCTTGGCGAGTCTGTTGTCTATCTCATTGTCGATCCTTGCATCTGATGAAATGGTGCAGCCGAGATAGGTAAACTGGTTGACCGTTTTGAGTTTTGTGTGCCCGATGGAGATGTGGGGGGGCTGGTAGTCATGGTGGGGAGCTGGCTGATGGAGGACCTCAGTTTTCTTCAGGCTGACTTCCAGGCCAAACATTTTGGCAGTTTCCGCAAAGCAGGACGTCATCGCTTCACTGAGCACCTTTGCTCTGCCCACATCAGTGACAGGGATCTCCCAGTAGCCAACCACTTCAATTTCATGCTCCACTCCCATGCTCACTGTCCATGCTGCTCATATGTCCATTTCTTTGTAGCAATCATACCACACCTATGGTATGGCTAGCCAGGAAGGAGTTCCTACAGGAAAGTAGCACAGGGCAAAACTCAGCCAAAATGACAATGGAAATAAGACGGGTTAATTGGTTGTGCTCTACTTCTATTTTTAAATTATGTTCTCATCAGTGAATGACTTAAAAAAGTGTTGGGTATGTAAATGTATGACGTGCACAGATGCAAAATGGTTAGGATAAATGTATAAATAAGATGTATTTATTTTAATAGTTCTCCATGATCCATCATACACCTAGCATCACATGCCATTAGAATAATCCACATGTACATTATGGGTATAAAGATCCTGGTAAATATTTATTCCTCACTTAAAACTATTAAAACATTGTCTGGTCATTATCATAACTTGTGCAAATTTACTGCCTTAATTTTCTACATTAATGTTATATCTACAGTTCAAAAGTACTTAACTTCTTTAGGATATACAGAGGTTACGAACATTCTTTGAGGGTTATCCCAACCAAATCAGAATTTATTGTCATGAACAAGACACAAAGTTCGGTATTTTGCGTCTCCATCATATCTTTGGTTTATTGATTATTCAGGAATCTGATGGCACCGGGGAAGAAGTTGTTCTTGTGTTGCTGAGTGCTTGTCTTTAGGCTCCTGTGCCTTTTTTCCTGATGGTAACAGAGTGAAGAAGGGATGGCCTGGGTGGTGGGGGTCTTTGAGGTGAGTCTGCTTTATTAAGACACCACGTCATGTAGATGTCCCCAATAGAGTGGAGGCTGGCGCCTGTGATGTCGCAGGGCGAGTTAACAACTCTCTGGAGTTTTTTCCTTGTCCTCCATACCAGTGATGCAACCAGCCAGAATACTCTCCACAGTCCACCTCTAGAGTCTTCAGTGACGTACCAAATCTCTTCATGCACCTTACAAATTATAGCCTCTGGCGAGCCTTCTTCGTGATTGCATCGACATGGAGGCCCCAGGACAGATCCTCACAGATGTTAATACTCAGAAATTTGAATCCAACCTTGTTCCCAAAGTCCTCAAAGGGCTTTCCACCAGAGATCATCAAAAGGTAACCAGGTGAAATAGTTTTTAAAAAAAACTGCTGGAGGAATTCAATGGGTCAAGCACTATCTGTGGGGTGAAAAGGAAGGTTAAGGATAGAGGGTGAAAAGTCAACAATTAAAAGAGAAGGAAGGATGAGACAGTGGTGTAGTGCACGTTAAAAGAACCAAAGACTTGTTGATCCAAACCAAGGCTTTTATTAACTAAAAGACTGGAGCATATCACATGTAGGTCGACCAGTCCAGAATGACCTGGTCTGGCTAGGAGCAATCCTTTAAGACCTGCCAGTAGGTGTGGCTACAGTCTCAGCCAATCACAGTCATCCTACATGACCATATGTACATATACACATTGGTGATAGAATCTGTACTATCACAAGGGGCTTCTAGGTGACATGTGGAACAAGGTGGAAATGAAGGATAATTGGCAATGGCGGCAAGTGAGGGAGAGTGGATTTGGGAGTCAGAGGCAGGTGGAAGCAGATGAGGGAACAAAAAGGCAGAGCCAGATTTTTTTTTTGGTGGCGGGGGAGGGAATGGTGAATGGTCAGTGGTGACTTAAAGGCTACAGATGTTGGAATCTGATAAGGAAGGTGATAATGAAACCCAAGGGAGAGTAGGTGGATTCCCTTTCCCATCTGATTCCTTCCTTGTTCCCCATCAGATCCATCTCATCTGTTGCCTCTTTGTATTGACCGTCTTCCCTCTCCACTCTCGGCCAGATGCAGGAACTTGACCCCACATTTTGTTAACTCCCCCTGGTCCCAACAGATGCTGCTCAACTCACTAGCAGTCTGTCTTTTGCTCAAGCAACTGCAGCTTATAATGTCTCTAGAGGTGAATCAGTGGCCCATTTTCTATCCCTGAGCTGAAGGATGAGGTTTAGTTACTCAAGGCCTGGACAGCAAATCACATCTGGTGATATTCCTGCACTGAATAATTCGGCAATCCAAGCTGTTGATTTATCTGATTGTGATATAAGAAATATAATTACCTAATTCAGAAACTTTCAATGGATGGGTTCTCCAGGATGGATCATGTGACATTTTATTCATCACATCCCTTTGCAAAGAATCTAAAAACTAAAATCAATATTTGCACATGAAAATAGGATTTAATTTATGAAACGAGGTTGCATTTAAAGAGCGAGTCCTGCAAGAAGCTTATACCTTAGGTACTTCAAAAATTTATAATCTCCATAGGCATGTTAACCTTCAATGTTAACTGTCTACGCAAATACAAAGTCTGGTTGAGCATCTGAGCATTATGGCAGGCAGCCTCATGGGCTGTCTGTTTGATTGACTGACCCGCTTCTGGTCTGCTTTATCCTGCTGCAGGTAAGCAACTTTGTAATCACAGAGGTTAAGGTGGTGGTTGTAATAAAAACACAAGGTGCTGGAGAAGCTCAGCAGGTCAAACAGGGTCCTTTATGTAGCAAAGGGAAAGATACAGAACGGACGTGTCGGGCTTGTGGCCTTCATCAAAGTATGAGAAAATGCCAGCAAAGGTCCGAACAAAAAGGTAGCGGGGGAGGGAAGTGTCAATGCAGGAGATAATAGGTGGAGAAAGGATATAGCTGCAATGAGGTGTGGGGGGAGGTGGTGGGGAGGCAGGGCTTGTTTGGTTGAAAGAACTCTAAGGACAGGAAAGGGGGAAAGCAGGTTTAATAGAAAGCAGTACATTCAATGTTCATGCCATGTGGCTGGAGGGGGCCCAGCCAGAAAATAAGGCATTGTTCCTCCAATCTGCAGGTGGTCAGGGTGGGACAGTACATATGGCCATGGACAGACATGCGAGTGCAGGAGTGTGACCCAGAACGAAAATTGACTTTACTGCTTTCCATTAAACCTGCTTGCCTTTCTTCCCCCCCCTCCCCCTTTCCTGTCCTTCCAGTTCTTTTACCCACACAGCCCTACAATTCCACTTCTCCCTCCCCCCCCCCCCTGCCAAATGCCTTGCCACCACCCCCCCCTTCCCTCCACTATCCTTTTGTTTGGACGTTTGCCAGCGTTTTCTCATACTTTGATGCGGGCCTCAAGCCTGAAACGTCAGTTATGTATCTTTGCTACATAAAGGACACTGTTTGACCAGCTGAGTTTCTCCATCATTTTGTGTTTTTACTTCAACCACGGTGTCTACAGAATTTTGTGATTTACTTAAGGGGGTGGTTGGGAGGTGTCACCTCACTGCAACACTGTGCTCTGGCTGATCAATGTGCACGCTGGCAGCAGTGCAGAGCAAGAGACTGGCTGTCCTCCAGCAGCTCCCATCGTTGTTGGTGGTATCCTGGCTGATCGTTTGGGCCAGTGACTTCAATTGCATTACCAATACTGCTGAAGGATCCAGCAGTGCTAACTGCAGACTGGACAGCACCTCCAGCCTCCTAATGGAGACAGTAAAGAACGCACAGCTGTGTAATGTCTTCAGCAACTGTGCAGGTGGAGCACAGCCATGGCCCATCTGGTCGAGATAGGAAGAATCAACATGGCCTCGGAAAAACTTCATCTTCGTGTTGCAGAACCACCAATGTCACTCCAGTGTTCTTCTCTGACTACGGTCTCCTTCTTGCCTCCTGTGACCTATAGGGTGCCAGAGACAGGCTGGGGAATGTGAAAGCGGAATATGAAGCTGCTGACCCCAGAGAACATAAAGGAACTAAAGGAGAAGTACGGTTTTTGGAGAAATGTGGAACCCTTCTTTGACTCCCCAGTGAACTGGTGGGAACTGACAAAAGAGAACAAAAGGTTTTTTATCTTCAAAGGCTTTTGGACAGCAAGTCAGAGGCAGAGGGAACTACAACAATTATAGACTGACCTGTAACAAAAATTTCTACAGTCAAGAGGGGTGGATGTGAGGGAGGAGAGGTGAATAGCTGGCAAGCCATGCTCATCACATTAAAGTCCTCCAAGATCATACTCCAATCCAGAGTCTGCATAGTGGAGTAGGAGGAGACCTGCTCACTCACATAGGTTCACAGAGGGAACTCTGATCCCCACCCATAAGGAAGAGGATGGCTCAGTCATATCCTCGCAGACGGGCATACAGAGGATCAGATCATTTTATGCTGAACTGTATGACATTGAAGCTACTGACAATGGCCTCCTAAAAATAAAATTATGTCCTTTATCACGGAGTCTTACATGACAGGAAGCAGGAGAATCTGGTCCAGCCAATGACCCTGGGGGAGCTGCTGGACTCCATTCTTTTAGGTCAAGTAAAACTCCTGGAAATGAATTGTACACAGCTCTATGGGACGTGCTGGAAATTGACAATGCTATGCTCCTGGCATGTCAGACTCCATTAAGAAGCACATCCTCATCTTCAAATAGAAGCAGGAGGAGGATACAAGGAATTGGAGTTGCATACACAAAAGTCTGCAGAGACAGTGAAATAAAAACACAAAGCTGGGGAAACTAAGCAGGTCAAACAGTGTACTTTCTACTGCAAAGATAAAGATACATAACCAATGTTTCGGGCTTGAGCCCTTTATCAAGGTACAAGTTGGAGGCAAGTAGTAAGGAAAGCAACAAGGTTATGGAAGCGAGATTGGGTAAGTACAGTCTAAAAAGCTTGAGAGCAGCAGGGATTACAGATGGGGAACAGTGAGCAATTCCCAGACTCTTCAGAGAGCAAAGGAGTAAAACATGAAAGTCTGCAGGCACCATGATTGAAGTAAAAACACAATGCTGGAGAAACTTAGCAGGTCACACAGTGGACTTTAGAGAGCAAAGATACATAACCAAAGTTTTGGGCATGAGCCTTTCATCAAGATATATTGGAGACATATTGTTAAATGTAGACTACAAGAACCTGTCCAAAACCATCACCAATTGAATTGAGTCGAGTGTCCCTGGGATGGGTGGTCCACCCAGACCAAGCCTGCATAGTTCCAGGCAGGAAAAATGGACAGCCTCACAATGCTCAGAGATACCATCACCTACGTGCAGGACGGAGGGGGTGGATTCCTGTCTGGTCAACTTAATCCAGGAGCAGGGATGTGACAGGCTATCACACAGAGACATGATGGACATGCTCTGCAAAATGGACTTGGAGTGAATCCAAAATTGGATTGACTGGACAGCCACAGTGCAATCCAAATCAATGGGTGGGAAACCCATCAAGTCTGGAGTCAGGCGGGGTTGCTTACATTCTCCGGTCTTATTTTTGTGCTGCACAGAGCCCTTTGCTGAATCCATCAGGAAGGTCAAGGATGTAAGACATTGCATGGCACTGGAGGCACTCAAGTCAAAGCCTCCCTGTACATGGACAATGTCACAGACTTCTGTTCAGACACACGAATGTTCTTCAGTAACCGGTTGGACCAGTTAATTATTCCCTTCGCAGTCTCATCTTACTACCAGAAGATATTGGGGATTTCATTTGGAAGGGCCAAGATGTGCAACAAAAATTGGTTGGAGCAAATTGCAAAGGTGCATTAAAAAAACTAGGTCTATGGGTATGGCTCTCCCTCTTTAAAACAGGGAAGAACCTGGCCATCAGGTGTGATGTGTTCTCAGTGCTGCTGTACATGGAACAGGTGTGGCCGATCCCCTGCACTTCCATCCAGGCAGTCATCAGAGCAGTATTCCAGTACACGCGAGGGTCCTGTTAAGGGTTATATTAGTATG